>NC_138047.1:24744963-25344963 GCF_964194185.1 Rhinolophus hipposideros
TATTCAGCTGTGAGACAAAGGAAAGGGCTGAGTTAAATCCAGCCTGTCGACCAGTTGTTCAGATCTGTCTGTTGAGCATGTTCAAATACAGTTTTACAGTGTCATTTGATGAGGGTGCTTTTTCAGCCAAGCTGCCTCCTGTTTGCTTAAATAGGTGCCACCACGTCGGGCGGACACAGAGCCTCACCACCTTGTCACCTGTTACAGCGGTTTTTCCGTCCATCTTGATTCTGAAAAGGAGCTTGAAGAAAACTTAGAGCAATTTGTATAAATGTGCTTCCCAGTGTCTACAACTAGACACCTAGTTGTAAATACAACCTACAGGCTTTATTTCCTTTCAAAATTTACCCCTTTTTCTGAAGTGAGATGATTCATGTAGGCGGGTTTCTCCTGGGAGACATCAACGTTATTCACCCTCTGAAATCACAAATGAGTGTTTTAAAGTAGACAGTATATTTTATACGATTTGTGTGGGCTGCTTCTTGTGGCTGCTGAGCGCCTGTTTTTTGCAGGGCTGCATCTTCATTCTTAGTCTGTCTTCATTTCTGGGGACCCCGGGCCTTCTCTTGACCTCTAGAAGTAATTATTCTCTGAGCCTCTGAAGCCCTCATTCGCTTAGCTTCCCAATTTCTGCCCCCAGAAGCACCATGAGTCGTGTGGTATATGCAGAATAGAAAAGAGCCTGACTGCCGAGTTTCTTCAGTCCCCTTTCTCCCTTTAGTCGTCTTTCCTTCTGAATTCAGTGACTCCAAAACAACCAGTTTCCTTGTAATTCTGTCCCTAAGGTTGTTCATATCGGTTAGTGTGTCAATCTCTTACCTTGAGGTTTACCACAAATTCCAAATTTTCCTTTAGTTTGTCTTTTCCCTTTCGGTTATACTGAAAAAGCACTACATTGTACAAGTGTTTGGGGAAATAATGCAACCATAACTATGTTAATCATAAAGGAACAGTAGCTATATTAATTTTCGTTACTCCCATTCTTGTTGACACAGGTATATATCTTTTTACTGGGGTACAGTCATCACCCATCACAGTTTTTAGGGGTCTTTCTGTGGGTTGGGTGAAGATTCTTGTCTTTCAGGAAACTCACTGGATTCTGACCGGTCATAGATTCTAGATGCTGCTGGAATTTCGATCACATAATATCTATATCTATATATCTCAGTCAGTCTGTGCCTTCTGGCAAACCGCTCCATCTCTTAATCTTGCCTCTAAAGTGGGGATACTATTTAATGATGAATGAAGGTTTGATTAATGTTGGTAATGAACTTGCACATATATTTCCATCCTTGTTTTAGTAGCAGCTACTGGTTATTCCGTTTCTTACATTTGAAGGCATCGTATTTAAGAAGAATGCTTTGAGGACTGTTTCTACAGAATTCCAGGTCTGGAATTCACCGGTGTGTTATGTTTGTGCAGTTGTGGTCTAGACAAAGCAGTTCGGATCTAGACTGTAGTAAGATATAGATCCCAGGCTTCTCTTTCCCCCGACTTCCCCAACTATCTCTAGGAAAACATCTTTTTAATAAGAAATTGAACGTCTTTATTTGAACAACCCGCCAGGGTTGCATTTGGTGATGTCTTCACAATTGAAGTCTTCCTTGCTATGTATGTGTGTTTTGGGTTAGGGGTAGTGAAGATCTTTTAGACTGTTTTATTTTATTTCCTTCTTCTTCCCTCCCTGCTTTCCCTCCTTCCACGCCCACCCCCAAATAAATATACAAAACAGAAGTCCTGTGTGAACTCTGGAACTGCCCTACATGGTTTGAATCTTGGCGTGGCCCTGACAGCAGGACAAGTTGTTTTAGAGTTTTGTGTCTCAGTTTCCTGATCTGCAAAATGGGGATGAGCACCGATCCTACTTCAGAGAAGTATTATAAATTTTAAATGAGTTAGCACATGGAAAACAGAGTACCTGGCACCATGTCAGTGTTAGTGCTTTAAAGCAAAATTGTATGGGTCATTCTAGACTGGAGTAACTGTTAGGAAAAAAAATGGATTTTGGAATGCTGCATTCTGAAATATTATTTTTTCTGTATTTTCACAGTAATAATAATAAAAAAATTCCAGTAATATATTAAAAATAATAAAAAATATTTTCCAGTAATAATAATAAAAAAATAATAATAATAAAAATGATTTTGGGTGGAAAGGTTCAACTTTAATTACATCTAATGCAAGTTCCCCCAAGTTTCAGAGAAAGTAGAAAGTTACTCTATTCTGTATGTAGCAGGAAAAGGAATAACCACCCAAACATTGTGACGCCAACCGCTGTGATGCGTGATTGACATTTAAATCTGTAAGAATCTCATGATTTTGTTCCTATACCCATTTTACAGAAGAGTAAAGAGGTTTGGAGGGGTGAAGACACTTGCCCAAATTAGGAAGTGGCTGGGCTCTGTCCAGTTCCCAAGCCAACCTGGCCCACCTGCTTATACTGCAGGAATTTTCTGTCTCCCTCGTGACTAGAAGGTTGCTGAGCAAAGCAGGCAAGAGTTAGTCTGGTTTATTATTATCTTAATCGCAGTATCTCTCAGGGTTGATGGTAAGTCTAGTAATGCATTTCCTTTCAAAGGCAATTTTACTGTTGACAGACATCTGCTTCTAAGTCAGTTGGCCAAAAATAGGAGCCAAATACATGGTTTCTTGTGTTTTTTTTTTTTTTTTTTTTTTTGGTGTGATCATGCTTTCCTGCACAAAAACTTCCTTTTATAGCTGTATGACCATCGAAGTTCTTCACCAAGGTTGACAGTACTTTACCTGACTAAGCTAGAGCAGGGAGTCTCATGGTCCTTGAATTTCTAGTTGCTCCCTAATTCCGTTCCAGGAGGGACCATAGCAGAGGTCTCCTCTGATTTTTTTGGCATGAGTCTCAGGTATTGGAGAGGGAGATTTTGAGTTTCTTCTTCTTCTTCAAACACAGTTGTGAAATAATTCAAGTGTCCACAGTAGAGCATGACAAGTATTCCACATCTTTGTTCTGCAGTCTCTGGTGGCCTTGGGAGCTGGGCCTTTGTTGTCCTTCTTGGAAGGAACTATTAGTCACATCTTAGTCCTGAGTCGCACATTTACACTCATTTAAGTGATAAGCAAATCTGACGGCTAGACTGAGTCAATAGTCTCAGTCTTGACTTTTGAGATAGGATTAGTAAACAAACTAAATCATATGTTGTTTATTATTTTGGTCACAGAAGCTAGAAAGTCTAACAAGCATATCTTCAAAAATTATTTATTATTCCACATACTTTAAGTTGTTCCTTATTATTTAGACTCCTAATATTGTTACAGATTTGGAAAGTAAAAGAAAAAAATATCTTTCTATTACAGAATGTTGCAATTTTATTTAATGGAAAAAAATATTCTGTTACTCTTCTTACTCTTCCAGAAGAAAATGTTCCACTGAATAATTGATGCTTCTAAAATGAAGCCTTGTGTTTTTATGATACTATAATAGCTTTCATTATCTCAATGAATGTTGGACATTCCTGAATATATTTTTGTGTGATAAACATTTTGAACATAGGAAAACTCAGCCAACTTGATTCTTCTCAGGTGAAAGTCAGACCACAGATAATTACAGATGGCAAAACTAATAGCAATATGAAAACCAGTAACTATTAAGAATTTTATGAAGGTTTTTCCATGGTTTTGTTCAAATAAAATAGGATGTAAAACTGGAAACTTACTTATATAATTCAGGATGGTAAATATATTATTATACTTTCCTACTTTTTAAAAGAATTGAAACAAATACAGTCAATTATGATTGTGTAAACATAGTTTTTATTTTGAATAAAATAAAGTATTAATTGCATTATTTTTTATGACAGGGGACAAAATAAAAGCATGGTGTCCCCTAGTATTTCATATTCTGGATCTGAAGTTTCTGCTTCTAAAATGTATGCTTGGCTTGCAATGATATAAATACCCTCATGTTACTGATTTATACTTTAAAAATTCTTTCTGAAGATTCTACAGCAGGTCCTTGTTATCCGTGGATAATTAAAACCAGAAAAAGGCCATTTAAAGTGAATCCACTTAAGTGGGGCCCCAAATTTCATAATATAATGTTAGAAAAGCTTTGGGACTTTATCTTGCAAAGAAAACACAAAAATTGTGAAAATACATTTACTTTAGTTTATATTTAACAAAATTTAGATGATCATTTTGACCATAGCTCTCTGAGAATGAGCAATGCAAAAATGAAATTTTGATTGCTTTGAGAGGAGTAAATTTTGGGACAAAATTGTACATCTTGGTACTTTTTAAATCACACTTGATATTTATATCACATCTTCAAGATAGCCAGTGTTACAAAAATATTTGAGATCTTAGATCTTTGATATTTTCCTTTGGGCCTTTTAAATTCTTGAATATTAAACTCCTTCTGTATTGAAATTCTGTATTGAATAGGAATTTCAATACAGAAGAAAATATTAAAATTTTTCTCTTAAATGATTGTTTCCTTATCAAACTGCTCAGTGCCTGTTTGCCATCATTGGGCATGTTCTCTAATGTTGTTTTGATTAACTTTACAAAATTCTGAATTTGGAGGAGGGGCAAGGTTTGTAATTTCACATTGTAGTGGATGTCCATCATTTGGTGGGAAGTACAAGACACCAGCAGACAGGATCAGGTGTAGATGCTGACTGTGAACAAAATTTTCATTGGGGATTCAAGTCATAAAATGGTTGGTTATTAGGAAATATTTTAGTCTATTGAAGGCTGGCTTCCCTGGAAAAGCTCCTACCTGTGTAAGGATTTGGATAATGATTTCTAGGGTACCAAGGACCCCCTGATTTATTTGAATCCGTTGCATGGTGCTTTATAGAAAAGAGGACAGGTTCATGAATGGGGAGATCTTAGTGCCTGCTTCAGTTCTGCCAGTGAGGAGTTGTATGATTACAGATGAGTCACTTAATTTCTTTCAGTGTCAATTCACTAATCTGTAAAACAAAAAGGTTGAGAATGAAGTCACAACATTCTGTGATTAGATATTTTAAGCCTGGCAAGAGCTTTATCACTGTTTTCATAGAATCCTAGAAGTTAATAGTCATCAACCAACTCCTTCTTTTAGTTTTTTTGCTCTCTCTATTTTATAATTTCTAGAGCTACATCCATATGTAATCATACTTTTGGCAAAGTTGTAATCAGCATTCTGGAACAATTTGACATCCTTCTTTTTTCAATAGTGTTATCTCTTATAAGTGTTTTCCTATATACTATAATCTTAATAGCTTTCTCTTTTTCACATTTATCTGTTCTAATGGCTGCTTGATAATCTATTGAGTAAATGTGTTTTAATGTACTTCTATATATATTGACCAATGTATCCTGGCAACTGAGCATCTCTGTACTTCAGAGTTTTGGGGAATTAGGGGACCATGTTACTATAGACATCTCTGTAGATAGACATTTTTGTCAGAAGAGCTTCTCACACATGTAGCACAGTTCTTTGTGCATTTCAGTACTTAAGTGCCTTTTGCTGCTGCTGTAAACAGGAAGAAACAAACTAAGGCAAAGCATCTGGCTGAGTGAAGGGGGGAGGCGGGCAGACAAGGAAAACTGGAAGAACATTGTGTTTTCTGCTGCCCAGCAGGGCCCATAGAGATCGTGGGGAGTCTGGTGTTAAATAACAAAGGGAACAGGGAAGGATTCAGAAAACCAGAGCTTCTGGATGGCACCTTCATCTTGGCTGCCCCTGCCACTCCACACCTAAGCTGGGGCACATGAGAATGTGGGTGACCTTTGGCTTCTGATGTTGCACTCAGTCTGGTCTTGAGAACAAAGCCAGAGGGGAGACAGTCTCAAGGAACAGATGTGTTCACCCCAGTAAGCATCCTCAGACTGAATTAGCTAATCCTACATTATTAAAAATTGCAGCAGTTTTCATTTCAATTCAAGATCTTGGAGATTTTCAATTCATCCTTGGGGAGTAATAGTTTGTTCATCTGTTATAATTGGATTTACTACCTCTTATCAAGATAAAGGAAGCATGCTTGGCACTTTTTCTTTCCCACTTGTAATATCTACTTTGGTCTGTGGATGTGGGAGAATTGTTGACAATGCTTCTTTGACATAACTTGCCACAATACCGAGGTGGTTATTGGGCAAGAAAGGGAACTACGCTTAGTTGAAATTGGGGGTAACCTGGTTGTTTATAGTAGTTAATGGCAAATGTTCCAAGTCAGGTTAGAATAGATTCAATCAAGGAAATTTTAGTCATGATTTAAATTGCCAATTAGAAGAAAACTATTAGAGAATTATAGAAATTGCATGTCAGTTTCAAATTTCACTGTGCTAGGTCATATGGGAATGAGGGATACTGATAAAGTAGGATGAAGTCCAATATTTTCAGAGGTTAACATAAGCACAAACTAATTTATTCCATCTCACATGTGTACATGTTTGTCAGCTTTGGAAGTTAATCTTATAATTTTTAACCTCCCCCCACCCCCCCAGATTCTAGCTACATTGAAGACTGGTTGTTTTCTAAAAGTAGAGGAGAAGCCCATAAAGGGATGGTGACTTCTTTTTGAGTTTTGAGTAACAGAACAAAAGGTAATCATTGATGATTCCAGAATGTGTTTGCAATACTGTAATGGAGGCCACCTGCAACAGCAGCAAACAAAAAAGCAAGCGTTCAGATATTTTCTCTTACAAAAACATAAGCGGTACTGTTCTGGGTTAGTTATATGATTTTTCTAAAAACAAAACTTAGTATACTCTTCTTAAATAAGCTTTTCCAGGTAGTTATAGCTGAGGATTAAGTGTGACCCAGCTAACCAGTTTACTCCTTTTCTTAGACGGTGGCCCTGGGCAAATCTCCCATGCCTGTTCTGTGTGACATCACACATTTAGAGACAGAATATGAGAATCCAAGATATAAGTTATAGACAGACAGCTAAAATGTAAGGACTCATTTTTATCACTCATAAATTTGGTAAAACTCAATGATAGCTGCCTTACCTCTTTCCTCAGTCCCAGCTCATTTAAGCCCCACAACTGATGGTCTCACTGTGACAAGACCAGTTCTTTCTTTGGCTGGGCTCCAGGAGCAGCTCCTCTCTCCCAGCCACCTAATCCCAAAGCTGGGTATCCTCTCCAGGTCAGAATTTTTTACCTGATGCTCTCGGTTCTCCTGTTTCCCCAGAACTCTCAGCCCCTGGCTGAGATCCCCAAAAGATCGTCTGTCTAAAATCTGTTTACAATATTTTGTTCTTAGAGACAGTCACAATTTCTCCTCTCCAGTTCTCAAAGTATCAATTTTCTCCCCTCTTCTTCACATGCTCTGCTTAATGATTGGATTTAGTTAAAAAGAAACCATATTTAAATTCATACTGGTCTTTTTTAGCTATGTCAGTCCTAAGGTCAGCACGCTGAGGATGTAAAGAAACATCAAGAGAATGTTTGAAATCTCTGATTGGCTTATGAACAGGTTGCTTTACCTGGTGGAAGATCTCCCTCGATGGAGATATTTGTATAGAAACTGCTCACCTGTCTGACAAGGATGTTGCAGAAGGGGAGCCTGGCTGAATTGGGAAGACAGTTTTCTAGGTTTGTTCCAACCAAAAGGAATTCTACAATTTCTCAATCCATGGCCGAAAGGAAGCAAGATTTTTTGGTGTGTTTTCCCCCACACACACATTTAAAAAATTAAGCAAAGATATTCTACTAGATGATTGCACTTGTAATTTCCGGTATACATCTATTGTGCTTTGGTAGTAACTTTCTTGAAACTCTCGTTCTCAAGCATATTTCCTCAATGGCTCCCTCTTAGCCCTCATGACCTTGGAGGGCTATCTGGAGAGAGAATGATTTTGTGGACAGACTTCCATGGAGATGTGCTCAGAGGGCACTTCAGGGTAGCTGTCTGAAGTGTGTGTGTGGTTTACTTGGTAGGGAGGGGTATTACCGTGAGTTGATTATAAACCTTGATCTTAGGATTTTAACATGACCTTTGAACCCCACCCACTCTGCCACCCTTGAACCCCTAGTATCTGCCTCCCACGGCCAAGCCATTTTAACTTACCATTCTTTGGGGTTGGCAGGAGAATCTACGTTAACCATAAGATAAAGTACCATGTGGTAACTGTTTTTGAAAATCTGTAAATATCCCATGACCATCCCTGAAAACAATATACATTTGAGACTGTAAAGGCATACTTGAGTTTTTAACAAAATTTTTATGCTCCCATTTCCTCCTTCCTTCTGCAGCATCGCATTGTCCTTACTTCTTGTCATTGGTTTGGTTCCTTTTACTAGCTATGTGTGGAGAACGTGTCTCCTCATTCCTAGAATATTAGCTCCATGAGGCAAAGAATTTCTTTGTTTTGTTTGCTACTTTCTGCCAAGTGCCTAGAACAGTCTCTGGTGCATAGTAGGTGCTCAGTGAACATGTTTTTAATGAGGTAATAAATGTATCTCCCTGACCAAACTGAAAGTTCCCTGGGGACAGGACCAGTGCCTTCATCCATGAATTTCTCACTGGGCTGACACAGCAGTTGCTTTCTTCACTGACCACCAGTCTGTGGGTGCGATAACATGCATTTGTCCCCTCTCTCAGAAAGGCTGAGGAGGTGGTGTTGTGTTGTCACTATGTGGGTGACCATAGGCTAAGCTGTGCCTATCTGCTACTTAAAGCTTAGAAGATTCTTTCCAAGATGCTTACAAATGAGATGTGGAAGGAATGCAGAAGCCGATAACCAGCATTGGTGTCCATGCAGGACTTTCTAACTCGTTGTGTTCACCAGCCCCTCCCAGGAAACTTATCCGATGGGCTGTGGTGAGGTGGGGGTGGGATTAGGGTGGCAGGAAGGGTGTGTACTGGTGTTACAGTGAGTCTTCTGCTCTGGTCAGGTCTGAAAGGAAGTGTGTGGTAAGTCACATGGAGGTACAATGTCTGTCTGTGACAGGGGCTAAGGTGGCCCTTGGTTTCCCTTTCATTTTCTGTCCTTGAAGACCTGCCTCTGTTTAAATGAATGAATGAGCACAGAGAGGAGCTTTAATGCAATGTGCATAATTTGATAGGCAGCCAATTCAAAGTCTGGCTGATGGAAGAATCCAATCTCATTCTGATGATCTAATAATATCCTTGAGTAGGTGCCTTGAGGGTAAGTTTTGGTTTATTGGCTTCCCCTCCCAGGTGATCATAGGAGGAGGGAGGTGGGCAGACTTTTCCAGAAACTCTATACTAAGTGACTTTATCTGGAAAGGAAATTTTAGGTACAAGCACTTTAAGACACACTAATAGTTGTCTTTTTGTCAGCTGAGAAATAATTTTGAGATAGACTTGAGATGTTAATTTAATGTAACCAAGGACTTAGGCTTTCTCTCTCTCTCTCTCTCTCTCTCTCTCTCTCTCTCTCTCTCTCTCTCTCTCTCTCTCTCTCTCTCTCTCACACACACACACACACACACACACACACACACGCCATTCTGACATTAGAAATTATCATGCTTTTGCATGTCAGGATTTGTGCTGAGGTAGCTAAAGTCCCCTTTTCCTCACCAAGTATTTATGAAGCTCTCATTCTGTGTCACATACTTGCCGCCAACTTACCTTCCCTACTCTCCTACACATGCTCAAAGTCATGCTTTAGCCCTGCCGTGCTCTTCTGCTGCACCAGAGTTCCATTCTCTCTGTACCTTCCCCAATTTACACGTCAAAATCCTATTCCCTACGATGCCAATTGTAAATGCAAGACCTTTGTGAGAGTTTTCTTGCCCCTTCCTCCATGGGAAACTCCCCTTATTTCAGCCCTGCAGTGCTCTGTGCTTCTTTGTGGGTCTTACCTTCTCCTCCCTGTGGCAGCTCCAGTGGGGCAAGCCCAGGAGGTAATGCCCAGGGTGCTGGCCAAGCTGGGCACCTCATCTGTGACCACCTCCTCCCTCCCTCCCCCTTGCCTTACCATTCCTGACCTAGCACTGAACTCTATCACCTTTCTTCAATGCATGACGCAGTTGTTATAGCCTAAATCTTTGGCTGTAGACTCAGGGCTGATGTCTCAGCCTGGCACAAGGGCCCTTCTGATGCCAACTTCCACCCCCCACCCTATCATACCATGTTCTGTTCGTGCATAATTATTACTGTCAGCTTTCTGAAAACACCAGGCTCAGTCTCAACCTTCTGGCCTGGCACATGCTGTTCCTACTGTATGGAATGCCTTCCCCCATACTTCTCAAGGGGCTAAACCTGACTAAGCTCTAATGAGGTCATTCAGGTGCCTCCTCAAAGAAGCCAGCATGGAGAGGGGGCTTCTGGGTCCCACTGGTCAAAGCTCATATTACAGCATGTCCGGCACTCTGTTTCAGATGTTGCTCTCAGCTAAATGGACTACTCTTCAAGGCAGGACTGCATCCTTGGTTGCTATCATTGCTCTAACACATAGGCCGCTTTATTCAGCTCTATTCACTGCTTCTATTCTCACCGGATCTGCCATATACATTTACCACTACAGTTGAGAATTTAGTAAAAGTTAGTGGAGCAAGATTATTCCTCCAAGATAATTCCCTACCGAGGTATTTTTAATTTTATAAGCGGGCTGCTGTAAGAAAACCACAGCCAGAGATGGCCATGCATTCAGCTTCAGTCAAGTCCTGCTCCCCTTATCCTAAAATGTGGGAAGAGAACCATATAGTTGAAGCAAAAAGACAAGGAGGGAAGGGTGTTTCAATAGTCACCAAACTCTTGAGGCTTCTACTATGTTTAGTCACTTCCATTTGGACAGACTTTTGTTCTCCACACTCAAGCTTAGTTTGCTACATTGTGCTGGACACATCTCCTCCAGGGAACAATCTATTAACTTCCCTCTGACATCCAACTGTCCCCCACACATGCAAGGCTCCAGTAAGATTCTAGATTCTGTTATCTTCCAGATAAGATGAGCTCTGGCTTCACTGCTGGCATCTGCCCCAGACTAATGACTTCTCGTGAAGTTAACCCATTTGTCACGACCTTACTTTACCCGTCGACTGAGGGGCCTTGGCTGGATGATCTTGCTTGCACGTTTTGGAGTTCTCTGGGCTGAAGATAGAACATTATGAAGTGGTGAACACAGAGGGGAGCACCAAACATGAAGAACAGAATTTACCCGAGAGTGCAAATAACAGAACTCACATGGAAAACGCAATTTTTTTCCCTCTTTCCTCACAGAGTTTGGGAGATTGACAATAAGTATCCAATGGAACTGTGTCCCAGGTGTGACATTTAGTGGCACTAACAGCATTTTGGGCTGGACAAGGCCTGGTTCTCCTGATACATTTTTTCTTTGGTTTGGGGATATTGCCGTGCATGGCCAACAAAGGAGCAAGGGAAATAGAAATCTTCCAGCAGTTTTCACTTCTCATGCCTCAAAGCATCACCTGGGGGTGGAAAGTCAACACATCTTTTTGTCACCTGTGTTCCCAGGCCAGGAATGGCAGTGAAGCTGAGGGGGAAAAGGGAAAAGGGATAATTCATGGAAAAAGATATTGGGTGGCTGGCACAGTCACATGGAGAGAGGGTCAATACAATTCCGTCTCTTTCCTTAAGTTTAATTTTTTTTAATTTGAAATATTGAAAATGATCACAATTAAATGGCACTCACTAAACACCCAGTTGATCAAGGTATTTTATAAACCTTTGCTTGGAATTGTTTCTAAGGTAAGTGGTCTCTATCTAGTGAACAAATTGGCTCTGGTGACCTGGGAAGAACTCTTGTACAAGGGACTAGAACTGGTTCTCAATTGATGCCTTCAGCACCAAGGGTCACAGCTGTGTGCTAGTAGGAAAAGAGGGGTGGAAAATCTACTCCTTGCAGCCAAAGGGGCATTAAATCCTAGGCGAATGCCTGCTGAAATGGAGCCCTACATGTGGCCAAATTCTGTTGTCAAAAACAGAAGAGCTGGCTGTAATTCCCCCAAACCAGAGTCCAGCTCTGAGTTCCAAGAGCCAGCTGTTCTGGCCCCCTAAGGTGACATCTCCAGGCCCAGGATGAGCTCCCTTGTCCTGCGAGAACCAGCTGCACCGCAAGGTTCTTTCTACTTTGAGGAGACGAAATCTCTACAAGACTCTGTATACCATGTTTCCCCAAAAATAAGACCGGGTCTTATATTAGTTTTTGCTCCAAAAGATGCATTAGGGCTTATGTTCAGGGGATGTCCTCCTGAAAAATCATGCTAGGGCTTATTTTCCGGTTAGGTCTTATTTTCTGGGAAACACGATAGTCCCAGGGCATGGCTTAACTTATTGCCATAGTCAAAGACGGCTTAGTCTTTGCATAGCTGACTAGTATTTACTAAGTATCTGTGTTTAGCAAGTTAAATGATCTGCTCTCTAGGAGTTTATATCACACACAGACTCACATACACATATACTCCTATTCTGTGAACTTTAAAAACAGAAGCATGAACGAACGCATGTATGCTTAGCTAACACAGCAATAGGATGTAGATGAATAAATCTTTACTGTAATTAAAAATCTTGTGCAATACAGGTGAGGGAGGTTTATCCTTCATTAGAATAGAAAAATGGAGGAGAGGGCATGGTTTTCCCTTCATTTGAAGGAGGCCAGGAGAAAAATGGTTAGTTTTATGCTTAGAAGAGTTGATAGCATGGATAGAGCATGGTTTGATGAATAGGAAACGGCCACTTCCTCCTGTAGGACTGGTAGCAGAACACAGGTGGTATATGTCATGAGGCGCTGGGGGACTGCATGGGTAGTATTCTTTTAGCAAGTAGGAGGGCTGGTTTCTAAGAGTCATGGTGGTCCAAGTTTCATACTGTGACCCTGGCTCATTGACCTGATTGCTACAAAGATATGTGTGGTAGGAAGAATCATGGCTCCCCAAAGAATCACACTTCTCATCCTAATCCCTGAAAGCTGAATACGTTACTTTATATAGCAAATAGGAATTGCTAGTTAGCTGACCTTGAAATGGGGAGATTATCCTGGAGATCAAAATGGGTCCAATGTCATCACAAGGGACCTCTGAAGTGAAGGAGGGAGATAGGAGAGTCATTGTCAGAATGAGGACATGTGATAAAGTCTCCACCCCTTTGTTGCTTTGAAGATAGAAGAAGGGGCTGTGAGCCAAGGAATGCAGGCAACCTTTAGAAGCTGGAAAAGGAAGGAAACAGATTCTCCCCTAGAGCCCCCAGAAGGAACCAGCCCTGCCAATGCCTTGATTTTTAGCCCAGTGAGACCCATTTCAGACTTCCAACCTCTAGAATTCTAAGATAATAGATTTGCATTGTTTTAAGCCACCAAGTGTGTAGTAATTCGTTACAGCAGCAATAGGACGTAATCCAATATGGGAACCTGTCTCTGTTTTGGAGTCATGAAACCCTCTTAGTTATTTATGGTATGTAATATAAAGGAAAATTTATGGAATGTAAATAACTCAATGAAAAATTTTGTCAAAATTAATTCTAGGATCTCTGTAGGCTCATTTATTTTACTAAAGCAAGGGTAGACTCTTTCTTCACTATTATATCCTCACTGCCTAGTTCAGTGCCTGACTAATTCATTTTTAAATGAATGAATGTTTTAACTAAATCCATGAAAAACCAAAACCAACTATCTTTTCAAAGAGTTTATTTTATAGTGTGTCACTATTATTAGAAATCTTAAATCCAAGCTCTTGTTTAGACAAAGAATATCACACTTTACATTGTCACTCAAAGATGAGAGGTTTGGTTAGAGAATTTTTTTTTAAGTTGTTGGGTTTAAACAAGAGTCATTATTGCTTCCTTGGGTCCTAGGAACTTCCTTGTACCTACACATGATTGGAGTGTTAACTTGTCCTTTGCCTGTTCAATAAAACTTCTGTAATATGTAGTAAGCTGTAACCTTAAATCAGTGACCCCAAAAAAGTGCTTATTATTTGTGAAACTCAGTTTGGAAAGCCTGATATTATTTCCTAACATTAATACTACTAATTATCTTTTCATGTGATCTTGTAGAATTAAGAATATTTCTAGTGTTGATTTATATTTCTTCACTCACTCATTCTCTGAGGACATCTTTGGTAGGACCTTGGTATGTGCCGTGCCCTGGGGAAACAAAAAGAGATAAGATATGGTACTTCCCAGAAGAATCCACATTCTAGATGGAAAGAAAGACCAGTGGGTAGATAAGGCGAATATAGAATAGCCAGTGTTAAAAGGAAGTTGTGGTGCCA
The DNA here is from genome assembly GCF_964194185.1 of Rhinolophus hipposideros. Classification (NCBI taxonomy): domain Eukaryota; kingdom Metazoa; phylum Chordata; class Mammalia; order Chiroptera; family Rhinolophidae; genus Rhinolophus; species Rhinolophus hipposideros. The sequence goes on from NC_138047.1 coordinate 24,759,130, forward strand.
AGAGGAGAAAAAGTTGCAACTGTCCAGGGAGAACACAGCAGAGAGGAAGAGACATTTAAGCCAGGTACCGAAGGAGCAGGAGGAACTTGGCAAGTAGAAGAAGGGGACATATATTATTAATTGCCTACTGAATCTCAGGCACTGTGCTGAGCACTTTTGAGTGTAATTTTTTCATTTAATTTCTACCCTGATGAAAATGATATTCTACAATAGTTGAGTAACTTTGCAAAACCACATAGAGTGTGATTTATGTTGTCTTAGAAGTCATTGTTGTAAAGCAGATGTGGTCAATCTTGTTCTGGAAAAGTTCAGAGAGTAAATATTTTAGTCTTTGTGGGCCATTCTGTGTCTGTCACAACCCTTCAACTGTGCCATTGTAGTGTGAAGATAGCTATAGATAATATGGGAATGAATAAGCATGGATGTGTTCTAATAAAACTTTATTGACAAAAATAGACAGTGTGCCAGATCTGGCCCACGGGCTGCAGTTTGCTGACTCCTGTTCTAGAATGGCAATTATAGCTACCATTTTGTTTTGGAATATTTCTGGAGAGGGTGCTTACAGGTTTCATTTGCTTCTCAAGGGGGGGGTCAGTGACAGTTTCAGAATGGATTATAGAATCTCACCAAGAAATGGTGGCAGACTGGATTAGTAATGGAGGTTCAGACTGCGCTAGTATTCTAATATCTCACATCATTGTGGTTGATATTTAACAGACCTCTGAGAATCCCGATAGAATACATCTTTAGGTCATTATAGATGAGTCCAAAGAGAAAAACCACACTAATTCAGTCTTGGCAGAGAACTTGACATTGTGTGGGCAGGTGTGTGCTTTAAGTCTAAGATTTAAATTTAAAAAGAAAAAAAAGAAAAAGAAATAGAGAAGATTTGTCTGGAACCATTGGGAAGAAATAAGGTAAAGATCTGAACGGATGACCTGGGAGAAGCCTGGGGTATATAAAGCCTTGATGTTGCTGTCTTCTGTAAAAGGGCAGAAACATCTGGTTAGTGTAATGATGAGGGGCTATGTATGTAAAAGGAAGTTCTAAGTCCAGATTAAAAAGCAGAATACATCTTGACATCTTAAAGCATCAAGCCAGAAAATCCATCTGTAATAGCTGATACTGTGGGAAAAGTCACTAAATTCAGAGATTTGAGTAAGGAGTCTTTCAGAACAAAACAGTGAATTTTTTTGAGAACAGATCTTTCTGTTCTGAGTATATCCTAAGAGATATAGTGTGGTAAGAAAACACCCAGAAAACCATTCAAGGATTTCAGAAATGTTAACAAAAAGAAACATTGGAAAGCCATTGAAGTCATCTGTCCCAGCCCTACGTGGCTAAAAGATTTTTTTTTCTCTCTGCTGATGATGGGAGCTGTATGAGTATGGTTAGTTTAGGGAGCGAATCTCTTTTGAGTAAAACTTTTGAAAGATCAAAAGCAGACAAAGTTTATAAGATGTTTTCAAGTTTGGATGGTTCCAACTGGATTGAAATGTTTTCTCACCAACAGGAATAGATTAAAAGTGGTGTCTGTGCCTGTGGTCTCCAGAGGTTCCTGTGCTTGGTGTCCCAAAGTGTTTTGATCTGGCTTCCCATCAGGCTCTGCGCTTTTGCTCTTGGGGTTGAATTGGGAAGTGGGGGGAGGGTGGGAGAGGGAAGGTTGGAAAAGATGGAAAATAGGAAATAGATATCTTCCTGGAAGACATTGTACATTATTAACAGGCTACGGTTATTCCAGTCAAAATGATATAAACTTTTCTTGTGTTTTGGATCCTGGGCATGAATCTTGCCTTGGATGAAATAGAAGTGATTTGGGGATGTGCACGAAGTCCCTTACTGTGGGACTGGCTTTGCTGGCTCTCCTGCTGCTGTCTCTCACTCTGACTTGCAAGCCTCAAACTTGATCCTATTGTGCGTTTGTGCCTGGTTTTTCTAGCCTCTTCTTAGGTTAGATACAGCTTCATGAAAAGAGCTTCCTCAACATAGACATTATAGGGCTACAGAAGAAAATAATCTGTAAAGCAGATAAAAGCTTTGATGTGGATTATGTCGAGCAAACAGTGTTTATATAAAAGGTTTTAACTTGTAAACCAATTAAAGAGTCTTATAATTTGACTTCTCTTTTTCATCAGACAAAGCTTTTCTATACTGTAAATTTAGAAAAGAACATTTCTATTCTATAATCTGGCCGGCATTCTTTTATGTTAGCAAGGGTTAAAGAGATCTTCAAAGCATTGTCGATGTATTGTTGTAGAAAGCTTTGAAGCTTTTATTAGCTTCACTGGAAATCTTTGTTTCCTGGAAAGTTCACTAATGGAATGTATAGTTTCTTACAGAAATCCATTTGTTAGCTGCATATAGTAAATAACCTAGTCAGTGGAGATGCTATTGCAAGATAAAATTAGTATCTAAATGAGTCCTGAGTCAGCTATTTCCATTGTAAAGTAAGTCTCGGGTCCAATTAACCTTTTCCTTATCTTAATTCATCTCTCTAACTCTCTGAGGGCAATATTCTATGCATTTTCCAGCAACGCAGACAGCTGCTACTGAATATGGAAATCACCTGCTCCAGCTCAGCACCTTCCATCTCAGTCAATAACACCATCACACCCCCAGTCGTCCCGTGTGACCACTTCTCATTTTCACTGTCACCACCCAGTCTAGGACTTACTTTCTCTGTCTTAACGGCTGTGGTGGCCTCCTATCAAATTCTCTGCTTCATCTTGTCGACTTCCACACCTCCCAACTCCCAAAGTCCATTTTCCTTGAAACAACTAGAGTGATTCTTTAAAACTAAATCAAGATCATGTCACTCGCTCACCAACCCCCAACAGCAGCTTCTAGTAACTTCAAATAGAACCCAAAGTCCTTTTTTGGCACAGGACCTGTAGGATTGTGCTCAGTTCTCTCTGAGAGGCATTTCCTGCTGGCTCCCCAGGCACTCACTCTCCCCACCTTGCTAGTCCCTTGGACTTACCGGTCACACTTCCATCTTAAAACTTGAGACTTTTCACTTGTTCTCTTCCTCCTTCTGAAGGAAGAAGTGGGTACTCACCAGCTTTCTCCCCCAATATGTCCAGGTCTGTGCTCAGATGTTACCTTCTCAGAGAAACCTCACCGCTTTATTTAAAATAGAAGCCCTTTCCCCCCATTCTCTTACCCTGCTTTTCCTTCCCAGCTCTTATTAGCTGGCATTCAGTTTATCACTGATTGATTGGTCTGTTTATTTGTCCAGTCATTTATTTACAATTTGTCTATCAGTCCCAAGAGAACGTGAGGTCCTTCTTTGTATCTGTCATGTCTGACACACGTAGGCAATCAAGGTGTATCTGCTTGGTTTTCAGTGCAAGAAAGAACCAGAACCATTCACATTGGTTTGGGTCTGCATACGGAGACCAAATCATAGTGCAGCTGTGTTATTCAGTAGTACAGAATGTTTTTCATTGTCCCACCCTACTAAAGGTTTGCCATTCAACAGTCAGAGTTTATATCTGGCCCAAGGATTTCAGCAGTAACTCAAGTTTACCTTCAACATAGTTCAACATACGGATCCCGCTACTTGAACATTTGGTGATTTAATGGTTTTATAGTGGTAATCTGTGCAGACAGACCAAGCCTCTGGAATCTCACTTGCCTTCTTTCCTCAGTGATTAGCAGGCACATTTATAGCACAAGGAGAAAGAGGCACACACCGAAGTCTATTTTTAATACAGTAGAGTTCCTATAATTATCTAAATACTCAGAGGTTGCTTTAAGAAATTTTGTATGACTGAAGGAACTTTTTCTCCTATAAATGAGCAACTAATGATCTTCCTATAAATACTGTATGATAAAACATTGCATGTAGGCGTGAATAGAGGAAGTTGGAAAAATAGTTTGTAGAACATTGTAGAAGATGATAATAGCCCCATTCCATGAGATCATTTTGTTGGTATAATTGCTCTGAGCTGCTTTAAAAACGTCAGATGTATTGATATATAATGTACATACAGTACAATGTATTCTTTTTGAAAATGTATGAGTTTTGATAAGTGTATATAATTGTGTAATCAACATAATCAAAATATAAATTTCCTTCACTCTAAAATGTTCCTTGTGCCCCTTTGTAATCAGTCCCTCCACTTAGCCCATCAGAACCACTGATTGGTTTTCCATCCTTATAGGTTTGCGTTTTTCAAAATGTCATATAAATGGAATCAAACACTATGTAGGTTTTTGAATCTGGCTTCTCTCACTGAGATGAATGCACTTGAGATTTACTCATGTTGTTGTGTTGTCAGTAGCTTGTTCCATTTTATTGCTAAGTAGTATTCCATTGTTTGGATATCCAGTTTGCTTATCCACTCACAAGTTGATGGATATTTGGGTTGTTTTCCAGTTTATGGTGATTATGAAGGAAACTCTCATAACATTCATGTACACATTTTTGTGGAAACGTAAGTTTGCATTTTTTTTCTTGAATAAATAACCTAGGAGTGGGGGCTGCTGAGTCATATGGTAAATATATGTTTAACTTTAAAAAAATGGCCAAACTGATTTCCAACGTGGCTGTGCCATTTCCTGTCTTCAGTTCTGTGAGCTGCGTTACAGCCCTTCAGTACTGATGCCCAGAGTGCTTTTCCTTCCTGAAGAGACACCTCGGGATTTCTCCCTCCCCTTTCTTTCCCCTCAATTTTGTGTTCCAATCTCTTCTACTTGGATCTTTAAATTACTTTGATGTATAAGTTCTTTCAGCCCTTCAGTTTCTGTTTTCTGTCTCTGCACATAATGCTAAGCTTTTATCTGTGTGACTTGGTGGTAGAGAACTAAGTTAAACTGATCTCAAGGGTGATGACTGCTCTGAGTAGGGCTTTCATGCAAGTGTAGGAGGCGCAGGGACGTCTGCACAAGGTGGTTGAACCCTACCCACATGTAGGGACAGAGTCTATTGTTAGGTTGGTGCAAAAGTAATTGCAGTTTAAAAGGTTAAAAATACTTGCAAAAACCGCAATTACTTGTGCACCAAACTAATTTTTCTCTCCTGGCAATAAGGTGTCACCCACCAGGTGTGGAATATACAACCGTGCTTGGATGTTCACAGTAGTGAAGATTCATTGCACCCTAGGTGGAGAAGTCAGAAGCAAATCTGTGACTATTAAAAGGTATGCAGGTTTATCTTGAGATACTAATTATGATGTGTGTAGAATCTTGTGAACAGGTTTTTCTCTCTCTTAAAGCGTTTACATTATTTTTTAATTAGTGGTGCACATCATAGCATAATGGTTAAGAGTGAGAACTCTTAACCACTATGTTATGTGCACTAATCACCTAGGTAACCTTGCACAACCTCTCTATGCCTTAATATTTTCAGCTGTAGAATGGGGATAATAATACTACCTAGTAGTGGTGATTAAATGGTTAATACAGAGGGTGCCAAAAAAATGTATACACATTTTAAGAAAGGAAAAAAACAATATTAAAATTACACTGATGGTAACCACTTTGAGCATCTCTTGTAATTGCAGAAGTCAAACATGACTTGTATTCATCTTTTGTTATCAGTATATATTGAGTATTGCAATTTTAATACAGTTCTTTCCTTTCTTAAAATGTGTATACATTATTTTGGCACCCTCTGTATGTATGTAATGCTTAGAACAGTACCTGGCAAATATTAAATGCTATGTGAGTATTAGTTTCTCCTGTTATTGTTATTAACTAAACTTTATTCCCAATAAAAATGTGTGTTTTTCATGCACTTCTCTCTCTTTTGCAGCTGCCAGGTACTAGCTACCTGTTCACACAATGACTAAAATTCAGTTAACAGAACCAGGATCTTACTACATTGCCTGGAGTAATGTGCGGTTACTGGTTATCCTCAGATGTGTGTACTTATACTCACATATGTTGACCTGAATCTCATGTTTAAGTGACATCCGTTCTCAGGTTTAGCTTACTTCTCTTACTCCTGGAGGCTCAGGAAGAAGTCATGATTTCTGAGGTACACTGTGATCCTCCCTTGGTCCCTGCTTCCTCCATGGGAAAGCTTGAGTCCACCATAGCTTTAGTCATTGTGTCAGGGTTAGAAGTTTGGCCACAAGACTTTTAATCATCTCTTTCTCTCTTCCTAGTTTCTTTGTTGCTATCTCCATACAAAGATGGTTACCTTTTAGCACTTCTTAGCAACATTTTCCCCTCTTCTTAGCAACATTTCTTTACATTGGCCATCTCTGCAGGGAGCAGACCTGACCTGGCTTTCCCATTTGGGACCTATGGTGTGTGGGAGTCTAGTCAAGTTATCTGTCTCTCTCTCTCTCTCTTTCTCTCTGTCTCTCTCTCTGTCTCTCTGTGTCTCTGTCTGTCTGTCTGTCTCTCTCTCTCTCTACACACACACACACACACACACACACACACACACAGAGGGTGCCAAAAAGATGTATACACATTTTAAGAAAAGAAAACTGTATTAAAATTGTAATAATATATACCGATAACAAAAGATGCATACAAGCCATGTTTGACTTCTGCAATTATTAGAGGTGCTCAGAGTGGTTACCATCAGTGTCCAGACACTTCTGATGATGACAAACTACTGCTTGAGCAATGCTGACCAAAGTTTCCTCTTGTATACACTTTTTTGGCACCCCTGGTACATAGATACACATACACACACGTATATACATGTGTGTGTATACACACACACACACACACACATACACATACATATATATTTAATTACTAAGTATAAAGTTGTCTATATATCTTAGTCAGCTTGGGCTGCTATAACAAAATACCACAGACTGGGTATCTTAAACAACACATATTGATTTCTCATAGTTCTAAAGGCTGGGAAGTCCAAGATCAAGGTGCTGGCAGATTCCGTTCTAGGTGAGGGCCCACTTCATGGTTTGCAGACAGCCATCTTCTTGCTGTGTCCTTACATGGTGGACAGGAGAGAGAAAAAGCAAGCTCTCTGTGTCTCTTCTTAGAAGGACATAAATCCCATTCATGAGGGCTCCACCCTCATGACCTAATTATCTCCCAAAGGCCCCACCTCCTAATGCCATCTAAGTGGGAGTTACGGTTTTAACATATGAATTTGGAGGGGGAGAACATTTGGTGATTTAATGGTTTTATAATGGTAATCTGTGCAGAGAGACCATAGCGCTATATTTGGATGCTATAAACAATATAAAACACACAAACACATATATCAATTAAACAGCAAGCGAAGTTTTTCTTCAATGTTTGCTTGCTACTTGTTTATTCATTTTGTGGTTGCTATGGGGCAAGTGGTAGGAGGAACCACAAATTTTGGAAAAAAAAAATGAAAGAACTCAAAATCGAGATTTCTGCCTATTAACTTAATTTTTCCACCTGTGATTTTGCGTAATATCCACATCCTTGGAATTTTGAAGCAGAAGACCTCCCAGGGTTTTGCAGAAGCATATCAAAAAATGTACAAGAACCTGACATTGCCTTTTAAAAACCTATGCTGTAATGGGATATACGGGAAGCCCATGTAGCAGCATAAAGCCCATGAAGTGGGAAACGAGTCCCCAAAGAAAGATATCCCTGAGGACAGGGGTGGTGGCATTTCTGGATCTCACCAGGGGCAATCGTGGTGCTTATTTTAGCTCCCTTTCCTTCATGTGTCCCCCACGTCAGTTGCTATTTTGATTGCGAGCATCTTCCTGCAGCTGGTGGTGTGCTGATTGCCAGAAGCCCTGGGGGGAGGGGGGAGCAGCCCCTGTGTCCACTGGTACACCTGTCAGTCCTTCAGCATCTGTTTGTTCAGCACTGGACTCATGACTCTGCAACACTAAAAACATACAATATGACAAGAGTCCTGCTTATAAAAACCCACTGTCTCATTTTTAAAGAAAAAAAAATACATGTGAAATACAGGCAACTCTTGATTAAGAGAGGCAGAGTACAAAAAAGTTGTCACTGTCATATTATACTATTTATTTATTTATTTATTTATTTATTTATTTATTTATTTATAAAAATTTTTATTGGGGAAGGGAAACAGGACTTTATTGGGGAACAGTTTGTATTTCCAGGACTTTTTTCCAAGTCAAGTTGTTGTCCTTTCAATCTTTGTTTTGGAGGGTGCCATTCAGCTTCAAGTTGTTATCCTTTCAGTCTTAGTTGTGGAGGGCGCAGCTCAGCTCCAGGTCCACTTGCTGTTGTTAGTTGCAGAGGGCGCTGCCCACCATCCCTTGCAGGAGTCGAACCGGCAACCTTGTGGTTGAGAGGACGCACTCCATCTGAGAGCTCAGTGGCAGCTCAGCTCAAGGTGCCGTATTCAATTTTAGTTGCAGGGGGCGCTGCCCACCATCCCTTGCTTGTGGGAGTCGAGGAATTGAACTGGTAACCTTGTGGTTGAGAGCCCACCCTCCAACCAACTGCACCACCCTGGAGGCAACTCAGCTCAAGGTGCCATGTTCAATCTTAGTTGCAGGGGGCGGAGCCATCCCTTGGGGGACTAGAGGAGTTGAAGCGGCAACCTTGTGGTTGAGAGCCCACTGGTCCATGTGGGAATCGAACCAGCAGCCTTCAGAGTTAGGAGCACGGAGCTCTAACCGCCTGAGCCACCAGGCCGACCCCTGTCATATTATACTTTAAATGCATTTAACATACCCTTACTTAATGAAGACTACCAACATTTACTTAGTATAAAAAAAAATCCAGTATTTAGGAAAATATTCACTGTTCTATGGATATTATCTTAATGCATAAAAATATTACAAGTATAATAGTTTAGGATCACAAAGTCTCCTATAAGTTACTTGAGAAATAAAATAGTCTAGTTTTAGTACCCTTAAAATGCTCTATTACTTGTTCTTTGTTCAAGCTTTCTGCTCCCCCGCCCCCCAATATTAAAATGAAGCCTAAACAATTTAGTATGTCATTGAGAGCTGTCTTTTCCTCTTTCTGAAGGTGTTGCAGTGGGCCTAGTGATCTTTGAAGGGAGTCCTCCCACTCAGTGTCCCTGTTGTCCTATCTCCCATGGTACCTGTTGCCCTATCTCCTATGCCATCTTCCCACTGGTGTCATTGCTTATTTATTTGCCTCTAGCCTTGACTTCTACACATGGCAGTGCAGTCACTTGCTAATAGTTTTCCCATCAATTTGTATGGTCCTAGAATTAATGCTGGCAGAATGACACCTCGGACACCAATATAGTACATGTTTGAAGGGTGGTGGAATGGGGCTATCCCTACACTGTTACAAACCCACGGTGATGTCTATAGGCTATTCTGTAGCTACAGTCAATGGACACCTTCTGAGAGTTACGTGGTGTTGTTGATTTGAAAGTATTCTTTTTTTTTTTATAAATGTTCAAATAATAATAATGATTTCTTATCTATCTATCTAGCTATCATCGCTATGGCTAAGCCAAACCTGGGTGGCTAAGAATGAACTATAGTAGTCATTTATAATCACATGTTTGGCAGAGATTCAGGAGAGAGAAAGGTCCCTAAGGAAGAAGTTAGGCAGTCAGAGAAGGCCTCATGGAAACTGGAGGCATTGTGAGCTGAATTCTGAAAGATATCTTGAAATTTATATGAAGATAGGGAAGAAGTACCCATGACTCTGGGAGGAAGTGCCCATGGCTCTGGGAGGAAGTGCTCATGGCTCTGGGAAACTATCTTGAAGAACTAATTTTCCTTGCTCTAGGCATCGATGGAAAGAAAGAGGGGAGAAAGTAACCAGAATAAAAGTTGGGTCTCCTGGAATCCTCGTCCCTAGGGTCTGTAAGTAGGGATTTTTGTATGCTTGGTGGAGGGGGGAGAAGACCCTGGTAAATGCTGTGCGCCTAGACACTGTGACACTGTAGTAGTTAAGTAGTATGTGAATAAAACTCACCAGAGACGTCCCTTCACTGTGGGCACGTCCATTGGTACCTCCTGTCAAACCTAAGTCTTTTGAAACATTAAAATTGTGCCTTTCTCTTGTGTATCTGCTGTCTAGATGCAATTGGTCTAGAATTCATCACAAAGTCATCTCAAAGTTCTTGCATAGGGATTGATCATCATTTGAAAGTCCAGAAAAAGTTTATTTTTCACCTGGAAGAAATACTTTAGAAAGGTTGAGAAGAGGCCTGGAGAGATAAGACAAGACCTTATGGGTGTGACCTGGAGGGGAGTTCCTCTTCCTGCTGCAGGAGCCATATTAATTCTTCTTTTCCTAGTGCCATGGTTTCCTCTGGAGTGCTGTTCTGCTTTCATACAGCTTTGAATAGTATGTTAAGTGTCAACCTGTCATTTAACTTGGACCCTTTCATGATTGTGGTCGTGCTCTTTTCCCCAAAGTATCTTGAGGCATTAAAGCTAATTTATTGTTTTGTTTTTCTGTTAGTGGCTATATTCTGAAGTTTTATTACCTAGTGACTGAGGTTTTCCCTTTGTCTTTGGACGAACCCGATTCCTAGAACTAAAGTGTTTCAGGTACAGGCCTTTCAAACTTCTTTGTCCTGGGCTCACGATCTCCACTATAGATTATCTCCTTCCTGGTCTCACAGTTTTAGAGCACCAAGGGGATCCTTCTGCATACTCAAGTTTTGAGAACCCCTGCTCTAGAAGGTTCTCAGGGGATGTGGGCCAACAACAGACAGACATGTGAGTCGAGGCAAAGCGTGCAGCTCTCTAAGAAGAGGGAGTGATGTGATTCCTCTCCTGCCCTCGCCTCTTGGATTCTTTTGGTTCTCTTGGCCTTTTCTTTTGCATAATTTCATTGTTTCCTTCTTTTGTGGCCAGTACAGAAAGAGGGTCCTTTTTTCCAAAGCAGGCAAATTCTTCCTTAGTTTAGTATCCTGAGGAGGAGCCCCACAGGAAATAGAGGCTTAAATTGATCTACTCCAGTTCACAAGACTCCAAAGCTTTTTAGTAATAAACAGATTTAAGGGGGAGGAGGGAAAATGATTTTATTTTTCACACACAAAAAATAGCCTACTAAAACCCAACAGTTTGTTTGCGTTTACCACAACCACCTATGTGGTTTAAGTAATAAGTTCATGGCTGTCTGAATTTCACCAAGCAGTGGCAACAATAATGTGTTTGTGTTTTTTTTTTTTTTGCTTTGTGGAAACTTCACATAGGTCGACTCGCATCTTGCCCCTTAACACCACAGGCTGATTTCCTTATAAGTTGCCTCCTCCTGGGATTTTGGAGATGAACCCCATTCTTTCTATACAAAGTATAGGCTCTAACACCATGTCTCCCATATGCTACTAAAAACTGAGAACTAATCCCAGTTCTGGTACTTTACAACGGCGGTGTGTCGCTGGCTGCTGTCCAATTCAGAGCCCTCTGTGTTTGAGAAATCTCTTTCCTAAGATGACTTTTTCAAAAAGTCATCCTTGTAGAACAAGGAAGTTCTGAATAGACATTGAGAGGAAGTAGGAGGAAGTGCTTCAGTAGCCTAAAACAAATGATTTCCCAAAGCCATCTTTAACCACTAACGGACTAACCACTAACCAACTAATAAAACCTAAGGACTTTTCTTGTTAGTCCAGGATCTCAGGGCTGGAGCTTTGCTTGTGTTCATTCAGTACCCCTCTCTCAGACTGAGTCATCAGAAATTCCACAGTCAGTCAGCCATTTTGGGTGTAAGGAATGAGTCTTTTACCATGTAAGTCGTCATCTTGTGTACAAATTACACACAGTTAGGAAAATCACAGGAAATGTACGTTTTTTTTTAGTCCTACAGTTTTTCACTTGCGTACAAGTGTGTTTTCCCTCACACCCCAGCCTTTGAGGAAAATAAATATTGAAGATTTTTCTCTGCCTGGAATTAGCCCAATCACTCATTCTGGATGCTCTAGACCAGGGGTGTCCAAACTTTTTTCAACGTTTTCCTACCAAGGGCTATAGGCGGTAAAATACACAAACAGCCAGGCCACTCACTTGAGGTGAAGTACGTATTGCCTCACCTGGTTTATTTAAGTAAACTAAATATATTTTTGGAATTTGCTGCAGGCCAATTAACAATGGATTGTGGACAGCAGTTGGCCCATGGGCCGCAGTTTAAACTCCCCTGCCCTAGACAGTTTAGTCTCCTAACTTTTTTCTCCAGTGTCTCTCTTTTTCTAAGGAATTGGGCCTTTGTCAGTTCCTTATGGCTGACAACCCATATGAGTTCCAACTCACTCTCCTCTGTTTTCTCAAGTCTCTCTTTGTTATATAACTTCTCTTCCCAAACCCCTTATTTGGATCTGATATAAATTTGTGTTTTAGAAAGTAATCATGTTTACTCAAGATAACACTTGCCTTCAGACCAAATATATAAAATTTCAGTCACCACAGAACATTAGAGCTATGGAGAACCATTCGATAGGAATGATTTTCTTCACCGAGTTTAAGATGAAGGAAAAATGTATTTTTAATTGAGTATTTTTATGAGGTTTAAAAAGTGGCTCTAACCACTGTCTATAATTTGTAGTTGCTGATGTAGCTGAATAATTGAAAGGGAGAAAGCTTTTTAGAAGCAGAGAATGAATCAAAGCAATGTATCCTGCTCTCCTCATGTATGCGGCTGTCTTATATTATTTGCTATTTTCTTTCTTAGATTTCAAAGAAATTTTTCTCCTTTTTCAGAGAGAGTTTGATTAGATGGTCTTGAAGGCTTGAAGCTGATGAATGAAGATTTTGAAGTCATTCTACATCTGAAGCCATGATTTAAATATCAGCAGTACGGTAAGTATTTTGGAAAGAAATATAACAGTTTTGTGGTTAACACATCATTGGTTTTTGTCTGCATTTTGAGAATACATTAAAGTATACAGTAATAACATCTGTCTAGTAAGGTTGTGAAGTACAGTAAAGTATGTTATCAAGGGTGAATTTGTTTGAATCACATTCAACAAATCAGAGCTCTGAGAAAATGAAAGCTACCTATGTGATTAGGGTTTTCTTTTTCAGCTAAGCTGTGGCTATGAAAGAACATTCAGGGACTCTAAGTGAGACTTTCTAGATGAGAGCAGATCCAGTCACAGGAAGGGGAGCAAAAGCTTCCTTTCAGGAAATGTTCTATCTGAACTGCCTCTCTGGAGCAGTGTTTCTCAAAGTGTGTTTCTGAGAACACAGTTCCCTAGAGTATTAGTACTGTGGAGATGGAGGTGGGAAGATGGGTCTGTGCTCAGATGAGTTTGGAAAACCTTGGATTAAAGTTAAACAATTGTTTTTGAAGGATCTCAAAAACGAATGAGTCTTATGAATCTCCATGGGTGTGTATAGTCAGTAGTGCTGACCAAAGTCATCTGGACTCTTTTCTTCTGGGCATCTTAAGACCAGTGTTCCATTTATTCATTAAATATTTACTGAACACCAGCAATGCACGGTGTTAGATTCTAAAATGACAACAATAAATGATATTGTCACTGTTTGTGCATAGATAGTAAATAAGGTAAGAAGAAAGTAAGAGCAATTATTGATAGGCATGATAACAGATATTTAAGAGAATGATCTGGGGAGCTAGGGGGCCTGGGTTTTAATTCTGAGTCTGTCACTTATAAACTGCATGACCTTGAATAAGACATTTCACCTCTTTTTCAATTTCCATATCTGTAAATTGATGATAATAACATCTGTCTAATAAGGTTGTTGGGAGGATTCAGATGACTACTTGCTGGCAAATACTAAGCCTAATACAAGTGTTATCCGATTTTGTGATTATAATAATGATGGATGAGTACTTTGAAGGTTATATAATAGACTGACTGGGGAAAAGATATTGGTGGATGGGAACTTTTGAATATGATTGACCAGGACTGCCCAGAAGTAGAGAACCATAAAGATGAGAAGTACTGAGTAATGGAGATAGTATAGAGAGAGCATACACAGGGGAAAGCAAGTGCAAAAGTCTATGTTTGATGCAGAGAAAACATTTGGCAAAATACAATTCCTCTTCATGATAAAACAAAAACAAAACTAATAAAACCCAAAACAACAAAAATGAAACAAACTAGGAATCAAAGGGAACTTTTTGAACCTGAAAAGGGAGTCTATGAAAAACCCACAACTAACATCATACTTAATCATAAAGTACTGCAAGCTTTCCCCCTTAGATGAGGAATAAGACACAGATGTCCACTCTCATCACTTCTGTTCAATGTCATCCTGGGGGCTCTAGCCAGGGAAGTTAGGGAAGAATTTAAAATAAAAGACTTCTAGACTGTAAAGGAAGAACTAAAACTATCTCTATTTGCAGATGACATGATCTTGTGTACAGAAAATCTACTAAACTATAGAACTAATGAACAAATTCAGAAAGGTTGCAGGATACAAGATCAATACACAAAGATCAACTGTATTGCTACACACTTATAATGAACATCTGAAATGAAATTAAGAAAATAATTTATTTTACTTTAGCATGGAAAATAATAATGTACTTAGGAATAAATGTAACCAATGAAGTGTAAAACTTATACTCTTAAAAGTATAAAACATTATTGAAAGAAATTAAAGAAAATCTAAATAAATGAAAAAACATCCCATGTTCATAGACCAAGACTTACTATTGTTCAAATGGCAATGCTTCCTATACTGATTTATAGATTTAATGCAATCACTATCAAAATCTCAGATGGATTCTTTACAGAAATTAAAAAGCTTATCTTAAAATTCATATAGAAATTTAAGGGACCCAGAATAACCTAAACAATCTTGAAAAATAGCAAAAATGGAAGACTCACATTTCCTGATTTAAAAACTTAACACAAAGCTACAGAAATCAAGACATTGTAGTACTAGCATAAGGATAGACATACAGTTTTTGAAATAGAATTAATAGACCAGAAATAAAGCCATACATTTAAGGTACTTGATTTCTGACAAATTTTCCAAGACAATTCAGTGGGAAAAGAAGTCTTTTCAACAAATGGTTATGGGACAACTGGATATCCACATGCAAAAGAGGGAAGATGGACTCCTATCTCATACCATATACAAAAATTAATTTAAAATGGATCAAAGTCCTAAATGTCAGAGCTAAAACTATAAAACTCTTAGAAGACAACATGGTTGTTAATCTCTTGACCTTTGATT
Organism: Rhinolophus hipposideros; assembly: GCF_964194185.1. NCBI lineage: Eukaryota > Metazoa > Chordata > Mammalia > Chiroptera > Rhinolophidae > Rhinolophus > Rhinolophus hipposideros. The sequence continues at coordinate 24,774,168 of NC_138047.1, forward strand.
GGGCAGTGGTTGTTAGATATAATTTCAAAAGCACAAGTGACAAAGGAAAAATAGATAATTTGGACTACAACAAAATTAAAACTTTTGTGCATCAAAAGACATTATCAAGAGAGTGAAAAGACAACCCACAGAATAGGAGAAAATACTTGCAAATCATATAATCTGATAAATGACTTGTTATCTCGAATATATAAAGAACTCTTACAATTCAATAGTAAGAAGATAACCCACCTCAAAAATAGGCAAAGATCTCAGTGGACATTTCTCCAAAGAAGATATGCAAACAGCCAATAAGCACCTGAGAAGATTCTCAGTATCACTAGCCATCAGGGAAACGCAAATCAAAACCATAACGAGATACTATTTCATTCCAGTATGGAAGACAGACAGTAACAAGTGTTGGTGAGGATATGGAGAAATTCGAACTCTCATACATTGTAAAAATCTTTCCAAATAGCTGCTTTGCAAAATAGTCTGGTAGTTCCTCATACAGGGAAACATAGAAGTACTTTATAATCTAGCATATCCACTCCTAGAAACATGTACATATGTGTGTGTGTGTGTGTGTGTGTGTGTGTGTGTGTATGGGATGTGTTTTGGATGTGTGAGTATCAGCATTTGGTGATTGATGAGATACTAACATAGGGAGTAAGGTGAAAAGAAGAATTGAAAAGAATGACTCTTAAATTTTGGAGTCCAGTTTTGGAATCATTGAAAAGAATGACTCTTAAATTTTGGCTGTGGCAACGTCTGAGAAAGAGAGGAAAGACTAGGGATGGAGTTGTTTTTATTTTTTAAATGGTGACAGCCTGCTTTGAGAATCCAGAGTTCTGTTGTGGATACATTAAGTTTCAGTACCTGTTAAATATCCAGATAGAGATATTAACTAGACAGTTGAATGTGCATCTAGAACTCAGAGGAGCAATTCTGACTGGATTTAAAATTTAGATAGTAGGTGAATCCATAGGCAAGGATGAAAAGAGAGAGAGAGAGAGAAGAAATGGCTAGATAGATTGGGGGGCAGAGATAGGCTGGGGGAATGAATAAGTCTAAGAATGAGGTAAAATAGAGGAGAACCACAAAGAAAACAAAAGGAGCACCAGCCAGGGAGGAAGGCAAGTAGGAGAGTTTAGGGTCACAGAACTCAGGTGGTTTGAGAAGGAGGGAGGGGTCCACAGAGGTGGAGTGACAGAGAGTTCAGTAAGAGGAGAACAGAAGCATCTTTTGGAACTGCCAAGATGGATGTTGTTCCACTGTAATTGAAAACAAAACAAAACAAAAACACAGCAACAATTGGTACCATGACCAAAAAAAAAAAAAAAAAAAAAAAAAAGTTCAGTAGTGGAAACCAGATCACAGTGGGTTGCAGAGGGAATGTGAAGTGTTAAACTAGAGGGAGGTAGGCTAGTATTTCTAGAAGATTGCTGGAACCACACTCTGGTGAAAAATTGCTCTAGGATCCTTTCCTGCTCTGCTGAAACAACTGAGTGCCGAGGGCTGAGTGCTGGTAGGGTTTGAAGGCCATCTCTTCCCATGGAGCCAGCTCTTAGGGGTATAAATCCTGCAGCTAGGCAGCTGCCAACTTGTAGGTAGGGGTGGGTAGTGCTGGGCTGGGATCCAGACAGGAGGGTCATTCTTTGCTTTGTTCTCTAATGGTTTTGATTTTCTTTTGTTATTTTGATTGGGAGAAAGCTGAGAGAAGGATTTTATTACTGCGCTTTTTCAAAGTTTCAATCAAATTGTTTGAAAATGTTTATTTGAAGTCAGAATAGAGCAAAGGCATTCTATACTTTAAGCCACAGTCTTTATAAAGCAAATTTCTGGTTGTATGTACGTCACTGTATGTACATCTCAGTAGACATCAATGGAACCCGATATTTGGCCCACTGAACGCATAGTGGGTCCTGAAGCAAGGTGGAGGGAGAAGTGGTAACTTTCTCAGAAGGCACACATACAGATGCTTGAGGCAGATGCATTTCATAAACCTCAGGAGTACGTTGACCATACATCTTACCATTGGCCTGAACACATTGTTTCCCATGCTTCTGTACTAATTTAAACTGTGTGGAAACGACTTTTAAAGATACATGTTCCTTTAAGTAATGACGCAATTTTTACTTACTCTTGAGAAAACGGACTGCTACTTAGGCATATAAATGGCCTATGATAAAACAGTATTTTTTTAAAATCCAACATTTTCTAACTAGCTTGGCACAAAAGTAGAAAATATCCTCGTTTTTCAAGCCCTGGTTAACGGCTCTTCATAAGGATTTTTTCTTGTGTATGTGTTTTAAAAAATTATGTGTTGTTGTTTGGTTGTGTTTTATTGTATACGGAAGGGCCATGTATTTGTGGATTTTGAGGGAAGAATTTTTCAGTATTACTTGCATGAAAACATTCTCATTCTGAAAGAAGAATCTTAATTTGTCCCAGAGCACAGGTCCACAGGGTTTTAAATGTATTATTATGAGAAAACATTATTAGTAATGTGTCCTACTTGGTGAGAAGCTAGAATATCATCCACAAGGAAATAAGAAAACACCAGCTTAAAAGAAACCCTGACTTTAGAATCCTGTTTTTTTCAGCTATCCCCTGCCCAATTTAGAGATTTTGCCAGCTTCTGGTAACTTCCAATCAGGAGAGAATGAGAGTGGTTATCGGGAAGAATCATTTAAACCTCAGCCTGTTATTTTGCCTAAAGGGCACTTTTTATATCTTGATTATAAAAGCGCTAGAGAACGTGGTTGTAAAGAGAAGGAATTTAGTCTGCTGTGTGCACAGCTAACTGCTTCTTGAGAGCAGCCTGCGGGAGGCTCACCATGGCCTGGGTTGGACAAGGTCAATGTACAGTGTCTTCTGATTGTTTTCAGAGGCTCGGATTGTATGAAGCAGGTACCACTGACAACATTTCAGATCATTTTATGGAGGAGCACTGACTGAGTTTTTTCTGCTCAGGGAGGCTCTGTGCAAATTGCTTTGTTTCTCAAAACTGTCTTGTTTGTTTTGGGATGCAGCCAGGCCTCTAATGTGGGTGGTGTGTGCTGTGTCACAAACCTCAGGCCCCAAAGCTTGAACTTGGCTTTGTCTGTCAGATCAGATGAGCTGCAGGAAACAGGCAGCTAGAGCTTGGGGCAAACTTAAAAGTGATGAGTGTGAGCCTGGGCAGCCAGAGCCTTTGGGCAGATGTCTTTGCGATGTGGGAATCTGGGTGACATGAAGAGTGAACAACAGAAGAGGACAGGTAAGGGCCCTCTGGATTTTTTGAAATAACTTCGTTTGGTTGCATTTGGAAACCTGGGTAGCATTTCATGGGCTGGTTGGGGGCCTCGTGCTCTCTTTTTGATGTGTGTGTGGGGGGATGAATTTTGGATCTTGATAAAGTACTTTGAGCATTGCAACTAAAAATGCCACAATTTGACTTTTTAAGTAAAAATGTAGGGTTTTTTTTTTAAACTGCTGCCCTACTACTAAAAACCTGCTACTATCCAACTCTCCAAATAGGAAAAACAAGCACATAAAATTCCTAAAGGAATGTCTTTCTTTGTGATGTTTTATTAAATCCAATGTAAGATGTAGGCCTTATTCAAAATTAAATCTACCATAAAATGCAAAACAGAAACCACAGAAGAATATAACTATACCTTTGGACTTCTCTGGTCCTTACCTGTCCCCAATCTCTCTCTCTCTCTCTCTCTCTCTCTCTCTCTCTCTCTCTCTCTCTCTCTCTCTCTCTCCCTCTCTCTCTCTCTCTCTCTTTCTCTCTTTCATACATACATGCACACACACACACACACACACACACACACACACACAGGCGCGCCTTTAATTGCATGAAAAATGGGTAGCAAACATCTCGAAGGGCAAACAGAAGGTATAACACAATCAAATAAGAGGTTGAATATAAATTGGAACAACTCTTAACTTTTTATTTCACTTTCATTTGGATACTTTTACTAATTCTCTTTGTGGGTTTAGACTTTTCAAACATTCTTTGGCTCTGGGAGAGGGAGTTGTATAACCATAAAACTTGAGAATCCTGGCCCTAGAATAAATGTTCCTTTAAAAACCCCAAGGACAGAAAATTGAACACAGCTGTGCAAAAGAAAAAGACAAAAAGCCGAGGGATGGTTCAGGGCTGCGGGCGCCCTGACCAACTTTCCCAAGTGCACTGGGGCTGTGGTTTCTTGGTGGGAGATGGAGAGCTGCGGTGGTCTTTTTGAATGTTTCAGGAAAAGGCCAAGACCTTCCTTCAGAACTGGATGTTTCTGTGATGTGGTGAAGAGAACATTCTAACTAGATTTGTTTTGCATGGCTCTGCTTGTCCTGTACATATTCTATTGTTTTCTCCTGGAGAGAATTGGGGTCTTGGGTTATTTTCTAAGATTCCATGATCCGGCAAACCTTATAGTTCCTACTTATAACTAAGCTTCAGAGCTGAAGCAGTTTCCACCAGAATCAGAAGATAGAAGACGCAAGATTTTTGAGACCCAAATTTCCACTCTTCTGCCCCCTCCGTCACAGAATTTCCCTCAGAACAAACAGCTTTAAAGTGTGGTCCTGAGAACATGGCACTGTTGTTCCTTGCGTCTCCTCCCCTGGAATACAAACCGTGCTGTCGCTGCTGTGATGTTGGCCTCCTGGTCCCCGCTGTTTGGTGAGCAGCCCAGGAGGAACCGTCGCCGTGGACCTGAACCTCTGTGCAGTCTGGGATTAATCACTTTGCTCTGTGTCAGACCGTGTAATGATGATTCATACTTCTTCCTCTGCAAGATTAGATTACTGGACTTTTCATATCCTGGACTGCCCACTAGGGATTTGAATTAATACTTGTTGGTATAGAAAGCAGTGTCGTGTTTCTGGGGAGAAGAGACTCAACTTGTCCATGTGGCCATCACCAGAAAACATTTAGAGAGGGCCTGTTGTGAGCCTGGCTCTGGAAAGTCATGCTGCCTTCAGGGTTTGCCACGTCACGTAGCTTATCTTAGAGGCTGCAGGCAGGGTCTGTGCGTGCACTTGGTCCAGGTACAGTGGGCCTAAGTGATGCTATGCCTACAACATGAGAAGGCACGGAGGGATTTGCCAGGGTCTCCTATGTGGAAATCAAGCACTGCTTACTGAGGAAAATCTCCCCCAAGGAGGTACTTGGGAAGGAAGAAAATGAATTCAGGTTTGTGGAACAGTCTACACGAAGCTAGCAGGGATTGTGATCACAGATTGCAGAGTGATGGGAGCAACAAGAGGGGAAGTAGCCTTTGGAAAAAATCGTTCTGTTTTGGCGCTACCCCTGTGAAGTATGTGTTATTCATTCTATTCCTTCACCAATTATTTATTGAGCACTTCCTACATGCTAGGCATGGTTCTGCGCACTGGAAATTAACACCAGTCTACAAACAGACAAAAATCTCTTTCCTCATGGAACTCGCCTTCTCGGGGCAGTGGCACTGTGGGTAGGATGGCTGAGCTTCAGGGTAGGAAGAAAGCCATAACAAAGAGTACCTGGAAGAATTCCTAAATAATTGCAGTAGTTTGAGGGTATGTTTGTGTATTTATTTCCTGTCTTCCTCTTCATACAATGTACATTCTCCACCCCACTAATTTTATATTTTCAGTAGATCCTCTGCAGGGAATTCTTCATACATGCTAATAAATAGCCCACTCTAATATAACAAATCCGTGAGATAACTTTAGGATCTTTGAAGTTACCTGCCATAGACTGACGGAGTCCTGTTAGAGGGAAGCTGAGGTGTGGTCAAGGGTTTTTCATCTTTGTTTACTCTCCTGCTGTTTAATAATTCTCATTCCAGAATGCATTGTGTTAACATACTTTCTCTTTCCTTGGAATACCTTCCTTTTTTTTATTTCCTCCTTTTCTTTTTCCTAATTCTCTCCATTTTTCTTTGATGAATGTGAGGCGGTACCCTTTTGCCCCAGAAATACAGAATCTCAGCTGTTTTAGAACTCGATGGGACTATGGAAGTCTTCATCTAGATCCGTGATTTTTGATCTCTGGATGGAAACCAAGTTTTCCCCTGATGCAGTGAAATGAGAAATATAAGAAAATGAAGTCAATGTTTATAAAGCAAAACTTTATCGATTGAGTCCTGTATCTTTCCATTTTTTTCTTGAACTTTTTAGTTCTTAGTGTGTTCCACCTGCCCCAGAAATTACCATCCTCCTGTACTCAGCCCTCATCACACTGCCCCCTCAGTTGACGTCACCCCCCTCCCCTGTTCTCCCACATGTGGGTTTTCAGACAGTGCCCACCTCCTCAGTTTTGTAGACCCTGCCCCAAAAGTAGAGTCACTGCTTACACGTTAGGGTAGGAAGTCACCATTTGTGCTGCCAGGGAGCTGTGTTTTAGGATCCCCTCTTGGAGCCACAAATCCATTTTAAGCTCTAACACACAGTGGTTCAGTTTTATAGAATTATTGGTACTGTGGTTCCACTTTATTACAGGTTTATCAGGCTTTCGTGGGTTGGCCCAAGTGTGCAGCCATTACTTATAACTGTGTTTCTGGAGGAAAAGAAAATGAACTTTATAGTGGGACCCATATTGAGCTGGAAAGTGCATGCAGTGGGATTCCAACCCAAGTTGTGTGGGGTTTCTTGGAGACTGGGAGAGAAAGCTGCCCACGTCCTCTCTGTTGCCAGTGTATCTCTGAGGTGCAGACATTTCTCCTGGTTCTCCTTTGGAACACAGTACGGATGTTTGTCTTTTCACAGCACTCCTTGAGAAGAACCTTAGGTACTCCATATTTTTCATTCAGGAGTAAGAATTGTCTATTCCCTCTTGGTGTTTGGGAGCAGTAGAGGAAGCCACTTATGGTACAAAGCTTTGTGATGTCAACAACAGCATGGAAAAGAAAGAGCCTCTAGAGTCTTCTGTGGTGTAGGAGGTCCTCAGTTCACCAGCTGCATTGCTTTAAGCTCATGTTCCCACTTGAGAAACCACCTCTGTGGTTCTGCCATGCGACAAATGGACAAAAATCCCATATTTCTAGATATATAGTGGCCGAAATGGATCATGTCACACTTTGTACATCTCTAGTTACTCTGAGGACTCTGAGCCTGGCGTCCAGGAATGTGATGTTGGTCCAGCCGTGTGAGAGGCTGTGTCCCTGGGGCCAGAACTCATAAACACAGTCCAGGCTCCCCTTTGGCAAACTCACATTTCATTTTGACCGTGAGACCAGCAATTCTGTTCACGCTGAGTGTTGCTACACACCCATTGCTCTTGAAGCAGCAGCCTGAGAGACAAGAGTTGGCTTGCTCATCTGTTGTTAAAGCCAGTGACCTACACATGACCTTGGTGCTTGAAAGATTGTCATCCAAAGCCAGTGAAGTTCTCCATAAGCTTTAAGAGAGACAGACAGACAGACAGATTCATTGCTTCGTTGAGTTAGATTATCTGGGACAGGGAAATTTTTTTTTTTTTGGTTGCAAAATATTGTTAACTAAAAGTAATAACCCCCCTTTTAGCTTTAAAAAAAAAATCTATGCAAAAGTGAAATTATTTGTTCTCATAGTGGTTTATCAGTGTAGACGCTGGGAGACTAAGGCATGTCCCTGTCTTCACTCATAGATGTCATGATCCTAAGTTTATGGAAAATGAAAAAAAGAAAGTGAAATGATTTCAAGTATAGTCCTGTCATAGCAGAAGTGAGGGATATAGATCCTGTCTGCGTAGTCCTTTAATCCCCCAGAAATGAGCAGCTTAAAATGACACTTCTAATGATTGCTCGTGTTCACTGCCATTTAGAAAGCAGAACTTTTCAGAAGGCAGAAACAGTGAGAGAGCTCTCCTTTCCCGGCACTGACAGTTTTAGCCAACGCTCTGACATCATCCTTGCTCAGAAATAGGTGCTTCACAGAGGAATAATGGAAAGTGAGGCTCTTGCCCAAAAGCACTTGAGCTGGCTCTATTTATTTCATTTTCTGCCTATAATCTGAGGAACCAATTTGTCACTCTTGTCACTCTCCAACTTCGGAATATTAAGTATTGATTAATCCAACCTAGAAAAAATAGGAGAATGTTACTGTACTAAAGTGAGAAAAAGAGAACTAACTGCAAGCTGTTTTTATTCTATTTTCAGTCTTTACATCACAAACATTTATTACATTTATCAAGTGGCACATGTTGCTAGGTTCTGTGGATACAGAGATAAGATGGAGTCCCTGGTTCCTGGGTGCCAACAGTTTACAGGTTGGAAATCATAGAGCACATCAGGAAAGGAAGGGTTTGTAGAAAAAATAAAGTCAACTGAGTCTTAAAGGACGATTAGGGTATTTTTTAATTGAAAAGAAAGGAAAGGCATTCTGAGTAGAGAGAACAGCCTGGACACAGTAACCATGGTCAGTGTGGTTTGTCATGGTCACTTTCTGCGGGGAGGGGTGGTGGGATATATGGCTGAAAGGTAGGAAAATATAAGGTCACAGAAACCAGGGACTTTGGAATTTATCCAATGGGCCAGACATTCTTGACTTCCTGTTGTCCACCAGCACTTGTATGCTGGATGCTATCTACATATCACATATCTCCTGGATGTATCCACATGTGATGTTTGTAATAAAGCGAGACATTAAAATTCCTTGTAATTGTCACACAACTATTAGCAACGTATCGGCACAAGTAAGTCATTGCAGATCTTGGTCTATATGAGAGAATCTCCAGGTTAAGCACCATTTCCCCCCATTTGTTTTAAACCTGATACCTTTTTCCACCTACTGATGAATATTTAAATGCAAGAGGGTGAAAGTGGTCTTTTAGAAGGACAGTCTTACATTTACTCTCCAAGAACACTGCTCTATCAGGGAGAAGTAACTGGACGCCCACAAGAGGCAGCACCTGCCATACCCAAGCAGGGGAGCTGCTGCTGGAGCCAGTGTGGAGGTTTTAGTTGGGAGTGATGCCGCCAGGTTGGCACTGGTAAGAGGGAGAGGATGGGTTTGGGGAGGTCTCAGTGGGGGAGGGAAGAGCAGTTGGAGGCTCTTGCAAGAGTCCTGGCAAGAGGCCATAAAAGCATGATGGGAAAGTGGAAGTAGAGAGGACGGCTGAGCTTCAGGAAGCAAGACTTGGAGATTGCTGGGATGGGAATGGTGAGCGCAAGTGAGGCGGGGCTCGTGGTGAAGCTGTGGTCAGTTAGGAAAACAAGAGCACGGGTCATGATGGGAAAGGATGAGTGTAGTATCATTTGTCTTGAGTCACATGTTTCTGTGAGATATTCTGGCATTCTGAGCCCCAAGAAATCACCACCATCCTGAATTCTGCCTTCGGTGTGGCAGAACTCACTCTGGGAGAGGTAGAGTGAGAAGACTGCCAAGGTCAGAATCCTGAGAAATAGGCATTTGAGGGAGAGGAAAGGAAGAAGGAGCAGTGATACAACTGAGGGGGGTGGGGAGGGGTCGGCTGGCATGGGGAGAGGCGGAGAAAGCAGTGTCAAAGAAATTTTAAAAAACAGCCTGCTCCAAAAAGGTAGAAGTGATCAGAAAGGGTCAGATGTTATAGAAAGGCCAAGTCTTTTATTGGGGGGAGCAGTTCCTGGGTGTGAGGGAACTGGAACCAAAGGGGACTGGGCTGGGGGAGACAGTGGTTGATAATGGAAGACTAGTACTGATAGAAAGAGAAACAAGATGGGCAAGTGCTTGAAGGGGTGAGGTGGGCTGAAGGAACTTATTGTGGGTTGGGAGATGAGAGAAGCTGGAGCATATATTTGAACTTGGTGTTCTGCTCTCCTCCAGTGAATGAAAAGAAGCTTAATCTCATCTGTGCATTGCATAGCATTCCCAAAGTTAATCTTTTTCTAAAACAGAAGTCCAGTGTAAGTTAGTTTGGTCTTCAGGAGGGACAGTTCAGGATGTTTGGATTTAGGTTTTACGGAATCTGAGACAATGAAGGGCACTGAAACATTCTCAGTCAGCCCCATTCTACCACTTGGAAGGCTGAACTTTTATCTTTTTATTTTGAGGAATAAAACCTTCAAGACTGTAGAACTCTGGAATTCAAAAACATGTTTTCTATGGTATTTATACTGTGTTTCCCCGAAAATGAGACCTAGCCGGACCATCAGCTCTAATGTGTCTTTTGGAGCAAAAATTAATATAAGATCCAGTATTAGATTAGATTCGATTATAAAGACCGGGTCTTATATTATAGTAAAATAAGACCAGGTTTTATATTAATTTTTGCTCCAAAGCATGCATTAGAGCTGAGTGTCTGGCTAAGACTTATTTTCTGGGAAACAGGGTAGTAGCATTATATTTGAGAGGCCCAGTCTCCTCCCTGTCTTAAAGAGTTGTTTTCTTGTTTATTTCTCAAGTGTAGGTAAGGTTTTGAAAATTAATCACCTTGTGCAGTGGATTGAACTTCTGAAAATTATGTGGAGAAATCCTGTTCTATAATCAGATAGGCCGTAGGTGCCCTTGTAAGTGTTCATACAACCTGCCAAGTAAACATATTTTAATTGGGAAACAGTGCTTTCATTTCTTATTCTCTATCAAATGCTTTACTTTGAATCAATGACTTCCATTCTTATAGAAACATTTCCGATTTGAATTTTTTATGATGGCACTGATGACCGGGAAAATCTACTTAGATTTATTTAAAATACAATTACAGTTAAGTAGCCCATTTACAAATGGGTTGCATTAAGAGTTTCATTTGAAGTAGGTTTTTCTTTAATACTTAAACTTTAAATTTTGAGATAATTTTAGATTCAAAAACAGTAGGGAGAGGCTGTGTACCTTTTACCCATGTTCCCCCAGTGGTAACATTGTGCAAAAGTATAAAACAAGCCATTACCAGGATATTGGCACTGGGACAGTCAACAGAACAGTTGGAGAGTTCCAGAACAAGGATACCTCGTGGTGCCCTTTGAGAGCCACTTCTCTCCCATCTCTAACCTCTGATGACCACTCTTTTCCTTTTCTGTTTTCCGTTTCTGCAATGTTGTCATTTGGGGAATGATGTAAAAATGGAATCATACGGCATCTAACCTTTTGGGATTGCCTTTCCTTCACTCAGCATAATTTCTGGATATTCACGAAGGTTGGTGCGTGTGTTCAAGTTCATTTCATATTATGGCTAAGTTGCATTCCATGGTATGAATGCATCACTGTTTCCTTAACCATTTCATCCATAAGGGCATCTGGGTTGTTTTCCAGGTTGGGGCCATTACGAGTAAAGCTACTACGCATATTTGTATTCAAGTTTTTGTAGGAAAATAAGTTTTCAATTGTTTCATTTGAATAGAGGTGCAGGAGTGCAATTGTTGGGTCATCTGGCAGTTTGGTTTGGCAAGTTCAGTTTCTAAAGAACTGCCAAACTGTTTCCCACAGTAGCTGTGCCATTTTACATTCCCACCAGCGATGTGTGAGTGATCCAGTTTCTCCTTGCCAGGATTTGGTGTTGTCACCATTTTTCATCTTTGTCGTTCTGATAGGTGTGTAGAGATATCTCATTTGTGGTTTTAATTTGCATTTCTCTGATGTTAATGATGTTGAATGTCTTTTCCTGTGTTTGTTTGCCATCTGTGTATCTTCTTTGGTGAATTGTCTGCATGACTTTTGCCCATTTTCTAATTGGACTGTTTGGTTTCTTTGCTGTTGAATTTTAAGTTCTTCAGATATTCTAGATATTTGTCCTTTTTCAGATATGTAATTTGCAAATATTTTCTCCCACTCTGTAGAATGTCTTTTCATCCTCTTGACAGAGTCTTTTGCAAAGCAGAAGTTTTACATTTTGATGATTCTAATTTGTCATTTTTTTTTCCTTCTATGGATTGTGCTTTTGGTGTCAAGTCCAAGAACGCTTTGCCTAGGTCCTGAAGATTTTCTTCTATTTTTTTCTAGAAGTTCTATACTTTTATATTTTACGTTTAATTTAATGATTTGTATTGGTTACTTTTTGTAAAAGCTATGAGGATTAGGTCAAGGTTAATTCCCCCCTTTCCCCCCACAGATGTCCAACTGCTTCAGTATCATTTGTTGAAAAGGCACCTTTTGTCAAAAATCAGTTGGATATATTTCTGTGGCTCTGCTTCTGGATTCTATATTCCATTACTGTAGCTATATAGTAGACCTCAATATGGATAGATTGATTACACTATTCTCCTTTTTCAAGATTGTGTTAGCTATTCTAAGGCCTATGCCTCTGCATGTAAGTTTTGAAATAAGCTTGTCTAAATCTATGAAAAAACTTTGCTGGGATGTTGATAGTAACTGTATTAAATCTATAGATTGTTTTGGGGAGAACTGACCCCTTTACTATTCCAACACATGAACACAGTCTACAAGGTGTGACAATTATGTTCACAAACTTGTTGCAATGATGTTGCTAACCTTTTTTGATATCAGAGGGATTATTCATTATGAATTTGTACCAACTGGACAAACAGTTAACCAAGTTTACTATTTGGAAGTGCCGAAAAGCCTGCATGAAAAAGTTAGATGACCTGAACTTTTCATCAACAATTCATGGTTCTTGCATCATGACAATGCACCAGGTCACACGGCACTGTCTGTGAGGGAGTTTTTAGCCAGTAAACAAATAACTTTGTTTAGTGGAACACCCTGGAACACCCTCCCCACTCACCTGGTCTGGCCCCTAATGACTTCTTTCTTTACTCAAAGATAAAGGAAATATTGAAAGGAAGACATTTTGATGGCATTCAGGACATCAAGGGTAATACGACAATCGCTCTGATGGCCATTCCAGAAAAAGAGTTCCAAAAGTGCTTTGAAGGGTGGACTAGGTGCTGGTGTTGGTGCATAGCTTCCCAAGGGGAGTACTTCAAAGGTGACCGTAGTGATATTCAGCAATGAATATTCAGCACTTTTTCTAGGATGAGTTCGCAAACTTAATTGACCTTGTATGTTTATGTATTTAGGTCTTCTTGGATGTCTTTTATCAGCATTATATTATTTACAGCATACAGATCTTGTACATGTTAACTTTAATCTAAATATTTTATGTTCTTTGGAATGATTGTAAGTGGTGTTGGGTTTTTCAGTTTTGCTTTCAAAATGTTCATTTTGTTATAAAATAGGGGTTATAGAAATATGAATGTAGTTGTTTCTTTTAGAAACAACATCATAAATAGATATGGTTCCTAGAATAGCTCATAAAAGATTAAAACTCTCAATAAAGCTGACATAATGAACAGTTAGTAGAAAGAATAGTAGTCTACTATATTGTTGTAATACTAGTATTAAATAATATCAAATGAGAAACAATTATTTATCAAATATCTTGGAAATGTCCAACTTTCATATAAGTCTAGTTCTTATTTTAATTTTAATCCATAATATATGAGTTTCCATTTTCTTCCTGGGTATATCATGAAATCTACTCTCATGCATATCAGGTCTGATTACTGTCCTTTTTTGGAAAGAAGTTTGTTTGAGGAGAGTTTCCTGAATTTGGCAGATAGAAGAAAAATAGAAGTATTTGAACAAGTTGCACAGGTAGAATTAACTGGGATTTGAATAAACACAAAAAGGGTTTATAAAAGGGACATCTGAGAAGAATTATTCTGTTATACTCTAATGTACAAATTTAGGCCAGTTTAGTTGCTACAGGAAGCAGTGAGGAACTATTTAAGAGGCATGCAATATTAGATGTTTATTTTGTGGGAGTGAATCTGTTTTTAGGGGGAAAAAACTGCATTGTTGTGGTAATCGTGATTCATTTTCTCCCCCTATATTTTTTTAAGAGTCCGTGGTCAACTGTTTTACATATGTTTTTATCTATTTTTGTGCTGCTTTGCTCCAGGAGCAGGAGTTTAAAGCAGCTTATATAAACATATAAAACAACATACAATAAATTTCAAATGGATGAAAAGCAAAATTGGTCAAAAGGAAAATAAGATGAGGGCCAGGACTGAGATTAGGAAGCGGAAGTCATGCTGTGAAATTTGTTTGTCATCTTGAAACAGGTGAAAAATTTGGCTTGGACAAATTGTTTTTAATCCTTATACAAAATAGTCATGAAGGTGGTGTTTATTATGGCAGTCCAGGGTATCTGCCATCTTTTTACCTGGCCACAGGACTGTCTGTTTAGGAGGAGGCTTTGTCCTGCAAGACTAATTAATAACAGGAATTCAGATCCTGCTTTGGGAGGCCTCTGCTGACAGATGCAGCTGGTGGTCTGAGAACCGCTTCCCAGAGGCATACCACCCCAGCCTCCCAGCGCATAGCACAGCTTTTGCTCCGGCCAGGGAGTTCTGGCTTTGTGATTTATGTTGAAGTGAGGATGAGCAATTGAGACTTTCATTCTTCCTAACAACATGGACACCTACAATTGTAAGTATTTTTGTAAACAGGGTTGTAATCTTTAGTTTTCATATTTAAAAAATGTAAATAGTCTTTTTTAGAAGTGGTTGTGCTTGATAGTTCTTTATTATTATTATTAGTTAAGGTTCTACTGATTTTTAAGTGAGTTGAGTGACCTGTGATCCGTCTGAGGGTAGATCTTGCCAGTTGGAGCATTGTCTTTGGCTTTAAGACAATATATAGGTGTTGTTTCAGAGAAAGACCTTCCAGGGCAATTCTTCCTTATGATGACTCATTTTCTACAATTATTGGAAGTGGGAAGAAATCCGCAGACGTCTACACAACTTGTAAACTAAGAAATAGACCTGTGTCTTTCTAGCATGCTGTTTAGTGTGTGTGTGTGTTTGTGTGTGTGTGTGTGTGCATATAGTATATTACTTGCTTTCTGAGTGTTCAGCATCTGAGCTTTATCAATGATTGTGTTCTTTTTTAACCCCCAAACTAGTACTAGAGACATGTTTGCCCACTCCATTCTGTTCTATTATAGCCTGTTCAGTAGGCGGATGTTGCATGTTTTATTTCTCTATCAAACAAGCCAAAAGACAATGCGAACAATCTCACTGCATTTGAAGTAGCTGCTAGCTAGGCCTATTGCAACAGCTGATGGGCTCCTCTGAGTTTCGAGAGCTATTTTGGTAGATTAGCTGGGATCAAGGCTCTCGAGTTCAGGCCATAAAAGGCCCGTCCCATGTGAAATTGCCCCACTGCATCTGACAGCGTCCTCCCAGGCTGAAGTGTCCTCAGGTTTCACGTGGATTTACCCAGTAATGGATGGCCACACCAAGGCCAGATTGGGGAATGTCAGTATCAAGGACACCGGGGGAGTGACTACTTCAAAAAGAAGACTCCTTTTAATCATATTTTGGCGATCTTTTTTCAGAGAAACTTTTGGGATGTAGCCTTCACCTGTACTGCAGTTCGCACCCAGACTCCGTTTGGAAAGCACCGTTCTAAATTTATCCTGTTCTGAATAATCACTTCGAATAGAGGCGCTTGCCTGGTTTGCTTTGTGATATGTGATTTCGTACAGCGTTTTGGCCTCACCTTTGATAGTTTACTTCTTGTTGAGAATTTGAAAGTAGTATTTATGGAAGGGAGACTCAAAGAAAATACCTGAGGACACCCAAAGCCGGATTCGAAACTATAACGTATTTTGTTTTGTTTATTTTTTAATTAGAAAAAAAAGAAATTACCGTGGGAATCCCCCCCCACCCCCCCTTAACACAGAGGAGCAAGGATTGTACAGAAATTTGAAGTAAGTGAAAAAAATCTTCCTATAAATCTAAATGCAGTTGTTGTTTTTTTAAGTGCTGTCTGTCTGAGCATGCTTCCCTAGGATTTGTTGACTTCAAACAGTAGAATGTTCTCCCAGTATGTGTTAGTTATTGCAAGTTACTCCTCTAGGTATTTTAGGGCATGTTTTTTGATTGGGAATGATTGGATTTTTTTTCCCCTTAAAAACGAAAGAGCTTGCTTTATGGTACCCAGAAGTTTATGCTAATAATTTGATTAATATAATTTAGTAAGTACATTCCGACTAAATCTTAGCACTTGGAGCCTCGGAATCAAAAGTGTATTCACAGTACAAAGTACTTCAATCATTGTATCTCAATTATGGGGGTGGATGTCAGAAGGGCAAGTTTTATTTCACTGCTATTATTAATACATCTTTGTTTTGAGGGTTCTTTTTCTTGGTACTGTGATTCTTCTAGCTTGATCCTTTGATTTCCAGAATTTATTTAAAAAAAGAAAAGAAAAGAAAATCTCACGTTAGTTTCTAGATTTTTGAACTATATTTCATTTTTAAATTCTCCAAGAAAAATGCTGTATAAGCCTTTTGAAGCCCTAGAGATAGCTGTGGTCTCTGTAATTTAGTTTGATTACTTTCTTCTGCTGAAAAATAGCAATAAGCTGGAGAATATTTATAGTTTATTTGACGTATTTCTCCTTTGAGAAAAAAATATAAAAAGATTGTTTCTTTATACCATATCAGATGGACCAGTAGGAGCAGTAATTATTTTTATCAGGTAGAAAAACAAAATATTTATAGAAATGAGCTTCATCAGTGAATACTGCTATGGTTTGCAATCAGAGGTAGTGCCACAACCCTAATGAGTGTTTGGAAATGCTTGGGGTGTTTCTGGTTTTTCACAACAATAACTATGGCTAGCATTTGGGGGAATGTAGTTATGAATTGTAAATGCCCCGTGATGTGGGACAGTCCAATAGAACAAAGCATTGCCTTGGCCAAAATGCTGGTGGGATCCCCCGCTGAGAAAAACGACAAGGTCTAAATGCCCTCCGCCAGCCCAGAGAGAAGCAGCATTGAGCTTGGCTTATGTGGCTGCTGCTTCTCACCTACTCAGGAGAGCTCTTGAGGAGTTGGGTGTCCTGCCAGGAGTGGACCATCTTGTCATTCCTCTGAAGAAGACAGGAGGTGACAGAGATGGGCAGAGAGAGTCCTCAGAAAATTGCTCTTTTGAGATTAGTCTGATTCTGGTGGCAGGAGCATAACTTTCAAAGGAAAATTCGGTTAAAGCAGCCAGCTTACATTACTTTCATTCAACAAACCCAGATATCTTTGCTTGTATTTGGAGATATACAGTTTCTTGCTGGAAGATTTTGAATTTCAATTCAGAATGAACATCCTTGGTGACACCTAGAGTCATTTACAATTGTACAATTGAGGGATTGTATCCAAAGAAAAGGGGTACTGGCTTTTATAAAGATGTCTAGAAAGCTACAGCTTTCAGGGTCACAGCCTGCACGGAGAGCTGTGGGGATGAGCCAACAGGGCCCTCTTCTTATTTTGGGGATGCAAAAGAAGTCCTCTCCTCACTCTGGGGCTGCCTGGGTTTTCTGGACACTCGCTGCAATTTTATATTAACGTGCACATCTCAGAGAGCCTGCCTGTGACCAGGAAAATTCCCCGCTCTGGTGCTTTTCTGCAGGTCAACTCTTAATTGTTTTGTAACTGAACCAGAAGCCATGCCAGCACCCTTGACTCCTCTCCCGATAGGTCACCAAGGCCACTAAGGCTCTTTCCAAAATGATGTTCCTGCCACCCACCTCTTCCTTACCCAGATGATTGCTTTGCCCTTAATTGGTCTTTTGTCCCCCAGATTCTCCACTGTCCAGTCCATCCTCAGAATGACCTTCCTAAACAAAGATCTGATCATGTTACTTCTCAAAAGCCAAACCCTCCATAATTTCCCACTGATTAAAGGCTAAAGTTCAGCTCCTCAGCCTTTCTTTCCACCTCTTTGATGCCACTATTTTTGTTGGTACGCCACCCTGAAGTGTTCTACCTTTTCTTGCCAGCCAGGAAGGTCATCTCAAAAGGAGATCTTCCCAGAAACTTCCTCTGGCCTTTTGCCTCTGGGCTCCGGGGTCCTGGCAGCCTGTCCTGGCGCTCCCTTCCTCTATAGGGTGCCTGGAGAGGCACCTGGGGCCCAGCCCCCTTGCCAACGAGGATGTAGCTCAGTGCCCACTGCCCACTGAGTACTCCACAGATGGGAGTTGATTGAATTGAATTTCATTGGAATGACTTATGGATTCTTTATATCAAAATTTAACTGTGCTCCATAAAATGTTTTTGCCAGTGTTACGTATTATTCACTATAGAAGTGGGTGTTCTGTGTTATGAGTTCTGGTTTTTTTCCATATCTCATAATGCAAGCAGAAACATTTGTCTTACTATTACAAGCCTGATGGGGTTTATGTGTGCTTTTGCCAACACAGGAAATTAAGGTGCATTCGATGAAGTCAGCCACTTCGTTATTGGAGCCTTGCCTAAAACGAAGAAACTCATCTAGTGGTGTGATTGGACTGAATGTACTTTTCCCAAGCATTCAGCTTGGTCCCTTAGGTGAAGCATCTCAGAGTGCTTTGCACTGCTGACCTCCGAGGGGACCCGCCTAGCACCTTGATGGCCATGCAGAGAGAGCTCTAGCTCACTTTCTTATGGGCACTCCCTATTGTAGGAGGCTTTGAAAGAGGAATTTCGCTTTGTCATTTGATTATTCTCTCCTGAAAGCTGATCCTTTCATCCCCAACAAGTTCATAACCTATTTCTAACTGGCTTTTGTGTCAATATAGTCAAAGAAAGAACTTTAATATTTGCTTTGGAGTAGTTGATTTACCCATGTCACACACTGGATTCATTCCAACAGGTTGAGCTCTTCACATCAATATTGCACAACGGCTGCAGGCCTCCGGGTTGGATGCCTTAACATGAAAATGACTGAAGCGTGTTCCCTGTCCTTGGTGAACTCATTCCCTGCATAGGTTCAAACATAGACATGATGAAACTATTATACAAGTAGACTGGAAGGGATGAACAATAATAACACGCTGTTTGTATTATCACTGTGTGCCAAGCTCAATGCCAAGCTCTTTACCTACATTATGTCATTTAACGTTCACAACAGACCCTGAGAAATATTTTGGTCGTTATTCCTATTCCACAGAGGATAAAGCTGAGGCTTAGAGAAGCTTTCCCAAAGGCATATAACATGGGGTCAGGGTAGAGCTGGATTTGAACCCAGATATATCTAATTTCAATACCCATATTTATAACCATTGCTTTAAGCCAATGCTTCTCAAACTTGAATAGGTTCTTGCTAATGTGCAGATTGTGATTCAGTAGATATGGGGGCAGGGCCAGAGATTTGGCAACCAAGACCCCAGGTGATATAATGCCTCTGGTCCAAGGATCGACTTTGAGTAGCACTGTTTTAAACAATTTCCTTGTGGAAACACAAGTTGGGAGGAACCACGTTAGGTGGGGATTTGAAGAAGGTTTCCCAAGGGTAGAGGTGGTCTAGCAAGGCTAGTCTATTCCTCTGTGCTTTTCATGCCATCTCTTCCCAGACAGTTGTCCCCCATTTCTCTTATTTCCAATTTCTGCCTTTCTCCTGGCTCTTCCTCCTCATGTTGAAAGCATACTCAAGTTTCCTCCATCCTAAATAAAGCTCCCCTTGACCTCACACAGTCCCCTATTTCTTTCACTGCCCATTCACTCAACACCCACAACTCGCTGGGCACAGTTCTCTCCTGTCGGAGACCTTTGTGATCTGCCAATGGCTTCAACCCCACAGAGCTTTACCTCCGAGCACCTCTCTGTAAGGATCCCATCTCAGGTGTAGTAAGGTGACAGGACTCTGGCCTCTGCACTATATGTCCCAGACTGGCCTTATTTTCTAAAGCATTATCTGTCACTTCATTTGCTCATCTCTCCCCTCTTAGGGTCCAAGTAAAGATAAAAATTCTTGTGCTGTTCTTTGTACCATGAATTGTATGTTCTATCCATTTCAGATGTAATATATTCATTTAGGTTTTATAGCTTATTTTTCTCTTCAATGAGAAGTTGTTCACTTCTAGTTAAGCTATGTTAGAGTTTGTGTCCTATATAACCAAATAGTGATAGAATTATGCATAAAAAAGAACAATCAGTTTCTGAGTGAAGACTTAAAGAGCTTTTATAAATAAGTCGCCTAAAATTTGTGGACTGTGTTTTGATTAATCAGAGGTCTCTTGTTCCTTTCTGAATTTTCAATTACCTTCTGTGTATGGAAAGTTGGCGAATAGCTTAGGCTCAGATATATGGCAGCCATTACACTGAAAGATCGTATTGATGTTTTTATATTTTTAAGATTCTAAATGTTTTAAAATTTTTAAGATCTGGTCTTTTCATACATCCTGAAAATACTGTATCAAACTTTATACCATTTAAATCAAAATTTAAAAATTGCACATGTTGTACTTGCACACGTGTACTTGCAAACTCAAGAACAAACAAGACATTGCAGCCAAAACTTGAATAGGAAAGCAGTTGATTTTTAGTAGCTAAAAATATATTAAATTAGGAAGTAGGTTATGAAAGGTAAACTAACCTTTAAAAGTTTTAGTACTGTTTTTATGTACAGTTTTTCTTAGAAAAAAAGTTTTTTTTAATTTGACTATTTCAGTTTATCATGTATTAAGGATAATCACAAAATTCAACTACATTTCTTTATTTTGCAATTAGTTCATTCCTTTACAAGTTGCTATTATGAAACCTAAGAACAAATAAGATTTTAATGTCTATTACTTTTTTTTTTTTTTTTGCAAGTATTGCTTTGGGTACCTAATGCAACTAATGACTCTCTAGGTTGAAGCCAGGTTAGGAAAAAAAATAAAAATTAAAAAAAGTGGGCATGTTAAGGTATATGGCTCTCCAAAGTAGACTCACAGTCCTAATTTCCACCAGATGTTCATTTTAGCACAAACACACATCATCATTTGGCTTTAGCATTTCATGCATTTTTGATTGAAAGTGTTGAATGTTCTAAAATTCCATGAGTAGATATTATTGTGATGCAGTTGTCTGGGATGAGGAAGCTTCATGCTATGCATTGTAGACCAACACAGCATCCTCCCATTTGAGATGGAATTTATTTACTTGGATTTCTATCAGTTCTTCTCTCTGGAGGCTTCAAGGAGCTTGTAGGCAGCTGACAGTTCTTAAATATTTCAAAAGGGAGTTACAGTAAGAAGGTGGAGTGAGGAACACATGGGAGGAAAATAATGTGAAAGCCGGGATAGCAAACAAGCTTTGTTCTCTACCCACCCTTGACTTGCCCTTGCCTCCCTTCACCCCACCCCCCCAAAAAAGGCTTCCAATAAGTGTTTTCCCTCCTCTCAGTGGAGGAAGAACATTCATTGCATATAGAAATTGAAGGTGTTTGACCCTGAGGAGTGCTTCAGGCAATAGCAGAGTAAGCAGGAGCAGTCCTGGTCTTAATGAATAACCAGCTGTGTGACCTTGGGTGAGTTCTCAACCTCTCTGAGCCTCATTCATTAAAATAAGCATTGAATTGAAGGATTTCTAGAGTCCCTTCTACTTATTTGGATTCTGTAATCCAAAGGTTTCAGAACTTGAAAATATTCTAACCTTCCTTGGAAAGGAGACCCTATATCTGGAAGGTGGTGGTTCAAGGCGGGAGAGCAGGAAGAAGTTAGAGATGTCTTGAGCAAGAATACATGTATATTTAAAAATATCTTTTCACTACTTGCTGGCTTCTATTGAACTAAGTGTGCAGCCGATTTCTTCCTTCTTGGTTGGTTTGATCACCATTCTTGGTCTTTAATTCTTTATTTTTCCAAGCTTCTGCCATCTCTTCAGATTAAGCTCTTGTTTCTTTTGTGTTCATTTAAACACTTTACTTTTCTCTAACCTGATATATTCGTATCTTTTTTGGACTTTTCTTTTTCTCCTGATTCCTGAGACAAAATTTTCCTATTCACAACAGGAGTATGCTGTGCTCAGCTTCCCCCCACCCCCCTTTAAGTTTATTAACTCACTGCCAGGCACCCATTCTTTATCAACAATTCTTTTCTGAGCTCATACTGGGTGCCACGAACTGGTACGGGTGCTGAGAAAAGAACAGTGAAAAGCAAAATCCCTGCCCTCATGGAGCTTGCATTCTAATGGAGACGTACTCAAGTGCTCTGAGAGATTCTCTTCATCTTCAACCTCAGCCAGTGCTTTGGTTAAGCACTTCAACCAAAGTGCTTAAATGACAGAATTTAAAATACCTGCCCTGGATCCTAACACAAAGAAGGCCCTTCTTAGGGTTAGTATCTACCTTCTGTTTGCATTTTCAATGTTCCAACATTCTCTCCTCCCCTATAATTCATACTGGTTAAGTTCATATGCTTTTTTAAAAAAATCTGTTCAATGTAGACAAGTACAGAGCAGATACCCACCTTTTTTATAACCCATGTTCTCTCTACTGTCATAAAGTATGGTCTATAAAATGTTGATCCATTAATAAGGCAAAGTTGATGTTGATATCATTCAATCAGGATGTTCCAGATATAAATTATCAAATCAACTGATTTCTGTCTTTTCAGAACTTGTCTGTCTTGAAAATTTTATTATAAAAGTTAATAGAAATTGAAAAACAAAGGTAGTTTTACCTGAAGACTTTAGAGTTTAGAAAGAACTTAGTCACATCAGATGAATTTTTTATTGTGTGTCACTAGTAGTGTGAGAGAAGGTGTTTTACAAAAGAAACTTTGGAATCTGTGTTCTATGTTTCTACATGTTTTCTTTTTGAAGATTATTCACCTCTACCACCGGGTGAAGCTGATTTTATACAAACTAGTGCATTAGCTGCCTTCCTGCCTACATTGCATGTTGCTATTTTTACATTTAATTTTGCATAAGTTATGAAGGACATTTACATCGGTTCATGGCACTATAAACATTCCAACATTTGTCCTTCACAAGATAATTATTTCATTAAGAGTAAATTACAATTTATTTAGTAGCTCCAGATAAAAATGGTAATTAGGTGGTAAATGGATGCTCTAGGATTTGAGGAGAACAAATTTCCTTGGTATTTTAATGGAAAGTTTTCTAAGTTGAGTTTTCTGAGTATGCTATGTGTTATTTGAGTACTTGAGGGTTATTTGAGTTATTGAGTTTTCTGAGTATTCTATGCTATGTGGCTAATGTGAGAGCGGATGGTGATTTCTATAATTAATGAGCTCAAATTAAAAAAAGAAAAGAAAAAAGACTGACAGGTAGATAACAGGGCAGGGTGAAGACAAAATTGTTATTGTAGGGAAATTATATTTGATATGACCACTGTAAGAAATGACTTTGTTGAACAGACTATTTTAAACAGGTCCATGAACAGGCTTTAGAAAGTTAGAATATTTTTCAACAACTACATGAAAAAATGTTCCCTTGTTTTGAAAACTCATTTAATGGAGGAGCAGATCCATTGTTTTCAGCATTTTTCTTCAAGGGGCTTGACTTCCAGAAAGTTAAGAACAAACACATGAGAGACTAAAATCTCATTCTGATTATTTGTATAGAAGTGAGGGTCTTAGACATAAATGCCTGAAGGTCTCTAGGTGATGCCCTCTGGAGGATACAGCTCTGTGGTGGCCCATTCACCCACTGAAACACAGTCAGGCTGCCCAGGTGTCTGACTCTTCACTCTCCAGTCGAACTTTCTGTGTTGATGGAAATATTGTCTAGTTGGCTTTGTTCTGTAGGGTGTCTGTTGAGCACTTGAAAGTGTGGCTAGTGCAACTAATGAATTGCACTTTAACTTGACTTAATTTTAATTGGTTCCAACTGCAGTAGCTGGACGGTGCAGATCCAGAGAAAGTGGATTTGCACCTTATGCGTTTGCTGATTATGAGTTGGAGGACCTCAGTGCATCACTTGCTGATGTAGCCACATGATTTGTCATGCTTGGATTGCAGAGGGAAATAATTAAAACAGTGGTCCTTTTCTACAGAAATCAACGCTTATTATGTCAGAGGGAGTTTTTCTGTGGCTTCACCATCCCCCACCCCCACCCACAAATACATACTCCCAATGCAAACCCGCGTACACACACACACAGTGCAGTTTTTGTAGGTTCTGGACACATTAAATGTTCATTTCCACGTTTTGGATTAAGATCCAGTCTCACCATTGCTAATAACATTATAGTTGAATCCTTCAAGTTGCTATCACAGGCAGCACTTGCTTAATGATCAATGTGGATTGGAAGTGCTGGGAATTCAGAGTGGTTTAAGGGATTTGTAGTGTAACGTGTTGCCAGCTTGTCCTTAGGCAGCTTTATTGTTCTTTCCTAAGTGTGTGTTTTGGCTTAAGGTCTTGGGGTTTTGTGAGAAATTAGTTTAAATGATGTTTTCCTTGCTTTTGCTTTTAACTGTTGTACACTTATGGATACAAACTAAAATTGTCCTTTGGGAACCAGGGCTGTGATGTGTGTCATTTGGAGATATTTCTGTGATGATGGTTTGTGTGAGATCTTGCACTTACCAAGTGAACCAGGCGAAATACTTGTCATTTATCCATTCATTGCAGTTATTTTTGAGCCACACCCAGTGTGGCTACTAATGATATTTTCCCCCAGATGTCTGCGGATTGTAAACCTCTGACAGTTTAGAAACCCGAGTTGGGCAGTATGATGGGAGGAACAAAGATGGCCTGTGAATCTGTACAATATGTTTAACTTCTCATCTAAAAAACAGCCGTTGACCCTCACCATTTCTAAGGTTCCCTGTGCTCTCAAGATGTGTGTGTGTGTGTGTGTGTGTGTGTGTGTGTGTGTGTGTGTTTAGCTTTCCCCCAGAACCTGTATAATTAAAATGAACCCATAATAGAAGATAATGGGAACTCTTGGGCAGTGCAGGAAATGTAGGGCTGGAGGATGTGTTACGGTAGAGAAGGGACCAGCTAATGTCCAAATCTGTGGCCCTCACCCCTGCCCATGGGTCCACAGCTCAGGTGGCCAGTGTGATGTCCTTTGGAGTCCTTGTGACTTGCTCTGGAGACAGTCATGCTTCCTTCTGCACCCTGGACTCTGACTGCAGTGGCGGCCTCTTTTTCCAAGGTGGCGTGGGCCTTCCCCACTCTGCCTTTGCAACATTCTCCTCAACCTGGAACGCCCCTCCTGCCAACCCACTCAGCCTCAGGGAACTTGCTGCCTTCCTAGGGAAACATCCTAAGAAGGCCTTCAGAAGGCCTCCTTTCACCCCGCTCCCCCTTCACCCTCCTCAGCCACTGGCTAGTCTGAGCAGGCTCCGAGAAAGCACTGATGTCCTCATGTGTTGAACAGCACAGGAGGACAGATAGCTCAACACTGCATTTCTATTCCATCTAAAATCAAAATAGGTTGATTAGGGTGAGTTTTCAATCTACAAGTGCAACAAGACTTACCTGTTTCTTTCAAGTATGTAGTAGTCCCCAGTTGTTAAGTACACAGAATAAAGAAACAGGGGTATTTCTTTACTTCCCCTGTTTAACCCTTGCTTCCAGTCTGGATGAATACATGTGATTAATTGGATTAGGTGACTGTGTATCAAAAACAGGTCAGTTCAGCTGTTGAGCTGAATGAATGAATGTTTTTAAAATAACCAACACGGTTGACTATCTGAGTTACCACCTGACCTTCTTTGGTTTGTCAGAGGGGTGGGTGGAAATTTAGGGGCAATATAAAGAGAGTACGCCACCTCCTCTGTCTCCACTTTCCTGCTACCCTCTTCTCTCGTTCCTCCCTTCTTTCCTTCCTCCCTCCTTCCCTCCCTCCCTTCCTTCTTCCCTTCCTTCCTTCTTTTCTCTCTCTCTCTCTCTCTCTCTCTCTCTCTCTCTCTCTCTCTCTCTCTTTCTCTCTCTCTCCTTCTCTCCCCTTCCTTCCCTCTTCCTCTTATCTTTTCATCTTCTTACTTTCTATTTTACTTCTATTTTTTCATATTTTCTTTTCTCTTGCTGCCTCTCCTTGCATCTTTAGCTGATAAGGCAAGACATAAGCAGCATAGCCATGGATATCTGTAAGTTTTACTGATTTTAATTATGCAATGATAATTTTTTTAAAACATATATATTTATACAGACATAAAAAAGTCCTTTACACAGTTCTGATAGCTTTCGTATTACTGTTACTTCTATACATGATCTTTGAAAAATTGTTATATTCTGAAGCATAGAATCTGATTTTTAGGCATTATTATATTTTGTGGAAAGAGACTCTCACCTCTTGACAGAGTGAATTGGTAATCTTTCCATCACTGTTATGTATGTTTATATGTGTATTAGACATGTATGTGTGACGAGCCATAAATAACAACCAAAAACAATCTACTTATTTTCTTTAAAATGTAATTGGCCACCAGTAATAAGGAGAAAGTGAATACATAACATTCTAGTTTAATTTTAGTAGAGCAAAATTTAAAATCAAACCTCAGCTTCTGCTTTGGTGTTTGTTAACTCAAATTTAAAATTAGAAATGTGGTAATGATTTGGCAGTTCTGATTTTCTCAGGGAAACCATATCATATTGTATGTGTGTGTGGCCTTTAAAAATAGATACTGCCATGAAGAGATGGACTTCATCACCTACACTCGTAGCCAATGCCTGGGACTTGCTGGGCTTTGGAAATAGTAGCTGTGAGTTTGCTACTCTTCCGAGTAACATGAAATAGCAGCTTTGGCTGCGTTCAGTTCATCTTCCGTCAAAGCTTTTTTGTTTTAAAAGCTAACTGCTGAAGAGTAAATACTCTTGACCCCGATCGTAAACATTTGTCCTATGTCTGATTAGTTTTAATTTTCACTGACCAAAATCATTTTGGCAGAAGAGTTATTGAAGAGTTCAACGGCCCAACAAGTTACACAAAACCCCTCGTTTTTCTCACATAGGCATCTACGGTGACCCATTATCCATTTGAAAACATTTGTGCTCTGGTACTGACAATCTCCATAAATATATATTCTGAAGCAAATGGAGTATATAAAAGAGTTTCGACATGGATGACTGAAAAGAAAATGTTTCTATGCGTCATGTCTTCTGTCAGTCCTCTCAGGGATTCATGGGTGATCATTAATGTTATAGTTTCCATTTAGAATCTAAAGCTTTAGGCTATGACCATTGATCATTCTCTGTTTGATTACCTTTCCACTGGGGGATGTGATCGTTGTTATTTGGTGGCTACGTAGGTGATGGCCAGGCTACGTGGATCTGGAACTGCCACTTTGAGCACAAATCTCCTCCATTGTTATAGATCCTTCAAGGCCCTGGTGTCCCCACCAACGCTTTGCATTAAGGTGTTCGTTGAAAGACTACATCTGTAACCTGGAAGGGAAAGGCCAGCAGAGGGTTTGGGGCTGACACTTAGCTGTGAAAATACCCAGCAATTTCTTGAGATCTGCCTGGACATCGTATCTGGAGAGTCACACATGACTAGGACAGAGGCATTTGGGTTTGTCAGTGGTTGAGGGGGTCCAGGCTGCCCCAAGCACTGTGGGTCTGTGTGAGAAGCAGAGTTGAGCTAAGGAAGGCTTGCCTCTGACCCTGCTTTGACGTTTGCTTTGTGCAGCCGCTAATCCAGAAAATTCTGCCTGAAGCCCAAGGCCCTACCTCTAATCTACAGCAGGGTCTCAGTTTGTCAGGGAGCTACAGCCTGTTGCAGTCAGAAGAGACAGTGTTTTCCTTTTCACGGCTGGATGGACATAAAGTGAAATGTGAATTTGACAAACTACACCAGAAATTCCCCTTCCCTTAGAATTATGTACTGAGGTTTTGATTCTTAATCTGAACTGTATGCAGCTGTTGGGTTTTGGCTTATTATAGAGCTTTCTGTAAAATCCAATTTATTAAACATTCTCCCATTCTGAAGAGGACTGGACTAACCAGCCTCCCTGTGAGAACATTCCTCTCCCCTCTTGCCTGCATAAACTACTTGGAAGCAGTCTTACATCTCTACAGTAGATATCGCCCCACAGTCATTTCATCACATGATTGGAGGGGACTAAGACAGTTTTATGTGGTCTGTTGCACTGACTGGGTTTTAGGGCTTGAAACCCTCTTAACATCTTGGCCAGATCATGGAATATTCAAGCAGGCATTAGTCTTCTCAATCAGATATCCCCATTTGCTATCAGATTTGGCCGTGTAGGCCAGCCTCTACCTCTCCTCCTGGGTCTTCTATGTGGACCTGGCCCAGCCAGAAGACTGGCAATACTTGAATGCACTCTGGCTGCACTCTGTACTCTCATTTTAGGACTGGGCAAAATAATCGACTAATATATTATTTGAAATTTAATATAAAATTTATTGTTCCTGAGAGAAATACGTGACCTGCCATGCACTTCACATAAAAGAAACCAGTGTGGTATAGTAACTCCTAATGTCAAATTAACAAATTTTCTGTGTGAGGTTTTATTTATCTGAAATCTGTCTTGTGTATCAATTTATCGTAGATTTTGTTTGATTTTGGAACAACTTGCAGCTACGTATCATAATTGCTTGAATTCCAAAGTCACAAAATATGTTCACATGTTTTTTTCTCTTAAAACTAGAAATACAATTTACTCAAATAGTGAATGTTTAATTAGCCATCTATCTATATGTTGAAAAAACATTGAGTTGTTAAACAAAAACTAAATTCGGTCTTTTTTAGAAGCATGTGATTTAGATGTCGTATTATGTGATGTTCCAGCAAATTGTGCAGGGAAAGCATCAACGTCAGCTTAAACTTGCGGAAATTAATGTGAGGAAATCAGTGTGGAAGTTTGTTTGAAGCCTGGTGAACTCTTAATTAGTCTGAAAATGGGATATTTCCGAGTGGCCGATATTTTTGAGCATATCTACGAGAGTTTGGAAAATGTTTTTATACTTATATTTACATTGGTATGCCTGATATTTAGGGCTTCTAACCATTGTTGCTCCAATAATGGTACATAGCAGTTATTCAATAAACAGTTCTGCAGTGAAGAAATAAATGAGTGGAACACACACACCCAGATATACACACACGAAAGTACAAGGAGCTGAAAGCCTGTTGGATGTCCTCATTTGCCAAGTTCCCTAGTGACAGTTTGCTTTGTAACACTTCTGATTAATTCAAGCCTTTCCCAAAAGAAAGGTAATTAAGTGTGTTTTTTTTTGTTTTGTTTTAAACAGTTCCATTTTTATACTGCAGGTGACAAGTGAGGAATAACCAGTTTTAGCTTTTAACAAAATGAGTAATTACACACAGAAGTTACTGCCAATAACATTGAAACCAAATTTGTCATTTAATCCAGTGCTGTTTTGAATTTGCTTTTGTGTATTGATGGGGAAAATGTGCTTAAGAATACACCACTAAATTTTTTAAGATAACTGAGAGAATTAGGATAGTTTTAAAAGGTTTGAAAACAAAGTGGCAAATATGTCAAAAATTATTTAAACCTAAAGCAAATGAAATAAGATCATTGTGATATGATAGTTTTATAATAACAACAACTTAAAAATTGGTATTTTTCTTAAATAGATGCTGTCTTTTACCTTAAAAGGTTTGCTAATATGATTCGTTTTTTTCAAAGTTCAACTGATGTCCAACTGTAGGTTTTCTCTGTGGCTCCAGAAACCAGACTGTATGGGTTCAAATTCCAACACTTTTAGTTTCTTCTTGTATTATCATGGGCGGGTAACTCAACCTCTGCCTCCATTTCCTCATCTGTAAAATGGGAATGATAATAGGATATCATACATGGGGTTGTTATGAGGATTAAATGGGCTGATACAGGTAAATCACCTAGAGCTGCACTTGCCACATGGCTGTGTTTTCTAAGAGATTATTATGAATTATCTTCATTTGGGCAAGGATTTGTAGGTTTCAATTTTAGCCTTAAGCTGTAAGGATTTTTTTACCTAAATTTTTATTGCAATGCTTTTTGTAACTTCAGTGTTCAAAGTAGATGATTCGATCCTGTGATTCCCTTGAAACCTAGGGAAATGATTTAATATCCTTTCATTAAAAAAATTGTTTACATGTATTATTTTAGTAACAATGATAGAAAATGACTACTCCTGTTGCTTGAGTGGTCATTCAAAGCCAGTTTCCTGAAGAGGTGGAGCTCAGTATGTCACATTTAATCAGCATTCTGTAGCTGGTTCACACTGACAAAGCTTTGGTCAAAACTCTTCTACAACGGGAAAGGAAAACTTTCCTACCTAGGTGAGGTTGGGGGAGTTTTGGGAACTCATATTTAAGATGGCTCTCTGGGTTTCAGTACCTTTAAGTGGGTTTGTTTTTTTAAAAAATACGTAAAAGAAGATAATAGTGTTTTAGTTCAAATATGAAATTGTAGGTGAATGTCTGCATATTATTCATCTAGAGGAAATTCTGTGTTGATTGAAATAAAATATTTCAACTAGAGATATAGTCTTATCAGTTTGAAATAGGTCATAGTTCATCAAGGTGATTGTTTTCTAAAACTGAATGATCAGTAGAATCATTTGATAAAGGTCTTGAAAAATACACTTGGCTGGGCCCCATCCCAGACCTATTTACTCATAATTAGAGGGTAGGGACTGGACTGCTAGCCCGAGTCATTCTGGTGCACAGCCTGGTGGGTGGCACATGGGGAAATTCCTGTGCCTCCCTCTAAAG
Source organism: Rhinolophus hipposideros (assembly GCF_964194185.1). NCBI lineage: Eukaryota > Metazoa > Chordata > Mammalia > Chiroptera > Rhinolophidae > Rhinolophus > Rhinolophus hipposideros. Next base: position 24,804,437 of record NC_138047.1, read on the forward strand.
CACCTTGGTCCAGTGCCATCCAGCATGTGAGTGGATCCATCAGCAATGGGGTTTTGAGAACTTTGCTCTAATCAGCTGCGCAGGTGAGACATAATGTGCCTAGGAAAATCACACTTACTAAGGATCGAAGGACATTTTGAAAATTGAATTTTCCTTTGCTTTTTTTTTTTTTTTGGTGATTTTCAAAAAACTATGTAATATCTCTTAGAGAAAGTACATATAAAATCCAAGAGAATTCTTGATATCCTTTTATTTTTCTTGGATCCAAAGCTCCGGAGTTGTTTCTTTGACATACAAATTATGTGTTGAACTGCAATGTATGTGGGCAGAGCACATAGCTGGAGACAGTGCTGCTCCCAAACTCTGAATTCTCACAAGAAATCATGGACCCGTTTGCTGGTGATTCAACTACAATTCACCCCAGTTCAGGGAGGAGATCACTTCCAATTCTATCACTGCTTTCATGGATAATATAAAGAATGTTCAAGCATTCTATTACCTGATGTCATTACCAATGTATGAGAAGCGAGAAGAGGAGCAAAAGCATAGCAGAATGCTCTAAAAAGCTTTTCCTGAGAATAACTAGAACAAGAGGATTGCATGTCTGTTAGGGATTCAGAACCTCTAGTCAGTTGTTACTATCCATGCGTTGCCAGACTCCCCATCCACGACCTCACCGTCTTCCTGGCACACACATGCAACCCAAGGTCCAAGCAGAGTCTCTTCTTACTTGTAATGGGACAAAGGGCTGAGACTTGATATTTTCTGAGATAGCTGAGGAGGTGAGTCCTGCCAACATCTGGGCTGTCCCCCAGGGAAGATAGAATTTTTCTAGAGAAAAATGAGCCCACATTTGACTGACGGATTTCATGCCATTGCACACCCGCACCCCTCCCACTCGGCTGTTGAATATCTTCTGGAACTTAATGTGCATGGAATGATACATTCTCATGGCCCCTTTTTCTTATAATATTCAAGTGTAACGTTGAACCTCTAGGCTGTCCCAAGTATGGGGGTTCCATGGAACCAACTGTCTCCAGTTACATTGAAGATTTCACTCTAAGTTCTGACTGGTTGTGACCAGATATTCTCCGAGTAGTTACTTTGATTCTGCCTTTTCCTCACCTGCAAGGTACGTCAGGGCTGTGGACCTGCTGCCTTGTAGTCACGTCTAACCACAGTCACCCCCATCTTTGGGTACCACTTGAATTCAAGGACTTTTCTACCTTTGACATTGGTTTGCTCCCCATTGCTCTCCAGAATATCCTAGGATGTTATACAATGTCAAGTAACTTTTATTTTAAACAAGGATTGGCATTTGAACCACCATATGTCATAGGCGCACGCCTGCCAGAGCTAAAAGGAGACGCTTATCTCGTCATGTCCTGGCTTGGGAACAGTTGGAGATGAGTAACCACTTGACTTGAGTTACTGGTGGTTCTCCTCACTGTGGTCCCTAGCTGAGAGGACCTGGAGCTGTGCAGCACCAGTATCCAGCCCTTACGTTTAAAACAGATAAAGGCTTTAAAAAGAGGAGTTTTTGAGTGTTTGAGACATCAAAAAAACAAAACAAAAACATAACATGAAGGAGCAGTGCCCTGAAGATAGTGAAGAAGCTTCCTTTGCACAGAACAAAAGCAAACCAAGAATGACAGTAAGAGGGATGTAGCTGAGGCACAGAAGACTGTCGGATTGTGGAGATTGTCACCAGTGCTGTCACTGGACTCAGGAAGGAGCAGGCAACGTTCTCCTCAGGCACTTAGTGTTATGGGAGTGATACTATTCTCCAAAAAGGCAAAAAGAAAGCAAGATGCTACATCCTGATAGGGCAGGATAAGGTAGAGACATCGGATGGTCTGGCAAATGGGAAATAGCTGACGCCTGCGTGCACAAGTGCAGTTTGGAAGTTTTGGTAAGCAAGCTGCACTTTGGGTGCTACAGAGGTTCCTCGGGCAGCTCAGGAGCTCCTGGGTGAGCACACACACAAATCATCACAACTGGGTGAAGCCTGTGATATGAGATATAGGAGTTGAGGAGCAGTAGGCCAAGAGGATCAGGGAAGACTTCATGGCTGAAAAGGACGGGTAGGATTTCAATAAGTGGGAAGATGGAAGCTGTGGGCAGGAGGGAAGGGCAGCTGAAGGTAGAATGAATGGACACTGGACAATGGGGGTCATGAATGACAAGACAAGCAATATGTGTTCACTGGCCACAGGAAGCCATGGGTGTTTTGATAGGACAGATACTCATGGCCGCGTGAAGGATGGAGGGTGAAAGAGAAGGCTCTGAGGAGGTCATTACGAGACTACTGTGATTGTGCAAGTCTCAAGATATGATGATGGCAGCAGAAGGAGAAAGGAAGGGGTCAGAGGGGGTAAGGGAAGAATTGCCCAGGATGAGGAATTGATTGGATACAGAGATCTACAAGGATGGAAGTAACACAAGTGGGACCGATCACTCATATCTCCAGGGAGCCACAGGACATACCTGAGATAAGAACGAAGTTGCTCCAGTTGCACAGTGACGAGCTTACTCAGTCCTCAGGAGTCCACCCCGATGAAGGTAGGGCAGGGTCAGCAGGAGCTCAGGCAGAGCCTGGAGTCCTCGGCAACAGAAGGGTTTTGCAGCGGAGGTGACTGCCAGTCTCTGTCTCGGCTGCCTTGATGTCCCCCTCACAGTAGAGAAGCTAATTTTGCCCAGGCTGGAAGTCTTGTAGGTGATCATGAGTGAGAACACCTAACGCGTGAGGCAGTAGCGTACATAGCAGGCAGGTGGGAAAGTGGGAGGTAGGGAGACTGACGCTCTAATGGCTGCAGATCCAGAGCTGGGCAGTGGCTGCTAAGGGCTTTTATCACCTTTCTGAGAAATCTGAAAGCATTGTCCAGCAGATGCCTGTCATGTAGTACAGTTCATCACAGAGCAAATTAGTTGTTGGGTAGTAAAGGAAGTTAGCTTCCGTAAAATCTTGACAGACGACAAGGAATCTCCTGGCTCCCAGAGTTTACTTTTTCATGTCTTCTGCTCACCCCAGATTCCCAGGGCCTTGAACCCTGCCTGTGAATGGGACTGGAGAGAGGACCAGAAGGCTTTGGCCTTGTATGACCTGCTCTGAGCTCTGCTTCAGGGGTGTGGCATGGTGGTCACAGCACATGCGAGCTTGTGCCTCTGAGCATCCAGAGGCTGAGAGCGAGAACCTGACACTGTTAACAGCAAAACCTCCAAACAACAACCCTTTCTAAGACTTTAAAATAGGGGTGTCCAAACTGCGGCCCACGGGCCAACTGCGACCCATGATCCATTGTTCATTGGCCCGCAGCAAATTCCAAAAATGTATTTAGTTTACTTAAATAAACCAGGTGAGGCAATACATACTTCACCTCGAGTGCGTGGCCCGGCTGTTTGTGTATTTTACCGCATATGGCCCTTGGTACAAAACGTTGAAAAAAGTTTGGACACCTCTGCTTTAAAGGAAGAAAAGATCACATTTACTGAAGCAACAAAACAGATTAAATACCAAGGAGTAACGTACCATGAAGTAGGTAAAACATATATGTAGAAAATTGTAAAATATGCCTACAGAATGCAAAAAGAATTTTAACAAGTGGAAAGGCATGCATCACGTTCTAGAATAGGAAAATTCAAGGTCATGACTATATCGATTTTTCCTAAGTTAATTTATTAAATTTAACACATTCCTGATAAAACACCAACTATTAAAAAACACAAAAGTAGGCAAATGGATTCTAAAGTTCACAGGGATAAATAAATAAGAACTACCACATATTAAATGCATTGTAAAGCCTTAGTAATTAAAAGGTGGTACTGATATGTTAATAAATAGAACAGTGGAACAGAATAGAAAAAAAAACAGATATAGTCCCAAATATTTATGGGAATAATATATAAATAAAAGAAATGGAAAAAAGTGTCATTTTTAATCAATGGGGGTAAATGAACTACTAACTAAATGTTAAGACAACTGGGTAACCACACGGAAGTACATAAATTGTTCCACACACCGAGGCTAAATTTCTAGTAGATCGAATGTTTAAATAGTTACATGTTTAAAAAAATTAAACCACAGACATTCTGATTTGAACAAACCAATTGTATGTATAAAGATATCTTGAGGCCATTGGAGAAAACTGAATTTAGATCAAGTATTAGATGATAACGACTAGCTTGTTAATTTTGTTAAATATAATAGAATGATGGTTATGAAAGAAATTTTCCATACTGTTTTTAAATTTTTGCAATATATAAGGGTAAAATAACTTGCTATGTTGGATAAACTTTAAAATAATTTTGTAGCGACGGAGAGACAGAAGCAAGCATGGCAAAGCTTTGATAATTGTTGAATCTAGTGGTGAGGATAGGGGGTCATTGTAGCATTGTCTCTGCTTTATGTAGGCTTGAATTTTTTTTCAAAGTCAAAAAAATTAAGTACCAGAATAAAACATAAAATTTCTTCATAGATAAGTTTGGCAGACTTTTCCACCTGATTTATAGTCCAGAAGCCATGAAAGAAAAGATTGATAAAAATCAACTCTGTTAAAAAAAAAAAAAAAAACACCAAAGGGAAAGGAAAACTATTCACAACTCATATCACATATATATGGCTAAAAATGAATATAGACACTTCTAGAAATCCTTAAAAAAGTGCCAACACTAGAAAAATCGACAAAACATATAAACCTGCAGCACACAGAAAAGGAAAGAGGAAATTTAAATGAGTTTAAAACATGTGAAAAGATGCTCAACCTCATTCATAGTAAGAGAAAGAAAAATGGATTGTGACTGGGAAAGCCCAGAGCTGTAAATATCCAGAAGTCTGTCCTGCACTCAGATGGGGGAGACTGTCAGGGAATGAGCACTGCGGGTGGAAAATGGTAAAATATCTAGGAGGAGCAATGAGTCATTTTTGTCCAAATTGCTTCCGATATGCTTAAATTCAAGGTCATACACTGTAGCATAGGGGACTTGTTAAGTGAATTATGGAGTTCTGTACAGTTGTGAGACAATGGAGCTGGGCACCTGTGTGGGAAGATTGCCGAGTGTACTTTATATTTGTGTATAAAAAAAATCAGCATTTATTTGTATTTGCGTACCTAAAGGAATTCTGTAAGGACAGACGAGTGAGGTTGAAGACTGCAATATTTCACTGTGACCCTTCTTCTACTTTTTAGCTTTATTTGAATCACATGAAATCAAGAAATTACAACCATAAACTGGATTTTAAAAGACTGCTGTGGACTCAGGACATAGAGTCACCTTTGCAGATCAAGTGCTGGCTTTATGTATTACATCTATTAGCAGTGTAATTTTATATGAATTGAGTGAAAATCCAAAAATAACAGTTAGGTCATTTAAAAACATACGCCTTGGGTGCCCATTAAATGGGCTTTTCAATATATGTTTTGTTCAACATGTGGACTGAACGGTCCTGGATGGGTACCCTGATTAAGTAAGATACTGTGAATATTCTGAGAGAGAAGTTTCCCTCTGCTCATGCCTGTATCATTTCATCACCTTCCCTTGATCCAGACAGCTGCTCTATTAAATATGAATACCAAGTATGTTTCAAAACTACAGGTGAAGACATTAGATGAACTGTTTGACCAAAAATTATATCATGATTCTTAGGAGATTTTTAGCTTGGAGCCAGAGCTCTTTTACTGACTTCAAGCATTTGCTTGAGGAATACTTTTTCATTTTGGGTTTTCAAAGCTACACATTAGCACCTATTTTATGTACTTAACACCATGCCCAAATGAATTCCTTCTTTGAAAGACAAAGATTGCTGTCTTTAGTCTTTCAGAGAATAAAATTACTAACCTCTTGCCTTCTCCACCCATTTTTTCTTCTTTATAAGAAATAAAGTGTTCAAAATATCATTCACTCTTTCATTCTGTGTCAAGTAAGAGGATGAGAGAGAAGGGCGAGGTTGTGGGGTTCTTCCACAGCCATTCCTTCCTGGGACGAAGTACATTTCCGTCCTCAATTGTGTCACACTCAGCACTTGTTGTATTGAATTCTCATCCAGGGCAAAGAAGGTACTCTGAGCTTCTGATAGTCAGGCCTTAACAAGTCCTTTTTATCATCTCAACAGGAATGAAAACGTTTTAAATATATATATATATATATATATATATATATATATATATATATGTATATATATATATATATATATATACATATATATATATATGTATATATATATATATTTTGTATCTCTACGCTCTTTCTTTTTAAAATTAGATTTAGACACCTTTCAGACTTGACAGTTTGCGTCTTTATACATTTTATAGCAAAGCCATGAAAACTGCAGTTTAAAATTGACACGATTTACATGTTTTTACTTAGAAGGCATGATACCACAAGCATGTATGTCCTATACATAAATGGAAATGATTGTCTTTTCTTTCTTTTAAAAAATCTTTCTGGTGCTGAACATTGAACATACCCTAACCCTTTTATGGACGAGCACAGTTGCTTGGGGATTGTGGGGCTGGGGAGGAAAAGTCAAGACATGCAAGCCAGTGGTGTTGAAACATGTACCATGTCAGGGGGCACCTCATGGAACATCCCACAATGTTCTCCTTGTTTGTCAGTTATTGCAGAGTAATCCAAACCGTGTTGACATGGACAGGATTTCTTTTGTAGATGTTTCGGATTGCTACTAGCCCCACAAATTGTTAAAAGAAAAAAGATTGACATGTAACCTAAGAACCCCGGGCTCCATGTTTTGAAAGAACGTGACCACGTCACTCACATAGATACCAAATATTGCCACAGGTTTGGGCTGGGTGGGATTTATAGTGCTCCCAACAGGCAGTGAACTGGTAAACAGAGACACAGAAGGGTGAAGCAAACTGAGTAATGATCCAAGCGAGCATTAAATGTACAGGTGATAAATTAGAAAGGAATCTGTGTTTTTGCGTGTCAGGAAAGAGCATAATGGGAAGAGAAGAAAAGGATAAAGAGGGAAAGGAAAGAGGAAAGTGTGGTGGGAGCAGTAGATGACCCACCTAGTAATGGTGTCTCCAGCAGCCTGTACTGAGCTGAGCGCACTGTTATAGACATGAGTGTCCTCCGTCCTTGGAACAACCTTTTGACCTTCATCATTAGCAGGGATAATTGGCCTACCAGGCACATAGCTAGAAAGCACCAGAGCTCGGGTTTGAACTCCTGCCTGTCTGAAGAGCACAGGCCCTTAACCTCTGGGCTGCTTTTTACATTAAGTATCCTCTGTGGTATGTGATTTGTCACCTGCCATTCCATCAGAGCTGAAAGCCATGGGTTCAGTCCTGAAATGGACTTAAATCCCTCCAAGAATTGAGGCCAGAAGTGGCTGTGGGCTAGGGTGAAAGAATGCATAGAGCTCTGCTGGACGAAACACATTTCCCCTTTTAGAGAAAATCATGAGAATGCAACTCTCCCTAATAATGGTTTAGAACTAAACATCCTTGTCATGGATAAAGAATAGCACATTTTGATCTTTCTAATCACTTTTAGTTCCAATTCTGGGCACTGGTACATCTGATGTGTGCATTGGTTTTCGATTAAAACATGGCATGTGGCGTTTTGGAAAACAAAATGAAATAAAACTCCAGGGGAGATTTTTTTTCTATGCCTTTACCCTGGGAATTTATTTATGCTGGTATTGTTAGCTATTTTCCTTGGATGACAAACTTGTATAATTGTAGTAACATGTTTCTGAGATGCAGAGGATGAAAACCACAACAAAATGCAAACCTTTCAAGTTAGCACATGAGTAATGTATATTAATGACAGAGAGAAATGAGCCAGGAAAAAGGATTTTCAAGAAAGAATGCCACAGACTTCAGGGGAGTGCCTGTGTCCTGGGGTTATATTATATCTGATTTCTAGAAGTGAGTCACTCACCATCTGAGTGTTAGAAATAAACTGGAACTTAATCATAATACGTATTGGTGTAATTTGGGAGAGTTGGTCTTCATTCTAACTGTAATCTCTCCTACTGAAGGGTCCTGGGAGGGGGCTGTGCAGATCAACAGTGGAAATTCAGTTAGGACACTGTCATTGTCTCATCTCCCCCTTGCCCTGGTTCACTGGGAACTTGTTTGGTTTTGTTTTGGTCATGATTTCACCCCATAATGTTTGAGGGGGTCCTTTTCCCCCAAGCTCTGGGGCTGATCCAATTTGAATCACACATTCTCCAATAATATTTGTTTCAGTGCTCCACCAGGCAACCAACTTAAGTATTTAAATGATGCTGGTGTTTAAAAATAAAGAGCCTGTGAGTTCTTACTGTCTTGACTTTGCCTCCCGTGCCACCTTAGCCAACCTGACCATCCCTCCATGAATGAGGAGGTTCAGGGAGCTGTGGTTCTCAGCCCAGGCTGCACCCTGGATCACCTAGGGAGCTTTAACCAGATCCCCAAGCCTGGGTCCCGCCTAGAGATTCTGGTGCCTTCAATCTGGGGTGTGGCTGAGGCATGGGGAGGTTTTAGGGCTGCTTGGGAGAGTCGAACAGTCAGCTAGTGCCGAACTGCTAACCCAGAGCGTTTCCAGAGTGCTTTCCAGCCCCACAGGTCCTTCTACCAAGAGTTCCCGGATGAATTTGGCTGCCCCTTTCTGGTTCCTGGTCTGTATCATATATAACGAATGACCAAAATTCAGTTAAATTTTGCAGCGCTCCTTGTAAGAATCTCATCTAGCTCAAAGTATTAAATGGTAGAGTGCCTTTTTTGCTGTGTGCAGCGTATTTTATCAGTTCATTCATGGGCGACCTGTAAATGGTCTCTTTCTCCACTTGCACTTCTTCCATGCAGAATAGCAAACCACACAGAAGAGGGCTCTAATTAACAATACTCTACTTAGTATATACTTGATGGACATCTTTTCACATTTATTGTAAATCACATTCACCTGGTAGGCCGTGGTTCTTGTTTCTCATGAGAAACCCAAATCTTGTCTATGTGACCATCTGGGAACTGATTTTGTTATTTTTGCTTCCTGCTGGAAGACTACACGAAATTTCAAGGAAAAAAAAAAAAAGACTGAACAAAAAATATACATAGAAAAAATTAAAAGAAAGGCAAAGATTCTTGTGATTCAGAACTTGTTCTAAATTTTCCAGGCAACAAATAAAAACAGCTGTTACCCTGTGAGTGTGCCCGCAGGTCAAAGTCAGGCCCAGGAGTTAAGAATTGTCCTAGGGGTCAGGCATGGACTCCCACAGTCTGAGGCCCACATTCTGTGTCTCATGCTTGACTTGCTCAAACTGGTTATTGCAGAAATAAAATATTCCTACTATAGAACGCTTTTTTTTTTTTCTTTGCCAAATCAGTGTGATCAAATATTTCTGAAACTAAACAAAATGACATATTGGCTTGCAAGGGTTATCCACACCCTTACATTAATAATAAATAAAATAACTGAGCTGCTGCTGGGAGAGAGCTGGGAGAGGCTATTTTGTGCTCAGAAAGATGCCCTGAGGCAGCTGTAGATAGCATTGTTTTTGTTCAATTTTGGCTGGGCTGGTGTGTGCATTAGCTCATGTTCCAAATCTGTCACCCGAAGAATGTAGCGAGAATCTTGTTTCAATCTATTCTCTCTCACTTTACCCTTTCCTTAGCCAGAGTCCAGTGTCTATACAGTTCCGATTGCCAAGACTGGAGAACAGCAGTTTTGAATAAAACCTAACAGGCTTTTCACATGATTCATGGGAAAACATACAGGCGCTTATCCCACTAGCCCCAGGCACACACTTCTAGGACCTGTCCCCACTCACTCCGAGGGTAGTTGGTACTGACTTTTACAACATGTGGAAATTATCCTTTTTCTAATGTCAACACGTCTTCACTGAAGCTGGGGAGAGGAGAGAGGAGCCATGATCATGAACTTGAATTTGCACTTCTTGTTGGTCCTCTTTGCCCTTAAAAGCTCGTGCAGGAATCCAGGGCTTTTGTGCAGCTTTCGGGGAACAGACAGCCCTTCCTCTGTCCCACACCCACATGTACAGAACCCCCTGGTTAACCGTTTTCCTCGTCTCTCACTTGCCCTGTGTTTTAACCTCTCTGGGGGTCAGTTTCCTCACCTGTGAAATGGGAACCGGTTTACTCACCTTCATGGCAACAGAATCACATGAAGCTGTGTTGACTAAAGCACTTTTTAAATTATAAAACTCTTTATGATGTCCATTTCGTGAAGATTAAATGAGATATTGAAAGCACTTTGCAGTTAAAGACTGTAAGTGGAAAGGGATCATGTTACAAATGTACGCTTACTGTATGAAGACTGCTGTACTTGGCACTACGTGAGAACTTGGTTTCTTTTGCAAGAAGGTAGGACAGGGGAGAGTGCAGGAGGATGAGGTGCTCCCTCTGGCTGCACCCTGATATCTCATTCACTGTGGATTCGTTTCCCAAACCCCTTAGCCACTCTGGCTGATGGCTGGCTGAGATGCTCTCCCCAGGAACTCTGCATCCAAAGGGAAAGGGATTTTCAAAAGACCAATTACAGATGGATGCAGAGCCGCTGAGCCCGCCTGGCATAGCCAAGCTTTGAGCAAAGAAGTTCCCAGAAAGAGAAGGGAACTGTGGTGCCACCTGCACTCTCAGACGGGAAACCCGTTGCCTCCTCATGCAGGGATATAAAGACACGGTGGTGAACACCACAGAAAAGGGTGTTTGGAGCTGGTCCCTGAGCAAGGCCTACAGAGTGACAAGCTCACAGGCTATGCGGCCACAAGGGCAACAAGGACAGTGGCCCTCTGCTGAGCAGCCACAAACCCACCTAGGGTTAAGCGATACCAGGTGGTGTGCATGGATGCCAGAGGGAGGGCAGCTGCGTGACGTGGGTCTCGTCATCTGCGCCGGGAGGGGTGGCCTGCTGCCCTCATTCTGTGTTGAGCGCCATTGATGGTGGAGCATAACCCATCACATAGAACCACCGGGCATTTGGAGAATGGATGTGTGACCGTGCCACGTGGCACCAGCTCCTTGGGTAGAAACAGGAACTGAAATCAAGAACAAGGGTGGTTTGCAGGCCTTGTCCCAGGGAAGTAGCTATGCTTGCCTTGAAAATGAGTTGAAAAGGTTTGCCCACCGTAAAGGTATTTTGTTCTGTTTCTACATTATTCATCAAGAAACTGGTTAGTGGAATGAATGGCATTCTCTTTGCTACTCGACTGAGTAACTATTGCTAGTACACTCCTATTTCACCATCCTTTGTAAACAAGTGTCATTGCCATCAGGGCACTTCATGCTCAATGCACCTGAGCTAAAATCCAGGAGTCCTACATAGCCTTTGCTGTGGTATGTGTGTCGCCTGTAGGGCCCCATGCATAAGAATCCCAAATTCCACGAAGGAGACAAGTATAATTGGGGCTTTCAGTTCCTCCTCCAGCAGATGTAGGGCAGCAAAGACATACAAGGGGTCCTCCACCATCGGACCAACCCCTCCTCCCCTCTACCCCTAGTGTGGCCTTAACTTTCTAGAAGCTTCTCAGCCTTTTCTCAGCAGGGGCTGGGTGAGAAGCCAACCAAGCTTTCTAGAACTGGGTGTACATTAGTAAAAGGGCTTTTTAAATCTCCAAGGATAGGGTTTGGAGTCAGTACCTTTAACAACATGTTGTCTTTTAAAAAAACAAAGAGAAAAAAAACACATAGGATTTATGTAATTTATATGTTGACTACAGCTTACTACATGTGTGGAGTTAAATATTCTTAATAAAATTTGACATATTGTCCAAAATATCATGCTGCTAGTTGGGGAAGTTCCATAATGTATTATTCTTTTCCTTAGAAGGTTTGGGCTAGAGGTGAATTGTCCAAGCACTGTGAATTTCGGTGCATAATAACGGACACCAGCTAAGTAGGGAGGGGCAGGCATTTGACATAAGTAAGTTTTGATAACCAACCTGGCCAGAGTTGAGTGAAAACAACCTGGTTTCTGATGGACAGGTAACCAGGGACCTCATGCTGACCTGGAAACTTCTTGGAGGACAGGGAGGGAGGGAAGGAGAAAGAAATGTCCTCAAGTTCCACAACTTAAAAAAACTTTGGGAACTTCAGGAACAGCAGCTGAAATTCTTTATGTGCAGGTTTCAGGGCAAGCTTCAGGCACTGAACCAGTTTGTTTCCGACTCTTAGCTCCTGTCAGAGCCTGCCGATGGCTCTGGGATGTTTTGTACCTTGTTTGTACTTTTAAAATACAGTGACATTTTTATAAAACATTAGTATAAAATTACAGAACCTGTCCTTTTTCCCAAGTGCCCTCTCATTATACAAATATTAACATGGCAGCTATCAAAAATCTTAGGCATAACACAGATATTAGGGCCACAATCTTCAAGGTAGCTTAAGCTTAACTGTATTTGTTAACTTTCAATGTGACCTTGATTATCCAATGTCCTGCTTTTGTTTAAAACTTCAGTATAACAAATCAATAAATGAGATTTTTTTCCCCTTTAAATTTGGACACTCAGTTGAAATCAAGCATCTTTCTACCACCCTTTTCTAGTCCTAAAAAATGAGGCAGAACATAAGTGAGTAGAATTAACTTTCATCTAAGCCTTGGCTATAAAAGAAACATTTAGATAAATTATTTGAATTTTGTTTGGACTTACCATGTAATAGTCACACAGATTTTGCTTGAAAATCAACTAGGCTTTCTTTTCTCAGATAACATTATACTAACGACCCTCACTTTGCAAATTTTAACAGTGGTTGTGTATGCTTACTGTTAATATGGATCATATTAAGTCTTCCAAAAAGCCACCTGCCCTTTCCCAAATACCTGTCAGAGACCCCGTACCTGTGGATCCCTTGACATTTAAATCTCCATCAAGGAGGCATCACCGTTAACTGGAAGAATCTTGGCAGCAAGAAACTAAATAGCACCTGGGTAGTTCGGGTGGAATTTTGATTTAGGAATTGCAGTAAAAGGGAACCTACCTGTATTCAGCTTTTGTGAGTGTTTATGCACCTAGGAGACTCTCTTGCTCCTCGTCTTGTGAAATATTCATGTGGCTTTATTTTCGTATTCGAAGATATGTAATATGTTGAAAAATAGAATATGTGTCTATGACCCTTAACCACCTAAATGCGTTAATGTTGTTTCCAAGAGGCTCCTTAGCATGCACTAAGTGTAAGAGCAGTTTCTAGGGCTAGTATAAAGTAGTAGAGATGGTGAGTAACAGAGCAGGCAGGCACTCTGCCATTCCTTCCTTCTGCGCCCAGAGCAGACCCAGAGCACTCGGATTTCCCCTCTGTGGGTGGGTAAGCACCCTTCTCAGTGCAGAGCTTCTCCTAGCCATAGCTAATAGTCCAAGTAGGTGTGAGAGTGCTGTCTGCTGCCCTGGTGTCTCCTGGAGCACCTAACATTCTGTAAGAACTTACCTATTTAGGAATATTGTTAGCTCTGACTTTGCCAGTTTAAAAGAGGTGGGGGGTGGGAGGAATAAAACAATAGTGTTCTGTGGCCTTGGAATTTCTTCTTTCATCAGATGTGAGATTCTGAATGAAATGTTCACACCGATGTCATGCTTATATACAAAAGAATATGTTACTGTGGTACGTTATTGCATCAGTTTATATACAGACATATTATTTTTTTTATGAGACTGCCTCATTTTTATAACTATCAATATTTAGTTTATAACATGGACAACTGAAAACAGCAAAAGCCCTTTTATTTAGCTGATAATAAAGCCTCCTTAGTTTGGATTCCATGGGTATTTACGGCCCACAGTTATATTATTCAACAGATACTTATCAGGGCTCCAGGGGTGGACAGCTCTAGGACTGGCTGGGGGGAGGCAAAAACGACACACCAGGAGTTGGAGAGACAAGCCAGCAACACAAAATCACCAGCATTTCCAGATTATTTGGTATTTAACTCACATAATATAAATTTCACGTACATTAAAATAAAAGGCCACTGGGCATGTGGAACATTCTATTATACCTTTGTTTTAGTTGTTTATTATGAGAACAGAATTTTCTCACTATATCCAAACTGATTCTCACTGTCTTCCAGCCCCACAACTGGGCTAGGCCGGTAGATTACTCAATACATATTTGTTGAGTAAATGAATGAAATAATTTGCTAACATTTAGGCTCTTACATATCTCAGAGATGTTGAAGTTGCCATAAACACAAATGTCCTGACTTGAGGATTTCTATGAATGGTGTTTGTAAAATGAACTTTGGGAAGTGCATCAATTCCTTTATGCCACTAGGGGACGACATATTGCAGTTAAGGAATCACGTTTTTTAATGGATTGTTTTTAAGACAGGTTGGTACTTGAGCTGATACTCTTCAATGTGTATAACTATGACCAAGTTAAATCAGTCCTGGAAGGTTTAAAGCCATATCAGTATGTTGTAAGCTTAACACAGGGTAAGCATGTGTCCAGGTTAAAAATATATCCCTAAAAATAGCCTGATAATATGCTTAAAAATAAAGTATTATATAAATAGGTAGTAAATGAAGATTTAGTCTTTAATCATGCTAAAATCACTTTCTGCCACCAAATCAGATAGCATATATGGTCTGATAGCCAAAAAGGTATAATATACATATTAAAGAGAACATTCTTTTCCAAACAGGAAAAGATCTGATAAAAACCCCCATCATTCTGCCTATGTAATTGGCACAGTTTTCATTTCAGTGGGAAAATGCAGTGGTTGTAGTTCTGCACAATGGATGCTAACTAAATATATATCTTCAAAACTGAGTGTCAGTTGCTGGTTTAACATAATCAAGTCTATGAATAGTCCTGTTGTGCTGGAAACCTGTTGGACAACCTAGCTTAAGATAGAAATGCCAATGGAATGGTAAGCCCGCGAAGATCTTTATTGTTGAGGAGAGAGTCACAAGGGCTGGAAGAGAGGAATTTTCTTTTACAACATTCAATTTAATTAGAATAAACTGAAGGTTAGCTCAGGAGTCTTTGCTGATTATTTGAGAAATTAATTTATTCTTTTTTTTACTGTCTTCAGTTTGTAATTTCTAACATTCTGAGGTTTGGCCTATAGGGCTTGCAAGGCAGATCCAGGGCACCCTGCCCATGCCACACCTTCCCTTTTTCAGCGGCATCTTCCTCTCCAAGGAGTCTTGGTTGACAGAACTTGCTGGCAAGATTCAGTACGAAGCCAACAGCTAATTTGTCTCACCTCCTTTTCTTTTCCTGGCTCAGTCTCTGGTGGAAGCACTAATTAGGAATCAAACAGCCCAAACCGTTGGCAGTTAAAGACGAGATGGGAATAACAATACTTCAGTGCTCTCTAACTTGGCCTTAAATAATGGGAAATTAGTTGCTTGGGAGTCAAATAAACACAAAAGCCAACCAGTGTAGTGGTTGCAGACAGCAGCTGACTTGTGAACTCCCTCTACTTTCTGAGAGGCCTAGAGCAACTCTATACCGTCCAGATTCTGGCCACACCTGTTGGCCACCTGTGGTTCCTCTCCTACTTTGCCTAATTTAGAGGTGGTAAAGGCCATTGCAAGCTGATTCCTTTCCAGCTGAAGTTGTGATGGCAAAGACATGTGGGGAAGACGTGGGGGTTGATGTTATTTTTTTAAACTCTGCTTTCCAAGACTGTTTTCCACAGAGCAAAAGGACAAGCTTTTGGTTTTAAGTGTCCCACATCTCTCACTGTTTCCCTTTGCCACGATTATTTATTTGGACAGGATTTCTGAACACCTCTATTAGAGAATCCCCTAGGGACTGAATAGTAACCCTGCTTAGTGAAAACTGAAAACTGGTCTAATATTTACATTCCCAACATGTTAGCATTGAAAAAGCATCCATTTTTTTCCCCATTTGCCATTTTTGTTTTCAATTACAGTCGACACTCAGTATTATTTTATATTAGTTTCAGGTGTATAGCATAGTGGTCAGACATTTATATAATTTACGTGATTCCCCCCCATACGTCCAGTACCCATCTGGCACAATACATAAGTTATTACAGTATTATTGACTATATTCCCTAGGCTGTACTTTATTTCCCTGTGATTGTTTCATAACTACCAATTTGTACTTCTTAATCCCTTCAACTTTTTCACCCAGCCCCACAGCACCCCTCCCATCTGGCAACCATCAGTTTGTGCGTATGAGACTTTTTCTGTTTTATTTGTTCGTTTAGTTTTCTTTAGCTTCCACATGTAAGTGAAATCATACGGTATTTGTGTTTCTGTGTCTGACTTGTTTCACCTAGCATAATACCCTCTAGGTCCATCCGTATTGTTGCAAATGGTAAGATTTCATTCTTTTTTATGGCCAAGTAATATTCCATTGTATGTAATATTCCACCTCTTCTTTATCCAATCAGCTGTTGATGGGTACTTAGGTTGCTTCCGTATCTTGGCTATTGTAAATAGCGCTGCAGTGAACATAGGGATGCGTATATCTTTTCAAATTAGTGTTTTGGATTTCTTCAGATAAATACCCAGAAGTGGAATCACTGGGTCATGTGGTAGTTCTATTTTTAATTTTTTGAGAGACCCCCATGCTGTTTTCCACAGTGGCAGCACCAATTGCAATCCCACCAACAGTGCATGAGGGTTTCCTTTTTTCTACATCCTCCACAACACTTCTTGTTTGTTGATTTATTGATGACAGCCATTCTGACAGGTGTGAGGTGGTATCTTATTGTGGTTTTAATTTGCATTTCTCTGCTGATTAGTGACATTGAGCATCTTTTCATATGTCTGTTGGGCATCCATGTGTCCTCTTTGGAGAAATGTCTGTTAAGGTCCTCTGCCCATTTTATAACTGGATTTTTTTTTTTTTTGGTGTTAAGTTGTATGAGTTCTTTATACATTTTTGATATTAACCCCTTATCAGATGTATCATTGGCAAATATCTTCTCCCAATCTTTTTGTTTTGTTAATGGTTTCCTTTGCTATGCAATAACATTTTAGTTTGATGCAGTCCCATTTGTTTATTTTTTCTTTTGTTTCCCTTGCCCAAGGAGATATATAAGAAAAAATGTTACTATGAGCAGTCAGAGAGTTTACTGCCTACATTTTCTTCTAGGAATTCTATGGTTTTGTGTCTTACATCTAAGTCTTTAATCCATTTTGAGTTGATTCTTGTATATGGTGTAAAAAGGCGGTCTAGTTTTATTTTTTGCATGTATCCATCCAGTTTCCCCTGCACCATTTATTGAAGAAACTGTCTTTATCCTATTATTTATTCTTGCCTTTTTTGTCATAGATTAAATGACCATGTAGGTATGAGTTTATTTCTGGACTCTCTATTCTGTTCCATTGATCTGTGTGTCTGTTTCTATGCCAGTACCATGCTGTTTTGATTACTATAGACTTGTAGTATAGTTTGATATCAGGTAACGTGATACAGCATCCATTTTTCATAACTTTGGTTTCAGACATTTAGATTTCATTCCTCTGAGAAGCAAAGAATGGCTGTTACATGTTAGCTCTTGGGGCTCTGAGAAATTGTAAATGGATGATCTATTAACATACAAAGAAAGTTAACACTGGACACTAGCCTGAAGGGAAGAGTGAAATAATGAAGCTGTCAGACTAGTTTTTGCTTGCCAGAATCACATATTTTGGCTATGTGTTTGACTTTACATGTGACTCGGAGCTAGTGGTTTGGTCCTCAAAGCTTTGCTGCTTCATGCTCCCTGGCCCTCCCTCTCCTTGCTCTAGTTCAGCCTCATAGTCCACTGTTGAAACTTGAAATGCTGGTAGTGTTCAGAACTCTGTTGGGACATATCAAATTTTGGTAAACCAGTGGGTGGAATGCCTTCTAAATGACAAAGAGACCATTGGCTGAAAGCTAAAGGAAATTTGTGCAATGATCACTGTGCTGCAATTAATCATCACAGCTGTATTCTTTTCCTTATATGTTTAGAAGTCCAAGGAGCCCAGGGCGGGGAGAGTCTCAAAGCCCAGACCTTAATAAAATTAAAAATAATGGGTGTTTGTATTCAAGCATGGTTTGGCCAACAGCTTAGCCTCCTTATTTGAAAATACAGTTTATTTTTCACTGGCACATACTTATTTTCTGGAATGCTAAGGATTGTTTCTTGCACCTGACCCAGTGACTCCCTTTTAAGGACCCAGGACATGCAATCTATTTGGAGACAGTTGATGGCTATTTTTGAAGTCTGGGTGCCTTAGTGAGTCTGGATGCTTGCTAAGTAAGTTGCTCCAAAGATTGACTATGTGACGGCTTTGAAGGAACAGGGTGGTGGGGGAGAGGGTGTTTGGGGGTAGAGGGGGATGGGGGTACAGGATAGAGAAGAAGTTTCACTTGCATAGCCTTGCTCCCTGCAGGCCAAAGCTGAAGTTAAGGTCCTTTAGCTCTGCAAGGGGACCCTGTGTTTAGAGTCTGGCAGGCTCCCCTGCTGAGTTTATTATTATGTAAATGGATAACAGTGCAGGCTTTTAAGAGTTTTTGGCAGAGGGTAACCCTTTGTCTGCCAAAAGGTAGGCTCTTGCTTTGCTTGCCAGCCCAGAGCCTGTGCAGTAAACAGTGGGTGACCTATAAGCCAGCCAGTCAACTTGCACATTGCCTTATTAGGCAGGCGAGAAGGCTGGTGTCTGGGGACAGGCCCATAGAGCCATGGCAGTGGGCTTGAGTCCTGTAAGGAGCCCAAGAGCCCAGTCCCTGGAGACGTGGCCTAGTATTGCTCAATTAATTCTAGTGCACTGTAGTGTCAGGAATATGCACTGTCCTTGGCAGACATACTTTCTGGTATGGATGGAAAACAGGAGATGACTTCCCAAAGGACAGAGTGGCATAGCTCATTTTCCTAGGGCTTTACTTGCTGTGTAGCTTGTCCTGTCAAGTCCTGTATCAGGACTTATTCTATGGAGTATAGATTTTATTAGGAAATGGTTAATGGTGTCCTTTTAATTCCAAATATTTTAGAGACTCTTAGAATCATGTTCCCGTTTTCTAGTAAAGTCTTTCTAGTGCTGAGGTCATGTGGGGTTAGGGAGGAAAGATCACCAAGCAGTAAGGTGGTACAGTGGAGCAAGGAGAGTCCTAGGAGCCAGGGATCCAAGGTTCTAGGGTTGTCACACATGGGCTAAGTGACCTTGGACAAGTCACTTCTATTGCTCTCTATAAAATGCAGGGTTAGACTGAGTGAGTCTTAAATGACCTTTCCATTGTAAATTCCTCATCCAAAAGTGCATTCGTCCTATTCTCTCTTCAAACAAAGGGGGCTTTGTTCTTTTCAATAGTAAGGTTTAAAGAGTATTCCTGGTTAATAGACACAGCTTAGCATCCAAGGGAAAATTCTACATGATTTTAGGCTGAATTTTCTCTTTTGAGTTTTTCCAAAACTTAAGGTAGATGACAGTAAGATGGCGCTTTGAAGATTTTTAGATTTGCTCAAGTTCTTGAAATTAAGCAGTTATGGCTCATGAACCAAAGCTGCAGGTGAGACAAATGTGCAAATGGAGAAGGAGCCTGAGTTAATCACGTGGCAGGTGGCTACACACAAGTTTCTTTTCCATTGAGTTGAATATTCGAGCACCTCTGTAGGCGTTGGACAGCCTACCAGGAAGGAAGGCGTGAAAGGCAGCTCCTTCCAACTGCCCATCACCACGCGAAGGTTCTCCTCTCCCTACAGAAGTCCTATAGTAGCAAAGTACACCTGCTCTTTATGTGAACAGAGACGGCTCCCACTGCTGGAGTTACGCTGGGCATCTGTGTGGACTTTTCCCACAGGGACAGAGGACGTGTGAGGAGGCTAGGTATCCGTTTGGAGTTTGTTATCTTCTTTTAATTGACCTATGTCTGCTTCTTGTCCTTCACTTTTGTTCTTTTGTTAAAGAAATGCCTTCTTTCTGTTTTTTGCTCTTTAAATGTCTGTTTCCCTCTGTTGACGACTTAGCTCCCTAAGGCATGGGCCATGCCTTTGAGTTACTTGTTCTTATCACATACACCTGTGACCTAAAAGGGATTTGTTTGCTTGGAGCTGAACACCAGTAGGACTTTTGAAGACCCCTGAAAGGCAATGCAGAGCTTGGTGGCCCTGGGAAAAATAACTGCACTTCAAGTTTTAAAGAGAAAAAGGTTGGCTGTGTCCAGGACAGGAAGGAGCAGTGAAACCTCTGTAGTGAGTACATTTCCTTTATGTATCACAAAGATGGCAGGAGATGGGAAGGGGCTTCTTGTTAAAACATAAACTATGAGTCCCTGATTTGAAACCACAAAAGTCTACTGAATTGTAAATTCCAAGTCTCTGGCTTAATCTTTTACATCCTAGTTATCTTGAATGAGAAAGTTAGAATTCTAGCAGATGGGCAATTGAATTTTCTACTTTAATTTTAAAATATATATCTACAGCTTTAATGATAAAAGATTGTTTGATTTTGAGGGATAGTCACTGTTTTTGGAAAGTTAAAAAAATGTTTTGCCTTTTTAAGGGGAGGAAAATTACTTCATCACTGGCTTAAATGGATGATACTATTTTAATTGGTGGTGTATGTGATTCTTCATTACTTCAATAAGTGATTAGCTACAATAGTAAACATTCCACTTCAAATTAGAAGCAATAATAAATATTCCACTTCAAATCAGTGTGAATGTAAAAAGTAACGATGATTTACATTTGTCTAGGAGGCGAAAGTTCACATACTCATTTACATGCATTGTTGCAGTTAAAATGCTTCTGCTCATAGCATCAGGTATTTTGAAAGTGAGTGGAGGAAGGAGGAACCAAATGTTCTCTGTTCTAGGAAGGAAGTTCTTGCATCAGTCCTGCAATGTGTATTTCAACTCTGCTTGTGCTCTTGGTTGGTCTAAATTTGAGGGAACTCTGTCTCTCATCTTACCCAGGACAAATTGATCATATCTGAGGAAGACAAATATACATGCTCAATAGGAAAAAAGTAAGAAATAGGGAAAGTGAAAAAGGGCCAGAGATAACAAGGTGGAAAAGGACCTTGGCACTATGTACAAAACTCCATCCTTAATTTATTAGGTGATGTCCTCATCTAGACTGTGAACTCATGGAGGACAGGAACTCTTCCAACAGACTGACCGTCCTGGTGTCTGACCTCTAATAATTGCCCTGTGAAAAAAGGTGATGGGTTCTGGAGATGGAGTGAGTATACACTGCAGGAAGGTTGGAGGGGTACAGAGCCAGGAGTGGGCAGGGGTGACATTTGTCTTTTGCATTTTGGGTTCAGGTAGTTGGCTATGTATCTAACTAGAAATATTATGCAGATAATGAAAAACTTCTGCCTCCAGTTTACATCTTCCTCCCAATACTGAATTCCCCCTATTCCTTACATTCAAGGAAGTCAATCTGTTTCACCTGCTTCAAGTGTCTGTGACACGATGGCTGGCCAGTCATGTTCTGTCGATAGTGAGGACCAAAGCCCAGTTAGCACTGTTGCCAGCCGTGGACCAGGTTGAGGGATCACAATGATGAGTTTCTTTATTTGAAAATAAAATAGTTGACTTTTAGAAGCTTTTCATTTCATTGTCTATAGTCCATTTCACAGGTTGAAAGGGTAAGAGGCATGCAAACCACATATTAGGAAATGACTGGGCTAATATCCCACGTTCCTAAGAAAGTATTCTCTCACCGCCTAAAGACTGTGCAGCAATGGAGTATTTCAGCTTGGTGTTGGGGTGGGAAGAGAATCTGAAAATTCTTTTTCTGCTTGGGCTTCAGTGATAGCTCCCATGTTTCTTCATGGCAGATGAATCTTCTCCTTCCAGGAGGCTCTCCGTTGCCTCCTTGACACCTCAGAATGGCCTGGCCGGGTCCCCTCTGAGTTCCTTCTGAATGTGGTCCACCATTTAAGTTCATACCACCTGTAAGCATCATTCTCATTCCATTTCTCATGCTTATGTCACCTCTTCCTCCTGGCATGTCCACCCTTCTCCTCTCCATTCACAGCTAGGTTTGCCAGTCACCTTCTCCAGGAAGTCTTCCTTCCTCAAACTCACCTACATTAGTCACTTTTCATGGATGTAATATCATGAATGGTTTGTGCTAGTGGTTTTTGAACTTTGGGGCATGTCATAATCATCTGAAGTAGGGGGACCTTCATTTTTAACTAGTACCCCATGTGACTCTGAGTGGCACAAAGTTTGGTATCATCGGCCTTACAGCAGGTGTTAAATTTACTCATAAGCATGAACATATCTTTAAGGCATTTCAACAAGCAGAGTAGAAGATGTCTTTGACTTATTTGTCATAACTTCCCCATGGAGATCCTTTCCTGGAGATTATTGCCCATGCTAAAAGCTGGCATGAATGTGTCAAATCTCACTAACATTCCTTCCCCATCCCCAATCAATCAGCAAATTCATGGGAACCTGTTTTGAAACTCTAGGTAAGGTCTTGGGTACCAGTTAGGGTAACCTCATGGAAAACATTGGAGGCATTGGGAATGAATGGGATGTAGCTGAACTTTTCTTGGGTTTTCATGTGGCTGTTGTTGAGGTTGCCGTTGTTGTTGTTTTTATTAAGATACCCTTCTGAGGAGAAGGAAGTCCAGAAATTATTTTATTAAAAGCTCTGTCCTTTAAATCCCTCAAGTATATAGCTCTAGAACAGCTGTCAGGTATCAACAGTCATTTTATATATTTACTTGTCTACCATCTGGACTTTCAGACTCATAAAAAGTTCTCATACTGAATGATTCAGTATTTCCTAGCTTTCAGTTCATGTGAAAACCATCAAATAGTGAGTATCGAATGATTGGAGTTGGCAGGAGCCTTCTCCCACCTCCTGGATTATTGTAATTGTCTCAGCTCCCTTCCCTCAGACCGGATTTCACCTCACTAATCGGGTGGTGGGGCTTGGGCTGCTGCAGCTCTAAACATACAGCATTCTGTACCTGTGGTATTCTAGGATACCACTTCAGATTTTGTACAATAAAGGCTGAAATGTATATTGATTTGTCAAATCATTGTTGAACGGCCCATTGTGTGTTGATGTTGTAACATGTGTCAGAATTTCATTCCTTTTTAAGGCTGAATAATATTCCATTGTATGTATATTTCAGTGTACATTTTAAACATGAGATTAACCTTTGTCTTTCTTTTGTCTTGCTCTGAGAAACAGTTGATCAGCCTTTCCTCCTCTAAGCTACCTGGATTATTTTCCCCAATAATCATTAGCCACAGATTCAATATCAGCCAGAGTTAAAATGATTAGAGATAAATTTTCACTACAAATGTTAACATTGCTTGTTTGAACATTTATTTTAAAGATAATGTGCCTTTTAGGGGATTTCAATAAGCTTTTTCTTTAAAAAAAGCATTTCTGAATATAGCACAACTGGCATGGTTCTTTCAACACATCTGATAAAGACATATCTGTGAGTTGTAATATTTCTTATAGAAAGTACTTTTGCCTTTTCATCTCTGCATACTTGGCCTGTTTTAAATTTCCTTGCACAGTGATGCAACACAGAATTTTATTTGCAGACTTGTCCTAACCAGAATTCACAAAGCATTTCACAATACACACAGGAGGAGAATTACACTAAAATCTGGATTCTGGAATTTCTGAATAACGAGTATGTGATAAAAGGGAAATGAAAAGGACTAAGTGGGCTCCCCACTAGTGGGATTACCTCACGTCAGGCAATTCTGCCCCAGATTAAGAGTCACACACCAAAAAAAGTCCACCAAAGAAAATGAGAATACCATTTACGGCTGCTTCTAGCATACAAAATCCTCCTTTCCTAGGCTACAAGAATATATCTTTCACTTTGGAATTTCAGCCCAGCCATCCATCGTCTTCAGTAGCTTATAAATTTCATTAAAATTGTCCTATAACGCTTCTTAATTTTAGAAATGAACGCATCACTCACAACAGTATGTATAAGGACAATTATTAGTCATAATTTCACACCACCCTGTATTGTCCGTTTATATTGCAGCTCATTTTCCTGTAGAGTGGGAGAGCTTCAGGTGCTATTCAGGGAGCACAATAAGGACATGCAAGATGACATCATACAAGCCTTGGCAGGAGTGTGTCATGTAGCTGTATCTCTTTTCAATATGTAGACCCCTGTGTGGATTAGATCATGTGTTCCACTTTTCAGAGTGCTTCCACATCCAGTCACTTATTTAATCACGACCTCACCTGCATATTTATATCTTTGATTTTATTTTGGCTGATTAGGGAAAAGGGAGTTTTGCCTTTAGAAACACATTTTTAAGTGGTCAGTCCAGGCTTGTGCATTGATCTGAAATCACACCCTAGCTCAGTTTTCTCATCTGCACGTGGGGATAGTCAGAGGATCTCCCTGCAGGCTTTGCCAGGACCAAATGAGTTTAACAGAGCACTTAGCATCGTACCCACCCCGTGGGGATTAGTCAGTAAGGGTCTCAGGTCTTCCATTCTTTCCATCATCACACCAGGCGTGGTAGAAAATGGCTAGCTGCCATTTGGGGTACCCAGCTGCTTCCCTTTTCATTGCTTTTGTTTCCATTTTCTCCTCCATGATAACAACCCCCAGAGCATATCCACCACTCATGTTACAGGGGTGCACGCGTGGTGTCAGCCAGAACAACCTACAGGAGGGCTGGCTCCTCAGCGTTGCCTCTGATTAACCCTGAGTCACAGCTGTCCACTGTCCACACAGCCCTGACATTTAACATCTTGATCCTTTGTCATCTCGCCCCTTAGGTTTTGACCTTGGCAATTGAAGAGGCAATTCTTCTTACCCAGACTCGTATCGACATTGTCTGCTATTGGACTACCGGACATCTTTTCTGTTTTTCCCATTCCATCGTGTCCCTGGAAAATCTAACATTGTCTCTCCACTTCTCCCCACACACAAATATTTAGGTTCCACATCATTACTTCACATTTTAGGAAAGACAAGGCTTTAGTAAGAGTCTCAAGGAAGGAATGGTAATACTTTTCCTTTATGCCACCTATTGACAAAACAGAATTGGCTGAGAATGAGGCAGCATCTAAGAATGAGAATAATAGAAGTGATTGCATTGGGTGTCTGCTTGCTTCTTGCTTGATTCATTTACTCATTCAGTATTCACAGTTCCTTGTTCTGAGCCAGGCACTGTGCTAAGAATGCGCCCAGAGGTCTCAGGAGTTGCCCAAGTTTTTATAATCCGGAGGTAGGAGACAATAAAGGTTTTTTAGCAGGAAAAGTTTGGTTGGCAATAGAGAAGCACTGAGAGAGAAGACAAGGCATGAGAGGCTTAAGAGGTGGACACAGTGCTGGTTGGCAGGGGGATTGATCCAGGCACTTCCGTGTAATCAAGACCCACCTGGGACAGACTTGGAAGGATGCTGTGTGGCATGTTATAGGGACATTGGCCACTGCCTGGATCAACTCCTCAATGTATAGCCAAGAAATGCATGCATGTAGAAGAAAAGGGCAGGTTGATGTGCCTTAGGTGTACGGCACAATTCCATTCATGATTGTGGCTTTATCCCACCTTTTTCGCCCAAGTCTAAACCTCGGGATTTCAAGAGATCCTATTGTCTTCATCTTTATGTGTGCTTAATTGTTTTGGTAAGTACTCTAGAAGTCATTCATGCTCATTGTGGAAACTCTGAAAAAGAAGGAAAAGCACAGACAGAGTTCTCTCTGAGTTGTGAGATGTTTGGTCTGTTCCCCGTCTTTCTGATAAGGTATGTTTGTATATCTCTAACATAACATAGGAAACATTTTCCAAATCGCTAAGTGTTTCCAACCTGATTTTCTTGTGCAATTTACCCATCCTTCTATATGTGCCACTTATGTAGGCTGGTTCCAGTTTTATACATTTATACACAAAACTGTAGTTAAACAGCCTTGGACTCGTTCACAGCATTTCCTTGGGAACATATCCGGAAGTAGAATTACTGAGTCATTGTTTCATACACTCTTCTAGTAACATCCTTTCTTGTCCTTCTCCAAAAACGTGAAAGCCTTAGGAAGGGAGGAAAAGTCATAGAATAATTAGTTGTTTGCATAGAATAATTAGTTGTTTGCACCTCACACACCCCCACCAGGCACACTGACTTCTGTCTTTTGCCTTAGGGTCTCAAATACACCCTACTTGTCTTATCAGGGTCAGCCTGGCTTGAGGAACATCTATGGAACTGAAACCAGACCAAGAAATCATCTGAGATTTATAAAAGAGCAAGCAGCAGCTTGGCTTGACTCCTCCTTTTGGGGTCAGGCTGGCCCAATTACCAAGTAAGCCCACATGAGCTATGCATCTGGGAAACCCTGTGACTTTAGTCAAGGACAAGTTTGCAGCCCCTGTAATTTATTTTGTGTCCAGACTGATCAGGAAGGTGGGAGTTGTCCTGAGGAGCGTGAGAGGATGTGGCTTTCCAGTCTGGCACTGCCATACCATAAGCTACGGGATCTTGCTCATATTTTGCAAACTGAAGAACAAGTGATCATAGAGGCCACTTCAGCTCCCATTTCCCCAGAACGCAAGGCCTTGGATTTACCAAGGCTTGAGTCAGTTGTCCCACTGATCCCACTATGGGATGCTGGTATCTCAATGGCCTATTCAGGGATCTTTCTTGGTCATACATTTCCTTCCAGCCACCACTGTGTAACATGACATGACGTGAACATGGCATAACAGTGTCCTCCCTCTTCTCTCTCAGTCACACATGGATGCCTCTTCCCCTAAAGCAATTTTACAGGCCCATCCCCAGGCAACTCAAAAAGTTGCTTTATTTCTTTTTTTAATCTAAAGATTAAAACTTCAAACATATCCAGTAAAATTTATTTCCATAACGCAGTGCTTCTGAATATTGGAGACTATAGTGCTTTGAAAATGGAAAAGATAAGTGTTTCTAAGTGGACACAGTGGCAGAGAATTTTGTGCATCTCCTTTCTCACTGCTGAGCTGGTGGTTAATTGATGCTGTTAGAAAGGAAATACGGCAACATCACCGTTTTATTTTAAGACATCTTCTCCCTAAAATCTAAGAAAATCACACCTACAATTTTGAATTTTCTCTGCAGATGAATGAAATATGTTAACCTACAGAAGGCTGTGAGGAAATGCTTGTAACTCCCCTGTGTGAATGAGCCAGCCTAAAATAATAAAAACAAGTTATTACTATTATCTTCATAATCATCATTGTCGTCATTTATAATTACTGGAGAGTAAATGAAAAATGTCATGGGTACTTTCTACTGACAGAAAGTGTAGATTTCTTTATAGTCTTACTTGATTTTATGTGGATGAAATACTTAAAGAGGAGAGTAAATGGTATATTCAGAGTTTGGTAAAGAATTTGGTGCTTTTTAACAAGCAAGCCATATTTAAATCTGTCTGCTTTATGGCATGATTGATAGGTGAGGTAAGTAATTCTAGAAAAGTTCTATTACCAACTTAAAGAGAACATCCAAATTCTTTTTTATTCTGTACTGAAATTTCATCTTCACAATTTAAACTAGAGTTATCCCTTAATAATAATTCAAAAGAAACATTTAGATTCACTTAGGATAATTCTAATAAGCAGAAGAGTTTTCAGGAGCATAAATGGTGATAAGCAAATGATACTGTGTTATCACCTGTTAGGCTCTTTATAAAGGAATATTTATGAGCATAATTACTATTTAATCCTATTTATTTATTCCCAGAGTTAGTTGCTGCCACTGTTTCCTCTCTTTCTTCTTCTTCCAACACTTCCTTTTTGTTCCTAGTTAGCCATGACCTACCTATAAAGTTTCCACAACAGTTATCCACAGTACTTAAGTTGTTCCTTGCTGAGTGTTTTTCTAACTGACCTACTTTCCATATTTCTCCCCAAAGTTATAAGAGTTCAAGCAATCAGTAGTACAGAGAAAATGCCAGATGTCACCACTGACTCATGTAGTAACCAGCGCTGATGCACTTTCTGTTGATGTGCCATAATTAATTTGGTATATGATTCTTCCTTTTCAAATTGTTTGTAGTTTAGAAATCAGTTTAAGTAGATCTGATTTAAAAGCAGGGTATAAAATCAATGCAAATCATTTTGGAATATGATCTCTAGCTTTTAGAAAAGATTATTCCATTATTTCATATGGTCATTCAAAAAAATGTTCACTACAGGCCCGCTATGCACCAGCTGCAGTGTTCAGTACTCAAGCTACAAAGACAAACATACTCAGGGTCCCTGCCTCTTGTAGGAGTTTGCTGGGGGTGGAGGGACAAATCATGATCTCCACCAAGATTCTACAGTTCCATCACAAACCAAGTGTCAACTCATGAGCAAGTTCCTTCTCTAGTTCTCTATTTCCTCATCTTGTTAATGAGACTATTTTCCTAGTATCTCTTCAATGTCCCTTTTAGCTATCAAAGTATCAGTGCCCAATTATTGCATGTTTTTTTTGGAGGTGCATTATCATATCACTACTTGGGCCGACCAGCTAAAGCTTGCAGTTAAAAACAAACAGGGGGGGACTCCAGGGTTACTGGTTCCACATGTAAGGAGCTTGGGAGTCGCTGCTCCATCCAAACAACAAGTAAAAAGCTGAACAGACTGAAAAATCAGCACTTCTCGAATCCATAAGAGAGAGGACGACAGAGGGCAAAGCACTGCCCCCAAGTTTGGAGAGACAGGCCCGTACAGGGAGTTGCAGCTTCCCAGAGCAGAGACTCATGAGTCATAGTGGAGCAAAGATACTATCTTCAACAAATGGTGCTTGCTGGAACACCTAGACATTCATGTACAGAAAAATGAATCTAGACACAGACCTTACACCTTTCACAAAAATTAACTCAAAATGGATCATAAACCTAAACGTAAAACACAAAATTATAAAACTCCTAACAATAACATAGGAGAAAACCTAGAGGACCTTGGTTTTGGCGATGACTTTTTAGATAAAACGCCAACGTCACGATCCCTGAAAATAATTGATAAGCTGTACGTCATTAAAAAAATTCTGTGATCTGGCCGGCCCAGTGCCTCAAGTGGTTAGAGCTCCGTGCTCCTAACTCCAAAGGCCGCTGGTTCGATTCCCACATGCGCTGGTGGGCTCTCAACCACAAGGTTGCTGAATCGACTCCCACAAGGGATGGTGGGCTGTGCCCTCTGCAACTAGAAGAGGCAACTGGACCTGGAGCTGAGCTGCGCCCTCCACGACTAATATTGAAAGGACAACAACTTGACTTGAAAAAAAGTCCTGGAAATACACACTGTTCCCCAATAAAGCCCTGTTCCCCCTCCCCAATAAAAATCTTTAAAAACAAAACAAAACAAAACAAAAAAATACCACAGTGAAACTACATCTTTTTTTAAAAAATTCTGTTATGCAAAAGAGAATATCAAGAGAATTTAAAAAGTCATAGGGTCGGCCGAATGGCTCAGCTGATTAGAGCGGGAGCTCTCAACAACAAGGTTGCTGGTTCGATTCCCACTGGGATGGTGGGATGTGCCCCCTGCAACGAAGATTGAAAACGGCGACTGGACCTGGAGCTGAGCTGTGCCCTCCTCAACTGGGAAAAAATATTTGCAAAAGACACATCTGTTTAAAGGACTATTATCCAAAATATACAAAGAATTCTTAAAACTCAACAGTAAGAAAACAAGTGAATAAAATTGGGCCAAAGGCCTGAACAGACACCTCACCAAAGATATACAGATGGCAAATAAGCATATGAAAAGATAATCCACATCATATATCATGAGGGAGAAGCAAATTAAAACCACAATAAGATACCACTACACACATGTTAGAATGGCAAAAACCCAAAACACTGACAACACCAAATGGTGATGAGGATGTCGAGCAACACAACTCTTACTCACGGCTGCTGGGGATGCAAAAAAAGGGTACAGCCACTTTGGAAGAGAGTTTGGCAGTTTCTTATAAAACTGAACGTAGTGTACGATCCAACAGTCGTACTCCTTGGCACCCAAATGAGTTGAAAACTTATAGCTACACAAAGTCCTGCCTCTAAATACTTAGAGTAACTTTCTTCACAGTTGCCAAAACCTGGAAGGAATCAACCAAGGTGCCCTTCAGCAGGTAAATGGATAAACTCTGGTCCATCCAGACAGTGGAATATTATTCTGCACTAAAAAGAAATGAGCTATGAAGCCATGAGAAGACATGGAGGGACCTTAAAAGTGTATTATTCTGTGAAAGAAGCCAACCTGAAAAGGCTACATATTGTCTGATGTGAACGACATGACATTCTGGAAAAGGCATAACTAACTGTGGAGACGTAAAAAGTTCCGTGGTTGCCAGGGGAGGGTAGTTAGATGAATAGGCAGAGCAGAGGATTTTGAGGGCAATGAAAATGTTCTATGATATCATAATGATGATGGGTACATGTCATTATATATTTGTCCAAACCCATAGAATGTACAACAGAAGAGGGGGAACCCTAAGGTAAACTGGGATGTGGTGATTATGAGAGTCAATGGAGGTTCTTACTGGGTACAAAAGTGTACTATTTTGGTGAGTCGTGTTGATGATGGGGAGGTTATGCGTGTGTGGGCCAGGGGGGCCACAGGGAGGATCTCTGTACCTTCCCCTCAATTTTGTAGTAAACCTAAACCTGCTCTACAAAACAATTACGTCTTTTTAAAAGGTAATCATGAAATAAACAAGAGGGCAGTCAAATAGATAATGCTTCATTTAAGAGCGTCTGTCTCAAATTGAAATTTTTGAACCTCTAGTAATATCTGCCTTTTCTTTTCCCACGACTTCACTCATATGTTGTTCATAAATCCTAACTCTTAACTAGGGGGTTTTGGCTCCCTGTTAGGTAAAATATTTCATTTAACTTAGCCAAAGCCAGACTCTGAGAGGCCTGGGACTAGTTAGGCAGCTTCCCTTCTTCCCAATGCATGGAGAGGCTCTGATTGTTTTTCTTTTTGTTTGTCTATTTTTAGGGAAAGGAGGAGTTGTTTTGGCTCCCCCATTGATGATGGTTAGGTTGCAGCATTGTCTCCTTAGCTGAAGCATATGCTGTGCTCTGGCCATAGACTTGAAGTGGGAACGTTACCGATGCCCGATGCCCCGTCACTGGAATCCAGTGGCCTTCAGCATCCATGGGCCTAATTTTTTCTGCTTGTAGTCAGATTACAGGTTTGAGCTGTTCCCGCCTGCAGCCTCTGGCTCCGCGTTTACTGCACTCTCAGGGACACAAGTGCCTGATTCCTCTAGCCCTGTGCTATGAAAAATCTCATCCCAGTTTTGCTTAGCCGGGCCGAAGGCTGTGGCTGGTTGAGAATTAACTATAGAGCAGGCTGTTACTGAGCGTTCTATGTGTAACCATGTTCAGAAGCCCAGGGATGTCCAGCTATTTGGGAGCTTTCAAGTTCTCTGAGAAACAAGGTAAGGCAAGAGAAATAGAAAATGCACTGATGTACATATTTTATAATATAACGAATGCCTTGTACCCTCCATTTTACCCTGTATTCTCCTGTGTCCAGTTAGTTATACAGTTTTCTCAATGGACACTTTAAATATCTAATTGAGTTTATGTATTAGCTTATCCTGGAATTGCTGAAAAATGTGACTATTTTTCCATTATAAGTTAAAGATACTACTAAACCACCAAAGTCTTTATGTAGGGGGGGAAAATGCAAATTCAATTGGAATGCCCAAACTTTGGATTAAGTTCTGCACGTTAGCTAGCTAAAATATTTTTCTAAACCAAATGCGATGAATATTAAATTATTTCCAGTAGTCAGTGTTGAGTGTCTTTTTATTAAATCTTCATGTGAGACAGTTTGGAAAAAAATGTTATCTTTTTCAGTGGCTTCCTTTCTAACACAGACAAAAATATATGCTCTCTATTTAAAGACCGAAGTGGTATCACAGATTCAGTTCACTGATTAAAGAAAAAGGAAGTGCTGAGGTTATTTTGAATGTCACATTTGAAATTCAGCCATTGTATATAAAAATATTTCGTAGCATTAATGCACTACTAGAAAGTGATTGAAACAATTCAGGCCTCAGATTCAGGAGTTTTCTTCTACACTGTATGATAGCTTTTTTAATTGAGTTCTCTGTTTAAAATAAGCTATTTGTATAATTAGGCAAAAAGCCTAAATGTGTAGTTGGCATTATTCCTTTCATTTTATTATATTTCTGTAGCTGGTCAGAATTTCCAAATTCCAGGATTCCAGTACTTTGATGAATCATGTCATGTCAGCATGTGGTATATTTTGTACCTCCTTTTCCTCAGGCTTCTGACACCAAATATCAAACAATAAAAGGCACTTCCATAGAGGAAGGTTTCTGTAAGTGGTCTACTTGTGGTTTACTTGCTGGACAAATGGTTGCTATGCCAAAAGCTGTAAAACAGATTACTTGCCATTAGACTGGTTGTAAATTTTGTTGGTGTCTGGTTTGGATTAACCAGGTCACTTGTATACGTGTTTTTGCCGTACGGGATTGTTCCCAGCTGTCTTTACATAATATGTATTTTGTCTTCAAAAATGAATAAGTGGTTTATTTGATATGATGTTATTGTTTAGATTTTAATGAAGGTAATAAAAATGCGGCTAAAATGTTCGCCTGCTCTTCATCAGCTCTTTACCATGCCCCAACCCATGCATTCTTTAAAAGCATTTCCAATATATCAGACAGAGATGACTTTCAACATTTCTGGTTATCTTAACCAAAATTGTTTAATTTTTTTTCTCCTGAGTATATAACTATGTTATTCAATATTTAATTGCTTTGAGTTATTCTTCTAACCATATGAATTTAAATGATAGCATTGAACTATGTCAGAATTTTTTCTTTTTCTTACCCACAGAGTATATTGGCTTCTTTTCAGTAGAGAAAACAAACAAAACAAACAAACAAACAAACAAAAAAACTTGCCTATATAAGTGTTTGGGGATTTTGTTGGGTGTCCGATGGACATGTGTCCTGTTTGGGAGACCACCTCAGGGATGCTGTGGATGCCTGGTCATGGCATTGTACACCAGAGGCTGGACATTAATGAATGCCAACTATAATTTTATGTGTATAATGTGATGGCTCGGTGTGAGGTCGGGGTGGTGGTGGAGGCGGGGAGGGGGGTTCACGGTGTGAGGGATGTAAAAATAAAATAAGATAAAATAAAGCTATAAAAAAAAACTTGCCTATATAAAATGTATATTGTGGAATTTGATTCTTAGAAAGTGTCATTTTTTAAAAATTCATAATTCTTGTCTGGTTAATGCTTTTCTTTTTCTTAAATTATATATTTAAAGGGAATTTGAAGACATTTTTCCCATTTTTTAAACTTATTGTGTAGCTATTTTAATTTTACATTATTTTCTTCCCCTTAGATTTCAACAAGAAGAACTTAAGCTTCATTGGATTCCCACATCAAAGAAAAGTTACAAGGTAAAATGGTCTTTGCTCAAGAATCTTGTTTTGAAGATTTGTAGTAGCTTTCAAAAAAGTATTCTCTAAATTCCTAATGCATGAGTATACATGTTTAGCAATATGTTTTCTGTGCAGAGTTTGATTTATGAAGACATATGAAGCAAGCTAACTTAACAGTACACTCAGCCAGCAAAGATTCTTTTTATGTATTTAATGCTGTTTATGGGAACTATTTATAGAACGGGATGTCAGTGTCTCTGTAATTGCAAATTTGGAAAAGGCTATCATCTTTTCTTTCTCATAACCTGCCTCTAAGCATAAGATGTCCTTTTACTATCTGTCCGTCAAGTAAGGGAGCTTTTGATTTTTTAAGAAAGGGTTTTAGCCTTGTTCCTCTTCCCTCTCTCCCTTCCTTCCATCCTTCCTCCTACTGTTTCTTCTTCCCTTCCTCTCTTCCCCCTTCCCTCCCTCCACCCATCCACCCATCCATCCATGTGAGTTCTTGATCCCTGCTCTTTTAACCTTTCTGCATTTCAGTTTCCTTCGTTGCAGGATATTATCAATACTAATTTGATTTACCTAATGTGCTAAAACTCTGTGGTATGTTGTCATTGATATAAGATAATGTAAAAATTAACCTTTGTGCCAAACAAGATAGCTATGCCTCAGGTGCTCCTTAGATCACTATCCCTCATAAATTTTGAGATTTTCATTGGAGGCATAAAGTTATTATCCCTTACACACACAGGCGTGGATCTCAACCTACCTTTCATTATGCTAGAAGGACCCAACTCCAATCTACCCCTCATTCCACTCAGATGTTCTTGTTCTTAATGTATTATGTATGACATTATTTCTATACTAAAAAGGGTTTGCATTTCAATAGCACTGGAATAAACAGTTGTCCAACCACTGTCATAACCAGGCTAAAACCTGGCTCTGCATTTGAAAATGGCAGAATCGATCTTATGAACACACAAGACGGGATAAAGCCTCGATGAATTTCATCCACATCTTAGTGTTGGGTAAACTAGAGCAGTGTTGCGCCAGGGTCATCAGGAAAGTTGTTTTATTTGACTCATGAAATCTTACTTTTCTGTTGCTTGACACAATCTCCCATATTTCACATCTTTGCCATATTTTTAACAGAATCAAGGGCTTAAATATTAGTTCATTCAGGCTTCTATAACAAAATACCATAGCCTGGGTGGCTTTTGAATGACAGAAATTTATTTCTCACAGTTTGGAGGCTAGAAGTCTGAGATCAGGGTGTCAGCATGATGGAATGAGAACCCTCTTCCAGGTTGCAGACTGCTGATTTCTTGTATCCTCACTTGGCAGAATGGTGTAGGGAGGTCTCTGGGTTTCTTCTTATAAGAGAACTAATCTCATTCATGAGGGCTCCACCCTCATGACCTAATCACCTTCCAAAAGCCCCACCTCCTAATATCACCACCTTTGGGAGTTAGGATTTCAACATAAGAATTTGAGGGGACACAAACATTCAGACTATAGCAGCTTAGTTTCCAGTATTTCCCTAGCAGGTTGGTTTAGCTCTAATCATGACTAAGAAAAAGGAAGAAAGGAAGAGGAGACAGGAAAGCATTGCTTATTCAAGGATAGAAAAAGTATATAATGTAAAGGTCAGACACTTCAGTGGAGAGAGGCTCAGAGGGATACAGCTATTCTAAAATATTGGGTATTATTTCGTGTGTACCTATTCAAATTATGGCTTTCTTGCCATGGTACTAAGTATAAAATGGGCTAGAAATACGAAAACCTGCCTCCTTCAAAGGAATCTAGTCAACCAGACACCAGAAGTGAAAATATGAGTTAGTGGGTTTTCATTTCTCATATTTTATAATGTAAACTTTAATAGAAGAATGAACAGATTTAGGGGAGCCTTTCATAGGATGGGTGCTGAATAGTCATTATAATAATAGATCCCACATTTTGTAAAAGATAGAAGGTAATAATAGTAGAATATTCTGCTCTTACTTTAATAAAATTTCCCCTTGTTGCTAATGTTGGAAATTTAAGTAGGTTAATGGGACACATTTTTGAAACTTATCACAGAAGCAGGGCAATTTCTTCTTAGATTATTGAAGCAGAGGGGACAAGGTAAAAGTATGAAAAAATAGTTATAAAGAAGAGTGCTATTTCAGACTCCTCTGCAGACAGATAAAAATACTACAGACACTTAACCTCAGAAACTTTTAAAATTATAATTCAGAAAATTAAGACTGTAGCATTTACTTTAGCTATACATAGAGAGATTGTTTCACACTGAAATATAGGACTATAGGTTTTGGTTGAGCTCTGGCAATCCACCAAAGCCTGCAGAGGTTGTCTGGGAGAGACTCCTTCTTCCAGAGGGATGACTGATGCGGAAGAATATAACCTAGCAACTGGAGCCCAGTGATTAGAATTAGAAATTGTGTGAGTTGGGAATGGGCCCTACCAGTCATGCTGATCTTGTGCTTGTTACTCAGAAAAGAGAGAGGAGAAGGATGTTAGGTCTCTTTGGGGCACTTGTGTTTCATCAGCCATCATCTGATCAGGAGTTACTCATTCACAAGTGATCCAGAATTCTTTACCAGTGTGTGTTTCCTGCATTTTCACTGCTGACTAATACCCTCAGGTATAGAAGTCCAAAGAAGAGACATGATGTTTTTTAAAGACTAGTTTAATATTGACTTAAGGGGTCTTACATTTGTCACAATTTTTGTGACAAAAATCAGAGCCACACTTTCCAAACCATTCTCCTTGTCCTTCCTATCTGCTCATCCACTTGCTCAGAAATTAGTGATCATTTTATGGGACTAGGAAAAAGAGGCAATGGAAGCAAGAATAAAATGTAAAGACAACCATGTGTGTTACAATAACAAAAGTGTACCTTGAAGATGGAGACTCTTAAAATAGAGTAGTTTACTGGTCAAGATGGCAGACTAGGTAAACACTGTGCTCACCTCCTCTCACAACCACATCAAAATTACAGCTAAACTTCAGAACAACCATCATTGAGACCCGTCTGAAGTCTAGCTGAAAAGAAGTTCTATAACTAAGGACATACAGAAGAAGCCACACCAAGACTGGTAGGAGGGGCAGAGATGCAGACTGGGCTGGTCCAAAACCCATGTGTAGTGGTTAAAAATCGGGAAGGATATCTCGACTGCGGAGGTGTCACCTGAAGAGCAAGGGGTCCCAGGCACACAACAGGCTCCTAGCCCAGGGTTCCAGTCCTGGAAACAGAAGTCCCCACAATTTGGGCTGTGAAAACCAAGAGATTGTAGCTGAGTGAGACAGAAGGCAGCTGGAGTACAAGGCACTCTTCTTAAAGAGACCACACAGACTTACTTGCTGAGGGCTCCAGCACTGGGACAGTGGCTCAAAAGGCACTAGGGACTTCTGGGGAGGAACTGAATTGTATGGCTGCAGGGTGAGAGCTGAAGCGGAAGCTTCATCCCAGTCAAAAGTGGTGGTAGAATCCATTGCTCCTTTGTTGAGCCCTCCCTGCAAACAGCCTGTAGATGCAGGTGGGCATTATATCTGAGTCTCCATTAACCTGGCTTACACCGTTTACCCCACCTTGGTGATTCCCTGAGACTCTGCATCACCCAATTTGTGGGCCCACCCAAGCTCCTTCTACTTCCTTTTCAATATAATAGTCCTGTCTTGGATTATCCTGTAAACTTTCCTAAAATCTCTCAAAGGTTCACAAACCCCAAACATGTAGCATTTGGCCTAAGCATACTTACTACCTCTTGCTAAGAAGCCCCAAACTTGGCATTGGTGGCAGCCAGCCTTGGTTCAAGGCTTGGCCTCTCTAGGCACATTTCAAGCCCAGCACTGGTGGCAACCATCTGCAGATTGCATTCTGGCTCATGCCAGGTGGCTCTGGGCAGGACACAGTCTGCAGCTGAACTTGGCCTGCCGTAGTACCCCTCCCAGGAATCCTCAAGGCCAGCATGCCTGGTGGCCGGCTTCAGACCAAGCTAGAGCACCACCCACCCACCTCTCAGAATGATATATCCAAAAGGGAGACTATGCATTCACCAGAGCCTGGCTAAAGCAATTCCTGTTCCATAGGGTCAGGCCCTGCATAACAGCTCCTCCACTGTAGTAACAGCCAGTCCTCACAACTAATGAGCCTGAGGGACAGTCTTTTCCATTGTCGTTGAAACAGCAACCAAGGCTCAACTACAACGGGAGGGCACACACAACCCATACAAGGTACACACCTGGAGCATCTTGCTCCGGTGACCAGGAAGACTACATCACTGGGCCCCACAGGACTCCTGCTCCATAAGACCACTCTACTAAGACCAGGAGACATAGTAGCTCTATCAAATACATACAAACTAACACAGGGAAGCAGGTAAAATGGGGAGACAAAGAAACATGTCTCAAATAAAAAACAGAATAATGTTCCAGAAAAAGAACTAAACAAAACGGAGACAAGTAATCTACCAGATGCAGAGTTTAAAATACTGGTTGTAAGGATACTCAATCATCTCTCGGAGAATTTCAACAAAGAGGTAGGAAACATAGAAATGGAGATAAAACACATAAAAAAGAACTGATCAGAAATGAAGAAGACAATAACTGAAATAAGGAATACATTGGAGGGTATCAACAGTAGATTTGATGAAGCAGAGGACTGAGTCAGTGTTTTAGAAGATGAAGTAGCAGAAAATACACAACCAGGACAACAAAAAGAAAAAAGAATAAAAAAAAAAAATGAGGATAGTATAAGGGGCCTCTGGGACATCAAACATACCAACATTTGCATCATAGAGGCACCTGAAGGAGAAGAGAGAGCAGGGAATTGAAAACCTATTTGAAGAAATAATGACAGAAAGTTTGCCTAACCTGGCAAAGGAAATAGACATACAAGCCCAGGAAGTGCAGAGAGTTACAAACAAGATGAACCCCAAGAGGCCCACACTAAGACACATCAGAATGAAAATGCCAAAGTTTAAAGGAAAAGAGAGACTCTTAAAAGCAGCAAGAGAAAAGCAGTTAGTTACCTACAAGATTGTCAGCTGATTTCCCAACAGAAACTTTGCAGGCTTTGCAGGGGTTGATGTAAAATATTCAAAGTGATGAAAAGCAAGGACCTACAACCAAGATTACTCTACCCAGCAAAGCTGTAATTTAGAGTCGAAGGACAGAGCTTTGATTCAAAAGAGGTTTCCAGTAAAGAAGAAGCTAAAGGAGTTCATAAACCTCAAACAAGTATTACAAGAAATGTTAGAAGGACTTCTTTAACAGAAGAAGAAGAAAACAATAAGATCAAAAATATGAATAATAAAATGACAATAACTACATATCTGCAACAATTACTTTAAATGTAAATGGATTGTATGCTCCAATGAAAAGATGGGGGGGGGGTGCTGAATGGTTAAGAAACAAGACCCTTACATATGTTGCCTATGAGACTCACTTCGGATCAAAAGACATACCCAAACTGAAAGTAATGGAATGGAAAAAGACAATCCATGAAAATGAAATGAAAAACAAAACTGGGGTAGCAATACTTAAAGCAGGCAAAATAAACTTTAAAACAGAGGCTATAACAAGAGAAAGAAAGACCCAGTAATCCCACTTCTAGGTATTTACCAGAAGAAACCCAAAACACTACTTTGAAGGGACATGTGCATATCCATATGCTCATTACAGCATTATTTACAGTAGCCAAAATATGAAGGCAACGTGGGTGTCCATTAAGGGATGAACAGGGGAAAAAGAGGTGGTACATATATAATGAAATATTACTCAGCCATGAAAAAGAATGAAATGTTGCCATCTGCAACAACATGGGTGGTCCTAAAGGGTATTGTGCTGAGTGGAATAAGACAGAGAATGATAAATGCCATGTGATTTCACTTATACGTAGAATCTAAAGAACAAAATAAACAACAGAAACAAACTCTTAAATACAGAGAACATTTTGACGTTTGCTGAAAGGGAATTGGGGGGTTTAAAAGAAAATATCAAGTACAAATTGGTAGTTATAAAACAGTCATGAGGATGCAATGTAAAACTTAAGGAATATAGTCAATAATACTCTAATAACTATGTATGGTGTCAGATGGGTACTAGATTTATCGGGGTGATCACTTCGTAAGTTATATCAATGTCTAATCTCTATGTTGTACACCTGAAATTAATATAATATTGTATGTCAATGGTGTTTGAAAAATAAAAATAATTTATTAAAAATAAATATATTTTTAACAATATACTAATATTTTTATTTATGTATGCAATGTAAGCAAATGTAATAAGGAGAGGTGTTTTCCCAATCTTGTATTCTAAAAATGAAAGAAAGAAATAAAGAAAGGAGGGAATGGAGGGAGGACGGAAGCTTATAACTAATGGTATTAATTATACGCCCTTCTAATTATTATTAATATTTATAATTCTATTTATCCCTGTCACACAAACAGTGTATAAAATGTATATATAAAATACTTCAGAGTGAGGTGTAGTATACATTTGAAATGTTGTATTGTAGTCATTCATTCATTCAACATGTACCAGGGGTGCCAAAAAAATGTATACAAGTGGACACTATTGTCACCGTTGCTCAAGCAGTAGTTCACCATCATCAGAAGTGTCTGGACACTGATGGTAACCACTTTGAGCTCCTCTTATAATTACAGAAGTCAAACAGGACTGTGTCCATCTTTTATCGGTATATATTGAGTATTACAATTTTAAATAGTTTTCCTTTCTTAAAATGTATATACATTTTGGTACCCTCTGTATTTATTGACTTAAAAATATTTTTAAAAATCAGTAATTTTAAATAAAATAAGACACTTGTAATACATCCTACAAACAGCAAAACAGGATACCATGCAAGAAAATAGCAGAGGTACATAATATAGATTTAGTGCCTGGTAGGACAGGTATTGGTTCAGGGGGTTCTTCCTTGAGGAAATGGGAGGACATGGGAGAGGAGAGAATTCAGATAGAAGAGACACCGTTTACAGTCAAACTACATTAATAGGCACGAGAGATTTTCTTAATAGCACTTTGATTTTCTATTGGTTTCTGACCAACTGAGAAAGGCTGTACTTTCAATTGGTGCCGACACTATTTGTTTCAAGAAAGTAAGTGCATATGAAGCCAGGGGGTGTTGGGTGAGGATTTGTGAACCCAACGCTGTAGAAGTTCAGCAAAATATTTTACTAGGGTGTAGCTTCTTAGTCTTCCTTAGTGGCTTCATTGAGCTTTTTGATAAGCAGAGAAAAGGAGGAAGATAGAAACATACAGACGTTTATTTTTGAAAATATGAAATAATTTTGTACCCCAAAGTCAATAGCTTAAGAAACTGAATATTTCAGGGATTGCATCATTTTCTTTTTTTTTTTTTTAATTTATTGGGGTGACAATTGTTAATGAAATTACATAATTTCAGGTGTACAATTCTGTATTACATCATCTATAAATCCCATTGTGTGTTCACCACCCAGAGTCAGTTCTCCTTCCATCACCATATATTTGATCCCCCTTACCCTCATCTCCCACCCCCCACCCCCCTTACCCTCTGGTAACCACTAAACTATTGTCTGTGTCTATGAGTTTTTGTTTCTCATTTGTTTGTCTTGTTTTTGGTTTATATACCACATATCAGTGAAATCATAGGGTTCTCTGCTTTTTCTGTCTGACTTATTTCGCTTAGCATTATACTCTCAAGATCCATCCATGTTGTCACAAATGTTCCTATATCATCTTTCCTTAACACCGAATAGTATTCCATTGTGTATATATATCACAACTTCTTTATCCATTCATCTATTGAAGGACATTTTGGTTTTCTTTTAATACAGAATTTTTTTCCTGAGATTTTAGTTTGCCAAAGAAAGTACAGAACTTTATC
The DNA here is from genome assembly GCF_964194185.1 of Rhinolophus hipposideros. NCBI lineage: Eukaryota > Metazoa > Chordata > Mammalia > Chiroptera > Rhinolophidae > Rhinolophus > Rhinolophus hipposideros. Next base: position 24,845,586 of record NC_138047.1, read on the forward strand.
AAGATATTTAAACAAGCAGTTTATCCATTAAAATAGCCTATCGTTCATTAAGTAGGAAACATTTCTGCAGTTATTTGACATTTTAGGATTATACTAAATCATACACCTGAATGAAACACTGAAAGGGATCGTCACTGCATTGCGATTCCCTGTTTAGAAGTCGGTGCCAATTCTAAGTTTCTGATCTAAACATGTGTCCTATCTTCTTGCCATCTGGAGTGTGGTTTATAAAGACTACTTATTCTTAAGACTTTTCAGTAAATAATGTGAATACATGGAACTCATATTTATGAATATAAGCCATACCACATTTAAGCAATAACCAAGGTTGCAGATGAGCTTGGTTCTATGAAGATGGATAGGATGGTGTACCGTATTGTGGAATGTGTGTGGAAGTTCTTTGACATTTGAATTTATACATAGATAGAGATTATTCGTATGTCCAACTTACATAGTATGCAAGCACTTCATCAGACTCTTCTTGGGCCTCCATGGAAGTGTATCCTGAAGAGCAGACACGCACATAAAGGACCCTTACATGGGGAAGGTCAGCTTTGCACTGTGTTTTCAGGCTGATTGTTCACCTCTCTGGAGGTGATCAGATCATTGAGGAATATTAGTTTCCTGTTTTCCTAAGTTTGTTTACTGCCTGTGAGCTCTGTCTGTCTTGCCAACTCCAGGCACTTTCCCTTGGAAGACTATGGAGGTGTGTGTACCATAGTCTTGGGAAGCAGCTGCACACAGTGTTCTGTATCTCATGTACTCTGCTTGCCAAATATGTGTCCTTAGGCAAGTCATTTCACTGTTTCCTACTCTGCAAACCAAGGATGAAAACAGTTCCAGTGGTGTGCTGGAGCCAGCTCGTAGTGCTCCGTCAGAGCGAGTGTGCACCTTTCTTCCAATTTTGAGCTCAGGGAGTCCTCTGGGTAGGTTGAAAATTGGCCATGGTGGGAGTATTTACACTACCAGCAAAACTGTAAAGCGCGTGCTTTGGGGTGGGTGGGTGGGTGGGTGGGGTCGCACAAAAGGAAGGAGCCAGTTGTTAAATGTTTATCAGTGCAGCACTAAGTAGTTCCTACCTCATAAGGTCTTGTGAAGATAAGTAAGATAATGCATGATATGCTTAGCATAGAATGAAAGCATATAGTAAGTGTTCCATCCCTTTGTTCTTCACTCCTTTCATTTTCTTTTTCTCTTATTTTTTCCCCAAGACCTGTTTTCGTGAGCCTTTCAGACTTATTCACCTTGCTTTCATTTCTTGGTTGTTTGAAGGCATTTGCTACTTTAGTATAATTTCAACATTGGAGGAAAGCATGTAAATCACTGAAACAAGTTGCTAATGTAGCACAGAAAGCTTGAGTCATTGATCAAAGTTGAAATAGCTACTGGCAGTTCCAGAACAGGTGGTCAGTCTGAATGAAGTTTTTACCACTCTATGCCATGCCACCTGCCTATGCTGATGGAATTATTTAGTTGTACAAAAATCATATTAACATAAGTAAATGAAAAAAGTTACCAATTAATTCCCCCAAATAAAACTTTTTACTTCTAATCTGCACACACATATTTAAGTATATATAACAGTAGCATAATTTTTATCTTCTGCATTTTTTACTTGATATCATATATCTTGATTTAAATTGACTTTAAATATTTTATTAATGGAGTAATTTTTAGCTTTCAGAAAGAATTCTTGCTTGAAGATAAAGAGCAACTTGCTAACTGCAAAAGAAGAATCAATGCTAAGGTTTTAACTGCACTTCCTAAAGGTAAGACTTTTTCTAAATGGTTCACTAGTGTCCTGGGCATATAAGTATTATGTTATGTGATTTTCTTTGAGAACACTCAGTAACTTCCAGCTTGTAATCTCCATTGTGTCCTTTTCTGCCTCACCCAAAAATTAACCTCAATTAAAGGACCTCTCTTCTTGCATTTTTAATCTTCACATATTTATGTGTCCTCTCCCTTGCATTTCAGTTGTCCTCCAGTTTTCTTTGGAGGCTGGGTGGGTAGGGTGCGAGAGGGTTCCTATAATAAGTCTTACCTCATCTCTTTTCCACCTTTCACCATCTCCAAGGGTGGTGAGTTCTGTTGATATGCCCGTTTCTTCTCCGTTCACCCTCTCCCACTCCCTTCAGCCTCTTGATGTTTCCCAGGGTTACATTTAATGTCTTGGAGCTCCCTACTGGACTACACACTGGGCCACCATTGCAGACTGTATCTACATCATTCCTCTTCTGCCCCAAGTAGACACTCGCACATTCGGTGACTTAGTATTTTCATTGATAAAGATGCATGTGTAGTAGATTATTTGCATCTACGGTCAGAGGAGGATCCGCCCACTTTTGCCTGTAAAATGATGTGAACATTACCAGATCTTTGTCTCCATCCACTATAACACGAGCACAGGGGAGTACCAGCGCACAAACTGTCTTCATCCTGAATGAGCTGTGTAACCTTTACTTCAGAAGAAATCAAATTGGTGCAAGGTCAGATTTCCTTTTCTTCCTTGAAAGAAAAAAAAAAAAAGATATCACCACATCAAGCCCAAGAGAAATTAAACCAGAAAAAAAAAATTCTTTTAATGGAAACTAAATCCAGTGTAAAAGGCCTACTGACAAATTGACGTATACTCTGAGTGGGTGATATACTTAGACATAGTTTAATGAAGATTGGTATATGAAGGACCCCAGGGATTTGTCCTAGTGGAGAAAACTTAAACAGGGCCATTTTGTCAAGCCCATATAAAACTGTCAACTGAAATATAGGCTTATTCTGTGTTGCTCCAGAGGCCAAAACTAAGAATAATGTGTAGAATTATAATGAGTAGGTGAGATTTCATATGAGAAAGAAAATTCTAGTAATTCATAGAACTGAGAAGTGAAATGGACTGCATTGTGATCTCATCAGCTCTCCTCATTAAACAGCCAAGGAAGGGCATATGTCCTTGTATTGAAGGGCAGGACCGAGGCTGGGGAGGGTTCCCACCTGGATGGGTGTGTGGGCTAGGTATGAAATGGAAGGCTCCTTCCAATTTCGAAGTTTCTTTGTGAAAGACAGAGAAACTCAATTTAATCTGAGCCAAATTTGAAATCTATGAAGATGATCAAAACAAATTATAGGAGTGAACAGACTGATTTTAGAAATACCTTAGAATACTTGACTGGTTAGGCAAAGTTCTATATAGCAAAATGTGAAGGGTCCCTCTTCCTCTCTCTCTCTACAACAGTTCTTTTTTGTTTTAATACCACAGACAGTTTTGTAATCAGAAAAATGAAAAACAATATGAAATTCTAAGTTCCTAAAGGTTCAACAACATATAACTCTCTATATAACAAAATTTAAAAACAAATAAGCTTATTAAACCAGTTTTATTAGAAAACATCATAATCAGTCATGAAAACAAATTTTCACAAATCAAAGATGATAACTTTATGTATTAACCAGATTTATATTTCTAAATTACCAAGATCTCTAACACATACTTAAAAAGTACCAGAGCCTCCCCAGACCCCTAAATTTCATCTAAATTCCCTGTAGTCTTATTTCACCATCTTTGTCTTCATGAATTTGGACAGGAATGTTTGGAAAGACCCATGTATTATCAGCAAGCTTTTTATTTCTCCATCTTAACAGATATGTTAAGGATTCTATCAGCTCTTGGCAATATAAGGTTAAAAATGGGAATCGATTATAACTTTTTAAATAATGACATAGAGTTTTACGTTTATTTATAAGTTTACAGAAGTCTCTTTCTCTTCATTTAGTGAGGAATTCTTGCTTCTGTGGAATTGAGCATTAAAATGATCATTGATTTTCCTCTAAGGGGTTTCCTTTAACTATATCACAATCAGGTAATCAAGAGATTAAAAACCTTTACTTATGTGACGATTATAATATTAAAATAGATTTTCCATTTAGGAATTATGAAATGGACCAAATACATTACTGTACTTTTTAACAGCTTTATTAAGATATAATTCATATCCCGTACAATCCATCCATTTAAAGCATACAATTCAGTGGCTGTTAGTATATTCACAGAGTCATGCATCCATCACCACAGCCAATTTTAGAACACTTCATTACCCCAAAAAGAAACCCCACACTTCTCAGCCATCGCTCCTCCCCCTTATCCCTCTAATTTTGTAATTACTTATTTTATAAGCTGCTCCTCTTTATATTAGTGTCTTCCATCCAAGTGTCAAAGTTAAAGTGCTTCCTCCTGTGGGAAGTAAGAGCAGTATTCAGAATATTCTTTATGTATCCTGTGCTCTTAAGGCTGTCAAATGTAGGGTAAGAGCACTGTGTTCTTGGCAGTCCCCCGCCACTTGTATTTCTTTGGAAGATTCTGTGTACTCAGGTTTGGAGGACGGAAATCAACAATAACTTTTCCACGTGGCCTGTGTCTCAAAGCTAATTGAAGAATTGTGTTTCTCAAGAAAAGTACCTGGCAGACCTGAATATTGGTATTAAATATTATTACAAAGCATACTAAGCAGTTAAATAATTTTGTTGTAACCCTGATGTCAAATCCCCTTGAATTGTCTTACTTGGAAAATGACCGACAAATTCCCATCAGAAATAACTAAAAGATATAGACTCATAGAATCCATATTGTTTAGACAAGGGCGGCAAATTAAAAAGTAGGTGTAATAAGTGATAATTTAGTATATGTCAGAGTTTTAATGTGTTTGAAAGTAAAGTACAAATTTATTACAACAGAAGTTAGATCAGCTGTGCTTGTTTATATCTGGATTACTATTATATTAATCAGTATTATTATTTTCTGAACCATTTATGATTTGTATACATTATGACACAGAATACAATCAATTGAATTATGGCTGTTTAATTTTAAAAGCATTCTTCTTCCTCATATTTAGGAAATGCACAGTAATGAAGTTAGAGATAAAGGGGCATCATGTTGCAACTTACTCTTAAATGGTTCAGAAAAAAAGTAATATATAAATATGCGTGTATATGTACTTGTGTATATAAACACATGCACACATAAATATGCATATGGAAAGAGAAAAAAAGGATAAAAATAAACCAAATGTAATGAAATGTTACCATATTATGAAGGATGTATTTTAACTTTTCTATAAGACTGAAGTTATGCAATAATTTTAAAGGAAAGAGTTCTTTTGGTAGATCATAAATAATAATAAATTATGTTTAAGACTATTAATCAGAAGATAACTGTGGTAGGACTGTAGGTAGTCTCTATAATTGAAACAGCAGAGTGACAGCAGAGACTTCCACAGTAAAAATGACTTTCATAATTTCTTAGTATTAGCTTTTTTTCAATGCTTTATAATAAACCTGACCAAAATTCAGTGGGAGGAACTAATGAGGATAAGGGCCAAATGAAGTTTCTTTCCTTGAAAAGGACAAAAAAAGTGCATACACATCAATTCAAATAAAATATTATTTTCATTTATACAACTGAAGTATTTTTCCACAGTATAACTATACTAGAGTAATTATATTACATGTTGTTTTACTAATTTTACTTTTAAATTATACACTTGGAGAAAGGACGCCAAACTCAAGATGTCCATTACTTCCTTTTGTCTTCCATATTATTTCTTTCCCCTATAATCTCGTGTCTATAGGAATAAAGCAAATTGGTAATTAAAAATATATTTGTAAGAAAGAATAGACTGAGAGGTAATTTTTTTGCTGGAGAAGTTATTTTTTTCACTAAATGATTCAACATAGATTTTCACTAAGAATTAATAAGCTCACCAATACATTTATAGTGTAGTTTGATGGATGACATTTCATTCCTCAGTCCATGATCAGAGAGGACTATAAGGTTTTAGGCTTGAAATAGTTTTGAGTTTGAATGTACACGTGATTGAAAGAGTGCAATGATGGGCTGGTGTTCTCTATCATTGTCATAACCTAGGGCACAATCTAGGGGACAGACTTCCTATTAGAAATGTTTGTCTTGGGACCAATGGTTCTCAATCCAGGACAGTACCATTCCAAAGTGGGCTTTGGAAACACATGGGAATATTTTTGTGTTCCACCAGTGGGATGATTTGACATTCAGTAGGAGAGCCAGGGATACTCAACAGCCTGCAGTGAAAGGCTCAGGACAAAGAAATTTTCCACGTAGAAAGCCACGAGCACCCCCGTAGTGATCTGTGATCTACTCCAGTGCCAGCATTCTGAGTCTGTGACCTTGAGGTGTGCCTGGGTGTCTCCAAAATGCTATCCTGAGACTTCTTATACCTAGCAGTGAATGGCTATCCCGTAGCATTACTCACTGGTGGGTTGCCCAGCCTATTTTGTATAGAAAGCAAGAGATCCCAATGGACAGGAGCATAATGGCTTACCCACCAGGTCCCTCACTTTCCTGTCACTGCCCCAGGCTTCTTGGGGTTCACTTTCTGTGACGAACTATATTCTGACTACCAGCCTGCCCCCTTCTCATATGGAATTTTGAAACAGGACAGTAATGGCAGGAGTAAAAATATATAGTTTTCTTGTGGGTAGGACGTGTGCATGGTCTCACAATTAGTTGATCTTTCCTTCCAGAATGTGGGACATAAAGAAGAATATTAGGAAGCAACTTGTTGCTTAGCTTTTTCACTGTACTTTTTCACTGTACTTTTTTCACTGTACTGACATCACTTTTTGATGTCTTCAGTTACATAATTTTTATAGAAAAATTTAAAATTTAATGACATGAAAGTAATTTTTACAGTCTCAAATTAGGACAAAAATAGTATATATTAACTTTTCCCAGTGGAAGTTATATGGCACTCTGAGTGCGTTACATTGATATTTTTATCCTTACCCTGTCTTAGTCCATTCGGACTGCTATAACAAAAAAATCATAAACTGGGTGGCTTATAAACAGCAAAGTTTTATTGCTCACAGTTCTGGAGACTGGAAATCCAAGATCAGGGTGCCAGCATGGATGGTTCTTATGAAAACCTTCTTCTGGGTTGCAGATTGCCAACTTCCGGTTATATGTCCTGGGTGATAGGGGCCTATGGCGGAATAGGCGAGGGAGCTCCGTGGGGCCTCTTTTATAAGGGCACTAATCCCACCAATGAGGCCAGAGCCTAATCACTTCCGAAAGGTCCCATCTCCTCACACTGCATGACTTTGGGGATCAGGATTTCAACATAGGAATTTTGTGGGGGACATAAACATCCAGTCCATAACAAACCTAGTTGAAATGATTTGGGGAGAGAAAAGGTAAGTGTCATGCAAGGGCCATTATGCTACTCAGGACCCTGTTGATATACTCTATTTCTCAGTTATGGGTTGGAGGCATGGGTTTAAAACATGCCTTTCAGAGCACTTGGAATTTGGTTATGATCGCTTCTGAGCAGTCTCAGAAATAATCCAGCTCCATTCTCCTCTTTGGGACTTAAATAATTAATTGATGCTCTTTGGTTTGTATCATTCTTGGAAATATTCTCAAACTATGCGCTACCTGCCCTTAAAGTTACTAAAGTTTCTACATCTCACTAGTTAATGTGTTAACTGAGAAGCTATTATTTGCCAAGCTTCCCCAAGAGGCAGTAGGGCAGAGATGCAGCATTATCGTTATACCCGCATCTTCTAAAAAGGAACATAATTAACATTGCCGAGCAAGCACACCTCTGCCTCTAGCCACTCGGCTTCCTGGGAAGGCCAGTTGAGAAAAAAACTCATTTGAAGCCAAGGATCTTAACAAAAGTCAATCCAACTAAATTTTTTAAATGGCTTTCATTTAAAAATAAATAAATAATAACAAGGCTTGCATCTCAGAACACAGTCAAAGGGCAGTATAAAAGCCGTGTGTGTTTGGGGTTGGGGGTGGGATTTGACTCATTACTGAAAATGACCCCTTTATAAAACCAAATGGACATTCAAGCAGCTGAAAATTAAATTCCATGTATTCATACCCTGTTTTTTGAGTTTCTTCTATGACTCAGTCTTTCAAAAGGGCCCCAGGGCTGTCTGTGACTCCTCTCCCTCCCCCCACCCCTCCTTGGATCCTTAGTGGAGTCACTCAGATGAGCCCTCATGAATTCCCGTGATTAAGGAGGAGACTGGAAGAGAGACCTTTATTCTTCACAAAATTTGGCTATTTCTCCAAAGAAACAATTGTTGGGCATCTCAGTAATACACTTGTAGTCAGTATCACAAGACCCTCCCAACATCAGCAAAACATTTATCTGGTCATCCAGTGTTGCTAGGAGAATTACAGTAATTACTTTATCCATCATCCACCTAAATTATAGCAAGGAAACAAGTGTCAACATTTCCTTCCAGAGAAAGCCTGTACAGGGAGGCTTAGAACTGCATTAATCTAAACTGTAGTTCATGGAGGTGCTCTCCACTAGGTACCGTTGGAAGCACAATCAGGTAGTTACAGATAATTACAGGTTAAATGATAGGGTTAAATAGGAGTGCTGTGTCATGGTTGTCGTAGTTTGCTGATGGGCAGTGGGGGCCCATAGTATTAGTCTCTACTTTTGCAAATGTCAATGAAAAGCTTAAAATATTTCCTAAACCTAATGACAGTTGAAAACAGTTACTGGGATATCTCCATGCTAGACGAGTCTTATTGATTAGGACTCATCTGACTCCCCTGGATGAAATAAAACTTGCTCCTATCACTCTGTCTCTTACTCAACATGGTTTTACTTCTTAATCCAATCTGAGGCGTGTGTGCATGTGCGCGTGCGTGCGTGCGTGCGTGTGTGTGTGTGTGTGTGTGTGTGTGTGTATGTGTGTGTGGACGTGTGGACACAAGGACACACATGCCTCTTACTTGGCGTCTGCCTACCTCTTTAGAAAATGATCTCAGGAAAGCAGGAATTGCATTGGCTTTGTGTACCACTGTTGCATGGGGAGCCAAGAACAGAAATAGGAGTTCAATAAATATATGTTCTACAAGTGAGTAAAATGAATGCATGACTAGGAAATGCTGGACTATCTTTTCATTACTTTGTTTTGTTTCAGTTGCAGAATTAAGAAAAATCTTTGAACCAAAGAGTAAAGAATTTTTAGAAATGAAAAGGTAAGATATGTATTGTACGTGATTAAGCAAGTAGAAGAGCCTCGTAAAGAAGTATTCAGTTTTCCCTTCAAATTGATTTCCATTGCTCACTGTGCCTTTGTTGGTGCCTTGCACAGAAAAGAAAGAATTGCCAGGCGCTTAGAAGGAATTGAAACAGACACGCAGCCCATCCTCTTACAGAGCTGCACAGGGTTAGTAACGCACCGGCTGCTGGAGGAAGACACACCCAGATATATGCGAGCCACAGACCCGGCCAGCCCCCATATCGGTGAGCATCTTTTGGTGACCTGTCCTCAAGCATGTTGTTCCACAGAGCCTTTTTAATCTAGTGGTATTGGAAAATGAGATATTCCACAGAAGTGAACTGTGTGGATGTGATTATTTATTAAATACAGGTATTTGTTAAAAAACCACAGTGACACTCAGCTCTGCTCTGCCTCAGTTATGGTCCTCCGGTATCACAAACCGGGTACACTGTGGGATAACTGATGACCAATCATTTCTCCCCCTAGCCTGGGACCCCTCAAAGGCAGAGACTATGTCTCTTTCTTCACACCTTTGGGGCCCTGGCACAGGACCAGCTTACTCTCAGAGGTTCTTAGTAAAAGTTTGTTTGGTAAAGGACTAAATGAGACAGGATTAAACAGAATGTCCAGGTGCCCAGCACGGGGCTCGGCTGCTCTTAGGAAGGAATGTTAAGGGCATAGCTGGACCTTAAATGGTTAGGGTTCTTACTCTGTTTATTGCATAAACATTCTATTTCAATTATTTTAATATATGTAATTTTAAATGGATTCCATATTTATTTCATATTATGCAATATGTCAGCCGTGACTTAGCTTTTCCTTGATTGCTCAGTCATTGTTAGGGGCATCAAATATTCAACTTGACTTTCAGAGAGGGTGACCCATACAGGGCTATTCTTTCCACCCCTGTCCCTGGCTTTGCAGCTCCGTGATGTTGCTTTTTATAGCCAGTGTTTTCTAGTTTCTTCCTCAGAGAGGGCTGTTGACCTCTCTTCATGATGTTATCGGTTTGCTTGTCTCTATGGTTTCTGATCTTTTATGGCAAGAAAACTAGAGAATTAAGATTCTGTAATAAGATTCTGTAATAAAATGGTACTGAGAAAATGGGTTGAAGTGGGGTCGGGGAAGGGAACATATTTAGCTTCTCGCCTTGCATTGAACACAAAAATAAGCTCCAATTAATTATATGACTAATTTTAAGAAAATAATTATAAACATGGAAACATGGGTGAATATTTAATTCAAGTTGAATAGAAAAGGACTTTCAAAACACAGAAGCAGCTGTAGAAATCACAAATGATCAGATCAGTTGACTTGACTACATAGTAATTAACATCTGTACTTAAAGAAAATTTTACATGTAGACTTCACAAAAAAAACTAAACAAGCAAGTTTGAAAATATTTATAAATAAGAAAGGCTCATCTTCCTATAAAAGTTTACACAAACCAATAAAAACGACACTGATTCAATACCCTGTTTCCCTGAAAATAAGACCTAGCCAAACAATCAGCTGTAATGCATCTTTTAGAGCAAAAATTAATATAAAACCCAGTATATATTATATTATATTATATTATATTATATTATATTATATTATATTATATTATATTATACTATAATATCCAGTCTTATAGTAAAATAAGACCTGATCTTTTATTAATTTTTGCCCCAAAAAACACAGTAGAGCTGACTGGCTAGGTCTTATTTTCGGGGGAACATGGTAGAATATAGAGCAATCAGCTTGCTCAGGTAGGTATTCCAGAGAAGAAAAAGATAATACAAATGGCTACTAAATAATTGAAAGGTGCATATATTTTCTTCTAGTAATTAAAGGAAACTTTTCAAATTAATGCTCAATCTTTGTAAAGAGTATATATTGCAGATTCAAGTGGAAATCGATGCAGATTTCTTAGCAATTATTTTGACAATCTAGCCTGTGTCTTAAAGTAATATACTTTCTGATAAAACAATTTTACAAGTCTATTGTGATGGTAATCAAAAAATCGACTGATTATAAGTTAGAAACAACTTAAATGCCCACTAATACGAGAAGGGTTAAATTAGTTATGGATGCCTGTTGGATAAAATATTATGAAGTCTTAAAAGAATGATGTCTTCAAAATAAGATTTCCAAATATAGAAAAGTGTTTTATATGGAAATGAATGTTATATAAAGCATGAATTATTTTATAGAGGTAAAAAGGAGAATATAATTATATAAAAGACTAGAAGGAATATATAGAAATGTTTGGCAAATTATCAGTTTGTTGATTATCAAGTATTGTGTATTAGTGATTACTGGTGCTTTGGGGTTTTACCTTTTTATGTTTTCATAGTAGATATTTTCTCATCCAGTATGTGTACTATAATTAGAAAAAGCCACTTCTGTTTTTAAAAAGCACACATAACAACAACCTGGTGAATATTGACATGGACCATTATTGTTATGGTTACTATCAGAGCCTGTGAAACCACAAGCCCTCACTTGTCAAATTACAGCAGTTCAAATTATCTGTTATCTTTTCTAGAGGGCTCTGAACTCATCCTCTAGCCTCACACATGAAATATTAAACTCAAAAACATAAAAGTAAATCAGTAAGGGGAAATATGCACTGAGGAAGGACTAAAGAAAGAGTTCTCGGGAACAAGGGACTGAGCTTTGTTTAGTTCAGCCTGTGCTTTACGTGGCTTGCAGAGCCCACAGAACATTCGCAGCCTTCGAGGATTTCACTGCAGACCTCAGACCTCTTCAGCATCCCGGGGAAACCATTTTAGCTAACTAACTACACCTGTGTGAGAAACTGGGCCCTCACAGCCTGGGCGCTTAAGTATGTATTGTGTACAGAGCAGAGTATAGTACATTCGTGTCTTTACTTAAATCTGTTTATTATCCATGTGATCTTCTTGTAGGCCGACCAAATGAAGAGGAAGAAACTTCTGATTCTTCCTCAGAAAAGCAGACTCGACCCAAACACTGCACAGAAACCGTGGGTGTCCATGGTGAATCATTCTATAGTTCAGGTGTCATGGATACCCAGGGTCTTGAGTCCAAAGCTGAAAGAATCGCAAGGTACAAAGCAGAGAGGAGACGGCAACTGGCAGAAAAATATGGGCTATCTCTGGATTCTGAAGCAGACTCTGAATCTCTGTCTCGATATACCAAGTCCAGGAGGGAGCCCGATACTGTGGAGAAAAGGGGTGGAAAAAGTGACAGGCCAGCCGAGCCGAGCAAAGATTTGAGTTCTGCATACTCCAGGACTGAGATCCCAGGGCTCAGGACCTGTGTGGCTGAATCCCAGGAATATGGTGTTTCTGACACAGAGGTGCTGCTCAACGTGGAAAACCAAAGACGAGGTCAACAGCTGAGTGCCATCGGGCAGCAGGCCCGTGACCTGCCCCCCACGGTTGAGAGTTCCTCATCCTTCCCATTCTCCGGGCGAGACTGCTCTTTCAGTGACGTGCCAAGGTCCCCAAAGCAAATGCCCAGCATGCCCCTCTCCTCACCTCGGCAGCCAGCCTCCCCAAGCCACTCTGGTGACCCCGCACTTCCAGCTGAGGCGCGATCCAGGTAAGCCTTCAGCCCATGCAGACCACCATTAACATGGGAAGGGCCCGTGTCTTCTCTTTGCCTGGAGTGTCTTGGAATCTGCTCACTGCAGAAATGATAAGATACATGATCTTTTAATTTCTACAACATCAAAACTGCTTCTGCCAAAGTAGGAAGGCTCGGTTTTGTTTCGTTTTTCAATAAACCAGTGTCATGGGGACGCTTTCATGGACACCTTATTTCAGGACCCTTCTTTTTAATGTTTCTCAGCTGCCTTTTAACAATTGTCTTTTTCTTTATTTGTTTTTCTGTAATCATGCCCAAGACTTTTTGGTGATCGCTTTTGTTGCTGTCATTTAAAATCCCAAAGCAGAAGGATTATGATCAGTGGAAGGATTATTCTCAGTTTAGTGTATGAAGTATGAGTACAGTATACACAGAAAATAACTAACATGTAGTATATTGTAAGTCTGTCAACATGCTAAGAAAACAGTTGTTTATAAGAATACCTTATTAAAAATTAAGGAAAATTACTGTGTAATAGGATCATCCAAAGACAAGAATGGCTTCTGTTTGGAAAAATCAGAAAAGGTATAAAACCAGAAAGTTAAATATCAGAAGAGAATATATGTTTCTTTCTACATTTAAATTTCAAAGTTTAAATTTAATAAATGTGATGACCATATTTAAAATGCAATTTTCTTAAACATCCTGCTTTAAGGTTTGGGGTCATTGTCTAGGTAAGCTCATAAGTGTACTTTCCAGCTCAAACAAGCACTTTACGGGTGAATTGAGGAAGGATGAGAACCTAAGGTCAAGCAAATTTATTCTAAAAGAAAAAAAGATTTGGTAAATACTCCTATTTATTTCACATTGGGACAGGGCAGTATATGAGGTCATTTTTAAGTAGTAGTAATATATCTAAAACAGATCATTTTAGTTATTGAAGTTTATTGAGCCAAAAAATCTGTCACTACTCAGTTGATCATTCACATTAAAATATTTAGAGACATCTTCCAAGAGAATTAAATACTGTGGATCCTGAGGTTGTATTTTGAGGGCCTTTGTTAAATCTTTGGACTTAACTCTTGCAATTTAGGGACTGTGACCTTTGTCTCATATTTTGAAAGGAAAGTCTATTGTTTGGGAAATTTGCATTTCATAGTAGAAACTGTGTTCTTAGTTACTTTCTATCAAAGCACTTCTTCATGTGTTTCGTGAGCAGGACAAAGAAACCTAATATACTGATTTAGAAAGAAAGAGATTTGCAATTACCTGGATTAAAAAATAATAAAGGATTTAATTTCTGGTTGCCATGTTATGAAAACTGTTTAAGTTGTTATCTCGGCATCTAGGTTAGTCATTTAGATCCCATAGAATTAGATTCGGAGTGATATTTTGAATCAGTTGTAATAATAATAAAAACTTTGTGGAGCATTCCAGGTAAAAAGATAGGATACTTAATCGTTTTATGTAAATTAAAATCTTAATATTCAAATATATATGTATAATATATATAATATAATATATAATACAACATAATATATAATATAATAAATATAATAAATATAATATAATATAATAATATATATAACATACATATAATTTAAAATCTTGAGCCATTTCTTTCTAGGTTAGTTGAAGAGGCATATTACCTAGAAACTTTCTTAAGCCTAGCCTTAGCCTCACATTACCTTACTTTCACAAAGAAAAGCATAAAAGAATCAAGAAATTGTAAAGTTCTTGAGAAAACACATGCTTTATTTTTTAAACCATTCAAGGCATACAATTCTGTTTATAAGCAAAGAAACACAACTCATTTCATATATAGAAAGAAAATACCTGAAATATCTTTGTTAAAAAGAATGGAAAATAATGTCTGACAGTATGACATTAAACAATAATTAAGGTTTATTTTGGAATTGCTCCACTTGTTCATCTTGTAAAGATGGATTTAAAAAGGATTAACATTATGCTAGATGTCCTTTCTCTAGTGCCACGTAATTCAGAAAGTGATTGTTGCCTGATTTCCATTTGTGGGGAAGAAAGACAAACAATACTTTGTGAACTAAAACAGTAACCAAAGAAACCTCGGTTGCCCAATAACCAAAGGTGAAAATAAGATGTCATCCATATGGATATATGTAACAGAAAAGGTCAAGAAGATCCAAGAATAACAAAAAAGCATCTACAAATCACAAAACGTGGATTTTGTTCTATCATTAAAGAACAAAATCGTATATTTGTTCTATCATTAAAACAGAATATTTTTTCTTTACTATATGTATTCTCTCATCACCTAGTTCTGCCAGGTTTTTTGGCTATTAATCTCTGAATTAATTCATTCCCATTTCATCATTTTATTTTGTGCTCATTAGCAAGAGGCTGTTTTTTGTTTCCTTAATTAAAAATGAATACTTCACTCATGAATATACCATCAAAAGACTACCTACAATGGCTTAAAAATTCACATGTGAGCCAGATATCAAATGCTCAGTTTCTGTATATACTCATATACACTGACACATGTACACACAGAACCACCTTTAGTTCTTGTACTTCCCTGTACTATACCATCTTTAGGCATTAGAAGCTCAGTAACAGTCTTTAGGGCAATATTTAACTGAGTAATACATTTATTTTAGAATTTAATGTTCAATGAATATGATAAAGGAGATATGTATGTATATAGGTTACAGGGCCTTTAGCTCAGAAATCCTGTTAGTTGCCTGGGAAACAGGTGAACACGTTGTTCTGAAGCAAGCTTAGAATACCCATACTCATAGTCACAGAATAGAGCAAAGACATCTCTCAGCCCCCATTTCCAAATCCTGCCAAGCTCTATAAACTTAGAATTTCAAAAAGTGTGTTTTCTGGAGAGGTAGGGTTACTGCTGTGAACCATTCTTTAATAATTCAGCCACTGTGAATTTTAGAATAAAATTTAAAGTGACTGGAGGCCTATGGCTTATTCAAATATTTAAAAATCTAAGCTCTTGCTACTATTAGAAATCCTGACTCACAGCTCTTATTGAATTTGCTACTTTGTAGGTCTCTTATTATTTAAAAACATAACAAAACGCACCATACTGGTTACTGTTGTGAGTGCATGTACTCATACCCAAGTTTCACAGGCTGTTCTCCTCAGCGTCAGCTGACTCCCTGTTCTCAGGGAGCTGTGCAACTGGCAGAGGAGAATGACACCTAAGTGCCTAGTGGAGATCAAGAAAACCTTCCTTTGTTTTTTGTTTGTTTTTTTCATTACTGTGATCCTCACCACTCCTTCTCCCACTAAACATATTGTAACCTTAACGGCCAGAAAATGATGATGGCAGGTTCATGCAGAGCTCACTCTGAAATTTTACTTGGGGACAGCTGCAATTGGTAAATGATGGTTTGGGCCGGGCTGTGAGTGGGCTCAGAGAGACAGACCAGGGCACGCTCCAGTATGAGCCTTGTGTGCAACACCGTTTCATGCAGACTAGGCAGCTTAAGAAGGAAAGAAGCTTCTTATAGTTTATTTCTGACTGTATTTGCTCATCTCCCAGGAGAAGATTGAGTCTCAAAAACTGTCCACAGAGCCTCAAGCTCTGTTAATTTAGTTGTTAATTGCCTATTACTGTGTTTCCCTGAAAATAAGACCGGGTCTTATATTAAGGTTTGCTCCAAAAGACGCTTAGGGCTTATGTTCAGGGGATGTTCTCCTGATAAATCATGCTAGGGCTTATTTTCCAGTTAGGTCTTATTTTCGGGGAAACACAGTACCTGCACTGATAGAAATGTCCACAAGAAAATTATGAGTGAGGTAACTGCCTCTTGCCCATCAGCGTTTCTGTCTCTTCCTCTATCTCTCTGATGCCAGGAAGGTTGTCTATCCCTCACTCCATGTCACAACAAAATGTCATGGAAAATAGAGACCTCTGAGGGTCCACTCTCCAAAGAGGAGACCTCTAGACTTAGCCAGTATTGGTCTGGAATCCTTTTCAGCTTTCAGTCTCTGTACACCAAACATGCACTGTCCTCTCCTTGCTCTCCTAGCTTTGGCTGTTAACATATGCTTCGCTCGTTCCCATTTTCTTTTCATTTTATTCTGTTCTCACTGGCAAGTATCCATTTCTCTTCATTGAATTAAATATGAATATATCATCCAAAATACTTGCTACTATGTCCTGAAAATTCGAATGTCTGCCAGATTTCGAATGCCGAATTCCTTCTGTGTGTGCACCCTCGCATATTCCTACACCTGTGCATATATCCAAAGCAGTCATTAGCACTTTTTCCAAACAAACAACGGTAAGCAAATAAACTGTTAATTTTAATGATATGCTGACGTTTACGGTCATTCTTCTTAGGCTGAATATATTTTATAATTAGAAGCTGTTACATAATTAGAGCTGGACACCCACCGGGTAAAACTAATTTTATTGTGCTGGGTTTGACTTTGCTTTGGTAGCTGGAAGCACTTTTTATTCTGTTGACTCTTAGGAGTTATAGAGAGTTAAATTGTATCATTATATACTTAGTGACACGAACCAAGAACAATCCTGCCCTCTATGACAACTGGTATAATTTATTATTTCCTGGTATAATCCTCTGCCAGCCAGTCACCACATTATAATAAAGGTTCCGTTACACTGAGGTCTCCATCTTGTGGTTCTCTAATCCCCAATAACCCTATAGTCTTCTCCCAGGGGAGGGAACCTCTGCCCTATGGATTTTTCTCACTCCAAGACCTCACAAAATAGATACTCCATGTTAAAGAATTTTAAATTCTTAGAAACCCGAGTAACCCTGAGATTATTTATTAAGTTGGTGCAAAAGTAATTGCGGTTTAAAAGGTTAGAAATAATTGCAAAAACCGCAATTACTTTTGCACCAACCTAATAGTTTAAAAACTTACTTTATACCCGAAGACACTAAAAATTAAATAATTTAAGTAACTGGACTAAGACCATATAGTTATTTTGAGTAAACCGAATTCATTACCTGTCATCCATTCACTCAAGTTCTCAGAGTATAATTTTACTTTGCTCTTGCTATTTATGTCAATTCTAGTTTCCGTCACAGTGGAAAAGAGAGTTTGCCGTTTGAAAGTTAGAAGATTTAGGAAAGATGAGGGGTAGTATAGGAATAGTTTATGTGGATTTACATAAGGTATTTAAAAGCCTTGCCCTCATAAGCAAGAGGAAAACTTATAGTCTGGGAGGATTCAAACTCAGAAGGTATCCATCGTCTATCCATACTTCATAGGTATTGATTTATGGGGTAATTTCAGCTCTACGGTAGTTTAGGTAATCACTGAAGAAAATTATATTGAGCCATTGAGCCTTCTGTGTGACAGGCGTTGTGCTTCTAGCTGGGCTATCATTAAAAAAGAAAGTGTGGGAAATAACTACAACACAATGGGGTAAATAGGTTCTAGGGGCCAAAGTTGAGTGCCATGGAAATATCAAGATAGTGTATTACTTCTTCCCTCATGGAGAAGTGATCAGAGTTGAACCAAGTCCTTAAGAATGTGCTGAGTTTGCAGGACTGGAGGGGAGGCTGCCCCAGGCAAGAAGGTGCAAATGTCCATTGTAAACCTGGAAGGAAGGGGATGGGATGAAGCTGAGAGCCAGGTGGGGTTCAATTCCAGAGCACCTCAGATGACATGACAAGGCATTTGGCCTTTGCCTCATGGACCATAGGAAGTGCCTGAAGGATTTGAGAGTGAGGATGATTAATGATGTATTTTAGAAAAATCAGTCTGAAGGAAAATTGATTCCAGTCACAGAGGCCGCTGACATGGTGGTTGCAGTTACCCAGACATGAGATAATGAAGTCTCTGGTTCCAAGTTAAACTTTGCCGTTATCTCGTCCTATTTGGTATTTCATTAGACAACTGGAAGATGTCGATGATAGGGTGATCATAGTTTTGGAAGAGAGGTTGTAAATAAGTTTGGTGACATAAAGAAAGAGAGAGGAGAGGGACAGAGCAGGAAGAGACCTGAGGGGAAAGGTGAGAGAGAGAGAAGAGGGAATGGGAGCTCAGAGGCAAGGGAGAACATGGACCTGGAACCATGGTTGGAAACTAACAAGATGAAATTTAGTGGAGTTCTGTAGTTAGTGGGGAAAACAAATTAGTGTTACAAGTTTAGGATTCGGGAAACCTGATTTAACGCAGCTCATGAGAAACAGACCTAGGACTGTTAGTTGACAGCAAGTTCTTTATGTGACTGCCAAAATGGCTGGTCCAATCATGGGGTACATTGATGAAGGTGAACTGTCAATGGCACAGCTGGTCCTGGCCACCTGTGTTCTGAAGGATTACATCTGGGCATCTCATTCTAATTGAGCTGTTGACAAATGAGACTATGTTCAGACAGGCTACCAGGCTACCCCTCTGCCCTGCTCCCTTAACTTTTCTAAGTTTTTGTAAACCTCTCCCTTTCTTCTTAGAAAATGGAATCATTTTTGGAGTCTCTTACACATTCTTTCATACTTAGACTCTCAAACCAGCCTGTTCTTCTCATCAGATTGTCATTTTCCCAGCACTGTTATAAAACTGAAGCTTGGCTTGGCAAAGGGATCCCTAATGTTATCAGTCTGGCTTCTCATTGATGATTATTGTGTCAGAAGGGAAAGGAGGAGAAAGACATCATGAACCAAACCAGTTTTACATGTCTCACACATGCATGTCTTAGGAAGAAGGATGTTCAAATGTTCAACATCCAACAAGGCTGACGTACCCAGAAAGGGATTTTAGCAGTTTCGCCAGGATTCCCCCAAACCATGAGTGGCACCGTGAATTTGGTATTATGCCAATCTGTAAGGTTGGTAAGGATGACTTCAATGATAGTATTACTTTAGCAGAAGCCTTACCAGAAATGTACATACCTCGTCTTAGTCATTTTCTTAGCTCCTTCCCTGCTACCGCCCAGCATCTAGTATACACCAAGTGGTTCAATAAATAATTTTGGAATGAATGTGCTGCTGTTTTCTGTTTTCTTAAAGTGTCACCAAACTATAGCAGTGCTACTTGAAAGAGCCAGTCAGCAAACCTTTTATCAGCCCACGATACATAAGGGACTTATGCCTGAATGTAAACCGTGGGTTGTTTCCTTATCAACAAAGTCATGCTATGAAGAAAACGTCAGCTGCACTAAACACCACGCTAGTGATGTAGTTCACTTTCATTGAGGTGCAAGCCTTTTATCTAATCATGGACCAGTGACACCCATCAGCAGAACACGCTTTGAGTAGCTCTTGTTTATGCTATACAGCTTTTTCCACTTTGAGGTTAGAATTCTTATATTATGGTCTTGAGTCCATGTGCATAAATATTATTAAACTGTGAGTGGGAATCACGAGAAGTGAGCACAAAAAAAACATTGGCTGCTTTTGAGGGCTGGTGAACTCAGCCTCCAGCCCTGGAAGCCGACTTCCAGGCTTGTCTCATGATTAAGGCAGTCGATTCCCTGGATTACTTTGTTGTGGGAAGAGTCTTGCGAATCCAAACAGGAGACATGGAAATCCAAATCCAGCTGGGAACCAGAAACTTGATCCACTTGGGAACGTCCACGACAGCACCCCCCTCAGACTCCAGCACTTTCTCAGACAGTTCTGTGTGTCTGCACAGACTTTCTGCCACAGACCTTTCCTGGCTGAGTTTGCAGCATTTCAGCATTCAGCACTGAGATTTGCTGAGCAAGGTGAAAGAAATTGGTTACCTCACATGTTTATCCCGCTTCTGCCCCAAGAAGACTCTGAATTTCTACCTTTTCATTACTCACAAAAGTCCTCACTCTATAGTTCAACAGTGATATATTTTTTAATTGAGGTTTAACATACATGAAAATGCACGTAGTTTGAGGATGCAGGTTGGTGAGTTTTGGGAAATGTATAACCTGTATCCCAGTCAAGATAGAAAAGATTTCCATCACCCCTCTGCCTCCGTCCACCAACATTGATTCTTAACTACTTAGGTGGTGTAGCCGGGTTGTAACATATACGCAACTCATTATATTGTATAAAACTAATCTTTCCCTCTCTTCATTTTTCTAGCCAAGCCTTAATTATGAAAAATAGTTAAGCATAACATTATGGAACACTGCATAAAATAATAGCATCTCTGCAAAATTTAAAGAAATAAAGAGAAAAGAACTCAAGGCATCATTGCCACTCTTCAGATGTGATTCTTTTTTCATATTTTTAAAACCTCACCAGCTACTTCTCCAAATCAATGCCAGAAATTAATGTATCTTTAAGAAAAGATACATTTTTTTCCTCTGAGTTTGGGCATCCCTTCGGCGCTGTGCTGTATTATAATTAAACCGTGCTCCACAGTGGAAAACTCGGCCCTAACATTTCCATTACGTTCCGTAGTTTTGGGGTGCGTGTGAATTAGCCAGATCAGTTCTGACCTTTGATTCACCATTTTTGAGAGTGAAGACATGCTTTTAATAAGCTTCCAAAGCAAGAATTTGGCTTCGTTACCAAGGTAAACACTGACAGGGCCCACTCTGGGCTCTTCTTAGTTCTTAACTCAGATTTCTAGGTCTCTTTGGGGTTTGGGGAGAAAATTTGAAGGAAAAAGAAGAAAAAAGATCCAAAATAGATTTTGTGGAATTGACTGTGTGTGGTCCACATTTAATTGATTTTCCATTTATTATTATTATTATTTTTTTTTGCTTTTAAAAGATGAAAAAGTATTTGAATTTAAAAATCCCATTAACTACACTTTGGCATCTGTGCCAAAATAAATCCTTAACTCCGACTGTTGTCTAAGTCAATTATGAAGACTGAGTTATAGTTTTTAGAACGCTTAAGATTTTTTAATATTGTTTTTATTGAAGTGTAATTTACATACAGTAAATTCACCCTTTTTAGTGAATTCTGTGAATTTTGACAAATAGATAAAGTTGCATAACTATCACGATAATTCTGTCAGCACCAAAATTCTCTTGTGTGCCTTTGCAGTCCTCCTACCACCTCTTGTGTGCCTTCGCAGACCTCCTACCACCAGGTTGTGACAACCAGTAACCTATTTTCTACGCTATAATTTTAGAGTTTTAATATATAAAATCAAATTCATTAAGTGTTTTGTTTTTGGCAATTCAAAAGAAGTTACATAAAAATTTCATGAAATTATTTAAAACAATAGAAGAAATGGTAATGTTGACTGTTCATCATATTCTCAATAAAAAAAAATCCATCTTAAATAGTTGTAATTTAAATTTACAAGGTAGTTTATACAGGATTGATTTTTTTAATCTCCCATTTCCTAGTGAATATTCAAAACACAATGAAGTCAGCTGTGCATGCTAAAATTATTTTCCCGGATGCTGGCATTACACATGTGTCATAGCCAACACATGAATATTTATTGATGAACAGTTGATAGTTAGCTATTGTGAAATTAAGCAAAGTGCCTGTGAATGTGGGAATTAGGCTTCATGAATTAGGTGTCATGTTACATTATTATTTTGTTTTGCCGGAGGATGGGGGCAGCCAAGAGATCAGTCTAGCTGAAATAGTCTCTTGGCTCTCAGGGGATTTGTAATTCCTCCCACATAACGTCCAGTGTCACCTGTTCTCAGGTTATTGCTCCCATGAATTTTCTCATTTCCAAATGCTTGCATCTTACACTTCTACTATAGATTGCTTTAGTGGGGGAAGAAAACAAAATTTCACCCACCTTGCTTAGTCTGGGCCCCAACATCTCCCTCCCACACCCACCTTCACCCAACCCCCCTACACAGCAAGTGCCCTGTGAGCCAAATTGTTCTTCACTGCCAGACTCTTGATTTCACCTTGTACCTTTGGAGAAACAGAAGAAGATGATTAGATTTTGCAGGATTTATAGGGAATTGAGTGGCTGTCGGCTGGAGAGACCAACTTATGGTCAGAATTGTGCTGAGCCCTAGAGCACATGAACACTGGCGTCCTAACTACACTCATTCAAGCCAGGAAGCAGTTATTTTCTAGAATGTGGAAGCCTGTAGTTCTGGAAGAGTAGCAGATGTAGGCTGGACAGCCCCATAGCACTTGGTTCAAGCCCCATCCTTTCATGAACCAACTTGTGATCGTGGGCAGTTAACATATTTTTTTTGTAACTTCTTTTCTTCATCTATAAAATGAGGATAAGAATACCTTAGAGAGTTGTTGTGGAGATTAACATTCAACAGTTCACCCATTCCACAAAAATTTATTGAGACCTGCTGTTTGCCACTGTTCTGAGTACTGATGATGTAACAGTCTCTTAAGTGTGTGTACACTAGTGAAGGGAGAGAGACAATAAATAAGTATGTAATGTAACCAGTGTGGTAAGTGCTATGAAGAAAATACGAGCGATTCAGGGAAAGTGGAGAAAGATTGGGGGTTGCTATTTCATGTAAAGTGTTTGGTTAGGAAGGTCCCTCTGAGAAGATAACAGTTGACAAGAGACCTACATGAAGTGAAGAAGCAAACCGTGCACCCATTGGGGTGGATTGGTCCAGGAAGAATTAGTCCCCGTGTGGACACTGCGTGGAGTGTTTGAGGAGACCCCTCGTCACCGGTGAGGCAGGAGCGCGGGGTTGAGGGGAAGTGATAGGGGTGACATGTGAGATGTGTGGGGAGGGGTAGGCAGGTCAGGAAGAGCCACTAGCTCATCACAAGGGCTTTGAGTTTGGCTCTAAATGAAGCCATATAAGGGTTTTGAAAAGAATGACAGATGTGCCTTCCGTTTTTAAATAATCCCTCTGGTTGCTAAGCTGAAAACAGATTAAAGATGGCAAGCATGAAAATAGGTAGAATAATTAGAAGAACATCTCAGTAAACTAGGTAGGAAATGGTGGTGGCTTGAACTAGAATGACAGAGGCGAAGGTAATGAAAAGAGGTTATATTCTGAAGGTAAACCAACAGGATTTGCTGAGGACTTCGATGTGGATGAAGTATGAGAGAAATAGAGGAGTCAAAGGTGAGCTCACATTTTTAGCCAGGGCACCTCAATGCCGGAGTTGCCGTTTGCTGACATATGGATGGCTCCAGTGCAAATGAGACTTGGAGGGAAATTAGGAGTTCATTTTTTTGGATGTGTGAAATTGAAGCTGTCTGTTAGATATCCAGTTGGAAATGTGAAGTAGCCGGTTGAGCCCAGGCGTCTGAGTTCAAGGAGGAGATTGGAGTAGAGATAAACATTGGAAGATTGTCAGCATGGAAGTGAATGCTGAATGAGATCATCAAGGCATAGACTGTTGATAGCAGGAAAGGAGACAGCTGTGTGCGTCCTCACCTATAGAGGTGCAGGTGGTGAGGAGAAATGGACAGAGAAGGCTGATGAGTAATCCAGAAGGCAGGTGAAGGGAGTGAGTGATCCATCACTATTTCCAATGCTGCCAGTCAGTAAGTAAGAGAAGGACCGAGTAGTGACCACGTTCTCCCATATAGTGGATATGAAGAGCCCAGGACAGTCTTGTTTATTTAAACAATACGTTTAATTTAAATTTATATCTCTTCCCACCACCCTGTTTTCATTTCCAGGTTTTGATGGCAGTAAAGCTCACCCAAATAAGTGCCTTAGCCAACCTCAAGGGTCTGGAAATCCTTACTTGGAGAAATACTGTCTAAATCACTCCTGCTTTAAATTCACTTAAGACAAACTCCAGTCCTCCTTGTGAGGCTGGACCCACGCACCTTAAATATCACATGACTTTTGAATTGGAACTCTGTATGTATCATCTCTTTAAAATAGGAAAACAGTAATTCTAACACGCAGTACTATGTTGTCTATGAAGAAGGAAGGAGAGGGGGAGACCAGCATTTTGAAGGACTTACCATGTCCTTGGCATGATGCCTTCACATGTTTGTTTCTCCTTACATAGATTTGTAGTATATAGGAAATATCAAAATTTGAGTATCTGCTGCCATGATAGAAATTACTTGGTTCTTTTGGCCAGTTCCAAATCTAAGTTGTAATGAATTAAATGGAGCCCAGCAAGTCCCCTCTGTGTCTACGATTTTCACTTTACAAATGCCAACTCAACATATTCTTAAGCTCCTGATGATTTTTATGGTGATGCTGACCAAATTTTATTCTTATCGGTGAAGGTCATATTCAGAAAGTTGTTTAGCACTTTACAGTTTACAAAGTACTGTTATACAAAAAGCATTTGAACCTTAAAATAACTGTGATGCAGGCATATTAGTTATATTAACTTGATATAACTTTCAAAAGCAAGTACCCATTACTCCCTCTTCTCCCTCTGTGTCCTGTTCTGTGTTGCATTGTATCATTTCTTAGCTGCAGATGATATGCTAAACTATTCCGATGTTTAAATAAATGTTGAGAAATTAGGCCATTTAGAGTGAAATAAAATGGCTTTTCATACATCTGAATTGTTTCCTGGCGATGAGCTAAATTGCTATAATACTGGAGCCAGGGAGGTGGGTGATAGGTTTGGGTGTAGAAAGACAGGATATTACAGGAGAAACAAGTTCAAGTCTAAACTGTGAGAGATTTCAGTGGTCACAGAAAAATGTACAGAAGTAGTGACAGACAGGTTCTGGTTTTGATCTAAAATGTGTTTTCAGTCTGGTATTGAAGAACTCTTGCAGACAGGTTGGAAGGGTTTGAGCTGGTAAACATTTTAACTTGCATATAGAATTTCCATTGTTTTTTTCTACTCTATAAGAGGATGCAGGTCTATTCTTTGAGGATTCCTCCTGTATCTTGCTTTCCGTAGTTACCACACAGTTTTCCGTGCTTATACTTTTTCTCTAAAATATCTTCAGCCTGGTAGAGTTATAGTTGACCCTTGAACAACATGGAGGTTAAGGGTGCCTCAGTTAACTGGACTCCCCCAAAAGTTAATGAAAGTTGTCCTTTGATATCCTTAGGGGGTTGGTTCCAGGATGCCCCCCCCCCAACAGATACCAAAATCCTCAGATGCTCAAATCCCTGATATAAAATGGCGTAGGACAGTGCATACAGTCAGCAATCTGCACCCTCAGATTCCCAACCATGGATTGAAAATACTGTTTTTAATACATAGTTGGCTGAATCCGCAGATGTAAAACTCAGCATACAGAGGACCAACTATATGTTTACTAAAAAACATCCTCTTCTAAGTGGCCCCTTGCAGTTCAAACCCATATAGTTAAGGGTCAGTTGTACTTTGTCATTTTCAACCTTGCATTATATTCGATTGTGCATTGAGGAACGAATGTTTAAATCGTATATTATCTTGCCTAGCATGGTGTCAGTTTTTTAGTGGCTAGATGGTGCCTGATTCACCTTTGTTGCTTCTCAGAGCCTACCTCAGTGCTTTGTACATAGTAGGCACGCAAACATTTATCAAATAGACTTGAATTAGTGTTGGTAACTGTTGTGTTGGCTGCATAATTCAGAGATAAATATAAAAGGAAAATGTATAATAATAGCAATTAGAGACAAGATTTTATTGACGTTCTCTTTATTTATTTCTATTTATTACCTTTATTTGATATGTAGTGTTTTGGACACTATTTTTATATTTGACTATTTACCAATATACCTTAACAAAACTTATGTATGATAAGTTGCCTTATATTTTTAATCCAACTTTTTACAAAAGAATTGTCTGATATTTGTGGGTAGAATGTGACTATAACCAACTCTTAATACTTTAAAGTTACCTTAAAATTTTTTATTTGATGACTTTAGATATATTTACTTCTATCTCTTGATTTTAGTAGTGAGCCAAATGTCCTGGAAATTCCATGACATGAGTATACACCCCATGACAAAATGTGCGTATACATTTTGAAAACTCAGAATTACTCTTTACTTAACAAAAATCAGCCTTCAGGTCTTAAATTATAATAATTAACTGTGTGTGTATGTTGACATTTTAATAGAAATTATCTGAAGTTTTGTTTTTTGTACATGATAGTACAGGGAAACCCAAACATGAGTGGTTTCTCCAGAAAGATTCCGAAGGGGACACACCTTCACTTATCAACTGGCCTTCCAGGTATATCCCAAGTTGAAACTCTTGGCTTTTGTTTCCTGAGTGCTTCTCCTCTCCCTGCTACCCTGCTTTGCTCTTCCACATATCGCCCAGTGCTCCTCTCCTCTTTCTAATGGCAATGCATTTGAAAACCACATGTTCAAAAGGGGCCGCTGGAAGTTACCTCCTAATCAATTGCTTTTCTCCTTCTATTGCCCTAATCGCTTTTAATAGCATTTCCTCTTGCTCCTCTTTTTGAAAACCTTATGACTACACCTCCTTTTTTCTCCTCTCACCAACTCACATTCTGCCAGGTGGGGGCAGTATTGAGGACGTACCACGTAGCTCTGGGTCGCTCTCCTCCTGAGTCCTACTAACCAGCTGGTATCCCCCCTTCACCAGGCACTTCCAGACTCCTTGTTTTCATGTCTCCTTAGCTCTAAACCAATAGTTAATTTTCAACAGTTACATTGAGGGCCTGTGATTTTATTAATAAAAGCAGACAAAAAACCCCTATCGTTTCATTTTTAAGGTTGGGGGCTGGGAAGAGGCAGAAGGAATAAGAATGAGTAAGTCATTGGCAGGACAAAGCACCCATATATTGAGTTTCCAACAGTCACTTTGTTCTTGGCTGAGGACAACATTCAGATTGTCTCTGATTAGAAAGACACATTCCACAGGAGAACTTGAACCACATTTCAGACTTCTTTTGATTAACAAAGCTCCTAAGTATGAAAACTAGCTAGTCTCTGAAAAAAATAACAACTCAGAATGCTTTTTTCCCCCTGAATAGTTCATAGTAACTGCCTTTCATGTGTGTCTTTGATTTTTCTTTACTGAAGTATAAACAGATAACCTGCATCGTGTGCTGAAAAACATGTAGGTGTTTACTGTATTTTGCTGTGTACAATGTGCACTTTTTTGCCCAAATTTGTGAGGGAAAAATAAGGATGTGCAGTATACATGGGTAGTACTAATTCCATATCTATATGAATGTTTTTAATTATTTATTTATGTTTATCAGTTAAAAGTTTAACTCTAGAAATCAATAACAGTATCTGTAGGCAAAATAATACTCTGGAATACAATAATCTGATTTGTTAACTTACTACGAGCTTGCAATGACGAAGAGTTCTTGGCCTCCTATGATGCATTCATATTGTAAATTTGTACTGATACATAAAATTCCTTGTACTTTATATCTGTTCTTGTGTTTTGTATTTATTTGTTATATAAAATTTCTTGTACCATAATATGTTAAAAAATAAATGCTAAAATTCATTTATAATACAAAACACAAGTATCTAAATATAAACAAATAAACATTTGAATAAATTAAAATGAAAGATTTTTGTTCCCCTTAAAATTTAGGCCAAAAACATGGGTATGCATTACACACGCAAGCACATTATACACGGCAAAATACGGTATATCTAATTTAGCAGGGTGCATTTGTCATTTAAGGAAATAGTCTCTTCCGAAAAGTATGTATA
Source organism: Rhinolophus hipposideros (assembly GCF_964194185.1). Taxonomy (NCBI): domain Eukaryota; kingdom Metazoa; phylum Chordata; class Mammalia; order Chiroptera; family Rhinolophidae; genus Rhinolophus; species Rhinolophus hipposideros. Next base: position 24,873,640 of record NC_138047.1, read on the forward strand.
TCAGAAAAAATTATTTTTGCCGACTAATTTGAAGTAAATAAAGGTTTTACGTTCCCCAAGAAATTGCTTTTCCTACTCCAAAGGCATTCTTTATTTTTTAAAATTATCCCCAATTAGTAATCCATTCTTAAACAGGTTCAATGGTTTCTCCTTTCTCACTACATGGCATTTCAAAAAGTAAAAATAAAAACTAGCTACCACTATTAAATGTTTGCTCCTTGATAAGCACTAAACCATGTGCTTTGCAGGCATCACATTACACCTTGTCACTGTTATTTCCATTTCAAAGGTAAAGCAACTGAGGCAGGTAAGTTGCCTGAGACCTCACAACTAGAACCAGCTGAGCCAGGCTTTGAGCAGAGGTCTCCTAGGACCCCACAGCCAGAGCTCTTAGCTACTTTGCTTCTGCAGTAATAGAAAAATAGAAAAGTAGCTTTTAAAATGGATTTCACTTTTGTTCTCAGATATTGAAATAGCTCCAGAAACAACTAGAGCAATCCCTTTTTAGATTACTTTTTAACTAACGGCCTAATAGCAATTCCAGAGGAGAGAAAATGTTCAGTTTCTTTTCAAAGAGCATCTTTTCTCTAACATTCTTTTTGATGCTACAATTATTAGTAATAATGATGTCCAAACTGGTCACATGTCTTCCGAATGAGTGAATGCAGTCTGCATTGCATGAAAAAAACGTGAATGTTTAGTTGAGAGCTTGAAACGAGGTGATTGTTGTATCTTGAGCTCAATAAAAAAAATAATCACACGTGCTCTTACATTTTCAGGAGATGATGAAACTAACATTTGGTCAATAGGCATATGTGTGCCTGAAAACTACCCTTACAGTCCATATACTAGGCTTGTACATACAGAAAACTTACCCCGTTCACAGACACAGCCTCAGTGTGCCCTCATCCATACTGGTGGTATATATTAAGGAATTTTTCTGTGGCTTCTGGGTATTCATTTACATTCTCTGCCAAGACAGCATCTGACCCCTCTCAGCTTTACAGAGGGTCGAGTTAGTTTTGTATCACACTGGTATACGAATATACATTTGGAAACGCGACTAAAAATCATCTTGCAAGCCGCGGGTTTCTGACATTAACCACGAAAAATGCTTTTTCACAAGTTGTTTTCTCTTTGGGTTGATTTCAAATCACCGGTAATCCATGATCTGCGCATGCTTCCTTATCGTTGAGCAGTTACTGCACATTACAACTTAAATCCTTTTTCTTTCTTAAAGAGTTAAAGTTAGAGAAAAATTGGTGAAAGAGGAGAGTGCTCGCAGCAGCCCTGAACTTGCCTCAGAGTCCTTAACTCAGAGGAGACATCAGCCAATGCCGGTGCATTACCTGTCCTTTCAGTCAGAAAACTCAGCCTTTGACAGGGTCACGAGCAAGGCTGCCGGCTCTGCACGACAGCCGATCCGTGGCTATGTCCAACCAGCAGATCCCGTTCACACTGCCATGCTGGTGACCTCAGAAACCCCAGAAAGTGTGTCTGAGTACAGCTGGGTGGGATCAGCCACCCAGAACGTCATAAAACCTCCCACTTTGAAGGTTCTTGAAGGTGAGAAAAGGGATACCCCCATTCTCCACATTTGTGAATCAAAAGCAGATGAAGATGTGCCCTTCACTGAAGCTCTGGAGAAAAGCAGGAAATCAGTCTTGGCTGTAGAGGATGGCAGGCTTGCGAGAAGCCAGGAAGAGCCCTCTGGAAATGAGGACTTTGGTAAGCCCACTATTAGCACAGTCACCTTAGAACATCAAAAGGAACCAGAAAGTGCGTCACACCCACCTCAAGCTCCGCACCAGATGGCTGAAAGAATGGGCAGAAGCGAAATGGTTTTGTATGTTCAGAGTGAGCCTGTGTCCCAAGATGCCAGAGTGACAGGACACAAACAAGAAGCGCCCAGGAGGAAGCACAAGGTCCTCACCCGCTCCCTGTCTGACTACACGGGTCCCGCTCAGCTCCAGGCCCTGAAGTGTAAGGACCCAGCTGCAAAGGGAGAGCCAGAGCTATGGAGGTCCAAAGCTGAGGGGCCCCAGGTGGAAGTGAGCATGCTGGACACAAAGGTCTCTGTTGCCCAGCTCCGAAATGCATTTCTGGAATCTGCCAATGCCATACAGAAACCCGAACTGTAGGTGATGTTTCAAACGTCCTCCCAATGTGTCACTTGCACGTCCTTGGCAGAATTATTCACTTCTCAACTTGTGTTGTGTTCTGCATTGAGTCATTTTTAAGCTTAGCTCACAAGTGTGCAGGGCAGACCGTACAGGAAATGGCTCCAAAACTAGCATTCTGCTTCCGCTTACTAATGGGGAGCTAGAGGATTGGGTTTCTGGAATGCTCCACCTCCTTTACATGCATGGTAGAGGCATGCAGGGGGATTTGGTGGCGTCTGTGCCTTGACTCACTAAGATGCATAAACCTTTGCTTTATTCTCTCTCTCTGTCTCCCCATTTCCCCGCTGTATCCTCTCTCCTGATGACTCTAAAAGCCAACCGCGGGTTGAGAGGTCAACCAAAGGAGTTGGCTTGCCTACCAGTGTGGAACGGGAGAGAGGGTCCCGGAAACCAAGACGCTATTTTTCTCCTGGTGAAAGTAGAAAAACTTCTGAAAGATTTAGAACTCAACCTATAACCTCAGCAGAACGAAAGGAATCGGATAGGTAGGCATGTGTATGTGTAGTTCCATAATCCAGGAACTTAAAAGAACTCATACAGGACTTTCACGACAGCGATGGTCCTGGTGCTGTTTAAATGGGGTGTGATGATTCCATAATTCTTTCATCTAATCGATGAGGGATATTTATTTGGCTTGTAAAAAAGTATTTTTAAAGAATGTCAACTATAACAATACTATCCCAAGACCCAGTTTTAAATTGCATTCAGACTGTAAGAACTAAGAAATGTTATTTTTCTTCATTTCATGTTTTCAATTTTCTATGCCCTTTCATTAGAATCCAAATTGAGTATTCACCAGATTTGACAGTGAAAATAACCAAGGGATTTTATATAATCATTTTATAAATGTCTGCCTACTTGTTGTAGTTGAGCTTTCTATTGTCACTTGCTTATATGCCTAGAAGTAATCCGGTTTGTCTAAAACATTATTATCGGTTGTGTTTGATAAGTCACACTTGATCCCGGTGTGTCTCCACAAGGTGTGCACTTGGCTGGGCTGTGTGCACACACTCCACAGTGTCTGTTATCTGTACTTGTGTATTCACAACTAGAATTGCTCTCTGGATAATATTTTTTAAGACAGTTTAATTGCATTTTTATTTTTACTTTTCATATGATATTTTATTTGGCTCTTCTACTCCCACCAGCTAATTTTTTTGTTATTATTTGCTAATCTCTTTCCTAGGTCTACTTCAAATTCAGAAATGCCAACCGCTGAGGGCAAGTATCTGTTTTCCTTTTGCTTCTTTATCATCTCACCCAGATTAGATTTAAATAATAAGATTTTTGCTTTTTGAGAGGATGAGATTATGGTACATATCAATTTCTTACTTTTCTACAGGTTTTCTTTTTGTGAATATACTAAAACCTAGTTGAGATTTTTCAGATGATCTTTCCCTTATTTTTGAGAGTGTTAAAGAATTGCAGAGTGAGCAACATTAAAACAACCGATCTGAACCAAAGAAGCAGGTTTTTCTTGTTACTGCTGCTGTTTAACTATAAAGAGACATTCCTTACAAAAAAAATCTATTGAATCTCAATTCCTCAAATAGTACAGTAGAAAATTACTGTTCAAACACAGTTTTGGTTGGTTAATTGAATGTAAATTAGCACCTTTTCACTGGGCAGAAGAATGGGCTCCCCCCCAGGGGAAAATATTGCCCATTGTAATTTTTAGTACATCTATTCTTATGTTCTAAGGATTTCCGGGTCAGCCTTGGGAAACTTTACAGAACCTTACCTACATTTTCTAATGATGTTTAGTTTTTATTTTGTGGCTTTTCACAGATGAAGAAAAGGTAGATGAACGAGCCAAGCTGAGTGTTGCTGCCAAGCGGCTGCTTTTCAGGGTAAGATGTGCTGAAATGTTTGAATAGGAACTGTCACTGTATTTATTGCTCCTGCCTACAGCCTGCACCAGGCCCTCAGTGGCCCACCTCACTGGCCCACCTGTGGTTCTCTCCAAGTCATTGGCTGGTGTGACCACCAGCTGACACAGCACAAGTATTCACTTCTGATAATGATGGGTGCCTCTCAGCGTGTTCCCCTGGTGGGAACTGTAGGGGAACAGAGTAAGGATATTTTGCTGTCCCAATTTCCTTTCCTCGAATTCATAAGGATTCCACATTGTTTTCGATCTCAGGAAATGGAAAAGTCATTTGACGAGAAAAATGTTCCAAAGCGACGCTCTAGAAACGCGGCCGTGGAGCAAAGGCTGCGGCGTCTGCAAGACAGATCCCACACCCAGCCCGTCACCACCGAGGAGGTGGTCATTGCAGCCACGTGAGTCTCCCTTGTGACCTCTGAGACTTGGCTGCTGTAATGTCTTTTTCTTTTCTGTTTGTTTTTTTTTTCAAAGAGGTTTAAAATAGGTAACACATCCCATTACGAGGTTCAGAGAGACCTTGAACCTAGAAAAACATGAAGAGGAATTCTGTTTATTTTTTTTTTGTCTCTGCAATTTTTAAAATCTCTTTTACAATGTGAAATTTACAACATGAGAGTAGGTGGATTCATGTAATGGACCCATGTACTTATCACCCAGTTTCAGCAATCATCAACTCCTTCTCTATCGGTATCTCCACCCACTTCCCCTTTTCTCCTGTGTTTTTTCCAAGCAAACCCCAGATATCATTTCTCCCACCATGTTTCCCCGAAAATAAGACCTAGCTGGACAATCAGCTAATGCGTCTTTTGGAGCAAAAATTAATATAAGACCCAGTGGTATAATATTATTTTATATATATTATATTACATTATATTATATTACATTATATTATATTATATTATATCTAATATATATAATTATACTATAATAATTATACTATATCTAATATAATATAGTATAATGTAATATAATATAATGTGATGTAATGTAATATAATATAATATAATACAAGGTCTTATATTAATTTTTGCTCCAAAAGACGCATTAGAGCTGATTGTCCAGCTAGGTCTTATTTTCAGGGAAACATGGCATTAACGTTTTCTCCCATTAACATAGCTCTAAAAATGAAGGTTTCTTTTTATTTGTTTTTAAATAATCAAAAAAAATTAAAAATTAATTGGAAGCCTAGTAACTTTCCAAATTATGAGAAGTAGCTTTTGAGCAGTATGTTCAGAATGGATTTCCCAAAGATTTCACTCATTCAGGGATAATTGCTTCCATCAAGTGAAAACTTTTATTAGCTTTTTTAAAAATTATTTTTGGGTTTCCTCTAGACACACACACACACACCGACACCCTTCCTAATAAACGGAAGTGCATTTCACTCAGGGTATTAGCATCCCAAGAGGCCTCTGTGTCACAGCCCACACCTGTGAACGTGCTGTTTGATCAGCTAGCTGCCTTCCCTTCCTTCCTTATCTATTCCTAACTTTTCTGTGTATTTATGGAAAAGTATGCCTTGTACCCATTAGGCACTCTTAGTAAAGCAGTTTTCTTTTTTTTTTAATTTTTAAAAATTATTTGAATGGTTGTTGTAGAACTTGAAGCAACTACCCATGAGAGCAAAACAGTAAATATAAGGAAAAATTATCACCTTGTGAGGCTTGCTGAATCTACTTTGATGTGCCTATAGATTATACAAGGACACTGATTCTTTTAAAAAATAGATCGAGAACAACATTCTAAACCACGAGCATAATCTACTGATTTGCTGGTGGTTGATATTAGCTTTCTTTTATTTTTTTTTTTAAACCAGGACTTTTCTTTTAAAGATGAGATCAATGCTATCCAAGCTCTAAAAACCTATTCTTTTTCCATTTACTTTGAGTAACCTCTGTCTCATCTTTGCTAAGTGTGGCATTGCTTTTCGAGTTCTTTGGTACTTTCCCAAAGTAATGAGCATATAATTTTGTTAAAATATTTGATTTCACATTTCCGAATTGAAAACTATGCTTTCCTTAATGCTGCTTTTCTTTTCTCTCCTTATGAATATTCCTTCCTTGGCAATTGCTTTAAAGTGAACCTCTCCCTGCTTCGTGCTCTGTGGCCACCCACCCTGTAATGGCAAGACTTCCTAGTCCCACTGTAGCAAAGAGCGCTGTGCAACCTTCCAGGTACTGGACAGCGATAGCAGCATGCGGCCTCCAGGGCAAAGGTGCCAGATGGCAGATGCACCTTAAAATCCGGAATGCCTTTCACTTGTTTGACAAACAAGTCAGTGCCATGAGTTGTTCGAGGAATGTGTGGCATTTTGTTTTGTCATAGTGAAAGATACTGATAACTTCATGTAGGCCTGCATGAGAAAACATTTCATCTACTACCTGCTTCCACGATGTGTTGGAACTAGGATCCCACTAACTCACTTATCCGTTTGTTTTGTTTCTGTTTTTCATAATCATAGCCATCCCTCAGAAATGTCATTCGTCAATCTAAAATACTAGCACTTCATACAGATTAATAGAAAAATGGGAGTTAATGTTGAAATCCCAGTAGTACCCAGGTTTTTTGTTTGTTTGTTTTTGTTAAAAAACATATATTTGTGTTAAAATAATCCTACCTGTTTCTAATGTATAGACAAAGCTGCTATATTTGAGGAGTGGGATGTTAAGAATAGATAATGTCTGAACGTAGATGTTTTATTATCTTTTAAAATTGTGTCCTTCAGGCACGTGAATTGTCCCTTTATTTTACTGTTATGGGTCCAAACACAAAGGCTAAAAATAAGACGAAAAGAAGTAAAATGATCGTGCAGAAATAAAGCTGGCACAACGGGAAAGCTGGGATCTCTCTGGGGAAGGAGGTTGAGATTCCCCTTCCAGTTCTCCACTTGACTTCAGGAAAGACACCGAGACTCTGACTCAGGGTGCTTTTATTGCCATCCTCATTACACCCTGGAACACTGACACTGCTCTGTTGTCTGGGACAACTTGTGAAGTGCTGATTAATTAGAGTCCAGGCAAAATATACTGTTCACTGCATTTGAGAATCGCATTTGCCAGTGACAGAGGGACCTTGTCTTAAACCTTTGAGGATTCACTGTGGCCATGTCACTGGAAACCTCCTGCTCTGCCTGGGAGCCGGGGAGACTTACCACTGCCTGAAATTTCCTTCCCTTTTCAAGTTACTGGGAATTACAGATTTAAGTACCTTTAAGAAATCTGGTAGAAACCAATGAGAGAAAGTGCTAGCATGAAGGAGTGAAAGAATCTTTAAAAGTAAACCATTTGTGTTTAGCAAGTGAAAATCAAAAGTCTGTTGTGGATAATGTTGTCAACAGAATGATTTTCTTATTTCCCAACTATTTAAAATGAAAAGAGCACCTCTGAACCACATTGGTAATACCTAAATATGCCGTAGGAAATACCTTAAGACTCCCTTTAACCTTATGTATTATTGATACTAACAATACAGTTTCTCTCTCTAAAATAAGGTATGTCCAACCCTGACTTCAGTTCCTTAAACAAGAAATGCAATTTTTAGAGCTAATTCAGAGCTAAAAGTCTGCTCTTTGTGAAACTGATAAGGCTAGTGCCGCCAGCCTACTCTGCCGTACATTGTCATGTTTACAAGCTAAATGAGGGCCTGTACCTGTCTTAAACGTATGTAGGCAAAAATAAGTCCTTTTCAAAATTGACACTTGGAAGACAGTTAACATATAAAATTAGCAGTGAGTTTCTGTCTGTTTTTATCTGTGTTACCGACTTTTTCCTCCCATTCAGGTTACAGGCATCTGCTCACCAAAAGGCTTTAGCCAGAGACCAGGCAAATGAGGGCAAAGATTCTGCTGAACAAGGTGAACCTGATTCCTCCACTCTAAGCTTAGCTGAGAAGTTGGCCTTGTTTAACAAATTGTCCCAGCCAGTCTCAAAAGCTATTTCTACCCGAAACAGAATAGACATGAGACAGAGGAGAATGAATGCTCGCTATCAGACTCAGCCCGTCACGCTTGGAGAGGTGGAGCAGGTGGGTACGCTGTGATCGAATTCCAGTTTCGGGTACATTCTTAAACTATAGGAGCACACTGTTATCTCAGGTTGATGATGTAATTAAGGTGATCTACCTATAAACCGTGTTACCTGTGGATAATTTGGTAATAATTTCATTCCTAAGAAAGTCATCATGCCAAGTATGTGTTTTTTTTTTTTTTTCTTCTTGCTTTCATAATTTGCTTGCTGCAATCGTCAGGAGTGAGTTTATTCTGGAGAGAAAAATGGGATGGACGATCGTCTTTTCGCCCAAATGATTTTGATTAACGAGACACTGTGTATTACTATGTCTAAGATTGGTTTCCCACTAAGATAAGCAGTAAAACTGCTCCAAATGCACTATTGCAGTCTAGGTCAATCCATACACTGGGATTTATGGAGACAATGTTTTTCAGTCAGCTTTTTCCTTTGTCACTGTGTCCTCCCAGGTGCAAAGTGGAAAGCTCATTCCTTTCTCACCTACTGTTAACACATCTGTGTCCACGATGGCATCTACAATCACTCCAATGTACGCAGGGGATCTTCGGACAAAGCCATCCGTGGATGACAACACAAGTGCCACTGACTATAAATTTCCTTCTTCAATAGAAAATTCGGACTCTCCAGTGAGAAGCATTCTGAAGTCCCAAGCCTGGCAGCCTTCAGTAGAGGGCAGTGGGAGCAAAGGCACGTTGAGAGAATTGGGAGAGACAGAAAGCAAAAGAGTTTCGACAGGTAGAGAGGGTGGTGTTAAAAAGTATGGGTCTTTTGAGGAAGCAGAGCCATCCTACCCCATCCTTAACCGAGTCCAGGAAGGAGATAGCCATAAAGAACCCAAATATGCTGTTCCGCGGAAGGGAGGCCTGGAGCTAGCTAATCCTCCCATCGACCCTCTTGGTGATGAGCTGAAGGAATTTTCCACTGCTGAAAACACTGCAGCAGGAAACCCAGACATGAAGGACAGGCAGGCCTTTGAAGAGAAGGTGGACATGGAGTACGTCACAAAGAGAAAGTTTTCGCTGAGAGGTAAGTTGCTACTGCTCATAAAGTTTTAGCAGCCAATGGGTTTTTAGTTTCTTGATGTTTTGCACGTGTTTGCAATTTCTTTTTAACTCCATTATGAAGGCAGTTTATGACTAATGTTGGTTAAAAGTTTGGGGTGAGTTATACTCTCCCCCAGACTTGTCTTCCCCTTGAATCTGATGGTGTTCAGTGGATTCTCAATTTTTCAGCAATAAAACTACTTGAAGTTCTTTCACACATCTTGATAAGGGTGTTGGATGACTTCGGTCACATTACCTCCTGACAGTCTTGTGAACTGCTAGCTCTGTTAGTCCCTTTTATAAGATGATGACCCCAAATATCCAGGGCCAAGTAAGCACAGGGAAGCAGGGCTTGCACCCAGGTCTGTGGATTTCCAGGCTCTCCTACATTCCTCTTGTGCAGACTAGCAAGCTATGCTGCATGGGACTTTCCTTCTCTTCCTATATTTACATAAAATGATGGTGTGTAAGTTATAATAATGGTTTGGCTGCGAATGTGGCACACTTGAAACGTGAAAGTATTGTTTTGGAGGAGTAGAAACATTCTGTAGTATGTACTTAAAGCTCACTTCCTGTGTCTTGCACACAGGAAAAGACCAATTGTCACAAAACGATTTGCTGTGCCAAGTAACCCACTGGGAAGTTTGGTTTTCTCACAGAATATAGCGTGCCACAGATTTGCATAAATCCCAGTGGATTGGGTAACCGGCCGCGTGCCCACGAATTGAACTCTGAGTGTGGGATTGTTAGGGGGTGAATAGCTGGAAGAATGTTTGCCTGGAGAAGTAAGTGCTGACGTCGCTCCTTTCCTTCCCAGCGGCAGAGTTCGGGGAGCCCACTTCTGATCAGACCGGCACAGCTGCTGGGAAAACTGTTGCTCAGACTGCAACCCCAGTGTCCTGGAAGCAGCAAGAGCCTTCAGAACAATCACAGGAGAAGTACCATAAGAACCCATGTGCAATGTTTGCTGCTGGAGAGATCAAAGCGCCAGCGGTGGAGGGCGTCCTTGATTCACCCAGCAAAACCATGTCAATTAAAGAAAGGTAATCAGATTTAAGGATTACAAAGGAATTCTATTAGGGAGGAACTTACAGCTTGCTTTTAGAAAAAGAGCTGAGTAATGGGCAAAGAGGTGAAACAACGAGTTCAGCTACATAAGGGGATGTGCTGTTATCCTAGAATTCTTTGGGGAAGGGAAAGTATTTGAATTAACTGCGTTGACCCCAGTGCCTGGCTTGGTAACTCTGAAGAGTGTAAATTCCAGACACAGACATTGGCTTGCTTTATTTGTTTTCTTTTTTGTACTGAAATCTTTGTCTAGTGATTGGGAGCAGAGACCTTGGCTCCTTCTCTTTTAGATAACACATGGCTTCAACTTGAATGCACCCACTGCTTGTGCCTATTTTTCTATGTATAGTCTATGTAGAGGGAATGAAGATAAAGTCGTGTTTAGGATATAAATCCTTGCGATTGGAATCTAAGTCTTGCTTATTTCACAGAAAGTAAAATGAATGACTTTTCTGAACTACATTTAGACATTTTATGTCAGATAATAGCTGTAAAAGATTACATTTGAGTACATTGTAACATCATTTCATTTGAAAGAATGATGGAGGATTGAGAGGAGATATTAAAATGGGAAAGATACAAAGAATGGGAGCTAAATATTTCAAGTTGCATTTTCCTTGTTAACCTTTAGCCACTGTTGAATCAAGCAGCAAAATATGTACATAGTGACAGGAACACTGCGTGAAGAAAGGTCTCATCGATTTCCCGGTGTGATGAGCAGAAATACTTCCATCAGTTCCTACGGTTCTGACAACCTGAACTCTTCCTGAGCAGCTCCCACCATTCAGAAATCTGCTTGCTCTGTCAGACGCTGGCCACTCTTATTCTTCTAGTTAGATTTCAGTCTCCCTAAGACGATATATCAAACCACTATGAAAATTCTTCATCCTGTTTTTCAAACCGAGTTTTTCAACCATATTCATAAAATATTAACTAGGTGGAGACTTTTTCAACGAATCAATTGTTAGGTTGCTAAATCTTATTTACTTTCACCTTTATTATTCAAAATTCACAATAAATTAAACCGACCAGGCAGAAGAGGCATAGGTGAAAGGCTAAGGGAATAAGCTAAATAAGAGTAATGGTGTCTTGAATCAGGAAAGCTGTTTGGTCTACTCTGGCCTGAAGTCCTCTGCGGAAACCTGGTTCAAAGGCAGTTGGACCCTAGATATCCAACTATCAATAACCTGTTAGGTGAGAAGGAAGAGATACCATTTAAGGAAATTAATGAGAAATATCACTAAAACACAAGTTCTGGTATTTTATATAGCAGAAAATATTGCTGGGGTAAAATCCAATGGAAAATACTAGTGTACCCCTTCTTTCAAAGATACTTAAAGGAGGTTCCCTATCTTTGGATCTAATCTATTTGTTGGGACTTAGGACTTTTGATGAAGTTTTGTGTCTTGCCACGGTGCAATATTTATTGACTTATTTGACTGTTTCAGTAACTTTTAGTGTATCTTTCAGAAAGCAGTTTTAATCCTACTGTAAAATTCTCGTTTTGGAAAATGTGAGATGCTGTAAAGGTGCAGCTTCTTACCCTGGGCTTTGTGGACATCTGAGGAGTTCCAGGATGACTGTTGGGTTTCTGGGAACTCCTGGAAGTGTGTTCAAAGTCAGCTGTGTGCACGTACACCTCTGACTAGTGGGAGACAGAACTTCTCACGGTCTCCAAGAGGACCCCAAACTGTTCAGAACCATGATAGTAAGGAATGCTTGTTAAATAGTCAGCTATTTGTTTAATTGTTAAAATATACAGGCATGCCTGAGATATGTTGAGGGTTTGGTTCCAGACCACGGCAATAAAGTATCGTAATAAAGTGAGTATCAAGGTAAAGCAAGTTGTAATCTTTTTGCTGTTGAAGGGTCTTGCCTTCAATTTGTAAAAAGTGCAACACCTGTGAAGTTCAGTAAAGCAAAGCACAATAAAATGAGGTGTGCCTCTATGTTTAGAAAAGAATGAGGGGCACTTCATTTAGCAGCTATGTTTATAATACATACAAAATATATTGCCAGTGATCCCCCCACCCCCTTATCTTGATGGTACTTTTATTTGTACTTTGCTGAAATCACAAAAGTACATATCTTTACAATCTGTCTGTGATAGCTTTTGCATAAGTAGGGCTTATAATCCCTCTCTTCTGTTAAAATGAGATAATGCAGCCTGACTTACTTAAAATAAGAATGCTATTCCTATATTTATTTGGGCTTTACTTTTCTTTTTTGAGGTGGTATATAAAATAGAACTTTTGAACCTTATCCTAACTTCCTCTGATCTCCTCATTTTACCAAAAGAGAGGTTTAGTCCAGTGGGAGTGAAGGTCACGTGATGAAAAGAACTGAGAGCCGGGGCGGGTCTCCACCTGTCCCATCTCAATCCTCAACACACTCCGCTTTTAGAATATGTTTGATGCTCAAGGACACATATCGAAAAGTTCCTTTTGTTTTTTGTTTCATCTTTTCTGACTTCTAGAATGTCAAGTTGGAACTCTAGGTAGTGTAACAACTAAATGAAAATATGCTTGTTTCACTGGATTGATAAAAAAATCACTGTTTCATAACTATCTAAATGATTGAGGTATAAATTGTTCCTGTTTGGGAACTTCTTTGAAAAACAAATAATCTTTATGATATCTAGGGAGAAAAGCTTTGATGCTCTTTTAAAAGTACATGAGGCTTTTAGAAATCTTATTTCCACAATGACTGAAGCAACCAAATCTGAGCTTTCATATTTGGGGGAGAAGATGATTTCAAAAGGCAAAGGAGCCATTCCTTCACTTTGGGAAATGGGTGGACTGTGAGGATTTGGTTGAAGGATGCTGAAGAACCCACCCCATGCCTCCCCACAGCCTGCAGATTCCTGCCTTGCAGGGGCCAGCTCGGGTCACCCTATGTCCCCTCCATCCACCCTTCTGCTCTCCACCCAGCCAACGGCTATCTATATCCATGCTTTCCCAACAGACTGCAGGTTCCTACCTCGTAGCTGGGAGATTTCAGCCACTAGAGGGACCCAGATTTATGTAAGAATTAGAGATGTCATTCCCCTTTGACCTTCCTTTTCGGAGTTTTGATTTGTCCTCATTTAAAAGACATAATTAGTTCATTCCTCCAGCCTGCAAACTACCCAAGGCTTACATCTGATATAAATACTAATCAGTGCTTTTCAGCCCTATCTGAAATCTGTGTGCTACCAGTGATTTTCTGAAATACAGGGACATTTTTCAAGGGGAAGAAAAAAACGTACAGAAGATTAGGGGCACGTGGTTTGCCTGTCCCATATTTGACCCAGACCTGACGGCTGTGAGCCTATTGCACTAGTTTTCGTCAGGCAGGTCTGTCAGATCAGTGCCACTGAAACAGCCATCGCAGGCCAGTATTCCTTGCTGAAAAAGTGTGGGCTGTGGCAAGAGGGGTGGACATTTTCCTGGGCAGCCTGGCAAGCACACATCATGGTGGCGCTGGCCAGGCCTTGGGGTTAATAGGCGAACGCAGTGCCACTCACCGGTTTCTCAGCCTCAGACTAAGCAGATGTCCAGGCTCTCCACATCACAGCCCTGCAAATAGCACTTGGACTTGGCAGATGTTAAAAGCGCTGACAGTTGTTTGAATTGCATAGGCAGTAATTTATGTCATGTGTAGGACCAGACGTTTCACTCCTCGGCCCTCTGCAGTGCACGGCGGTCTGCGGTGAGTCAGGAGGGTCGTGAGATTGCAGGAGGAGAGAACGCATTTGGAAAGGTCTTTTACCCTCCACAGCTTGTGGAACACCAAGTAGGAAATCTAAAGGGACAGGAATAATACATTCAAGTTTCAGTGCATGTTATTCTTTAGTTATCCATCATTTGCACTCTGTAGGTAGGGTTGGGTCCAAGTACTACGTGGGCTCAATTGAAGCACAGTTTCTTCCGTATTATTTTGGTTACTCTATAGTCTTTGGAAGTCCCTGATAATGACCCTGCCCACACATCTAGAAGCAAGATTTCAGTCTCTTGGAATGGAGGAATTCTTTGAAGGGTATTCAGGTGGACGGGGGGAGGAACGTTGTAATAAAGCAGAATACTATGCTGTTCCTGAACCCTTAGGGCAAAATGTGTCTGGTCAGCTAATGCACTAATGTAGTAAAACAAGCCTGGGTTGGAACCACATCTCCTGCTTCACTAACACACAGTGTGACCACAGTCAACTAAATCCTTGGCCTGTGTGTGCCCTGTTCCTTGTCTGTCAGATTGGAAATAACAATATTTAGTTTGTTGTCTAGGTTGCTGTGCAGATCTGCAGAGTATATGGGAGACTCTAAAGTGATCAAGGATTCCACAATTTGTTTTTTTCTAAGTCAGTTTTTCATTCTCCAAGTCAGCCACCAGGAAAACTAAATGATTATTTAGATAATGTTGTCATTACTCCAAACATTTGGGAGCTTCTTTTTGAGAAGGTCCTCAAAGATTTTTTGGGCCATTATTTTAATAAACCCAACACATAAGGCTGAATTTTTTATTTATTTAATTCTCTCAAATTATTTGGAATCCAATCTGATTAAAAGGGTAGCTGGCTAACATGCATAACCAGTGGTCCATGTGAAAGGCGAAGAGACAGAGCTGGTTCTAAGACTGGTTTGCAAGGAAAATAAGTGAGATGACTGTTTCTCACCAAGAGATGATGAATTAGATGTACCTCTTCATTTAGGGATAAAAGTACTAGCATGCTTATGTTTTGAAAATTTTATTTATAGGTACTTTGAAACCTTTGAAAGCTCTACTACTGTGGCATGCAAATACTAATTGTATCTTTTAATGATTTAATTTTGTTAGATTTTTTTTCTTATCAAAATAAAGATGACTCATTCAGAATAATTGGAGAAAAGATCAATCTTAGTCATATAGACTGAAATTCAGATGAAAACGTTTTTTAAAAATTTAGAGTTTGTTTTCAAGTGCATGAACTAGCCCTTACAGCATGTAGAGTCCTGTCAAACATCATAGATTATAGAATTTAGTGTTAAATGGATCCTTGAGCCAAATGAGGCCTGTCTTAGTAAGATTCTGACTCCACTTTCCAATGTGTGGGTTTTTTTCCATAACTAAGCCAATTCTGACTCCAGTTGGGTGTCCTACAATTTAACTCAATTCTGACACTGTCTCCCTGGTGATAGCATCAGAGCCTACAGGCTAAGGACTCAGTCCTACAAAGCTGCCTCCCGCCCCCACTTCAGATGCCAGTCGAAAGTCCACCCCTTACTTCTGACCAACTGGCTATAAATCAGGGGTTCCAACAACCCTCTCCTTGGGTTCAATTAATTTGCTAGAGTGGCTCTGAAAACTCAGAAAAGCATTTTACTTACTAGATCACTGGTTTATCGTAAAAGGAATAGTGTACGTCAGAAGGAGCACAGAGCTTCCATACCCACTCCAAGTGGATCACTCTTCCGAAGTCCCCGTGTTCCACCAACCTGAGAGCTCTCTGAACCCTGCCCTTTTGGGCTTTTATAGAGGCTTCATTATACGTGATTGAGTTCAATTGCCAATGACCAATGATTTAATCAATCTCCAGCCTCTTTCCCCTTCCGAGAGGTCAGTGTGTGGAGCTGAAAGCTCCAACCCTCTAATCACGTTTGGTTTTCCTGGCAGCCCCCATCCTTAGGTGCTTCCCAAAAGTCACTGTATTAACATAATAAAAGACACTTTTATGGCTCTCATCATTTAGGAAATTCCAGGAGTTTTACGATTTTGTGCCAGAAATAGGGACAAAGATCAATAACATATTGCTTATTGAAATCACAGTATCACAGATAGATGAGGCGACATTATACCTATTTTATAGAATGGTTATTTGAGGTCCTATCTGCTGTCACATAGCAGAAGGGGAAAGGAAGGCAAAGGGTGGGGGGTGGGACAGAGGGATGAGGGAAAGAAAGGGAAGAGAAGGAATAGAAAGATATTGGGGAGAGGATAGGTCCAGAGTCAGAAGCTCCTGCCCCCTTTAGGGGGTTCTTTTCTTCATGGCTTACTTTTCATTTGACTGAATGGACAAGTATACAGTGTAATTATGTATCTATTTGTAGATATAAATGGATTCTTGTTTAAATACTGTAAATTTGTTTTTGTTTTCTTCACAGAAGTTTATCATAGAGTATCATATATCTCATACCATCTCCAGTTCAAATATTTTGTAGAATCAGGAAATTTAGTCAAAGGGCCCTTGGGGACCATCCAGTCCAGTTCCTAATACAACGAATAAGGAAAGGAAACAGGCTACTTGACTGGAGTTAATAGGCAAACTAGAGCTGATGTGCTGCTTAAAAATACACTGTTTGTGGACGTGCATTAATGACATTTAAAAGACCAGGCCCATCAGACTCAGCAAAAAAGGCAATGGTCTAATAATTTTCCCCCCAATTTTTAAATTATTTGAGCATCAGTTCAAATGAATTTAATGATCACCATTATTTTGTCTTTTATCTTTACCTTGTTTATCCAATTTAAATGCCTAAGACTTCTTCATTCATTATAATAGATAGCTGAAACAGCCTCATGTTCATGAAAATAACCTTTCACAGATCGTAACATCCAAGCAGCTTTATATCAAGTCACACCACAGTTGAACTAAAGTAGGTTAGGTGAAAATGTCAGTTAATTAGATTCTTTTTTTGTATATAGCTTTCCCCTGAGGAAAGTTGGAGTGATCATTTTTAAAATGGGTTTGTAGAGAAGAGTTTCTGTATTAAGATGATAGATTAGAAAAACCAAGTTCATGTGGTAGAAAAGAACAGGGCTTAGAATGCAGGAAGAGAAATAACCTTAAACATCATCTTTTACCTGTAATGGAAAGGTATGATAATGATATTAAAAGATGGTCATTGTTTCATAGCTTTAAGTTTTTAAACCCACTTCTGCTTTATTTTCTGCAAATAAAGTTACTATCCAGCCTTAGCCATTAAATGTTGTTTCATCAAGAGACCAGAATAGGTAACTAGCTGACACTCTTTTTTTCTGGGGACCGACTACTTTTTATCTGCATGTTCTCAGCCCAAGGACAAGGGAAAATCACAGCTATTCCTTTGGTGGAATGATGATGCATCTTTTATCTGACAAGTCAGATTTCAGCGTTGCATTTCAATCAGCTTTAAAATCTTTGGGACTCCTATATTATTTTCCCAGACATACTTACTTTCTTTAGAATAAATGAAATTCAAAAAGAATAAAATTAGGTTCCTCTGGTCATTTAGTGGACAAAGACTTCTAACTTACCTAAATTATGGTTCTATTACAAGTAAGAGTTTGGTACTGAACTCTTTGGTTGGTATGTTTTCCCCTTAGATTAGCACTGTTGAAAAAGAGTGGAGAGGAAGATTGGAAAAACAGACTTACCAGAAAGCAGGAGTATAGCAAAGCGTCTGTCACGAGCAGCCTGCCTGTACAAGAAGTGGACCAGTCACTCAAGAAGAAGGTAATGTTTTCCATGTTAGGAAAAAGCATTTGAACTAACGTCACGCTTGGAAGTGCATCAAATAGTCAAGCATGCGTAACTTCACTAATCACTGCTCTGTTAAGCCTTAGCACTTTCTTGCCGTTTGTGTACACACTTACCATCTGTCTCACAGCAGCTTACATTGATCAAAAGGCAAAAATCTGGACATGTTCTATAACTGGCCACAGTACCACCTACATCAATGTCAGCAAGCAAGTGCCTAAATTTTGAAGTGTGTACTTCTACTTAGGTTTAAAACCTTCTTAAATGAAGTCTGATTTTGCAATGTATTAAAGCCTTTATAATGAAAACCGTTAATTGACCTAACACTTTATAAGTTGCATCTAAAGGATGGACTTAAATGGCCTTTGGTGATGTTTCACAATGAGCAGGTATGCTTTGTATTGAGAATATACAGGAAAATATGTTACAAGTTTACATACAATTTAGTAACACGTTATCAATACTGGCAAGGATTTCACATGCAAAAGTATTGATGAGTTATTCAACTACTAATGTAATGATGACCAGCTTTTGACTAGTTAGTGCACACTTTCAAAGCAGATGGTGTCTCTCCTGCTGCTTGACCCTTTGCAAATGTACTTGCTGGCTGGAAGCAAGGCGTTCTTGTGACACATCCACTAGACAACTTTCAGGACCAGAAGTCTTCAAACAGAAAAGAAAAAACAAACAAACAAACAAAAAAACTTTCTTCCAGATGATCACCTGGACCCCTGCTAGTTCTAAAACAAGCATTTGTGAAAGAGAGAAATTATGAATGTGACCTTGATGCTTTAAGAAACTTATGTAAAAAAGAAGTGTGCACATAGAGCTGTGAGGTGGGTGTTCTGATGCCTTTTTACCTAGTAGTTCTGTGTCTCCTACGTGGCATTGGAACAGCAATTTGAATTCTCTCTTTTGAGACATACATGATAGTAAAGATAATGACTGAAAAACATTTAATTCGTTGCCATTAGTAAGTTTCTCAAGTATAATAAGCTATGAGTTTTGGCTTTGTATATGTGTGAAATTTGGATTGTAAGGATGAGACCCTGAAGTGAAAGCAAACTGGGTCCCTCAATTTATCCCCAATGCCCACAAACATTATTTAAAAAGGTCTTAAAATCATTGGTTCAAAAATAACTTTGACATTTACCTCTTGTTGGTCATTTTGGAAAACGCGAAAACGCCTTAGGAGCTGACAGTCCCATATGGCCAGGTGAAAATTAAAATAAAGCTTCAAAGCACAAAGTTAGGTAGATTCCTCATGAATAGTGGAATGAGATAAGTGCTGTACCTGCTTCGAAGAGAGAGGTCACCTGAGGCTGTGAAAACCAGAGGCTGTAAGTACAGGATGAGATCTGAACTGCCGGAACACTTGGCTAAGGTTTTTAGAAGGCAAGAAATGTAAGAAGGTGACTGCATTTGCCCCGGGATGGAAACTCCAGTCAGCGGAAGCACTGGAGCTCTAAGCGTGACTGGGTCTTGAGTATGAAACGATGTCTCCAGGCTAATGGAAGCTGTAGATTCTGCAGCAGTAGTGAACTCACCCTTCCACCCCTCGGTGACCCAGTTCACTTTGGCCTGAGACAATCAGCTCTTTGAAGTTAAAATAAGCCTACCTATTTTAGGCTTGTGTAGCAGACATTGGGGCATCTCAAGTTCTGTTGAGGTCAAGTGGTTTTCACATGGCCTCGGATAAGCCCTTGGCTTGATTTCTTTCCAAGGGCCAGCAATATATGTCAGTGACACCTTCACTGTGCTCAGATGTGAGGTGCCATAAACCTGATCTGTCTTAAGACGGTCCTGAAGCAGTTGAGGAGGGCTTCAGAAATCCCCACTGCTCGCTGGGTGTCTGAGTGCTGCCCTGGAGAGAGAAGGACAGTCATGACATGGCATGCATGCAGATAGGACCTTGTCGCATGGACTCTGTCTAGACTTGCTGTTGGAGAGCTGCTCAGGAGCAAACACCAGAACCTTCCGTCTTTTCCACCATGGTGGAAAGGAGCTGGTTTTACAGTCAGATCGTCACTTCCTGCACACTTTCTGAATTCATCAAACAGTGTCTATTTGTGGTTACCAAACATTTTACAGTTGGTCCTTCTCAAGCTTTTGTGTGTGGTAAGCCCAGTCCCACGAGTTGCAGCCTGTGGGAATACAGAGGAGGCAGGAAGTAGGGAGGGGACTCTGTGAATCACTTCCATTGCCCCTATGACACTCCTTGCTGGCCAATAAAAATATAACATGAGCCACATAAGTAATTTTAGGTTGTCTAGTAACCACATTAAAAATGTAAACATTGCCTTGGAAATCTATAACTGTTCTGTTTCTGTCAAAGGGTTTGTCCCCAAACAAAACAAATTTGTAGTGCTCTAATCAGCATCTCATTGGGGGTCCTATGGTAAGAAAATATTCTTTTGGCCCATGAAGAGATTTGGGGAACTAAGTTTTAGTTTTCTTTTCCCTACCACAAGATCAGTCATGCCTCGGAGAGTATGTAACTTAACAGCAGTTCCTTGCTTTCCAAATGTATCCCTAGTATCAAGATTGATGAATTGGGACCTAAAAGCACTAATCATTCATCTAGTTTACTCTGTGACAAATGGTTTGGGTTCTTTTTCTCTCCTCTCTTTTTTTCTCTCCCTTGCCACCCTTCTTTTCTTCTCTTTCTTCTGTTCTTGGCTTAGACTAGGGCAGTGCTAACCTGACTTAAACATTTTTGCTTTTGTAGCATACATAATTCGTTCTAAAGACGGTACAGCCATTTGGTTTGTAGATTTGGCCTGGTCCACACCGTGTGGAATGTGCGTATTTGAGCAGGATCTGTGGACAGTTTCCTACAGAGTAACTCATTCCATCAAAAGAGTGAGAGAAATGAAATGAAGCGAAGTTTTAAAGACGTGATTCGGCGGGGGTCTCTTTGTCACAACTAAGTTGCAGTTATTTATTTTCACCAAACAATTATTTTAAATTCCAACCCCATTTTGGCATATGTGACAGTAAGGCATAGACAGTGAATCCTGTACCCTTTTGTTAAGATAATCACCCAGGATATCAGACTTTTCCAGGAAATAAAAAACATTCATAGAGTTTGCTGTTACAACCTGTGTATTTCTGAGACACCGATTAGGATTTTATATCTACTGTGCTTCCATAGGATCAGGTCAGTGAATCAAGCTAAGATCTATGAGGTTCCCAAAATAAGTCCTTGAAAATTCAAGGACGGTAAACCTGCCATATTAGAACCTGCATGTTCTAATTGCCTGCGGTCACTGAAATTCCAATTCACAATTTAGGGGAATGAAGTCAATGCAAAGAGCAAGGGCAGGAAGAAGAGAGAGGCTCAGATTAAAGGTCATCATCCTGCTGATGGGTATGAGCGCACGTGGCCTTCGTGCCACCTGCTGTATGCGCATGTGCATGCTTCTAACTGAACCCAGGCACAGACACTAAGAAATGAGTGTGACATCCAACTCCACCCTGCTCTTCTGATACTCTGCAATGTTACCTATTTGTTTTAACCTGTAGGAAGAAGGAGGATTTACAGATGATAGTGCCATTTCTAATCTGCTTTGGGTAAGCCTGACTCTAACATAGGTATCCTCTAGATTATAGCCAGTTACGCCCACCATGTGTAATTCTCATCAGCGATGATTCCCTTTGGGCCCTCTCCCTGTTTTTTGGTTTTTCTTTGTTTTTTGTTTTTCCGTTTTTATCCTGGGGAAAGATGCCACCTTTATCCAGAGTGGAGAGCTATCCTGTTTCCTGAAATTTTTTTAAAATCATGTAATGAAATTTTTTTTAATTTTAAAGAAGATATTTTACCGTAAATGTTAAAATTGTTGATGAAAGCCATGGTTCCCCTTTCTGTAACTGAGTAGCTTCTATAAATTGCAGTAATCTTGCCATTAATTCATTTAATTACTACACAAAGCTCACCCGGGTATATTCATGGTGCTGGTATGGATTTATTTCAGCATTCTAAAAAAATAAAACAATAGGAAGCACTCTTTTGAAAGGATAACTGAAATTGCAATGAGTAAATTAACTTTCTATTAGAGACAGCATTGTTTTTTTCTCTCCCCTCCCCCATCCCGCTCTGATAAATCTTCTCTTTTCACTTCTAATCCTCTTGCTTTGCTCTATAGGAACCTGTATATGCTTCTACTTATTCTCCTGCTATACCTGCTGCCCATAAATACCTGTCCTTTGTATCTATTAATCAGGTGAGGAAAAGCCTACACATATTAAGCCTCATTGCAATTTCTGAACAGTAGGAAAGAACTTGTTTCATTTGGGAAAGTAACTCTTTTGTTGCATTTCAGTGTGTGAGTGTGTGTGTGTGTGTGTGTGTGTGTGTGTGTGAGCGTGTGTGTGTGAGTTTAATCAGTTCTTCATATATTTAGAGTCAGTCACACACATCACCTCATTGGGTCAGACTTTCAAGTAGACCTGGTGTTATTAATTGACCTCATAGTCATGAAAACAGTTGAAGAAGAAAGTTTTCCCTTTTAATCTCCAAGCTTTACATCAGAAATAAAGACAGGAACCCAAGAAACACAGCAGAGGGTTCCTGGCTCCAGCTCAGCAGTGATGTCATCTTGCTTAGCTTGATAAATGAGGAGGGTGTAGTGGGGACAGTGTGGGGTGTGGAAGGGACAGGGAGGAAGACACAGGAAGGAAGAGGCCAGTGTGACATGAGCTGCTTGCAGTGTCTCTACTGAAATGAGAAGCCACAGGCCTCCTGCCCCCAACTCTCCATGCCCATCCTCACTTTACTCCATCTGGGGAGACATGGGCCCCAGAGGGAAGACATGGCGTGGGCTGAGGGATGCTGTTGGTGCATAATACACAATAGTTTTTAAAGCTAAAAATATCAGTGATTGTTTTCTGTTCTCTTTGGAATGTCCCTGGTGTCAGAACAATGAAAAGTGTCAGCATCCACTTTGCCACAAACCCCAGGTTCTTCTCTTCCTCCATCTATGGAACATTGTCTAGTCACTTCCCTCTTAGGGCCTCTGTCTCCTCACCAGGGCTGGGACTTCATGACCTCCGAGGTGGCCTCTCGTAAAATTTTCATAACTGTAGTGTCCCTTTAGGACTACTAGGAACAAAACAGGTCTTTGAGTTTGAGGCACAGGATTTCAAATAAGAAATTGACAGATTGCTGCCAGAGAGAGGTCTTGGGGTCCTTCTGTCTTCATCTTGCATCTTCAACAAATGGAAACTCCCTATTTCTACTCCTGAAGGTGGACTTTTTTCCCTCACTGTCCTTGGTTTTTTCCCTCTGAAGTTAGAAATGCTGGTCTGTGAGAGCCCAGCTCCACACAGCCAGTCAGTGTCCACACAAAACTGCCTGAAATCCAGAGCAAACTTGCTATTCCATCACTAAGGGGGGACATCAGTTGTTTCTTCTGAATAAGTCAACTTTCAAAGATATATTATTGAACTCCTTAAATAATATATATATATATATATATATATATATATATATATATATATATATATATATATATATAAAGTTATCACTGAACCCATGGTCATATAGACTTTCTTCTATGTTCTACAATTTTTGTAGTCTTGTGTTTTACATTTTAGGTCTATGTTCTGTTTTCAGTTAATTTTTGCAGGGTGTAAGGTCTGTATCTAGATTTTTTTTTTTTAATGAATATGTCCCATTTTTCCATTTGTCGAAAAGACTGTCTTTCCTCCACTGTATTGCCTCTGCTCCTCTGTCCAAGATTAGTTGAGTATATCTGTGTGGGTGTATTTCTGGGCTCCCTATTCCG
Source organism: Rhinolophus hipposideros (assembly GCF_964194185.1). Lineage (NCBI taxonomy): Eukaryota > Metazoa > Chordata > Mammalia > Chiroptera > Rhinolophidae > Rhinolophus > Rhinolophus hipposideros. Next base: position 24,897,103 of record NC_138047.1, read on the forward strand.
TTCTGTTGATCTATTTGTCTATTTTTTTTATGGATACCCACACTGTCTTGATTACTACAGCTTCATAGTAAGTCTTAAAGTCAGGTAGTGTCAGTCCTTCAACTTTGTTCTTCTTCAATATTGTGTTGGCTATTGTGGATTTTTTACTTCTCCATATAAATTTTAGAATAAGTTTATCAATATCCACAAAACAACTGCTGGGAATTTGACTGAGATTGCATCAAATCTATAGATTAAGTTAGAAAGAACTGATATGTTCACAATATTGCATGTTCCTATCCATGAACATGGAACATCTCTTGAGATATTTTTTTAAGTTTTAAAAAATATATTTACCAGGGGCAGTCTATGTTTTACCATTTCAAAGTTAAAATGTCTTCAAACTTCTATATTTTTACAGAATATATAAATTTCATTTATAGTTTATATTAAATATAAAATATTTATTTGGGAAGCACTAGCTTGTCAGTGTTCCCAGAGGTCAGGGGAGTCCTTTCCTCCAACAATCCTGGTGTCAGTAATGCAGAGGCTCAGAGAAGAAAATAGAGCATTTAAACAGCACACAAGCTCTGTCTAAATGGATTAGTTGTCTCATTTTCAAGCTGCAACACAGTTTCTCCTTCCTCACATTCCTCAGAGCTGTACCAATGTAAGATTTCCCTTAATTCCCCTCCTTTCATTTTAGGAGCTGGTAGTTGATGACAAGACCAGATTATGATCACTTTGAGATCTATGCCCCATTTGAGATTTTTTTCTTGTTTTGTTCAGGCCATTTGAAGTTACGTGCATTGATGGTGGACTAAAATCAGTTAAGGCGAGGGTAAAGCTAAATTTCTTTAACAGTGTGCAGAATTCTACATGGTGATAGCATTTTTGAAAACTGAGAAGTACTTGATTGTCACTTTGCCTTATTTCTATTACTTAACATGTGCCTTTATCATTTCTCTCTGTAATTTAGTTTAACTAGTTGTGAATAAGATAAAAATTTTAAAGCTAGATCACAATATTTTCTATCTACAAAGCTCTTCAGTTGTGGGAGAATTTTACCCTTGAGTCTGCACCAATCCTGGTAAGACAGGTTAGTTCTGCTCTCCTTTGTATCACCTCCCTGTGTCAGAAACATTTAGTAAAATCTGCACTATGATTTCTCAGTCTAGTTAACCTGTGAGCAATATGGGGGTTAAGAGCATTGCACCCTCCCCTCACGGTACAGTAAAAAGTCTGCATATACCTACTAATAGCCTACTATTGACCAGAAGCCTTATGGATAAAATAAACACTCATTTAACACAAATTTTGTATGTTAAATGTATTTTTACAATAAAGTAAACTAGAGAGAAGTAAATATTATGAAGAAAATCATAAGGAAGATAAAATACATTTACAGTATTTATTGAAAAAAATCCACATATAAGTGGACCCATGCAGTTCAAACCCATGTTCAAGGGTCAACAATGTGGCAACCTGAAAACACTCTTGCAGATAGATCCTTTGCAGTTCTGCCAAGTCTCTGACCATCCCTACTACCCTCCTCTCTTTCCAGTTGTTTCACTGGCTTCTACACACACACACACACACACACACTTTCCCTCCCCTCTCCTTCTCTCCATACCATGTTCATAGCATCTGTAGTTGAAAGAGTTGAAGGACAGATAGGGTAGGACTCTATTTATATTCTGACAACTATCTCTTACCATTGCAGTCAATACTAAACATCATCGGCTAAAACTAGATAAACCTGGAGAATGGCACAAGGCTACTACAATATGTATTATGTCTTCTAAACAAGGACAGGAAACCTTTGAAGGGATGAACAGAGCCACAATGAAGTTTTAAACTAAAAAAAAGAAAAGTAAATGGACAAAGATGTCTATCTTACTTATTTTCAAATTTTGAGTTCTATAATTTAATAGCAACTTGGGATATATTTTTATTAGATTCTCTAGTGAACAAACAAGCTATATATTCCTTACCCTCATTATAGAGCTATGTAAAGTGAGGTAGCAGGAATTCATGGGCCCCAAAGTTAAGATGAAACTTCTACAGAAGGAAAAACTTTTATGTGTAATGTTATCATTTGGAGAAGATTTAAAAAAATGAACCTTAAAATCTAAAACAGCTGTATCACTGCAGGATTCAGATCTGTCACATTCTCCCAGAAGCTCTAGAGGAATCCTAGAGCTTTGGAAAATGCAACTGCTGATTCAGGGAGACCATTTCTCTGAGTCAGTGACCACACCCACTCCCACACCCAGGACTTTGTGTTACTGAGTTCACTACAGAACCAGGGATTCTGTCTGGATCCCTGGAGAAGCAAACTTTCTTGGCACTTTATAGTGTTTTCTCAAAATATTTTAAGCCAAGTGCCATATTAATTTGATTAAATTTCACTCCTGAAACTTCATTTTGAAAGAAAACTTATTTTCTCTTATGAATTTTGATGAGGTCTTCCTGGCAAGTCAACCTCATAGTTTATTTAATAAGGGTATATGATTCAGAAAGTTATTTGTGTATAACCTCCTCATCCTATCACATTAGAGATTAGTTTTCAGCCTATGATTTCAGGGCTGCTGGGTGAGCACCACAAACTTTCAATCTATAGCATGCTTCCATAACCACAATACAGAGATCAAGATGAGGAAATGTAATATTAATACAATGTTTAATCCACAGTTATATTTCAATTGTCAATCCCCCAGCCCTCCAATAACGTCCCTTTTAGCCCCACTCCCACTCCATCTAGGATCTGAGCCAGGATTGTGCATTGCATTTAGTTGCCATGTCTCATTAGGAAAAGGTTTTTAATCTAATTTAAATGACCAAGGAACTCAGAACCCGTTCTGGCTATGATTGCTCCATAAAAAAATTCTGTAAAATAATAATTCATAAACTAGATGACAGAATGGTCCATATCCCTGGCTTAAGCCAACTTTTACCAGTGCAGACATGGTTTTAATACACTGCTGAAAAGGAAAGAAAAATGCCTCCCATCTATCACCCTCCGTCATTCCAGGGCCTTAAGGAGAAGACCTGTGCCCATTTCTTCTATCTTCCTCACTGAATCCAGAAGTTATTTCCTATTGGTCAGTTAAGGGAAGCTAATCTGCCATAGTGAATAGAGTTGTAGAGGAAGAATCACCAGCCCTAGGACATATTCCCCTCAGGACTCTCCTGGTCCCCCCATTGTGTCAGTGGAAGGCCTGACCATCCTTTTGACCTGTGTTGGCTTCTTTTTCAAGGAAAAATTCCTATGAGGGAAGAGGAGGTGGGAAAGCTGCCAGAAATAATTAAGAAGAGTTCAACTATAGTTTGAAAGCAAAAATGCCTTAGCAGAAATGGCATCCTCAGTCTAAGAAGATCCTAAGGTGAAAGCAAAAGCACAAACCCAGGAAGGAGGCTGCTGCCATCTTTAGAGTCCCTTCCTGGAACGACCTTGATATGGACAGCCTAGGGAAGCTCTCTTTACCCTGGGAGGATGCTCTCCTCTCTTCCTTCCTCCACACCTCCCACAGCTCCTGCCCCTCTCCCCTGCTTCTCACCCTGACCCATGCCCCTCACCCCAGAGGGGTTTTATGGTGAAAGGAGAGTTAGAGTGAGGGAGCAGGGAAAACAAACTCTGTCCTGCCAACATTTGAGGACCTCCCTCCCACTGTCACCCTGCTGTCGTCATCCACATTCTTTCTTTTGGCCATGCTCCTTCTTCTGTGCTGACCCTGAGGGCCGTAAGCCCTGTCCTCTGCTTCCTTCTGGCTCCTCATCCTCTTACCTCAGCCCTGTCACCCTAGTCTAGTTCTGCCCTGCTCGCTCTGGAGTCCACTCCAGCTTCTTCCTCTTAAACAAAAGGAGTGACACCAATGGCTTAGAAAGTGAAAAGGCAGGGATTTCCAGAACCCCAATTAGAAACTTTTGAAAGCGTTTTTTAGGCAGAAATATTATTACATAGTATGTTATATCTAGAACACAGTTCATCCTCAGTGTCAGATATTTTATGACCTAAAATTCACATCCATGCACCTGGTTACCTAACTGCTCATATAACATAGTTGCTCTGGGAAAAAGCATGTCGAGTTCCAGAAAACCTCATGGTACACCTTATTCCTAATTGGCATTCCTACTTTAAAGCTGCCTATGTTCCTTGTGAATTTAGTGGATAAGATATTCTAGATTGATTGTGTTCTTTGTGATACATACTATATATTTCCTCATCAACTTAATTTAACCAGACAGGTAAAACAGAGCAACTTTAAAACACTGTAAAGTTCATTGCATGAAGGCAGTCTATTTTTGTTTATTTTTACAAATTATCATTCTGGTGTTCCAGTGTTCCAAATAAGTAAGTGGGGGTAAAAAGCCTACTAAGTTTTAATTTAAGCCTTCAGTACTCTTGATGGTGATCTCTAACTCAAGCTGCAAATAAGGAAGCCAAACCTATTTCAGGTAGAACAGTTATGGACAGTTTGGGACAGTATAGTACTCTTTTTTTGCCTTTTTTTTTCAGCTCATCAAATGCCGCAAGCTAAAATTCACAACTGTCTCATTTCCCTCTCTTATTTTCTCCTTTGTACATGTTAAAAACAGCGGGTCACAGAAAGTCGAGAGAGCCAAATGACTATCGAAGAGAGGAAGCACCTCATCACTGTGAGAGAGGAAGCCTGGAAGACAAAAGGCAAAGGAGCAGCTAATGACTCCACCCAGTTTACGGTGGCCGGGAGAATGGTGAAGAAAGGTCAGAGTGTGCAAGTGTACATGGGTGTGTGTGTGTGTGTCTACACGTGTACATATGTGCATGCATGCTCCATCACCCATGGAGGATAGCGTATGACATCTTGGTTAAAACAATCAAGCAGTGATCTTTTCTCATTTTTGATCTCGTTGAAGTTGTGTGAATGGTTTTTAGGTAGTTGTGTGTGAATTAGTTTTTAGGTAATTTTGGTGAATTAGTTTTTTGAGATATTCCTATTAAAATGTGTTATACACAACCTCGTCTTGAGTGTAAGAAGCATAATTCAATTAGTCACATTTGAAAACTTAGCCATTTGGAAATTGAACACAGGTTTCAAAAGCAATTGCAAATCTGCTAACAAATCTTAGTCCTTTCCCATAATTGCTTTTAAATTATTTCCATTTTCTTGCCATCTGGCAATCAGTTAACCCAAATTAGCCTTTCTCAGGGAAGAAGGCTTATATCTCTTTTCCTTTGTAGGCTAATTCCTAGGTCTCGTTCCATCAAACCAGAGTTCTCTGGCTTACAAAGCCTGATTTCTGGGTATTTTTTTAATAGTGTTTATAAGATATATCCAATTACAAGGAAGTGAGATTTCCCTGCAGATGGTCATTTCTCTGCAGCTGAGCTCTTGGAACTAATTTGAGGTCTGTATCCCAAGATTTATGAAATTAAGGAAACATGTGGTTAATAAAGTCACCAGAGAGCTTCCAGCCTCCATATCCTGTAGGAAATGGTTAAAATGTGGGGTCTCTTTGTCACCTCTATACACATACCTTCATTTTCTAAGCTATTATTTAAATGCAGATGTCCTAGCTTGGTGATAAATGTTTTTACCTTCACTCAGGTTTAACTCATCATCAGCTTTCTAGGTTTATCTTTCCTTTTTCTCAAAACCTTTCAGGATCCTCACTCATAAATAATGCCTGCCTCATTGGAACCTCATACTACATCTTTGCAGAAGGAAGGGAGGGAGGGAAAACCCCTGAACTGTGATTAACTCATATCTTGGTGGAAGAATCCTTCCTAACAAATTCTTAACTAAGCTTGGAATTGTCTAAAGATAACAGCAGATAATCTCAGAATGAGGTAGCATTTGAGTGTTTTCTTCCCCAAATCACAGAACTGTGTAATCATGTTAAACTCCTTTAACCTGAGCTCCATCTCTGTGTCAACCGCAGATCCTTAAAACCCACATTAGTGAAAAAGAACTTAAGCTGAGCACTTGAACCAGAGCGCAGACCTCCCAATCTCTAGCCTGGACTTTTATCCTGATGACTTTTTATTTTGGTGTCTTTTTCCTCTTCCACCTTAAAAGTCAAAATTTATTTGTAAGCGGGCCTTTGCTACCAAATCCCAGTGCCCTCATCCACAGCAATGTCAGAGGAAGGAGATTAGCTCTCCTGCAGGTTTGGAAAGCAAGGTCCAAGAAGTTCCTGTCCCATAGTGGATGAGTTTGTGCTCACATTTTCCGGAATAAATCAGGGATCTTTCTTTAACAGGCGCTATATGGCTTACTCAACATTTATTTTTCTTATACTTTTCATCTAACGAAAAACTACCCTATTTTTCTAGTATTGGTTACCATGTACTGGATTATGTGTTTTGCTTGAGTCGTGAGCTCCTTTTGATTTGCGGTAATATGGCCTCCAGGGTACACTCACCACAGAATAAAATAGCTCCCTACACTACAGACACAGAGTCTTCCCATCTCATCTGGTTACAATGGCACATTTCGCAGCTGCAAGTTACTGCATATCAAGGAATTGCCAAGAGGCATGCTTACCCTGCTTTTCATTCTCTCACCCCAGAAAACTCTGCTGTCCCCTAGCTTCATTAGGACTTTCTCCCTTTTTGACATTCCTAGAGTCTCTGTAACAATTAGTACTCCACAAGGTTTTGATGGTATTCTAATATTCTCCTGGAAGAAAGGTACTCCTTTGAATAAAAACGATGTGAAAATGATCCCGAAGAGAGTGGGAGACTGGTTATTGCATGTAGAATTCATTGGAAAGAGGTCTGGGGAGTGCTTTGTTTTGTTTTAACATTGTGTAATTTAAACCCATATGCCCTCCCCGGTTGCAGAAAAATCTTTGTCTCTAACTGGGAAAGAGATGGCCCATCTCCAAGAGCTCCCCTGAGTGCTGCTGTGTTAATGGGCAGCAGGGGGCGTCCTGACAGTACAGAGAATGGGGTTTCCTGGTTGCCTCCTGAGTTAGGTCTGTTTATTAGCTACAGAGTTAATGATCTCTCTGCTAATAAACCTTTCCATGTCTCTCGTGCACCCTTTTAGTAGGCAACGATTTATTGTCCCAGCCTGTGATACTAAATTTTACCTTTATTATTTTTCAAGGAAGTTTACTTTCTCACTGATAGAAACTCTTTGCAGGTCTGGTAACTGAAATACATTTTTTAAATTTTAGTGACATCATCAAGTGCATATACATACATATTGAGATGTACTTCTAGAATATCACTTAAAACTTAAACTTTAAACCATATTTCAGTATTTTTCCTTTAAAGTTTCATGCTATAATAATACGTCCTTTTCCAGTTCACTAGAAGAAGAAGAGCTTATGAAACTGATTGACATCTTCTCCTGCTGTTGTTCCTTGAGTGGTGCTTAAAGGGGCAATGCCATCTAAGGATTTCACATTTGTTACAAATGAATACAGAGAACATTAGCGTCTCATTTTGTTCTTTGTAGATGCATTAATGACTTCCTATTCTAATCTCTTCTACTTAGATTAGGAAAAAATATTCATCTTTGATTTAATTAAAGTTTCTTGTTCCAACCACGTAGATACCTTATTTATGCTGGAATTCCTTTCTTACCCTTTTATATGTCCCTTACCATTCTCCCTTTAAAGATTCCACACTCTGCTTTTTGATAAATGTATGTGAAAGCATATGGCTGGTTCCCAGCTGTACCTGAAATGAATACACCCTCCACCAATCACAAATCAATGTAAACATATACTCTTCTGTGTTTTTCTTCTAAAAAGTTGCCACTCCTTGGGTTATTGTTCAATAATAGAACCACACTCCTCTGAGGGATGTGTCCAGGGGCCAGACTGTCCCTCCCTCACCTTAGCCCGGAGGAAAACTCCAGTGCTGGGGGCTACTTGCCAGCCAGTATAACACAGACCATCCTCTACTTCCTCTGTGGGAGACGGTGCAAATAAACTTTCTCATCAACTATGTTCACCACCCCAAAGGCCTTCAGAACTCACAACTCCATTTGTTCAAGTATATTCTGGTTGTCTGTTGTACTCTCGTATTCCATTTACACGTTAGGGACATCTTTTCCCTCACATCTTCATTATTCATTTTGGAATGGCAGCTTATCAGCTATTACAGTTCTTAGAAACTATCAAATTCTACCTACATTTGCAGTTGTCCTCCATAGTCATGGTACCTGCCAAATGTAAGTGTGTGTGTGCATGCATGCGTGTGTATAAATTTTGTAACATCCACACAGAGGCTAAGAGAGATCCAGCAGTGTCCGGAGGAATTTCCAGAAGTGATCCTCAGATACTAAATATCTCCCTTGTTTGTTCTGCAGGTTTGGCATCACCCACAGCTATAACCCCAGTAGCATCCCCTATTTGCAGTAAAACAAGGGGCACAACGCCAGTTTCCAAACCCCTGGAAGGTAAGTCACTAAGGTGCCCCATATGCCAGTGGCTTTATGATCGGAAGAGTTCTTAATGGCACTCTCTCATTGATGGTTTCTATTTGCCTAGATATCGAAGCCAGACCAGACATGCAGTTAGAGTCGGACCTGAAGTTGGATAGGCTGGAAACCTTTCTAAGAAGGCTGAATAATAAAGGTACATGCCAGAAGCTAGAGGGAAGCTTTGGTTATATGCTTAGAGCACAGCGAGATTCGTATTTCATCGCGTAGCTAAGGAAACCTAAAAAGAACCTGATCCTCTCTCAAAATCCCTAAATTCCAATTGTAATTAATGGCTTTTCTCCTCAGCTAAATTGTGCCCTTTCTATGGGACTGCACCCATTCATACTGTAAGCATTATCTTTGTTGTTATCTTTTAAAAAATGAAGTGATTGGTCAAGTGTGATTGTATTACCAAGCTCTCATTTTCTTGATAATGTACCAAATTTGGGATATCCAATAACATTTGTTCCTAAATCTAACTCCTTGAGATGTCATCCAATCAGGATCATGATTTAATTTTGCTTGTAACACTGAAAGCAGATTTTTACACAAAACCAGCATGATCTTGGGCCTGATAAACTTTAAATTGCACATGTCAATTTCCAATAAAGTAGCAGCTGACATTATATCTTACAATCAATCACAAATGGTTACCAAAAGAGAATCCTGGTAAATTAAATATTTCAATACAAAAGTCAATGAAGTATACATGAAAATAAAATAATAATATGCAGCAACAGCCTCATACTTTTAATAAAAATTTCCCGTACTTGAAACTCATCAAATACTAGGCTTTGGGAGTCTCTACCATTGGCAGTGATCCCTAATAGGTTGGAAATAATACAAATAACCCCTTTAATCTACCAATATAAAAATGCAATAGAATAACCTGGCAAAGCAAGGAATGCATACAGTTCAGTTTATTACATACTATATGTAACAGTGATCTAGCCCAGGGGTCTAATCCACCTGTTTTTGTAAAGTTGTGTTGGAATACGGTCATACCCATTTGTTAAGGTATTGCCCGTATTCGCTTTTGCACTACAGAAACCGAGCTCAACAGTTAAAACAGGCCATCTCGTCCCCATTGCAAAGTCTAAAATATTTAGTGCGTGGCCCTTTGCAGAAAAGGATTTTGCCAACCCTTGACCTAGAATGAGGCCAAGGCTAGTTCTGCCTCCAGAAGCAAAAGGAACAAGTCCAGAAATGCCAAGTGGGCTTGCATGCAGCAAGGCCAGCTTCCCTCTCTCCTGCCACATCATGGTGCAAGCTTTGTTCGGATAGGAAGTCCTCTCATGAGAAGTCAAGGAAAGCCTAGAAAGCATCCACGGGGCCCTGGATGGCACTATTATGTTTTCTCTACTCCTGGAACTCAGCGGGGGAAATAATTTTTAAGATATTGTGAGGTTCAGTTGGTGTCATGTTTCTACACAAATGTATGTCATTTATTTGCTTGTTTGTTGATAGTTGGTGGGATGCAAGAAACTGTGCTCACCGTCACTGGCAAATCTGTTAAGGAGGTGATGAAGTTAGACGATGATGAAACTTTTGCCAAATTTTACCGCAGTATGGACTGTACCATGCCAAGGAGCCCTGTGGAGCTAGACGAAGACTTCGATGTGATTTTCGATCCTTATGCCCCCAAGTGAGTTATTGCAATTTCTGTCTTTCACCCACTGAGAACAGATTCCTTCACTGGCCTCCACCCAGTACTTGATGAGGATCTTCTCCCTCACTGTGTTATCTCCTGTGATAGAACTTCATTACAGCCAAATAACTACAGTAGTCCCCCCTTATCCATGGCATATAAGTTCGACGACCCCGCAGTGGATACCTGAAACCGTGGGTAGTACCGAGCCCTATATATATAATGGTTTTTTTCCTATGCATACATACCTTTTCATTTAAAGGAAGTACTTTATGGCTTCTCTCTGGCATATGCAAATTGCCAGCATCACTACCCTTGAACTTTGGGGCCATTATTAAGTAAAATAAAGGTTACTGGAACACAAGCCCTGTGGTCCCATGACAGTCTCTCTGATAACCAAGACAGCTACTGACACGCAGGCAGGGAGCATATATAGTGTGGAGACACTAGACAAAGGGATGATTCAGATCCCAGGCAGGACAGATCTGGACAGCAGGAAATTTCATCATGCTACTCCGAACAGTGAACAACTTAAAACTTATGAATTGATTATTTCTGGAATTTTTCATTTAATATTTTTGAGCCATGATTGACCACAGGTAACTGAAACCATGGACAGTGAAACCGTGGATTGGGGGGACTACTGTATTCTCTGAGCCACACGCACAGTGCTGATGGGTAGATAAAACATGTGTGCCCCACAACAGATGTGCATTCAGACAGAAAGTCTTGCATATACAGCATGGGCCACAGATGTTAGCCCTGTTCCTAAAAACGTCACTGGATTTTTCACATAACTCCAACAATGTTTTGCAGATTTTTTAGACAACCATCATTTAGCAGAGATTTCTATACCTCCCTTTTATTTGACATTTTGAATCCTTACTCATGACTTTGAGAAATATTTGGATCTCGTGGGCTCAGATTAATACAACTAACCAGAAAAACAATAAAACATGTCACTTATCTTACTGTAATTTATAAAATCACTAGATCTGAGGGTTTTCTCAGTGATGTCCAAGGGTCTCTCTTGACACAGTAACATGACTAAACCACTTAAGAAAAATGATTATTGTATTAAGATTCCTTCAGTTGCAAGTGGCAGAAAGAAATCCAAGTCAAAATGACATTAGCCAAAAAAAGGTATGGGTTGTTTACAGGTTCAATCATTGAAAAGTAGAGGCATGAACTCAGGGCCAGCAGGCTCATCGGAGTGTGGTCTTGCTCTTGCCTGTTTTCCTTTGTGCTGGCTTCACTCTCAATCAGGCTGTCACCAGGTGGTGTCACCAGGTGGTGAGAGACAACCACCCCTCGCTCTGGATTTTTAGCTACCTACTTAGCCACTCCACCACAAGCAACTTCTCTCTCCAGTAGTTCCAGCAGAAGTTCCAGGCTTGATTTTCTTGGGCCTGAGTCCATCCGTAGAGCAATCACTGTGGCCAAGGGGATGAAAGATGCTGATTGGCCAGAGCTGATCTCTGGATGCCCTCCTGAACCAGCGTGGGGGGCAGGGAGTGGAGTGAGGTGGGTCCCCCAAAGTTAAGCTGCTGTTACCAGACGCAAGGAGCATACTATGCTGAATAGGCCAAACCCACAGCTATTGACCACATTTATCTATTTCCTACAAATTTATCAGTTACAGTCTCTTCCAGGTGTCTGTGTAGTTATCATAAATTGCTCGTAAAGACATTCCTGATACATACATTCCTTGCATGTTTCAATGGGTTTAGTTTTGGATTGTTGTTTTTTTGTTTTTGTTTTTTTCAATTTGGTACTTTAAAAAATGAACATTTTGCATTTTCCCATGTTTAAATAATATTTTGGGTATTTGTATATATGGTTATTTAACCATGTCTTAATCTTTCCTAACCCAAATGTCATTGTTTAAATCATTATATATAATTTAAATATATGTATATTTACACACACACACACACACACACACACACACACACACACAGAGGACAATGTTATATATAAAAAAGACTTTCAGGCACAGAGACCTGTACAGTAGGAAGTTGCCAGCAGCAGCTGGAATCTGTGGGGAAATCATGTGACTGGGTTTGCCCACCTCCCCAAGTCTGGTTTTCTACCCTAGAGAATTATGTGAATGTGTGGCAGTTATAGTTGGTTTTCTGAGCCTATTTTATTTCAATATATTCTTCAAAATAGTGGTTTCAGCGAGGGCAGTGAGTTGAGGGGAGGCTAGTTATGGGGGGAGTTGGTGAAGGAACTGAAAAATTATTATGTAAAGAAAAGGTTTCCTCTGGAGGGAAGGGGAGAAGCAATGGCTGGCTATAAATTCCTGAAGAACTTCTAGTGACAGAAGAAGTAGATGTGTGTATTATTCCAACAGGAGAGTTAGGATGGGTGTGTGGGTGTGATAAGGTTAAGGAAGGAATGGATGATATTGCAGACCGAGGATGGAGCTGTGCTTTGCTCCTCAGGTTGACATCTTCGGTGGCTGAACACAAGCGTGCAGTTAGGCCCAAGCGCCGCGTGCAGGCTTCCAAAAACCCCCTGAAAATGCTGGCAGCGAGAGAAGATCTCCTTCAGGAATATACTGAGCAGAGACTAAACGTGGCCTTCGTGGAGTCAAAGCGAATGAAAGTAGAAAAGAGTGAGTAATTTTGGAACCACCACCCTGCTCGTGTGCTTGGGAGCTGATGATGCGGTGTGGGGACAGAGCCCCAGAAAGCAGTTTCCAGGCTCTCGGCCTCATGTGGAGAGGTGCTGGCTCAGATAGTGGATGGCCGTCAGCTGTGGCTGGTTGGCCATCAGCTGTAGCCATTGAGCCATTGGCCACTGATATAACTGCCACGGCTACGAAGGGGAGCCGAGGAGAGTGAAGGAGGAGACTGAAGGAGAGTAAGGAGAGTCGAGGAGAGTTGGTCAGTTGGTCAGTTGGCAGCAAAGCGGACAGCAGGTCGCACGTCATGTAAACCCAGCCTCCAGTGAGACCATAGTGGTATGACTTCCCTACCTATGGCTCCGTGGGTGTTCCTTTTTGGCCTCACCATATCCTGCGTTCTTATGTGGGGATCGGGAGCAGAGACCCCGCAGGCCGCCCCGCCGGACACCCCGCATGACATGCGGTGATTTTAACCATCTCCCTTTTCTGCCTTGCAATGGCCAATAACGGGACTCATAAGACACTCATTAAATAAAAATGAGTGAGTTTGCACACACATGTACCCACCTGCAGGAAATCTGCCTGGAATTTAAAGGCTTTTCACAAAAATTCCTAACAGCATTGAACATCTTTTCACTTGGTGAATTCAAATTATTCTGTTTTGCTGCATTTTCTCTCAAGAGATGGGAAAAGGATGTTTCTGGACTTTATAATTCAACCCATTTTCATCTCTGTAAGGCCCAAACACAATAATTCTCCACTTAATCTTATTCAAGAGGAAATCATTTGATTTCTCATGGGAAAATGTCCCAAATCACTGCTTTGCCTAATCGTAGATTTTTTTTATTATTAATTAATGCATAAACCAGTGCTTTGCAAATTGTTTTTGATGGGACCCTTAGGCTCCTGGTACATGGGATGTGGGTTGGGTGAGTGGGGGAACTTTGGGTGGGAGCAGTGAAAGGAGAGAGAGGAGACAGGCTCCAGGCTCTCTGTCTCACTTTAGGCTAAGCTGTTCTGCTTTTATCTGCCCAGTAAGGTGGGGTTTCATAGTTCTGAAACAGTGGTTTCCTTGGTAGAGATAATTGCATGCATAACCTTGCTGTTTTGAATATTCTTCTATAATTTTTATTTTACTGTAGCACTCATAAACCTATTTCTTAAAGTTTTCCTTAGAAATATAGTATTTACACAAAGTGGTTGAGTCTTTTCAATGTAGCTGGTTTACTAAGAAAGTATATTTCCAACTCACTATGCCATATGAATTGTTAAGGTGTGTTATATTTCTTTAGTATTAGAAACTCATCCTAGCAAAATACTTTTCTGAATTTCTCCCCAGCATACACATTTTTTTAAACACAATGAGTTGGAGAAATAAAGGTTTGTTGACACAAGTTTTAGACACTTTCCCTCCACTTTTGGGGGAGCGCAGAGGATGGCTTCGGGGTGATTGACATATACATTTGTTAGTTCACACTGAAAACTCAGCATCTTGTAATTACAGTCTTAAGTCTGAGAGCAAAGCATCCCAGGAAATCAGCTCCTTGTTCATTTTGCCTCCAGAAAAAGATTAGAACAAAACCATCCCTTACGGAATGCCTGCTTTTCTACTGTTGGTAGAAAAATAAAAACTTTTGATGAAAGACATCTAACAGTGTTCCTTAGGAATGCATTTTCAACATCTAAACATGGTTAGGAATGATACCAGCTTTCACTGAAATTGCAACAAATGAGTCCAGCTTCTAATTTTACACTAATGTAGCTGTACCACAGTGTTACTTCAATTCTTGCCTCTACATGGTGAGGTGTGACACTTGTCAACAGTCAGTGTAGACTTTGATGTCATTACAGAGTTCAATTCTTAATACAGTGGTTAAGCATTGAACTGCATAGTTCATCCAACTTGCGTTCCCCCCCCTCGGGACTAACTCAAAAAAAAAAGCTAGTCAATTATGAATAATTTCTGACTGTAAACATTGTCATTTCTCCTGATCATCTTGCTTCCCCCTGCGTTGTGTTTCCTATTTCAACCCTCCCAGTGTCCTCCAACTCCAACTTCTCAGAAGTCACTCTGGCAGGTTTAGCCAGTAAAGAAAACTTCAGCAATGTCAGCCTGCGGAGCGTCAACCTGACAGAACAGAATTCAAACAATAGCGCGGTGCCCTATAAGAAGCTGATGCTGTTACAGATTAAAGGTATTTAAGAGCCACAGAGAGGGGTTACATGTTGACCAGAGGTTTTAATCGGGTAGCATCAGGAGTTGTGACTGCCCTTAATTGCCTGTCAGGGGAAGGGAATACACGCTTTTGGAGAACCTGATGTGTGCCAGGCACTCAGCTACCTCCTCTCTCGTATGCTTCACAAAATCCACTAGGTGTTGTACTTGCTGAGGCTTAGAGCTAGGGTTAGTAATGTGCCTCAGGTCACAGCAGCTGTGGAGCGGCAGAGCTGGTTTGAACCCAGGCCTCTCCCATTCCAGAAGCTCAGCTTTGGCGGTTGATTCCCCTTGCCCTGTGGCCCCTGCCACACACAGTTAGCAGTTACCAGATGCCCCTAAGTCGATTATAACTGTGTCATAGTCACGCAGTTCTCTTCATTGAGGTAAACAAGAGTCAGCACAGGCCAGAGGGGAGAGAGGCATATTATTGGAGAAGAAGTCCAGGGGAAGCAGAGGCAAATGAAGTGGAGCTGAATTCCACTCCAACACCTTTTCTATCCACGGCACGGGAGACTTAGCTCTGGGCTGTGAGGACAGATTGCTGCCTCTGCAAGGCAGAAACACACTGGAAACCCTCACAGACGGAGAGGATACTTCATCTGTCCTTATCCTGATGATTATTCTATAGCAGTTGCCTCTCTGAGGGAGTGCTTGCCTCCAGGCTGATTTCGCTCAAGAGACTCCTGTAGTTTCGAGTAAAAACTCCGGGGGAAGCAGATGCTGTATGAAGGCACACCCTCGCCTGTGGCATGCTGGCCGCAGTTATTAAATGTCAAGGTGGGCTGCATGGAGAGAAAGAGACTAGGAGATGAGTGAAGGAAGGGCCTTCAACTAATTCACACACATGCTGTAACAGGACACTAATAGCCGTTCTAAGAACCTGGCAACATTTGGGAAAGCACTGAAGAGAACATAATCCATAAAGCTGTCATTCTAAATCCTCCTCTGCTACTCCGGGCCCTGGGAACTGGTATTAGTAGGTGAGACTCCTTAGAATTGAAAGGGATCCTTCAGATGGGGGTGCTTCCTCACCCTTCCGGTGGCTGGCTGAGATGTCCTTTCTGGGAAGCTGGTGACTCTTTGCCTTGTGTTCAGGAAGAAGACATGTGCAGACAAGACTCGTTGAACCTCGAGCTTCGTCACTCAACAGCGGGGACTGCTTCCTCCTGCTCTCTCCCCATTACTGCTTCCTGTGGGTAGGAGAGTTTGCAAATGTCATAGAAAAGGCGAAGGTTGGTATCTGCAATATAAAAATAGTATGGTTAAGCGTCTCATTTATACACCAATACAGCGGTGTACCAGTGGCCAGATGATTCCAAAGCTTCTCAAATGCCCAATGAATGTCTCATTCCAGTGAGAAGGGGCAGATAGCAGTTATTTTCCTGAATGTCTCTCAAGCTTTCATTATGTGCTTAAGTGGGATGTTTTAGAAGGATTCTGACCTAGCCCTCCAGATTTAAGTCCTGGGTTTGTTTTCACTCTTGTGTAAAAAAAGAAACTGGCACGCCACTTCAAAGTTATTTATCCCAGGTACCTATGAACTTCTGCGCAAACTTAATGAATGAGAATCTCATGGGGAAAAGCCCAGAGAATGTTTTTTGCTTTTTTTTGGTTTTTGCGTTTATTTTTTTTTTAAGCTTCACAAGTGATCTGTTGAATTCGAAGACTAAAAACACTATTGCTCTAAAGAATTGATACCCCTGGTCTTTTAGTTACATTTTCTTGACTTCATTGAAAATGCCCAACAACCAGTGCCTTGGGCTCCTGGGGTCACAAGGTTTTCCTTCCAGCCACACACCATTTCTTGTCTCTGATTTCAATGTGTACCTTTTTACCGAGCCACAGGCTTGTCTGCTCAGGTAATTGTGTTCCTCCCTTTTTTTAGGCTTCAGAACTTGCAACTTTAATTCAGACAAAGAGGGAACTTGGTTGTAGAGCTACTTATATCCAAACTGTCGAAGAAGGAATTAATACCCACACTCATGCATCCAAAGACTTCTGGAAGCTTCTGGGTGGCCAAACCAGCTACCAATGTAAGAGTTGACTGTATTTCAGAGACTGACAAGACTTGAAATCCTTTCTTCTCGCCCTCTTTATTCTTCTAAACCAGCAACTTTTCAGTGTGTAATGTAATACCCTCTTATTTTTCACCCCAAAGCTGCTGGAGACCCAAAAGAAGATGAACTGTATGAAACAGCCATCATAGAAACAAACTGCACTTACCGTCTGATGGATGACAAGCTTGTTCCTGATGACGACTTCTGGGGGAAAATCCCAAAATGCTCCCTTCTGCAATCAAAAGAGGTACAGTGAGTGGGAGAAGGACTCTGCACAGGGCTGCCCAATAAAATAGATAGTAAGTGCCCTATAAATGTTAGCCAGTGTTAGTGCCGTCATAGAACAGTGACATCTTTTGAAAGGATATTTATTTGTGATTTAAAACCATTGCTGCCACTTTAAATACTAATATAGAAATCAGAATATTGTTCAGAGGAGGGTCAATGAATCATTTTCTATTTTAGGCAAAATGTATATATTACTTAGCCCTATCTCTTGATTTTTGTATAAACAGTCAATAAAATATTTTTCAGTCCTTTAGTTCAGGAATAATAAATACATATATGTATACATAATTTATTTTTGTATTTTACCAAGTTTCTATTGTTTTTTTCTCACACCAGTAAGCAGTTATTAAATACATACATTTCCAGTACAATTGTGTATTCTGTGTTGAGAAAAAAAGGAAAAGACAAAATTTCATTGAGTAGAACAATATTAGAAATAATGGTATCTGAAGCTAGATTGATTGTAGGATATGTATAGGCAGCTAGATGGGAAACAAGTCACCCAAAAAAGAAATAATCAGGAATAATTTTAAAGAGAAAGTGAAATTAAGCCTCGCGTGGAGTGCAGTAGAATTTGGATTGCTGGAACTAAAGGGAGAAATTATTTTAGGAAGAAAGAGTACAACAAACCATAGGCATGGAATTAGAAATAGTGTTACAGTAACATATTCATTAACATTTAGCACTCCTCGCTATAAATATCAGTATGATATGATGTCTGCCTCTGAGGGTCTTGGAATTATATAGAGAAGACCTCACTTGGTCCTCGGTGTGTGAGGCATGTGTGAAGTGGCCTGTATGTGCTAAGTGAATGAATGAGCAAAGGAGGTAGGGAGAGAAGAAAGGAGGGCGAGAGGGAGGAAGAAAGACATCCTTAACTCTGTTATGAATCAGAAGTTTTAGGTGGTTTAAGAATTCGAAGAAGGGAACATTACTTAGACGTTTAGGACAACAAGACAGAAAAACAGGGCAGAAACTGCCTCAGAGTGCCAGCTGGTCAGATCTTACGATCTTTTTGAGTTTGTACTGATCGTTCCATCTTCATTTGTGTCATCACCAATTTGACTCACTATCAGTAGGGACCCTGATTCAACTGGAGCTTGCCCCGGAAGTTAACAAATTCTTCTGTGCCATTCTCCCAGGTACTGGTGTTTGATTTTGGCAGTGAAGTTTATGTGTGGCATGGAAAAGAAGTTACATTAGCACAACGGAAAATAGCATTTCAGCTGGCAAAGCACTTATGGAATGGAACCTTTGACTATGAGAATTGTGACATTAACCCACTGGATCCCGGAGAATGCAACCCACTTATTCCCAGGTATCCCTGTGATCTTCGAGGGCACTGTAAAGCAAGCAGAGCCTCAGTTCTTTTCACAGTTGTCTACCATCGCTTTTCATAAATTTTTGTTTTCATAAATGACTGCAATGGAGTACCATGAATATTCACAAAAAGAACATGTCTGTAGTGTTCCCATAACGAATACAGAAACATGGATGTTATAGTCTTCTGGAAGATGTCTGTGTTATATTTCATTTCTTGAAGTGAACGAATTGTTCTCACCTGCAGCATTCCAGATGCTAATGTGACAGATGAATAGCAATTATTCAAATAAATTACATGCTGGTTTGAAAACTTCCCAGGTCTGGAATTCAGGCATTGATCTGAAGATGCAAAAGTAATACGTTTCCTTCTAATTTCACACCTTGCCAGCATAGTCCTTGAATTCCAGGATTTACCATTTACTTGCCAGTAGGTGGTGTTTATGCCTGTACTTGGATGGAAGGGCAAAGGATATGGTATTGAAATAATGATTGTAATTTTAATATTTTCTACAGTGTAGTGAACTTTTTAAAAGTAATTTTGGCAGATCAACAGGATATGTACAAACTCAAAGAAATATGATTTTGAAAAAAATAATTCCTATATGCAAAGAGATTGTTGTTTTTCTTAGCTACCGGGAAAAAAAGTGTTTTTAAATTATGTGTGCCATATAATAGCTTAGAAGTAGATGTGCCGCGAGACAGCATAGAATATTAGGTATCATGCAACTGCATTTTAATGGTATCCATTGAGCTAGTTTACAAATTTCAACTTTCCTACCTAGTTTCCTGTTTTAAAATCAAATTATTGATTTTATTAGTATCACTATAGAAACAATTAAAAATTTTGCCAATGTAAGCGAAAAGTTTTCAAATCCTTTTTACACAAGGGCACATTTAGCCTAAAATTAGTATTGTAATAACTAGAGTTTTTCAGACAGAAGGTAAGGCTAAAAAATATATATTTTATTTGGTATAGTAAAAGAAAAATATCTAAAGCATAAAATCCACATGTGGACAATTCATATTTAAGTAGATGAGGGAGGGAGCACCCAACCGCCTGGTTTTTCAACATCTCCCAGGTCAGAATCAGCTGAGGCGCTTTTAAAAAAAATGCATGTGCCGGGCCCAGCCCTAGAGATGTGTTTTCAATTTGTGTGGGGTGGGCCTTATGTGTCAGTATGTCTTGAAAGCACCCCAGAGATTTTAAGGTACAGCCGGCATTAAGCATCCAGCCCTTCTTAAGAAATGAGTAGGCTGAAACCACTGACGTGTCATGACTTAACCCAGTTCAAACGTGTAAGTCAGGATGGGGAGAGAAAAAAGGCTACTCCCACTCTGTTCGTAGCCTCGCACTGCAACCTGCTCCCTCGCGTGTTCATGCAACTTTACCACTTTAAAGATACATCTCTAAAGCTGAAACCACGTGCTCTCTCTGTAGACATCTTGGCAAGTCTGCAGAGTCACATTTATATGAAAGACAGCCATTCAGACATTTTCTGGTAGAGACCACGCAGCCTTGCAGAGGAGTCCTGCATTTCCCATAGGTGCTCACTCTTGGTTCGTTCAGTCCCACCGGCCTGTGAGGTAACAGTGTTTGTACCCTGGGTTTCATCCTTCCAGTCTCCGTGGAAACAGGCAGCCTCCGTGATGTGCCTTAGCTGTGATGTCAGTAATTATTGTCCAGACCAAAATAGGAAGTAATGAGGCAGACGTCACAGCAGGGCCCAATGAGCACTACTCGTCAGTCTGAGGGGACATACACACCCCAGTTCTGATTCACAACCAAAGATTGATTTGGAAGGATGAGAAATACCTGCACGTTCTTCTCAGGGCTGGCCCCTCTACAGCGTGCATTTTCTTGGCTGTGCAGGCACACCTCGTTTAGTTGCGCTTCACAGATGTTGCATTTTTTACATATTGAAGGCAAGACCATGCACCAGCAATAAGGTCACATCTCACTTTCTTGCGATACTTGCTTTATGGCAGTGGTCTGCAATATCTCTGAGGTATGCCTGTACCTTTTTCTGAGTTACCTTTTGTTCCAAGCGCAGTTTCATATCCTGAGATCCTGAGGCAGTATCAGACCTCCAGGTTGGGCTGAGTCACTTCCTTCCCCGTATCCCTGTGCTGTTCCTGCCTATTGTGTATCTAGTAGCCTAGAAACAAATGTGTAAAAATTTACTTTATGAAAGTATGCTCAGTTTAGTAAGAGAGGAGAATAGACTGAAGAGCTTGGTTGTAACATGACTTGAGACGCTGGAAGGTTCAGAGTGAACTCCCATCTGTTCATTCACTGGACAGGAGTTTGGAGAGCTCCTGCAGGCACCTGTGGGAGACATGGGAGGTGAGGAACATATGCACGTGACTCCTGCCTCATCCATCTCCCAGTCCAGTACACCAACCCTAGGCTATCCGAAACACAAGAATTTGCTAGAAGGCAAGAAAAGGCCAGTCCTGACATGGTTTGCCATTCATTCCTCCTCATCAACTCCGTGCGTACAAAGCATCTCAAGGCTTCAGACAAAAATAACAAAATGTCACTTATTTGGTAAAATAAGTAAGAATGAGACCATTCTATAGACTACTTATGTATCCTGAGTTTTTTTCAATAACCACATTTGTTCGGTTGAGGTTCCTTTGCTTTGTTTTAGCATGGCTTAATCTTGGTTCTTTTCCTGTCTCCTCCCCCAACCCACCCACCTGCAGAAAAGGACAGGGACGGCCTGATTGGGCAATATTTGGGAGACTTACAGAACACAATGAGACTATTTTGTTCAAAGAGAAATTTCTCGATTGGACCGAGCTGAAGAGACCTAATGAGAAGAATGCCAGTGAATTTTCCCAGCAGAAGGTACGCCAAGTGACCAGGCCTCAAACCTCAGGGCTGATTGGGTCTCAACAAGAGAGGTCTGGAAACTAAAAGCCTTCCCAGGGTTTACTAGTAAACCAGTTTCTAGTTATATTTCAACTGTAAGAGTGAACGTACCCCTGTTTGTATGTTTGGGTTTATGGGAGTCCCATTCACTGTGGTGGGGGGCGTATTCAGGCCTCTCCAAGTCTTTACCCTAACTGCAGCCTTCCCCTAAATGCATTTCAATATACTGAGACAGACTGTGAAAGCTGTACTCTCATGCCATCCCATTAACAGTGAGACAGCATTGAGTGTGAGCCAAAAGGGCTGGAGAAACAAGCAAGTGAACAGATGTTTTTGTTTTGTTTTGTTTTGGGTTTTGTTTTTTGTTTGTTTGTTGTTTTGTTTGTTTGTTTTTTAATGTTCCCTTCTAGGAGGATCCCAGGGGTGAAATCAAGCCGTACGATGTGACCCGGATGGTGCCAGTGCCTCAGATGGCTGCTGGCACTGTGCTGGACGGTGTGAACGTGGGCCGTGGCTACGGCCTGGTGGAAGGGGACGACAGGAGGCAGTTTGAGATTGCCAGTGTCTCTGTGGATGTCTGGCATATCCTAGAATTCGACTATAGCAGACTCCCCAAACAGAGCATCGGGCAGTTCCATGAGGGGGACGCCTATGTGGTCAAGTGGAAGTACATGGTGAGCACCGCAGGTTAGTGACACTTATGTTCTCTTCAAACTAAGACAGGCCCGGACCCAACTCTGAGACTGGGAACCTCAGCATTGCTGGAACCTGGCTCTCTGTACACCACGCTCAATCTGGCTGCATGGCTGCAATGTGTCAGCCTAGCTATTCGCTTTGAGAACCACTTAGCAAACCTTTAGACAAATCCCTGACAACCCAGCATGGCTGACATCTGGGCTGTTCCCTGACAGAGAGCAAACTTGCATGTTAAGTTTTTTTATGACCTCCACTCCCTCCTCTGCCCTGTCCCCAGAGGTTTTCTAGGAAACTGATGATTTGCCTCCAGTTGATATTTGCCATGTGGCTGGAAGCTGCTTGAATTAAAGTCATTAAATAAAGCATATCTGGATGATTTAGAACTGAGACCAAATGGAGTAGTAACATTATAGCAAATACATGCCCCCCAAATTTATTAAAAATGGAAGAAGCTATTTCCTGTGAGGCTGAGAAGTTAGCAGTTCTTTGTGGATCTGGTAGAATAACTACATAGTGAAACTCCTCATGTTCCTGCTGGTAAAATACCCTTTGTAGCAGACTCTCAATTGTATGTTTGCACTAGAAGCAATGCGGGAGGACAGCAAGTGAACTTTGGAGAGAGAAGCGCTTTTCTTTGACCAGAAATAGCCGTTACCCACATTATGCACAGCGTCCATCATCACTACCCGTTTAGGAGAGAGCTGATGTCACAACTGTGATTTCCAGATCCAACTCCAAAAGGGCTCATTCACTTCCTTATAGTCCTCTTGCCATCCAGGTGGGGCTGTCCCTGGGCCACAGGGAGGTTGTCATTTGCTGACCAAACACCTGCAGACTTAGAGCCATTTGATTTCTTTTCTAATTTATCAAAAGTAAGTCTTAATCAACTTACAGCATTTACTGAGCACCTACTCTATGTGTTAGAGACATTTTGGGGGAGAAGTAACTATTTCAAAAGCTGCCTTCAAGAAACACATTGTATAAATGACAATGAGGCAGGTAAGGGAAGAGGTAACTACTTCGTGCTGAAGGAGAACTCAATTCCCTGAGATGGCATCTGCCTGCAGTTAGAAAAGCCCAGCAAAGCAAGACCTGGGTGGCTAATGGACGGCATCTCCAGGCAGGGCAGGAAGGCTGTGGGGTTGTGCCCAGAGCAGGGCTGCAGGCCCAGAGGTCCACCCAACCCTCAAGATACACAATGGGGACTTTACCGCAGACTCCCGTTGAGTGCCTCCCGGAGGGTCCATGGGATGTGTTCTGTCCTTATGCTTATTTCTCAGATAAGGAATGGGACACCAAGATTAAGTAACCCACTGAAATCACAGAGCTAAGAGAGAGCAGAGCTGGACACCAAAGCCCCTTTCCCTTCCATGGAAAACCCTGTTGCATTGGAGGAAAGGTCACAGGCCCTGGGGCTACATGGCTTGGGTCTGAATCTTTCCTCAGGCCCTTCATACCAGCTCTGCAGTTTGGGTAGAGTTACTTAACTTCTCTGAGCCTTGATTGTCTCACCTGGAAAGTAGAACTTATAATACGCAGCTCACAGGATATTATATTCTGGTATGTATAATGTTTAGCACGTGCCTGGCACGTGTTCACGTGATAGGTGCAGGAAATAATTGTCTTTGACATTCTTGGCTGCAACAACATAACTACTATATTGCACTTGAAGATGAAATAACGTGGATCCACCCAAAATAATAGCAATTTCCATGAGTCACTGTTGTAGCTTTAAGCTCCTTGATGTAACACAGAGTTGGCAAACTGAAGTAATAATCTGTGTGGCTCGTTGGCCATAAAGAAAATAAGAGATAATTTTGTGGGGAAAAATCCTTTGGAGGTGAGGGACAGGGAATGTTAAGGAACAACTTTGAAAGGCTTACATAATTCTTGTTCTTAAAATACAAGGGGAACTGTATGTTTTCTAAAGGGAGACCAAGCGCTCTACAGTGTGCGATTGGGTCATGTCCTTACCCTCGCTGTTAGTTATAAAAAAGAAGTCATAGCAAGTGTATGAATGAGTGAATTATTATTAAAATGAATTAATTTAGAAAAATTAACATGCAGGTCTTCACAGACTATAGACTTGGAGGCCCCTAAGAAATAAGGATTTGAGCCAGGCAATTACTTTCTCTATTTTTTCCCAGATAATAATGTGTTCCTCTCACAGCCAGATCCAGCACTATCTTTATGAGCAAAGTTATAACTTTGAAGAAGTCCAGCTGCAGAGAATTAAGTTAGAGTGGGGAGCATTCAGATTCCAGATCGTCCCTCTGGGAGCAGAAAAGCACAGCCCAATGGCATGTGAAGTCACTCCATGGTCCTCCCAGAAGCACCGGCCCTTTAGTGACTGTCCATCCAGCTCCTCCTCGTTCATACCCGACAAGGGCTGCACCTGCAAACAGGATTGAACGTGGAGCTTGGGATGTTCTGGGACAGGCTCAGTAGAAAGCAACAGCTGTAGAGGCGGCACAATCGTCCTCTTGGTGGCCGCCGGCCAGCCTGCACAAGCACACAGAGAGGCTAGCTCATTGGGCTCCACGGAGGGGAGACTAGAGGACTTGGTGGGCAGGTGTCCTGCCCCAGTCACCTCCTCAGGTACCCCAGGGCATGGCTCACGCCCCCAAAGGTCAGGAAACAAGCTGCTCAAAGTCCGCAATGACACTGGGTCAGGCCACTCTGGAGTACGATACAGCTCAAGGTTCTATAAGTCGGCGGTCAGTAAATGGAGTTCTGCTCAAGACCTCTTGACCTGGAGCCGTTCTTCATACCTCAGTTTTCTATTACTCCTAAAAACAACTACTCCTAACAAACCTACTCTTGCAAGTATTTTGATGGCATGATGCACCAACACTTTAAATTAGGCACCTGCTAAAGGCTATAAAGAGTATAGTCCAGAAGTTCTTACTAATAACAGCTTACTCTTTACTTTGCTAACATTACAAATAAATAAATGAATTACAAATTAAGTCATACATAGGACGACATTTGGGTATGTGGAAGAAAATTGCAAGGAAAATTAGTGAAAAGTCTGTTTTATGAACTATTTTAAAAGAAATACAATCCTATTTTAGATTCATATACTCACGTCCATTTTAGAATGTTAGGATTAAGCATGAGTATATATTTACAAGGTGTATTTAATTGTTAGCAAATACCAAAATATGTATCAACTGCTATGATATATTTTAAGCATGTCTTTTTTCAATAATCTAGTTAACACAACTAATTTTCACTACTTTGAAGAAGGGGGTTTCTCGTCAAAGATAAACTTTTATTCCCATCTAATCAACAGAAATTTCAATTGAATGGCTTCCAAATTAATTGTGGATATTCGTAATCTATTTATTGATGGTTGCTCTTTTACTTTGCCCACATGGAAGTACACAGCCCTGACCTATTCAGGTGTACTGTAGGTGGCACTAAAGACTGTGCTTAGTCAAAATAGTTTAAGAATTATTATAATTATTTATGAAAACTATTAATGAGTACTTTGCTAATGGGTCAGAAACTAAATCAAATAAATATGGTTTCTGACTTCTTAAGATCTTAAATAAGCTTTCTTTTTCCCTTCAACCTCAAGACAACTGTGATTTTGTAGATAGGATTGGAGCTGTGAAAAACTGAGGCAATATAGAACCAGAGAACCCAGTTATTATCATTAATTTTTTAAGGTGCATGGGTGTTGCAATCGTCAGCACCCTTCCGTTATTGACCCCCAGTTCCTAGGCTCACCAGGGTGTTTGAGTCAAGAACTTGGTCTCCTGACCTCACTCAGCCTAGAAGGCTCTGCCTCCACGTTGTCATTTAGGCCTCCCCTCACCCACCTCTGCAGAAAGGCCTTCCTTCCACAGACAGTCTCAATAACACCCACCCTACCCCTGTCTATTTTCCTCATCACACTTACCACTGCCTCAAAGTATCTTGCTAATCTATTTGTTTATTAGAACAAGAGCAGGGAAGTTGTCTGTTTTGCTGATCATGGTAGCCCTAGAATCTTAAAGAATTCCTGGCACATAGTAGGTGCTCAAAAAATATTTGCTGAACGAATGACTGAGGAGAGTCGGGAGTGAGATCTGTTCCTAAAGGTAGCAATTTTGTGGTCTGAAATACTGCCTGAAACGACAACTTGGCCAATTAACTTTGTGTGATTGCTTGTCAGTGAGTCCCGCCTTCTGTGTGCTTGAAGCCTGCAAGGTGCCAGACAGCAAGGATAACCAGCACTTAATCCTGGCTACAGCCCTGGTGACAGACGTTATTTAAATCCCAGATTATTTTATGAAAGTGATATGTCAGCAATTCATCCCTTCCGTTTCTTACAGAACTTGGAGTCTTCAAAGTGGTATTTTTTTACAAAAATACATTTAACAGACTAAAATTTTTCCCTTTGTGCTTAAAGCTGGCCCAGCTGTTGTTTTCAATATCTTTTCTCTACTAGCTAATCTTTTGCCCAAGAACGGTGTAATATGGAAAACGCATTTGCGTATCTGGGAACCGTAGGTCCTGCATTGTCAGTCACCACTTTCTCTGTCACACACTTGGCGTGTCTGCACTTTCCTCTAGGATGACAGGTGTTTTTCTTAGGGTATAAAGAGGACCTTTCAGATCACTTTTCTCCAGGTTGGAATCTCAGGATCAGTTAACTGGAAAAAAGGTAGTTTGTCTCTTCTCCTGCAGTGAGATTTACTTTCCCTGCAGTGGTGAATGATTTCTCCTCAGCCCCGTTGCCCAAAAACTCTTTCTGTACTCTTTGTCCTCACAGAGCCTGGAGAAGTGAGCAATGCATTTGCTCTTCATTTGGCTTAGCAGCAGCTCACCCCACTCTCTGCTGTTCTGTGTCTTTGCAGTGGGAAGTCGACAGAAGGGCGAGCACCCCATAAGGGTGGCTGGCAAAGAGAAGTGTGTCTACTTCTTCTGGCAAGGCCGGCAGTCAACTGTGAGTGAGAAGGGCACATCGGCTCTGATGACAGTGGAGCTGGATGAAGAAAGGGGTGCCCAGGTAAGTCCTAGAAAGCCGCTGCTCAGGAAATGAGAGAGATGTCCTTTCTAGGAGCCCAGGAACCTAATGAACAAAGACAAGTCAACTAAATACACTTTTAGTCCTGGTCCAGCTTCTCCAGACTTCAGGCTGCACCTCTCCTTACATGTCCCCACCACTCAGCCAGGAAGGCCCACCTGTTGTAGTATGATCTTAAATAAAATATTGCCTCTGCAAACAGTAACTCCACAAAACAAGGACAAAGGGCCAATGAATGTTTTTGAAAAGTTTCCACCTAACTAATCACCAAGGAATTGTAAATAAAACAAAGAGATGCTGTTTTCCACTTAGCATCTCTTTGCTAAGTGGAAATTTAGCAAAACTTCGTAGAGGTTTTTTTTAAAGGATCGATGCAGGCTGTCAAGGACACAGTAGGATGAGGATCCTCTCATGCTTTCATTGGCAGTGTGACTTGGAACAGCCATCCTGAAAAACAGTTTTGGCTCAAGAACCTTAAAATGCTCAGAAACATTTCATCAAGTCTATCCTAAGGAAATATCAGAGATTAATGTAAAAATTAGTATTCCTATCATCTGCATTTCTCAGAGCAGCCTGAGTGCTTTTGCTAGAACATGTCCGATCATGTCACCTACTTGCTCTGTATGACACTTGGCCTACAATCTAAGCAGTCTCCCCATGGGCTACCAGCGCCTTCCTGGTCGCCCCGCACAGCTCTCCAACCTACCCTGGTCTTTCACCAGCCCCCGGCTGCTCCAGCCTTCTTGCTGTTCCTCAGACACACCTCTGTGCACCCACCCCAGGGCCTTTGCACTGTTTCCCCTGCCTGGAATGCTTCCCCTGGATCCATATGTAGCTCTCAACCTCCAACGATTCGGGCTTATGTTCCAATGTCACCTCCCTATTTTATCCAAATCCTTTCCCTCTTTTCCCATCATTCTCTGTCCCCTTAGTGTGTGTTATGTTTTTCATAGCAGTTACCACTATGTAAAACTACATGGCCATTTTATTTACTTATGTATTACCTGTCTTTGCTCACAAACATTGAAGAGACCCTGTCTGTCCTGGTCTTAGTCACCATGATAACCCCAGGACGTGCATAATGACAGGCAGGTACTACTGCCCAAATCCAAGGTTTTGTAAACATTCTTTTTAGTGTTTGGATTGTCTATGCCTCAGGTTCCATCCTTTAGTACCAGTAATTAAGAGCTAACTCTGAGGTTTTTGGGAAATGTGACACATAGGGGAGAGAACAGAGGAATTTTCTCCAGAAATAGAGCAACACTCACTTAGCCTTCCAGATTTCCTAAGAACCAATCCTCTTCTACTATGGACTATATTTTACAAACAGTTGTTATTGACCATTCAGTTTGTATTTATATGTAATAGTGGGTAATTTCAGCTGCCCTCTTTTTTTTTTTTTAAAGACCATCAATGAATATGTTTTCATCATGCCTTCAAAATCATCCTTAGAATTTTGAGTCTTAATCTCACCAGCTGGAGCATATCATTTTTTTAATCAATCCAACAGATGGAAAATCACTAGACCTATACAACACTGCCACAAAATGGCACTTAATTATGCGAAATGGGCCCTGAGATTGATAAGTTAACTCATGGTGAAAAAAAGCTTCCATCTTCAGTGTTCCCCGACTGCCAGCCTCAATAAACGATTTCCTCTTTCAGGGAAAATGCCAAAATGAGAGTCAGTTGACTCAACGCTCACATTATCATGGTGCAGGTAACACCTGATGGAAAACATCATGTTAACAGGCGAGGGGAGGCTATGGTTTGCAGTCATACAGCAATATGACCAAACTCTTGGAAAGGTTGCCAAAGAGACAGTACTTTCTCCCAGAATTACTAAGTCAGTCATTAGTCATTCTCATTGCCGGGAAGTGTCCTTCGTTAAAAACGTGTTTAAATCAATCATGTCATATCTATACCATGAACCACCATTTAAATATCCCGATTCCCATTTTAAAAATATATTCAATGACAAACATTAACTGTAGAAAGCAACATAAAACAGCAATCTGTTTTTTGTTTGGAAAAACTATATACCTGAAAAATACTTTGAAAGGAAAGCGATACACTAGAATTTTAATAGCAGTCAACTTTCGATAATAGTCTCTGGCTTTTGTGTGTACTTCTTGATACTTTTCAGATTTTCTACAACAGATGTGCATTATTTTTTATGCCTGTGAAAAACCAATACATGTTACTTATTCTAATGTGTTTAAATTGGAAGGTCCAGGTTCTCCAGGGAAAGGAGCCCCCCTGTTTTCTGCAATGTTTCCAAGGGGGGATGGTGGTGCACTCCGGGAGACGGGAAGAAGAAGAAGAAAACGTGCAAAGTGAGTCACTTTTACAGTTGGAATTAGAGTTGTTTTTCCTCTCCTGGAAGGTATTTTTATAGGCGTGGGGCTTTAAAGTAAGTCTCTCTTCATATAGCTGTGGCTTTACCACTGAAAGCCTCCTAATGTTTGCCTTATAAATCAGCTTTATGGGGAGCTCATAACCCTCACCCCTCTTGTGGAGTGTACCTCATGATCCCACTTTGCATGCTGGAGGCTGGAAGATTATTTCACCTTCAACAGAATCCTCACAGTGACTCTGTCTCTTTTTAGGAGGAAAAAAAAGTCAGTGGATCTTCTATTATAAATTATGAGTTTTCTATTGGCCAGCATCCAAAACAAAAAACAAAAACAAAAAAATCTTAGCTTTAGAGGCTTTTAAAACATGCCTGTTATTCGACTTACCTAGGCCTTTATAAATTTTGTAAAAATGGTTTCTCTGCATCGTGAACTTTTGGCAACCTGCTTCTAACTCCAAAAGGATTTGCTTTCTTGGTTGGCAGTGAGACAGCCGGTGACTTCAGCGGTGGCATGACCTCAGCCTCTACTTTCCCTTAAGTCACGGGGCAGTGTTTGTTGTTGACTGCCCAGCAGAGACCCAGAAGGGCAGGTCTCCCTGTGTAGCACACACCCTAACCCTGTACCGTTGGTGCCCCCTGCAGGTGAGTGGAGGCTGTACTGTGTGCGAGGAGAAGTGCCCATGGAAGGAAATTTGCTGGAAGTGGCCTGTCACTGTAGTAGCTTGAGGTCCAGAACGTCCATGGTTGTCCTCAACGTAAATAAAGCCCTCATTTACCTGTGGCACGGATGTAAAGCCCAAGCCCACACCAAGGAGGTTGGAAGGACTGCAGCAAATAAAATTAAAGAACAGTGAGTGTTGTGTGTGTGAGGGCCTCTTCTGGAAGCGGCTTCCCATGGGACACGCAGGCGAAGGCGGGAAGGGTTCTCAGGATTCCCAGTGGATGTCCCCGTGTGCTTACAGTAACAAGGGGATTTATGACCATTGCCAGGGGCCTCTGACATGCGCACTAGATCTGACACACATCTCAGCCAAAACGTCCAACTGAAGGACTTCTTCCACTTTCTGAGGATTTACCTGCCTCAGCAAAAGGCAGGGTGAGGGTCGCAGGAAAGGACCCAGCTAGTACTTTAGTTTCTTTGTAGGTGTGATTCAGCTTTGAATTATAAGCCCAGAGTCTTTTGTTACTTAAAGAGAGCAGAATTCAAGTATCTCTTAGAAGTTCAGAGTATGAGTTCTGGCAGACAGTGGCATCCCAAAATGCAGTTAGCTAATGAGGAGTTCGGGAAACCACAGCTGTGCCAGACTAGAAGATGCCGCCTCTTTAGAGAATGACTATTTCTACATCCTCGCAGGCAACCACCTGACAGTGAGTTCTTGGACCCCTGGGGCACTTCTCAGGCCCAGCAGCCCAGGTGTTGGGTTTTGTTCCTCTCCCAGGCAGGCACACGCACTAACCATTCACACAGAGAGAGAGCACACTATGCTAGTGTGTTAAGTGCAGACCTGGGGAGTGGGGCGAAACGTCTGCTCACCTGTCTAGAGGTGGGACGCACCTGGGGCTCTGCACTTCCTTGTGACCCTTACAAAATGGGTATTACAAGCAGCCAAAGAAGTCCCCATGCCCCACTCCCCCCAGTTGTCCAGGAGATGCCTAGTGTTCCCTTAGGCTGAGACCTGGGAGTACCTTGGTGACGTCTGTGCAGTAAAAATGAAGTTTCCTAGAACCACAATGTACCACCTAAGTACAATTAGGTACAATCCACTCTCTGGGCACCAAAACAGTGCAGTGAGGGCCTGCGTAGTGCTGCAAGGTGAGGACGGAGAGAAGAAGACAAGTGAACTTTCACCAGGCAGACAGCTGTGAAGTAAGATGTTTCATTTCAAAACACCATTCTGAGGGCAGGGAATGGGGAGGGATGATAAATGACATTCCGTGAAGAATCCGAAGGCATTCATAGCCTATTAGATTTTTCACTTGGACCCCTGAGAGAAACCAAAAACACAAAGAGCTCATTCCCTCATTCATTCAACAAAAATGGTTGAGTGCCTACTTGGTGCCAAGCACAGATTTAAGGACCAGGGACTTGCCAGTGGACAAACCCAAGTCTCTGTCCCCATGAAGCTCATGTTCCAGCAGGAGAGAGGCAGGAATAGCAAATATGTATGTTATACATAGAAATGAATGTCATGTGCATTATATCGTATTTGTCGTTGTACATTCCTCTGTAAGGGCCAAGCCACCGCTACACACACTCATAAGCTACAGAGCATGTTTTTATTCATTAGTAAGAGTTGTTTCAGTTAGAAAGTAGTAAAAGAGAGATGGTAAATTCATCTGTAGATTTAGTCTTGAATAATTTTGTGCTGCCAACGCTTTCAAAGCTTAAAAAAATATTATTGGTCTCCATGCAGATGCCCCCTGGAAGCTGGACTGCATAGCAGCAGCAAAGTGACAATACACGAGTGTGATGAAGGCTCCGAGCCCCTGGGATTCTGGGATGCATTAGGAAGGAGAGATAGGAAAGCCTACGACTGCATGCTCCAAGGTAAAATCGCATTCCTTAGCCTCTGATCACTAATTTAGTCAATACATATTTATTGAGCCTCTACTATGTACAACACGATGAATTAAACCTAGGCTAGGTCTTCACAGGTCTACAATCCAATAAGGCTAAATAAGATGTATGCCTAATTATAATGCCAAATAAAAATTATATGTATCATACAAGAGGTACAGGTGAAGGGGGTTGAGGGTTTAAAAGAAAAAGCATTACTTCCACAAGGAAAAAGCACCCCCAGCTGCAAAGAGACACGGCATTCACATGGAGCTGGAGGTAGGTATGACTTGGTAAGAGAAGGGAGAAAGAGAAAACAAATGCCAGGAAACCAGATGAGCAGTGACACAGTGTGAACCTATGGAACACGATGCCTTCAGTGTGGCCAGCACCCAGGGTGCAGGGAAGTAGCAGAGTTTAAATTAGAGAGCAGGTCAGTTTTGTATTTAAATGCACAGAAGTACAGATCAACTTAAATGCAAATTAACATAAGAAGAAAAGCTAACAATTATTAAGCTGTTAGGATGATTCAGGCACTAAACACTTGGTAGGTGTTAACTAAATTTAATTCTCACAACCCAGCACGCTACCATTTTTACCGATGAGGAAACTGAGGCACAGCAAAGTGAGTCAGCTTGTCCGAGGCTGGACATCAATGGCATGGATGCGTAACCACTCCATTTTAGTGCCTCTCAATTGTTATAAACTTTCCTATATATATATTTGTAATAATGTATATTGGTGATGGAGAAGGTTTGAAAATACAGAGAAGTTAAAAAAGAAAATAAGTCACTTATAATCACATCTCTCAAAGATAAACCAAAAATTAACATTTCTCTGTTATAGATACACATCTATTTTTTAAAACAAAATTTAGCATTATACATGCTGTTTTGTGCCATGGTTTTTCCTTTTATTATGAACAATTTTCCAAGTTGTTAATAATTTAGACTCTTACTAGCTACAGGGCATTCCATGAATATTCTATAATATATGACATTCTCTACTTACCCTGTCTCTTAGAGTTGGAGAGCTGAGTTATTTCCAATTTTTCTCTATTATATAATAATACAGTTGTGAATAATTTTTAAAATAATAATCTGCATTCATTCCTAGTTAAGGTAAATTCCTAGATACGGAACTGCTGTGTTCAACTAATAAAAGTGTTATAGTCCATATCCACAAGTGTATCAGAACATTTACACCGAGTTCATTTTCACCAGCAGTATACAAAAGTGTACATTTCTAAGCAAACACAAAAGTACATTACCTTTTCCATCATTGCCAAATTGATGGGGGAAAATGCTATCTAAGCACTGTTTTCACTCCATGTCTTAAATTAGAAGTACCATTAAACACTTTCTATATGTAATTTTTAGCCATTTGTATTTCTACTTTGGTGAATGTTTTATTTGTGCTTTTCGCACATTTTTGTTTATATGCTAAGGATATTAACAAGTTTCCTTTTTTCCCATTTTGTCACTTACCTTTTCATTTTATTTGTTGGTTTGCTTTTTTGCAATGTAATTTTTCATTTTTATGTCGTCGATACATAAATCTCTTCCTCTTTGATGATTTCTTTTACAATTATGGTGAAAAAAAGGCCTTCCCCACCTCAAGTTCAGAGAAATCTTACCTATTTGTATGTTAATTCTTTGATTATTTCATGTTTTACCTGAATTCTCCAATCCATCTGAAATTTATTTGGGTGCATATTTTGTCTTTAGCTTTGTTCTCTTTTCTTTCCAAGATCCTGGAAATTTTAACTTCACACCCCGCCTGTTCATCCTCAGCAGTTCCTCTGGAGATTTTTCAGCCACAGAATTCATGTATCCTGCCCGAGACCCCGCTGTGGTCAATTCTATGCCTTTCCTTCAGGAAGATCTGTATAGCGCACCGCAGCCAGGTACGGCCCACAGGGCAGTCGTCTTGCTGAGCAGCTGAAGATATACCTTCCAAAAAGCCTTTTTATTTTCCTTTTGCATTTGTTAGGCAGTTTTTATTCGTCAAGTAGACTGCCAGAACTTTTTATATTATCTCATTTAATCCTCATATCTACCCCCAAAAGAGAGTGACATCAACCACATATCATAAGAAGTTGAGGCTCAGTTACTTAACTCGCCCAAATACATCAGTTAAGAATAGGTTGAGCACAGTCAGGCCGGGTGTGTCTGCTACTCTCCCAGCCTTCCCTAAGTCTTCTTGCTTCACGGTCCCCACTTGTCTGCCTCTGCTCCCGCCATCATGTTTTCGTTCAAGACAGAAAAGTGGGAGTAGGACAGTAATGGGCAGTAATGGCCATGTCTCTCCCCTTTATCAAATAAAACAAAAGCTTTCTCTGAAGCCCCCAGCTGACTTCTGCCTACATCCCTTTGGCCAGAGCTCTGTCACATGGCCAGCTATAAGGGATCCTGGGAAAGCCAGTGCCAAGGAGCAGGAAGTTGGGAGTATCTGCTGAGTTAGCTAAAGAACAGTGCCTGCCATACGAAGGCTGCACAGCAGAGCTATGGCTCTAGCCAAGGTCAGGTCTGTTTCTACTTGACTACCACCTCCAGACAGAGCCTCTGTGCTCTTCCGGTGGAGACAGTCAGAGTCCCTGGACACTGGGCTGTGTAGACCCTCCCTCCTTCCCTCCCTCCCTGCGGTCATGCCTGTGGTCAGCGGTCCCGGTCGTGGCTCCTCCCCTCTCCGATTACAAGAGCCTGGAGCAACAGCCAGGAACGTCACCTGCAGCCCAGGTCACCACCTTAAAAGCTTGACGGGTACACATGTCATATTGTGGGAAATACTTGCAAGGTATCTTAAACCGGGAAGCTGCTATTCACGCTCTCCATCCTTTGGCTTAGGATGGGTTACCAACCTCCCCTGGGCTTTTCAAGTGTGTGGTTTGCACAGAATCCTAAAATGTATGCTAGGAAAGGACTCAGGATGGGCCAAGCTAGCAAGTGATAGCCCCTTTACCACATGGCGTAAGAGTCAGGCTGATTGTTGGATGAAAAGATGAAAACAAGAAACGCTTGATTTTTAAGCCCCATTTCTCTCTATCAGAACCACAGACTGCGCTGACCTGCAAAGCAGTCATATGTGGGGCATACATGTCAGGGACCTGTAGGGCCCACATGATGTACTCTCCAGGGTTTCATGTGCTCTTTAGAGATAAACGGTGCTAACCACCCCTTGGGTGGCATGTGCATTGTTCCTTCCACTCTAAGCACCCTGCCCGTGCCCAGGAGGGCCACTGGCAGGCCTGCGATTTAGGAGGTGCCAAGGAAGAAGGAGCTGAAGGAAAGATGAGGTGAGGAAAGGAAAGAGGCAGACTTCTCTCTGCCTAGAAGTCTTTCCTGATTTAATGTTCAAAGGGCTGAGCTATTATGAAGACCATCCCTTTGCCCCTGAATTTAACTGCCAAGGGGATTCTCCCATTGACAGAGGCAGCAGGGAGGAAAGGCATCTGTTAGAAGTTGGGGAAGAGTGACCTACAAGCATCCGTGAAGGAGCTCTCAATTGTCTGGTCTGTCCTTGCCCTCACAGCACTTTTCCTTGTTGACAATCACCATGAGGTGTATCTCTGGCAAGGCTGGTGGCCCATCGAGAACAAGATAACCGGGTCTGCCCGCATTCGCTGGGCCTCCGACAGAAAGAGCGCCATGGAGACCGTGCTCCAGTACTGCAGAGGTGAGCATCCCCAGGAAGTGGGCTGGGGTGATGGACAAGCCAGGACCCCTCAGCACAGTGACCAGCGTCCATCCAGAGGCTAGTGCCCAGCCGGTTTTCTGCAGACTTGGTCGGATTCCCAGACCAGGCTTTCCCTTTTTGTGGGTGCCAGCCAGCCTTGGTAAAGCCCAGCAGACAATGGTGAAACCAATGGTTTTCCCTTTAACTTTTGAGGCTTATTCATTTTGAAACTAGAATATTCTCAGCTGCCAGCATGAATGAGATTTCATGTTTCTCTTCTATATTATGAAGCTGTGCAACTTGTTATTCAAGATGAAATGTTGTACAGTTGATCCTTTAACAACACAGGTTTGAGCTGTGTGGGTCCAGTTACACATGGATTTGTTTTCAATAAATATACAGTCATCCCTCTATATCTGCAGATTTCACATCTGCAGATTCAACCAACTGTGAACCCAAAACAGTATTTTCGATCAGTGGTTTGGAGTCCGCAGATGTGGAAGTTAACTGTAGGCTGTACGCATTGTTCTATACCATTGTATGTAGGGGGCTTGAACGTCCATGGAGTTTGGTATTTGTGGGTGGTCCTGGAACCAGTCCCTTACAGATACCACGAGACACCCAAGTTCTTGGGGAGGTCAAAGTTATATGTGAGTTTTTGACTGCATGGGGTGTCTGTCAGTGCTCCTAACCTCCGTGTTGTTCAAGGGTTATCTATATTGTGGAATGCCCTGGACTGTCGAAAACCCTCTTGTACTCAGGAGGAATCACGCCTGGGGACACCTTGGCCTCCACCCGCACACTGTCTACTGCACACAGCTTCACACTGTGGGGGAGTAGAAAACTCCCCCACAAAGGCTGAAAAGCCAATGGCAACCTTGTTACCATTCATTATTATTTTTGGTATGATATCTAAAAAGAAAAATCTAATCTCAATTCATGGTTTTTTACTGTACTGTCCACCTAAAATTTGTGGTCTTTTACATAAAATGAAGATGCCAGTAATTTCTTATGTGAATCTTTAAGGTTTTATTGATTAGTTTAGTGTCACCAAGTGTACAATGAATTCCTTCTTGAAAGCTGTTTAGTAATACATAACTTATTAAACTTCCCCCCAAATGTTTAAGGTAAAGTGGCTTGTAAAATGGCACTTAATCCACAGTGAACTTAACACTGTGTTAAAAAGTCAGAGGAATATTTCTGCAAGTGAGTACAGGAAGAAGGGCCCCACCCAGAAGCCACAGAGAAAGGCGTTCTCCCATCCAAGGACCCAGAAGCATTTTGTTATGTTCAGGAAGTCATCAGGTTGATTACATGCAATTTTATACGTTGTCATATGCAGAAAAATAACATGTTATATAAACACCATCCATGTGTTGTTATGAACTACCCATAACTTCCGTTTTAAGCATGAAGTCAAGAGATCCAAACAAACAAAGACATAGTCTCTAGGCCCTCCCTGGGTCTGCTGACACTTGCATTCTATGTACCTGCAGGAAAAAATATCAAGAAGCCTCCTCCCAAATCTTACCTGATCCACGCTGGTCTGGAGCCTCTAACATTCACCAATATGTTTCCCAGTTGGGAGCACAGAGAGGACATCGCTGAGATCACAGAAATGGTGAGCACACTCCCCTGTGAAGGTATTAGGTTGGTGCAAAAGTCATTGTGGTTTATGCAATTATTTTTAACCTTTTAAACCACAATGACTTTTGCACCAACCTAATTAGCTCCCCACCTGTCAGATCGTGGATGGACTCTACATTGGGGAAAAGCATCTAAGTTGCATTTTCAAAGTGAGAGCATGTCTTTTCATTTACAACCTGTTCACAAATCTACATAGAATTAGCTTAGGAAGAGGAAAGGCCTAAGGAGAAATCAATCGAAGTATTTTGGTAATTTTCTACACGTGGGGCTCAGGTTAAAAAATCCTAAAAGCAAAGGTAAAATTAATTATCCATTACATATCCATAAATAAAAGCTGTTGTCTCTTCATTGTTAGCTAAAAATGTATTGCTTCTCAAGCTCCATATAAAGCACAGCCAAATCCTCATGTTTCAGACGTTGACCTTATTTTACAGGAGACACAAAATAACCCCGTGATGAATTAACATGTACAAATAACTAAGGGAATGGCTGTACTGTGAGTCACTGCTGATAAAGAACAGCTCACTATCACGTTAATACTGCCTTTTATGAGACTACCTGGTAATACCACATGAGGCGTTTATCAGAATCTCTATTATGAACTAGAATGTTATCATTTCCAACTGCACAGAAAAAAGGAAGCTGCCTACAGTTATGTAGAATTGTTTAATTTATGAGTTTTTAACATTGCTAACAATAGCAAGTTCAAGGGTGCTTTGGGTTGGGTGGGAAATAGATTTGTTTTGGTTTTCTTACTGTGTAGGAGAACTGCTTTTCTGTGTGTAGTGGGGGAGATGACATGAGTGTATTTTATAGGAGGTCTGAATAAGTTTAAACAAAAACAGAAAAGTTCACTGCTGCTTAACAACAGAGCGAGCCTGTTTCATAGTGCAAGCATCACTGCTGACCCCACCCTCTCGTCTTAGCCAAAAGGACTTGATTTACACAGTTTGGGGCTGAGGCAGTCTGCTGACCAACACAGTCTCAGCGAGAGGGCTCTCTTCACAATAAATGTGTGATCCACGAAACTTCAAACCTCTAGGGAATCCGAACACTGTCTCCGCAGTCTAAGTTCAAGGATGTAAATCAGGGCCATTTTTCTGTGCACACTCTCCATCACTGGGGGCTGGCAGTGGGCTGAGCAATGTCTTGGGCAGGCCTGTGGGATTCTGGCCAGTGAACAGTCAGGCGTCCCACACTGACAAATTGTAATAATAATTAGGATTCACTGAGAGCTCGCTCTGCGCCAGGCACCACTCCATATTACACTGATTTTCTCCTTTAATTTTCACAACAGTCCATTAAGAATCATCTTATTATTATCCCCATTTTACTCGTGAAGGAGCCGAGGCACAGAACATGAAGTAGCTTGCCCCAGATCTCAGGCTGGCTATGAAACCTGCCTCTTGCCTGCTAGTCTACTCGGTATATTGCTGCATCGTTAGCCATTCACTCCTCCCACCCACCCAAAAGGAGGGCAGCCAACCTGGGATCCCAACTTTAACAGAGAAAGAAAATTTACTGGAATAACCTATTCGGATTAAATGTACAGAGGTTTTTTTAAAAAGTCTTGTTTCAGCCCCCGCATATTCTAGATGTATTTTCTGACCACGTTTTTTTTTATCGTGGATTAAGAAACAGGGGCTTGTGGGGGGGAACGGGGAGTGCAGTTCTTTTTAAGGTTAATTATTTTTAAATACTTTTAAACAGATCCCATTACTTGGATGCTTCTGGTGTTCAGGCTTCAAATTTAATATTATGCCATAATTCACCCATGTGATGATAGTCCCTAAACTTTTATTTCTGAGGCAGCCCTGAGGATTTGTTTGAAACTTGCAGTGGGAAGATATCTAAAGTCAGCTGGAAGAACCGAGGGGCTTTGGGCAATTCCTTTCCACTTCAGAGCCCTGTTTCCCTGAGAGCCAGTATCTCCAGGCTGGTGTGGGGCTCAGATAGGGTTGTGCATTTGCAAGCACATAGTAGAGCATGGTCACATGTGGGACACAGAATTCTCCTCTCTGCCCCTTCCTCTTCTCTAGGATACGGAAGTTTCCAACCAGATCACTCTTGTGGAAGACGTGTTAGCCAAGCTCTGTAAAACCATTTATCCACTGGCTGATCTCCTGGCCAGGCCTCTGCCCGAGGGAGTTGACCCTCTAAAGCTTGAGATTTATCTCACTGATGAAGACTTTGAGGTAAGTGTTTCTGTAGGTGGGATAGCAATTAAGCCACACACTGGGCTGGTACGAGAGTCCTCTTACTCAGCTCTGGGCATTTCTCCCGACTCTTCCAGTTTGCACTAGACATGACAAGAGAGGAATACAGTGCACTGCCCGCCTGGAAGCAGGTGAACCTGAAAAAAGCAAAAGGTCTGTTCTGAGCGGAGAGATGCTGCTGGCGGAAACTCTGTTGTCACTTTCAATACCATTGGACCAGGAAAATGGATAGTTTTGGGACTGGTATTTTTAAAAATATTTTTTAATCAGAGTTTTCAAACCCTGAAGTGATTAGCTCTACTGCTTGTCCTGGAGTTGTGTATTTTGTAAATGTTTAAGAGAACTCTTCGGAACTCTCTTTCCACGATTCAGCAGGTAATGTAATTAAAACCATCCATAGGTGCACTTACGCAGCGGTTCCCAACAGCCGCGAGAGCACTGCCCTCCTGTTCCAGCTAAGCGTTGCCTAATTTTTTTAAGCAGTTCTCTTTATAAAGTGTTATTTTGATAGCTTGTGGATTCTAAAATATATATATTTATATAAACACCATATAAATCAAATATGTATTTAACAAAGCACTATGTATTCATTCACTTTTAAGGGTTTTTTTTGGTTTTTTTTTTTGTTTGTCTGTTTTTTTGGTGTCAAAATAATATTAAAAGGTAGATGGAATTAGCTCTGCCACCGATACGTATCCTCACATGTGTTCAGAAACGTCTCCTTCAGCATTAGGTCTGACTTGTTCTGAGTGCTGCTTCCGGTGCTAAAATGAACAAAAAATGTGTACTTCCTGGCATGGAACCTGTGCGAATCCACCTTTCTACCTTCATATCTTCCTAAAATGTATAGTGCCTTGTTTTTATGTACAGTTTATATACAGAAAAGTTTGCTCTGCATTTTTTTGATGGTGGTTTGGAACATTATCTAAAATTTTACTCTAAAATAGTAAAAATAAAAAACATCTCAATTTCTAATACCTGTTGTAAACATTAAACATGTCATTTTGCTATCTAGGACTCCAAAATTCAAACTTCAGAATAAATGCAATAATTAATTGATTGGTTCACATTGAATTCCCAGCATGTTCCTTTCTGAAAAATATTTTTTTATAAATGTTAACCTAGTACCAGTATTTCACCATTAAATATTAACTAATCTATTAATTTCATTTAGGGCAAGATTTTATACGCGATCTTAAGACTAAGTAGATATTCCACTCATAAAATTACTTCTAAGTACTATGTTGAAGACATATTTTTGCAAATCATCATTCAACAGAAGCTCTTTACCCTACAACTATACCTACATCTCAAATTCAGGATCTTGGTGCCTTTTTAACATATTGAATACATAAGGCATTTAGAAAATTTAAAAATGAGCCAGAGAATATCACAGGCTCATGTGTCCTTAAAATCCCAAATCCCAAATGGTTTTGAACAAATGCTATAGACCTACTACGAGTTCTTACAGCCCCCACTTTGGTTGAAGTTTAATGGATTGGATAATAGCACATTTACCTTAAACATAGTCACTTTCTTGTGTGCCCCTACCGTGGGACTGTAACCCACCCCTGGTGCCACCACCTTTGACTGTGATATTTGGGCAGTCACTGAACTGTCTCACCT
Source organism: Rhinolophus hipposideros (assembly GCF_964194185.1). Lineage (NCBI taxonomy): Eukaryota > Metazoa > Chordata > Mammalia > Chiroptera > Rhinolophidae > Rhinolophus > Rhinolophus hipposideros. Next base: position 24,938,336 of record NC_138047.1, read on the forward strand.
TAATTTCCATTTGTTTTTTGTTTTTTTAAAAAAAGCTGTCCTGCTCCTGCCTATATCATAGGATTGATTCTTGCTGAGGATCAGCTGGAAGCTTCTGGAATATTGTGAACTGCTAGGTAACTGCTGGTGTTATTATTGTGATGACAGCATGGAATAGGAAAGATGAGAGGTGAAGTTAAAGAATGGAGCCACGCACCTAGAAATTATAGATTAAACCAAAACGAGTAGAACCTTCCAAAGAAATAAATGTGGAAGGGAAAGGAGACAGAGGGCTCAGAGTCCCATAGGTAGTAAGCAATGAGGAAGAGAGAAGGAGTCACAGAGCCAGTAGGGCAATCTCTCTCACGCATATGTGGTTTTTCTGATCCCTTTCCTGTCATCACTGTGACTTTGGACCTTTGCATGCTGGCAAAGGCCTCAGCCTAAAAACTTCAATTGCTGATCTTAACAACTCAGCCAATTATGTGGTACCAATGCTTCAGGCCTTTCTCCAGAGCCACTGTGAGAGCAAAGCGCTGTGGTGAACTTTTATTAAACACAACAAAGTCAGGTGATTGGTATTTCCTTCATTTACTGCTTTTGAAGAGGGGACTTTTAAAGAGGGGAACTGATGTTTGGGTTGCGACTGATACCAGAGTTGCAGTGGGATAGACGAGATACTGTTTCCCGAGGTTTTTGAGGAATCATATGAATATAAGCAGTTCCCAGAGGAGTGGAACCATTGTCCCTATTTGTTCCCCTTGGGCTATGCCCGGGTCAGCGTCAGGGAAAGCCTACTCAGGAGCCCACTTCCTTTGTCTCCTTATTTTAAAACTTTGGCCCTACTCATAGAGCACCCATTTTGATAAAATGCAATGCATTTCAGAAACAACTTCAGAATCCATTTGGGTCCTTTACTTTTGTTGCTTTTTTCTTTCTTTCTGATTAACAAAGTAACACGTCTGTCTACACAGACACTTGTACACGAATATTCCTAGCAGCATTCATAATAGACCGCACCTGTAAACAACCCACTTGTCCATGAACTGAGAAATGGATAAACAAAATGTGGTACATCTATACAACGGATGCTATCCAACAGTTAACAGAACAAACTACAGGTAACACGACAACGTGCATAAACCTCAAAAAGTGAAAAAAGCCAGATACAAAAGGCCATGTATTGTTAGATTTCATTTACAGTCTTCCCCCCTTAGCCACGGTTTTGCTTTCTGCAGTTTCAGCCACCACGGTCAACTGGGTCTGATAATATTAAATAAAAAATTCCTGAAATAAACAATTCCTAAGTTTTAAACTGTGCACTGTTCTGAGTAGTGTGATGATATCTTGTGCCGTCCTGCTCTGTCCTGCATAGGACATGAATCTTCCCTTTGTCCAGTGTCTCTCTGCCGGGTACTCTCCCCACCATTAGTCACTTAGCAGCCTTCTGCGTTATCAGAAAGAGAGAGAGAGAACCACATTCACATAACTTTTATTACAGTATATTGTTACAATTGTTCTATTGGTCATTGTCAATATCTTACTGGGCCTAATTTATAAATTAAACTTTATCATAGGTACATATGTATAGGATAAAACATAGTATATGTGGGTTTGGTACTATCCGCAGTTTCAAACACCAACTGGGGGTGTTGGCGCATATCTCCCCTAGATAAGAGGGCACTGCTGTGTATGAAATTTCCCGAGAAGGCAAAAGGATTCAGACAGAAAGCAGATCAGTAGTGGCTGGAGATGAGGGTGGCAGTGAAGGTTCAGCTGCAAATAGCAAGAGGGAACCCCTTTAGGGAGATGGAAATGTTCCAAAACTGGATTAGGATGGTTGCACAACTCTATAAAAGTACTAAAACTTATTGAATTGCCTACTTACATAGGTGTATTTTATGGCATATACCTTATACCCCAAGAAAGCTCTTTTGAAAAATAGTAACACTAAGCAACATGAAAAATTCAGACATTGTAAGGATATATAAACTAGGAATTGAAAATCAGGTTCTCCCACTGTTAAAGAAATAATTATCCATGACACTTGTTAAGACAGGCAGACTTAATTCAGGGCTGTCACAAAAAGTATAGGGACCACTGCAGTGAGGTTTGCTGTAGGCAAGAGAGATTGGGCTCAACTCCGAATAGACAAGGAAAAGTGAGAATTTATAGCCAAGGAGCAGAGGCGGGCAGTCAGTGGATGGAAAATTAGCAACAGGAAACATGAGGATCAGGGTACAGGGGACTCTGAGTAAACCACCCTAACAGGATTTTTGCTGAAGGCAGATCCCCTGGGGGATGGTAGCGGACAAGGGACTTGACCAGATGACATCAGATGTCAAGGGTGGGGGATCTGGCGAAATCTACATGACAGGATTTTTGCTGAAAGTGGGCTTGTGGAGGACAGGCCCAAGGACAGGGCCTAATCAGGCTCAGAGGAGCCTGACTAAAGTTTGGTCAAGGAGAGCATCTCAGTCCCCACTTCCCAAATATAAGTACTTCAATAATTTGTAGTCTAGATTTTTCTTTGTATCTACTGACATAGAGATGTATGCTCTTGTTTTTTCGAAGAGGAAAATTGCAATTGTGTTTCAGCATCTTCATTTTCCTATTAACAACACAGTCCAGACTCTCGTCCTTGGATGTTTATCTGTGTGTGTCTGAGGTTCTGCGGTCACGTGGGGCACAGTGTGACAGCCCACATCACTGCCTCCCCCAATCTCCACCTTCCTCAGTAAGGGTAGTCAGCATCGCACCTGGACCCAGAGAGAGGACCTGGGGACTCGTGTTCACAGGCCTTGCTTTTTTTTTTTTTAACTGTTAAATATTATTATTTTAATAATATTTTTATTCTCACTTTATACCTAGTTACACAGATCACATGAGACCAAATATTATACCCATTTGTGTTATTATCTCTATCTGGTAAATGTCACAGGCCTTTCATGATCTCAGATCCACAGTAAGGGCGAGAAGCCTTAAAACAGGCCTCTGTACAAAGCCTTCCTGGACAGCAGTGTAGTGAGTGACTGGTAAGTGTCAGGCGAACAGCAACAAGCAAAAGATCAAGGTAATGATTCAAACGCAAACATTGGAAAATTGACTATACTGGTGTGGCCTTCGACCCAAAGAAATCTTCCTACTTGACTTTTTGAAAGTAAATGCATTCATTACATTGCATGCACCAGCGCTTTCTGCCTCGGAAGAAAGGATGTTAGGGCTGCTTTAGATCTCCTACAGGAGATGGACCCCAAGAGTTAGATCAGAAAGATGGAGTTGCAGGGGGAAGACACCAGACATTTTGTGTTCCTATAATCAGGACCGTGGATTTGCTGCGGGTGTTGAGTTTGTATGGAAATACCCCACAGTTTTCACCATTTGAATGCATGATATGTAATGTTGATCCTTGAAGATTAATAGGAAAGAAAGATTAACAGACCAGCACCCCTCATTCCTAATAATGAACTAGTCCTCTGTGGAGCTTTCATATCATGCTGCTGACATTGAAAAGAAAGCTACAGGAGCAGAAAGGAATGCAAGCTGAAGTACTGGCAAGCGGTATTCAAAATCCCTCAGCTTAACCTTCCTTCACAGGCTCATCAGAGTGGTAGGAAATGTCCTTGACACCTAAAGCCATGGAGCTCGGGAAATCTCTTAAGGGAGCTATTGGAACTGACGTGTATGATCTGGAAACTGACATAAATTGCCTGTTATTAAATCTCACTGAATTATTAAGTCTAACTTTACCATCTGAATACCATTTTAGCATCCATCCTGAAATGGTCATAACACGATGCGTTAGCTCCATAAAGGTAAAGAACTGCTGAACAACAACTGAACAAGGAGATTTATGCCTATATGGAAGCAAAGAAAAATAAAATGGGACAGGGAGGACACAGTATAGCTGGTACTTTTTGATTGGTGATTTCCACATACAAAGAAAGCAAGCAACTAAACCATGCATTTGGGAACTGTAAGTCCTTAGTATTAGTTCAGGGTTCATCCTAGGAGGCGATTATAAACTAGGCACCCTGCCTCTCCTCCCCCGTCTTCTTCCATCCTCACCTTTAGTGGTTCCTTTCACTCCAAACACCTGTTCTTCCTGAAGGAGGCTCTTCCGTTCTTTTAAATCAGGAATCACGAAGACCTGGCATGGCACATCATTTGTCAATGATGACATTTCAGGTCCCTGTGGGAAAGATATTTTTCTGGTAGTTGGGCAGTGTCCTTCCACAGGTCAGATGCCCCCACTCTGGTGGCCACATCGTCTGTGTTCTATACCCTAGGCCTGTCATGATGGCAATGGTCCATATTCATCCGTGAGCATTTGTGTTTACTGTGTTTCCATCTGTTCATTCCTGTATTTATGAGTGTGTGCAAAGTGTAAGGCTCACCAGAGAATATACACATGAGTTATATCCAGGCTCTGACACCACAAGGAGCATGCGTTCCAGGGAGGAGAGAATGATGAGCATTCACCAAAAAGGATAAGTCAAGATGCCATGGGAATCTATTATGGATTGAATTGTGCTCCCCTCCCGCCTCGAAAGAAAGGGGGAAAAAGATATGCTAGAGTCCTAACTCCCAGTACCTCAGAATGCGACATTATTTGAAGATAGTCTATAGGTAATGGAATCAAATGAGGTCATTAGCGTGGGTCCTAATTCCAACATGACCAGCATGCTTATGTGAAAAGGGGATTTGGACACACAGGTAGGCATGCATAGAGGGCAGGCGATGTGAAAAGAAAGGGAGAAGACAGCCATCTACAAGCAAAGGTGAGAGACCTCAGAAGAAACCCACCCTGCCAACACCTTGATTTCACACTTCTGGCCTCCAGAACTGTGAGGCATTAAATTTCTGTTGTTTAAACCACCCAGTCTGTGGTACTTTGTTACAGCAGCTCTGGGCAACTAATACAGAGTGCAAAACGAGACTTCTAGTTGGAGGGAAGAGGGAGTGGAGCAATCAGGGCAACTTCCTGGAGGAAGTGCCACCTGGGAAGGCCTGGACTGTCTGTTAGGATTTCTCAGTGCAGCTGGGTAACATCAGACAATAGCTCCAAAGGAGATTTTGAAAGGGGAGATGGAGAGGTAGTGTGTGCAAGTCTCCCAACTGTGACACAGGCAGGATAGGGGAATAGCAATTAGAGCCTATGGGCTGAAGGGAAGGTGCAATCAAGGGAGAACAAAGTTGGAAATGGACAGGCCGATTGGTCCAGGGCAAAGAACATTTTCAGATGAGAGGATGAGCTGGCAACAACATCCAGGACTGACTCCTCTGAGCTCCAGGATGCATTAGGCCAAGTGGGCAGCTCCCTATCCGCACTGTGACCCAGTGTGTTTGTTTCCAGAACCCCCTTGTCTCATCTTACCTGCTTACCTCACACTGTGAGCTAGCACTTGGGTCTTGTATATTCAAATAATTAAAGGTGTTGGCTTCATTCAATCCCCTTCTAGTCTAGTCTTTATAGAAAGATATTTCCGAAATTTTCAGCAGACAACATAGTCCACAGGAAATGCTGGCCTAGGGTTTTCTACCCAATAGTGCTGTGTTTGCAGAAATCCAGTGACCACGAGGTGGCTCTGCCAAAATGTTGCTTTAACCATAGAAGACACTCAAGACAACTAGATATTATTCTGTTGCATTGAAACCCAAGTGTCTGAATCCTGTACTTACATTGCTACCTTAAGTGTTACATTTAAATGCTTTTTAAATTTGGGTCCTTTTCAAAACATCTATATACTTGCCTAGCCCTGCAAGATAGACTGTAGATACAAAGTCCAGGGACTTGGCTGAGAGAGCAGACCTAGACGTGGCGAGGAGGTGTGAGACTATACCCAGACTCTGTCATCTGCACTCCATCTGTATGTGATGATTATTGGGTAACGAGGCCCATTGAAAGCTCATTATCGTCTCTCCTTTAGAAGGTACTTGGGGAAGAGGGGAAAGTAATCACACTCCCAGTCCTGTGCCAGCTTTCTCTGAGCAATCCCATTATATCTGGGAAGCAGCTCTGCGAGGTGCTCGTGATTTCCGTGGTGCAGGTCAAGTTCCTCGAAGGTCAAGTTCCTGACCCATCCTCCCACTGCTAGTACATGGTAGAGGATGAATTTGACTTTGCCTCTGATTCGACTCTATCCTGCCACCTCCACATGGCTGAAAGAAAGCAGATACTAGTGCTCATGATCTCTGACCCAAAGTTTGTCTCTTTCAAGTATTAAAAAGGACCCCAATTTGCTCACGTGTCCCCTACTACCCACTGCCATTGATGTTGGAGAGGCTGCTGGCACTGCAAACACAGTAACACAGGGAGGACAATCGACAGGGAGAGGAGCACGGACTGCCAACCCTGCACTGCCACTTGTAGCTGGTGAGCTTGAGAAAGTTCCTTAACCTCTCTGTGCCCCGGCTTCATTCATGTCTATAAAACAGGGCTGAGAATGCCACTACCTACCTGTCATGCAGGGTCGCTGGTCCCTCTCCCCGCATAAGAACACAGGACATGGTGAGGCCAAAAAGGAACACCCACGGAGCCATAGGTAGGGGAGTCACACCACTATGGTCTTGCTGGCGGCTGGGTTGGGGACATAGGAGGCAGGAGCCACAGAATGCACAACGCACCGCCCGCTTCTCTGCCAACCAAACAACCAACCTTGCTAGCTGCGATCCGTGCGTGCTAGCTCAGCCACGGCAATTACATTAGTGGCCAATGGCTAACTGGTTACAGCTGACGGCCATCTATTACCCCAGCCAGCACCTTTCCACATGAGGCCGAGAGCCTGGAAACTGCTCTCTGGGACTCTGTCCCCACACAACCCCAAATGAGGTTGTGGGAAATACGACAATGTGTGCCTAGCACTGCACTGCCACATAGCAATTGTTCAATACTGTAGGAAGGTTGCAATCTTGAAAAATCTTTGCCCGTGTCAGCCAGACCACTCAATGATACAATTTACCAGAGAAGTAAGATGGGGACCCCACTGACGCTTGAGCCGCCTCAGACATTCAGGCTTCCTGGGGCCTCAAGACTCCACCAGCAGGAACTATGGGACCATTGTCTACATAGGAACTTAGCAGGTGACATGGCATTATGCTTCTTTCTCAGGCAATATCCAACTCTGGCCTCATTTGCAGGATTCAGCCCACATCTTAAAATCCAAAGCTGCAGCACTGAGAGTTTCCACTTCATCTTCAGTATGACTCCAGTATGTGGAAGGTGGAGGGAAATGGGCCAACTGTCCTCAAGGCAGGTCCTCTCGTTCCCAGTGGGACCCTCTGAGCAGGGCTCCAGAACCTCAGAGAGCAGTTAGGAAAATCGTCCCTAGAAGCTGGATGGAGCAAGAAAGTCTCTAGCTCCCTCATTCCATAGGTTGACTCTGCTGGTTCTAAGGGGTGGGAGACAGATGGCCACCCTCTCTCCTGACTCCAGCTGCAGAAGGGTTTTGCCTCCCTCACTTTAGAACCCAATGGCCCCAGTCCCCACTTGGGCATCTGTGTGGATGGGTTTTTTAGGGTGTCCACGGTCAGCAACTTCTGCTTGACTTCCTGCTGAGTAGCAGGGCAGGAACCAGAAGCTGAGTCACCTTGCTTTATATAAGAAAGGCCATGTAGGCCATGTAGGCCATGTAGGCCTAGGGAGTGACTCAGAACTTGTTACACGGTTTAGGAGAACAAATGGAGATTTCACCATCTCTGTTCACTTGGGGGGAGTAAAATATTCAGATGGAGACCCCCACACTGCCCTTGAGACCCTGGGTGGGAGTATTGGCAGGATGACCAAATGCCTCAGGTGGGGTCTTCACAAAGCCATGCTCAGTGACTGTGCCAGTCCTATGGTCTCTCTCCATCAGCTCCTCCTTTCGCCAGCCTTTCCTCAACAATTTCACAGCCTAAAGAAGAAAATAGTTGCTTGCTACGCAAACACAGCTTCTAGACAAGTCCCCTGCAACCCACTAACAGCCCAAGAGCTTCCCTCAGTCCCTCCAGAAAATCTTCAGCTCCTGCTGGTAGAGATAAGACCTCATTCTCACTGGCTAGTCAGTCAAGCCTTTAATTTCTTCATTAACACTAACTTTAATCCAGGAGTACTAGAGTTAGGGCGATGTGTTTGTTGATTTTATCGAAATGGTCCTCTGACAAATTTATATAATTTGAAATAATTTAATGTTCAAAATAATAATTTTGACATTTTGAAACCTGTCAGCTACATTCCTGCAGCTGGAGAAGCCAGGACTTCTAGCTGCAACTGGCCAGGAAAGGAAATATGGAAATTAGAGAAGAAAAATGGCACTTGGCCCAAGGTCCAAGATCTGTAGGGCCAGCAGGTGGCGCTGTTGCTCATCAGCAGAAACCGAGGAGTCGGACAAGAGAGCCCCTCCCAGCCCTTGACCTGAGTCATGATTACTAAAGCAAGCGCCAGTTCTTAGGCCCTGGAGTGGGATAGGACCATACCCTCAAGACCCTAGCTGACCCCGAGTGACCCCAGCTCCACTCGTTAAATTATTTCCAGCACAAAGAACTTGAATCCAGTGACCCTGGGAGTGGAGTTGCCATCCTGCAGCCTCCTTTCCATCTGCCCCTCCCCAGGGCTCAGAGAATGTTCCCAGAAGCAAATCCACAGAGCCAGCATCGCAATGACTCAAGCAGTGAGAAATTACACAAATGAAACAGCCCCCAAGGTCGGGGTTCTTATAAGTATCCCTTCCCCCATACACACACTTTTTTTTTTGGCTTCTTTCAATGCTTTCCCTTTGCCAATTTTGCCATCTATAGAATGAAGGTGCTACCTTTCTTAGAATCAATTAGCTAATGTCAGGAAAGCTCTCTACAGATGAAAAGCACTAACTTCTATTTATCAAATATTTAATTAGCCATACTTGGAGATGATTCATAATCATCTATTCAACTTGCTGAATAACCAGAGAAAATGGCAGGATCAGAAATATAATTTTAAATACAGGTTTTCATAGATTTTGTACCTGTCAGAACTATGAGGGAGAATTTTCAAATTTACATTCTAATTCCTCCCTGTCCCCCAGGGCTCTAAAGAAATGGGCTCGTGTCCCACTCAGCCCATTGGCTAGGACCACCACCACCCACTGGTGCCCTCAGCCTGGCCTGTGTGACCACTGGGGACACAGCTCAGCGGCCACCTGGGGGGCAGAGTCACAGGAGGGCCTGGTGTCAGCAGACCTTACTGCTCTGCCCTGAGCTCCTCTCAGTCCTGGCAGGTCACACTATCTCTTCTACTCAGGTCGGTTTCCTCACGTCCTGTCTGTCACATGCCTGCGCCCTTTCTGCCCTGGCAGGGACTCCGTGAGGAGAAATTAGGTCATGTGCGAGACATGGGCACTTTCAAATGAAAGACGCTAAAGCAGGTCAGAGTTGAAGGTGATTCAGAGGCACTTCTAGTTGCTTTGAAGCACCACGGCCCAGCTTACCTTAAGATCATGGCTCCACTCCAACCAAGACCATGATGTTCTCCTGGCACACACAAGCCTCTAAAAGCAAAAAGATTGTTTTCTTGTTCATTCATTCTGCAAATATTTACTGAGCACCAGCCATTGGTATAAAGCTATGCTAGGTATGCCTGCTAAAATGGTACAATCAACTGTGTCTGACTTTCTGCCAAAGCATAATTTTCAAAAAGCTAAAAAAACCCTATGGTGAGCACAGGTGACATTGGGGGCCTCCAGGAAACAGGTACCAGGACATGCACAACATTTATTGGGATAAGGGAAAAGAAAGAAGAAGCAGGAGGAGGCAGGCAGGGCCTTCAGATGGTGATGGAGTTCTGATACCTGGAAGGGAGGAGGGAGGAAGGTGAAGAAGAAAGAGCCTTAGACTGAAGGGCAGCTCTGAGAAAGTTGAGAAAGCTCCTCCATGGGGAGCCCCCAGAGCAGAGGTTGCCCTTTCGAGGGCATGGCAGCAATGCCCAGGCTCCAGGACCCCGCTGCGCTGGGTCACTGGTCAGGCCTCACTGTGGCATAGAGGTGGCAGTGGAACAGAAAGCACCCTATCTAGACGCTGCCAGCTGACCACACTCCTTACCACACATGCCAAAGGCTTATGCAATTCATTAGATGGTTAAAGACAGAAGCAACAGGATCATAATGTTAGTTCAGAAGAGGCTAGAAGAAAAAATACACATACACACAGACATATGTATGTGTATAGAGAGGTGGAGACAGTGGGAAAAGGAGTGAGGGAATCAGATTTCTAAATTATATTTAAAACTGGTTTAGGTTCAAATGTTAACAAAAACATTAACATTTGCAGTCATTCTTCTACTAGTCAGAAATCATTTGCCCCTCTACCGGACAAAAATCATTTGCAATGGATCCATTTCCTACAAGTTTATGTGTAACTTGGTATCTCGGCGCTGATCAACAGCAAGCTGTCAGACAAGACATGTTTCCCTAGAAAGCCAGACACTGCAGGCTTATAGGTGGTGTCCTGACTGGCATTGGATAAGAAGTCATCTTCGTGCCTCAGTTCCAAGTTTTAGATAATACTCCCTCGGGAGCTTACATTCGAGGGGGGCAGTGATATAAGGAAATAGGAAGTAAAAATATAGTGTGAGAAATGCTACAACAGAGGTCAGCCCATAAGAGGGGTACGCCTCAGACTGGGGTGTGGGGCACAAAGGTTTCCTCAGGAAATGGCCGTCAACCTCAGGCCAAAAGGATGGTCCAGTTAATCAGGTACAGGGGTGGGGAGCCAGGAATGTGAAGGAAGTAAGCAGAAAAATCAGCACAAAAGCTTTAAGGGGGCACCTCTGAGAATAGCAAATAATTCCAAAGGACTGAAGCAGGGGTGCAGGTGTGGGGACGGTCCTGGGGCTGCGACCATCAGTGACACTGGCAGGGCCAGCAGGTAAAATAATAAACAATTTGGGGTGTCATGCTCAGGAATTGGAACTTTTATCCCAAATGTAATACGCGGCTGTTAAAGTGTTTGAAGTGAGGAAATAAAAGGATTGACAGTTGTGCTGATGAAGACCTCTCTAGCTAAAGAGTGGAAAATGGATCAGAAGGGGACTAGAGCTAGAATCGGGCAGGTGGGTCATGAGGCTACAGTTGTCATTTAGGTAGGAGGCAATGGTGGCCCGAACTGGCATAATGACCACAGGGGAACCTAGCAGATCACAGGTCACATGCCCAAGTATAGGGACACTTGGTGAGCCGAGCTGACCTGGCTGTCCACCCAGGCAGGTGCCCTTTTGGTTGTCAGGAGTCTTCGTGGTCTGCTGAATGAAGGATGCCAGGTCCAAGAAAGAGGCACCTAGGGCATCAAAGACCCGTGAGCGGTGGGGCCTCCATACATCTGCAGCTATGGAACCAGTCTGCCAGCACCCAGGCTCAACACCACTTGGACTCCTTCATTCATCCAGTGAACATTTACTGAGCAACTGCTATGTCCCGGGCTCTGTTTGGATGCCAGAGATAGAGCGATGAACAAGACTGATGCTCTCCAGGAACGTACACGTGAGTGGGGGACAGGCAATAACCCACAAACACGAAAGGAGCTAGTTTAATTTCACTGAGCTTCCTGGATTTATGGTTTACTGTGTGCCATTAATTCTGGAAAGTTCTCTGTCATTATTACTTCAAATATCTGTCCTGCTCAGTTTTCCTCTCTCCTCCTTCTGGCGTTCCAATCATGTGTGTGTTACATCTTCTGTAATTCTCTCAGAGTTCTTGGATGTTCTGGATTTTTATATTTCAAGCTCATTGATTCTTTCCTCAACTCTGTTGAATCTACTGATGAACCCATCCAAGGCATTCTTCATTTTCTGTTAGTGCTTTTTTTCCCCCCCTAACATTTCCTTTCTGAGTCTTCTTGTCTCTCTGCTTATTTTACTCATCTGTTCTTGCATGTTGTCTACTTTTCCCATTAGAGCCTTTAACAAATTAATCGTAGTTACTTTAAATTCCCTGATTAATCATTTTTAACATTTGTGTTATAGCTGAGCCTAATTTTGAAGCTTTGTCTCTTCAGACTGTGTTTTCCTTGGTTTTTGGTGGGACTGTGGTCTTTTGTTGAAAGCTGGACAAGCTATATTGGGGAATAGGAGCTGGGGTACATAGGGATCCAGACTCTTATGTAAGGATTTCTGATAACCTGGCTAAGAGTTGGCTTTGTTTGATGCTTTCTCTAGTGTCCCTGTGTTTGCTTTTTGTCTCCCTCTTGACTTTGGGTTTCCCTAAGTCTTCCTCCCAGGGAGTCTATCTTGAAGCTATTTCATCTGCAACCCACCATTATTACATGAAATCCTGTTGGTGTACATGAGGGGAGAGTGCTACAATCTTCCAATTAAATGTCAGTCCTTTACTGGGCATGTGCCTGTAAGTGGCCTTCGTAAGTGCTTTTTTCTTGTGTAGTACCATCCCCCTTAAGTGAGACAGGAAGGCCAGAAGACTCTGGGCTAGAAGGGCTGCCCTTCCCACTGGTCTTGTACAGGGCTCCTGCAGTAAAGCCTTTGCCCTGAGGTTAGGTCTTTGTTCCAGAGAATGCTTTGCTATATTTCACAAAGATTACTCGTCCTTTACCCCAGCCGGAGCCACGGATCTTTCTCAGATCTGCAGCATGAGAACCTGGTAAAGTTCTTAGAGGTAAAGCCCAAGAAAGTGTGGGGTTCCCCTAAGACTGCAGTCACAAGGAATTTGTTGCTCACATACTAGTCACACTCAGCCTCCAAGAATTCATCCAAAGGACCAGTTAAGTGTTCCTACCAGTTTATGGACCCAGCGACTTCTGCTTCAGGTAATCAGGTCTTGGCTGGGACTTTCTAGATTCACCTTTCTCTATAGATCTCAGAGCAGTAGTTTGCCCAGCAGCCTCAGCTCCCTAATACGTCCAAAGAAAGACATTAACGTTCAGTGTGTCCAGCTTTTTCTTATTGTTAGGATGGACATGACAACTTCCAAGTTCTTTTCATGTTGGGGCTGAAACTGGAAGTTGGTAAAGAACTTACTTTCAGATAGGAATAAGGGCTAGAGAATTGATTGGGTGGAGGCGGAGAATGATTGCAAGGTCATGAGAAGCCTGTCTGGGAAGAGTGGCATGTGGGTGTGAATGGTGGGGAGGCGCCAGCTCAGGAAGATTGAGGGAGGGTATTCAGGCATTGGGATTGGCAGGTGTGAGTTCTTGGTGCTAAAAGAAGGCCTGTGTGGTCAGAGCACAGGGAAAGCGAGGGCAGAGAGAGAAGGTGAAATCGGGCAGACATCAGGGGTGAGGACACAGGGCTTTATTCTAATTGCAGAGGAAAGCTATTCAGCAGGGGAGTGATAGGATGTAGCTTATGTTTGCAAATGATCCCTCTGTCTAGGAGTCCACAGGTCTGGGTTTGCCCGGGACTCTTTTTTATGCTTTTTGCCTGGTGTAACTATTTATACTCACTCCTTTCACTTTCAAAAGTGTCCTAGAGCAGACAACAAATCACATGATTCCCCTGACTCTGACCACAGTAAGAAGTTGTGGGGACAGCCATCATAGAAGCTGAGAGGTCAGTTAGACGTGAATGCAACGAAGCGGACAAGCCATGAAAGGGTCCTAGATGGGGTGGTGGCTGAGCAGCTGGAGGTCTAATGCCCTTGGGATGTGTGATGGAGGGGGAGCCAGTGGGATGCTACTGGATTGATGTGGGGCCAGGGGAAAGAGAGGAGCCAGGGATTCAAGCAATCATGAATGACTCTCAGCCCCATCATCCAGTCTTATAAATTCCACGTTATAAACTCTCTTGAATTGGTTATTTCTCTTCTATTCCCTCACCCATCTACTTTGGTCAAGTCTCTTCATCTCTTGCCTGAATTCAAGATCTGTCCTCTGTTCCCGTTCACATTTGGCACTGTCCCTCTGGACAGTGGCTATAACGCCCAGTCTTGCAGCCTACCTCAAAGACAGACATCGAGCTTGGCAACCACCACCCATCAAATCAACTTCCCTCCTTTCCCGCATGGAACGTTCTGTCATTCCTTCAACCCCCTTCCAGCCTCTGGGTCACTGGAAGCCTTCTGCCCGCGGTCCCCTCCTGCCGTCTCTGCCAACTGAAATTCTCCTCACCCTTTAGGGAACTTCTATGGCACGTCCTCCAGGTGTCCTCCGATCAGCAGTCATTCCTTTCTCTGAATACACAATACCCTCAAATTTTACCTCTTTCAATGCCCTCCGTAGTGCATCTTATGAATGTCACCCCTCACCAGTTTATAAACTTTTGAGAAAAAGAGTGATGTTTTTCCTGATCTTCAGTCCTGCAGAATCACCAGTCCTGCACATCACCAACAGCTCAGCGCTTTGTGGAGCTGAATATGCTAGCAGAGTGGAAGGCTGCTGCTGGTTTTGTTGGTTTGACCCTGGCAGGTTAACTCCCTGACTTCCCCATGATGCAACCACGTAGAAACTCCTCATGTCTTCCTCACCCAGAACAAGGAATGAGATCCATACAGGGCAGAGTGGCCCAGGCCTGGTCCCAGGTTTGCTCCAGCATTCAGGACTGATGGGGGGAGCACAGGTACAGGATACAGACTCTTTAACTGAAGTCTCACACTGGCTAGCTGTGTGCTTTGGGCAACTCACTTAACCTCTCTGTTCTCCGGTTTCTTATCTACATAGCAAAGGCAATAATAAAACCTGACCAGGGATGCTGGGAAGACCATGTGAGATCTTAGCACAGAGTCCGTGCTAAGATCTTCAGGACACTCTCCATTAATGGAGTCATTATCAGTCAAGTGACTCATGGAGCTGGAAGCCACAGAGAAAATCATAACTGAAAGAGCTGATGGGCTTTGATCATTTTATTATTTAAAAATTTTTAATGATAACACTCAATCTGGAGAGGGTGGGGTGGAGCCTGCACTGCTGGCAAGAGTGCAAAAGAACACATCTCTGCAGAGCCGCTTACTAAGAGCCTTCAAAGTGCTCACATCATTCGACCAGGTAACTCCATGTCTGGGGAATCTATATTATGGAAATTCACAAAAATGAAGAAAACACTTACGATGACAGTGCTGATCCCAGAATTATTCGTAATAGCAGAAAATTGAAATTGAGCAACTATGATATGAGAAAATATTTAAGAAAAGGTTGGCTTGATATCAAACACAATGTATGTAGCTATGAAAAGCATATTTACAAAGATCTCTTCATAACTAAGGAAATGTTTATGCTATGAAGTGAGAAAAGTAGGCTACAAACATTTTATGTAAATGAACATAATTAGGTAAAAAGCATGTGCATGAAGAAGAGTGTAAATATAGTATTAATGTGTTAATATTGGATTATCTCTAAGTGATGAGATAAATGACAGCTTTGGTTTTACTTTTTGACAGTTTCTAAAATGAGAACCTATTACTTTTGCAATCAGAAAGAAAAATCATGCTATTTTAAAATGTTTGATAATGCTGGGTTGTTATATGTCACATGTTTGTGACACCCCATCGGCGTCTTCTGAGATGTGCTATTTGAGCATATCAGGGAGCTCATCAATCCACCCTCTGGAACTCAGCAGTCTCACATATGAAACGGGGATACTAACCTTCTCTTGTCGGAAGGCAGGTGGCCAAATCAGGTGCTATTGAAAGCGCTTTTCCAGCCCTGGTGGCTTCTGGTCTCTGAGTATCTCCAGGAGCTTCTTGGTGAGAAAAGCTCCACTTTTTTCAGAGTATGTGACATATTGTCAGAGGACATATGTGATTAGGACGAGGGTGAGTACATAAACAAGGAGGGTGGAGGCAGCGTGCTTCTCCACTTCACGGCACTGAACAGGTGACAGTAGAGGACAAATTCAAGGACCACAGCGGCCCCGAAGGCTGACCAGGTCTGTTGGAACAACAGCCTAAACAGGAGTTTCAGAGAAGGAGCCAGGTTCTGTCCTTTCTTGTTCTGCGGCTGTGGCCCTTCACCACAGGGCCATTTGGTGCTGGCCTCAGGGCTTCTGAGGCAGACAGCACCTCTGCAGTTCTCGCCTCTAAAATATTTGAGGTGCAGAGGCCCGTAGGGGCACAACTCCTGCCTCCCTTCTCCCTCACAAGTAGGAATCAGAGGAAGACCACATCCTCTGTTCTGAAAACTCAATCTGTGGACCCAGGAGACAGAATGGGAATATAGTGTCCACTTTGAGCCTGGTGGGACAGACAGGCTGTCACAGGGCAGATACCCGGTCATGGCCGTCTACCTGGAATCAGCAGTGCAGGCACATGAGTAACTTTCAGTCACATGATTCTGTGTGGGACTCCTCTTGAGGAATATTCTTACTAAGCTGTGTGTCAGCTGTGAGGGCCCAGGAGTCCCCCTGCAGTGCCAGGTAAATTCAATGAGATGGGCCAAGCAGGTGTGTGTGGAGTCCCATGACCAGGGTCAGATCTATACTGCAACTTTTCCCGGCGATGCAACTGGGAAAATTACCTAATCACTTGAAGTTCCAGTTTTCCCACTTATAAAATGAGAATCACAGTGGCTCCTACCACACAAGGTCCCGTGAGGATTAAATGAGATAATACATGGGCCATGCTTACCCAGTGTCTGGCAGGTAGCAAGGACTCGAGATGTGGCTAGCTCTTTTGTTATGAAGCTCTCCTTTGGGCTCCGCACCGCTGTGGGCAGTGAGGGGGACACAAAAGTTTAAACCGCATCTGTCCCTCTGGTGAGGTAGGTAGGACTACCACAGGAAACAGTTAAACAGCGAAGCTGTGGCCGGTGATTAAATGCAAAAGCAACTGGGAGGAAGCAATGCTATTTTTAATAGCAACTTGCTGGAAGCAGCCCAAATACCCAGCCATCCTGTAATGACTAAGCAAACCTGAAACTTGGTGACGTGAAGGCCCACTGCAGAGTCGTTGGAAATGGCAGGCACGCTGCTGATGTCCATACATGGAAATGTGCCTCCGAAATAAACATTTCCAGAGGGAAATCGCTCCATGGTACGTGCACACTGGTTGCAAAGAGGAATAAATAGAGGTAAAGGCCCCCACAGTGCTCAGAAAGGAACTTGGGGGGATGGAAGTGGTTTAACGCGTAAAGCTTATCAGTTATTCCCCCACTCCCCACAAGTTGCTTAAGTACCTGGTGTTTAAAACTGAGAATGGTGCAACTAGGAAGGTTGGAGGCATTCAGAGAAGGGAGTAAGATGTGGGGTAGAGGGCAGAGGGAGGCTTCACGGAGAGGATGGTGTTAGCACATGTGGACGCCTCTGTGGATTTGAATAAAGGAACAGAGTTGCCCCAAAGGGAAAACTTGTGTTCCCCTCCCCCACAGGTCTCTTTGGCCAGCGAAAGTTAGTTAAGTGCTATTAAGGGAAGTAAGAGCAGTGGGTATGCTAGACACGGAGTGTCCCACCCTTCTCCAGAGAGACCAAGACAGTGAAGAAAAGCTGTTGGTATTCTGAGCATCAGGGCTTGTCTGTGCCGGTTGGTGGACATCCTTCCAGGTTCTCACCTAAGTCTTGCCCAGATACTTATATGTGATGGGGGTTGGGCACCTGGTGTGGGCCGGGATCCTGGCTGTGTCTTAGGGAGAAGAGGAGCTCGTGCCAGGCCTCGTTCTTGACTAGGCAGTTTGCATTCATAAAAACACATATGATCCTGCGAAAGGGTCCCAGAGACACCAGAATGAGAGCCTGGAGATAGCTGAGGAAATTCACCTCCATCTTTCCAGACCAGTGAAGGTTGTTGACTGCACCACATCCTGCTGCAAACCATGAACCTAATCTCCAGAGCATTTCGGGGCTCTCGTCTCCCCGATTTAGTTTACAGGATAAGTCTTCCGGCTGTTGTTAGGATCTGGCCAACCTCCAGGGATCAGCTGTTGGGTCTGGCTTCTATCCCCCTAACATGAACCTGAGGGCATCATGGAAGGGCACAAAACAAACGCTGGCACCTGACAGATGTGGGTTTGAATCCTGCCTCTGCCATTTAACTGTGACCTTGAGCAAGGTTTCTAAGCTCTACGAGACTCCGATTACTCATCTATAAAAAGGGGCACAGTTATGCCTCCCTCCAGAGTCTGAGCATTAGTAATAATGTGTGTAAATGTTTGCACAGATCAGAACCTCAGCAAGTGGGGAGCACTGCCCTTTTCTTCCTGCTGAAAATGTGTGATGGGAACATTCTCACTCTTGCGAGATAACCATACACCAGAGACAAGAACCTGCAGTCTGAACATGGCTTTCTCACCATCTCACACTCTCTCCCCTGCCAGCAAGTCCTCCGCAGCCCAGATTTGGACTTCCAGACCCACCGTGGGCCAGAGGCCATTTGGGCATCAGAGACAGCATCCCTCTGCCAGCAGGGAAGGGTGGTGCTCAGGGCAGCTCAGGGAGACAGGAGGCAGTTGCTGAGCACTCACTGCAAATGGCCTAAATTCCCACAGGAGTGCCCCTACCCAGGGAGCACCTCTGGAGTGGACTAGCCACCTAGAGCATAATAAGAAATATATATTTGGTTCTGGACACAGAGCTCCTAAAATCCTTGGAATTTCCTGAGTGATGGTGGGCATAGGGGTGTCTTTTGTTCTATTTGGTCTTTGTCCTTGGTACCTGACACAGAGCTCCTACATCTCTTGGTATTTCCTGGGTGATGGGAGCATCTTGTTGTAAAGAGGTGACTCTGGATAGGCCCACATTAGCTTCAAGATGGGGCAGGTTGTCAGAGACCAAACTTTAATTAGAAGCCTGAAAATGTCAGCCCCACCCCCCAACTTCTGGGGAGGGAGGAGAGGATAGACAATGAGTTAATAATTGATCATGTTCATGTTATGAAGCCCCCATAAAAAATTGCAATAGCACGGGGTTCAGCGAGCTTCTAGGTTGGTGAACACGTATACTCCATGGAGACAGAAGCTCCTGGGCTTGTGACCCTTCCGGACCTCAATCTATGTACCACTTCCTCTGGCTGTTCGTTTGTGTCCTTTATCATATCCTTTAGAATAAACTGGTAACTTTTGGAAGAGTGGTCGGGACATTTTTGTTATTATAGGGTCAGAAATAAATACAGTATGTTCTTGAGTTCTGTGAGGTTTCTAGCTAGTTATCATGGAATCCCTGATTTATGGCTGGTCAGTCAAAAGTACAGGAAGCCCCAGACTTGTGCCTGGCATCTGAAGTGGGGACAGTCTTGTGACGATGAGCCCTTCACCTGCAGGTCTGCCCTAGCTCTGGGTAGTTAGTGTCAGAACTGAATTGAACTGTTGAATATGCAGTTGTGTCGGGAGAGCCGAGAATTGACTGTTGGCACTGGAAAACACCCCACCATGTTAACTTGGTGCCTAGGGGCCCCTAGGGTGGGAGGGATTCGTCACAAGCACACTCTCGTTAATGAATGGCCTCAGGCATGGGCCTCTGAGACCTTTACTGAAGACATACATGGGCCTGCCTCTCTTATCAGAAGAACCCAGGCCCATCTTTGCCTTGGAGCCAGAATCACTGGAGCCCGTTAGGGAGTCCTAGGAAGTCAGAAAGCTTCTACACATTTTTTTTCTAAAATTTTCATTCATAATTCATCAACAACACTGGTTCATTTAAAGATCCTAGGTTGAATACATGTTATGCTACTATTTCAGGTTTTCAAAGGATAAAATAATACTCTCAATCCTATTTTGAACACAATCTTTAAAAAGGAGTTCCAGTTCCTTCTTGTTTTCCTCAAGAGAGGCCAGCAAGACTCTCAAGCATCGTTCACTCCTTGTTGTACTGGACAGCCAGGCTGGCATCTGATAGAATCATCGTAAAAGGAAAATATGATGGGAAAATAATGTTCACAAAGATCTGGAAGCCCTATATTACAGTATCTTCTCTGGTCTCCTTTCTGTTCCCACGCCTCCCCTTACCAAGGCATTTCCCTGTTGGACTTCTCCTCAAATTGTGTCAGACACCACAAATCAACATTGTCCCAAAGTAAACAACCTGGTTTCTTCCCAGCCCTGGCTGCCAGCTCCACCTGACCCCTCCTGAGGTTCCACATCTTTGAATGGCATCAACATCTATCCTTGAAGTGACACAAGCCAGAAAACTAAGTCTTCTTTATCATTGCCTTTATTCTCACCACCCAAACCTACCATTTCACTTCCTAAATATCTCTAAACCCACCCAATGCTCACCACCTCACTGCCACCACCTTAATCCAGGCTGCCTTTGTCCCTTACTTGGACGATTGTGATAGCTGCCTGTTTGGGTCCGGTCAGATTCTCTTCTAATCTGATCCCCACACGCATCTATAATGATCTTTCCAAAACGTATGGCTGATCATAGTGCTCCCTGCTTAAAAACCTCCAATAGCTTCCCATTGTTCTTAAAATCAAAACCAAATTCTATAACAAGGCCCCTGTTCAAACACGCCTTGTTCTCTGTGTTCTGGCCACACTGGCTTCTTTAATTCCTCCTATGCTCCAGCAGCAACCTCAAGCAGGCCTTTGCACATGCTGTTCCTTCCATCTAGAATGATCAAATGCCACCACAACCACCCTTTCATCTAGCTAGCCCTGGCGTGGCCTTCGTACCTTTGCTCAAGCATCATTTCACTAAAAATCTTCTCTCACTGCTCAATCTAGATGACTCCTTTGTAACAAATGCCCCTTTAACCTTATTCTTTCTCTTCCTCCAAACATGCAATTGTGTATTATTAATGTGGTGGCTTGATTGATTCCTTTACTCACTATTGTATCCTAGCGTGTTAACCAGTGTGTAACTCATAGTAGGTTCTTCACAAATATCGATTGTTTGATTGATTGAATGAATGAATGAATGAATGAACAAATAAGTGAGTTAAAATATTGGTGACTTGACTCATTTTTTGATATTCTAAGCTTTATGATATTGCAAAATAGGTCAAGGCCACAAGTTCTACCTCTCCACCTATCTAGTAAGAGATAGTTTCTTACCAGAAGGATGGGGTATTGTACAGCTAGGAATAACAAATAGGAAAAACATATGCTAATGTGTGGTTACTCAAAGTCACTCTCCTAAAAGAGAGGTCATAGACTGAGAGAGGAGTCGGGTCCAAAGTCCTTGAGAATTAGTCCAATTCCATTTGGAGAGTATACCTCCAATTTCAAAATGACTCCTGCAGTGGCTTTGGAAGAGTGGTCGGGACATTTTTGTTATTATAGGGTCAGAAAGTGTCCTATTTGCATGGAAACAACCAAAATGTCCTTTGATAGATGAATGGATAAAGAAGTTGTGGTATATATACACAATGGAATACTATTCGGCATTAAAGAAAGATGATATAGGAACATTTGTGACAACGTGGATAGATCTTGAGAGTATAATGCTAAGCGAACTAAGTCAGACAGAAAAAGCAGAGAGCCCTATGATTTCACTGATATGTGGTATATAAACCAAAACAACAAAACAACAAGACAACAAATGAGAAACAAAAACTCATAGACACAGACAATAGTTTAGTGGTTACCAGAGGGTAAGGGGGTGGGGGGAGGGAGATGAGGGTAAGGGGGATCAAATATATGGTGATGGAAGGGGAACTGACTGGGTGGTGAACACACAATGGGATTTATAGATGATGTAATATAGAATTGTACACCTGAAATCTATGTAACTTTACTAACAATTGTCACCCCAATAAATTTAAAAAAAAAGAAAAAGAAAGTGTCCTATTTAGAGTGCCAGGGAAACTAAAAGTGCTTCAGTATTAGGGCAATCCCCAAAACTTTTCCATGCTTTAATGCCAACAGCACCTCTGTTGAGAAATACTGAAGGAAATTTGGGAGGAGAGAGCATAATAAAATTATATATTCCCCTAAACAAGCCCCACAATTCTATGGAACTGAGACCTCCATACCATGAAAAGAGGAAATCGCTGTTTATTAAGATACAGAGAACAAAGTAGTGGTGCTAACAGCTGCCTTTTCCTGGGTTTACCCATCCTGGTGCCAAAACAAAGCAGGACTTTCACTGTCTGTTCCATCACTGGCACACTTGCAAGTGTGTATGTACACGTGCACACACACACACACACACACTGAGTGGGAAGCACATACTCACATGTAGTTGGATATGGCCAGCATACATACACATGGAAGGATTGCTGGAACACACACACACACACGCATGCATGCACACACACACATATGGCTGGACGATAGCTGGGATACACACAGGCACACACACAGGTGGATAGACTGGGGCTGGCAAAGGAGGTGGTGTGAATGGGTGGTCCTAGATGAGGATGATGAAGGTGCCCCTCCTTATCATGTCTTCAAATACCACGGGGAAACTTGGAGGCTCAGGGCTGGGTATTGTGGAGCCATGACCCGGGTGGATGCGGTCACCCACTCCAGCTGTGCAGGCCGGGTTCCCCTCTTTCCTGGTTCTTCGGGCATAAGGACCCTCCTGAGCAGTGGGGGCATAATTAGTCTAGGCTTCACTGCTCTATCTCGCAGACAGTCAATTTAACGAGTGGACCAGGATCCGAAGCTTTGTTACGGGCTGTCTAAGTTGACCAACTTTTCTCTAATTTATGGTGAATTCCAAACCAAAACAGATCTAGTACACTTCTTACATCTTCTTTTTAAGGTGAGATAATCATGAATGATATTGTTTAGAAAAGTCCCTCTGCCCAGTGGACCCTGGATTTCCCTTACCTGCTTCTCCACGATGTCACCTGATCATGAACAGAACTACTAAGAAGTCCCCCAATCCATATCCTTGTGATTAATAGAAAGTTCTAGTATAATACAGTCAGATAAATATAGTATATCATATATATTCTTATAATCTTTATAAGAATTCTGCTAACTTAACTGGCTAATGTTCTTCAATAAAAACATTGCTTCTTTTTTTCTGATGACAAACATAATGCATGTTTATTACAGAATATTCAGAAAAGCACAGAGAAGAAAAATTGAACATCACTGTCTCACCATACAGAGATAATCATTGTTAATGTTTTGGTAATTCTTCTCCTCCTAGTGTATGTAATATATCCTTTTTGTTTTTTGCATAAAATTGAGATCACATGATGTATTTTGCTTTTTAGAAGGATCTATGCCTTGAGCAATCTATCCATCACATATTCCATAACATAATGTTTATGGTTGTGTACCATTACATTGCACGGAAGTCCCAAAACTTACTCAACCACTCTCCTCATGCTGCACATTTGTAAGCTCAGGGGATGCTGACCTCAACTCTCACTAACTCTCTTCCTTAAGAGAAATTCCTTAAGAGAAATGGCCAGGTCAAAGGATATAAGTTTTGATGCTTACTGCCAACTTGTCTTTCCCAAGTTTCAGAACAATGTCTGCCTTCACGAGCAGTGTGTATCAGCGTCCATTTCCTCAGACACTTACCATCAATGATTGGTGGTTTCTTCTTGGCTCTTTAATTTTAAATGCAATGGGCCATGTTCAATGAAATTCATCTTCAGAATTCATCACCTTCCGTGGCCCTACAGATACACCAAAGAGATCACTTCTGAAATGATCAAGGAAACTAATGACATATTTAAATGTAAACTGAATGCTGAAATAGGTTTTGTAAACTAAATGATAGAACAACACTATTTTGCATATTATGGGTAACATTTTTGAGCATATGCCTTGCCCATATATTGAAAATAACCTATAAGTCAGTGACAATGTCTGCATCACTTGTCACTCTTGCCACTCAGTTTCTGGAGACAAGAGTGATACCAGATTCTATACTCTAGAGAGTCTGTTTCCAGATATTACTCCAAGCTTTATTCTTCCACAGTCTCATGTCTCCTAGTTCTCATAGAGGGTCCCTCAGGATTGTATCTTTGTGTGGCTTCCCTGAGATGGAGAAGAACAAGGGGGTACCTATCTAAGACCTGCCAGGGAGAGCAGTGTTGAGATCCTGCCATCCATCAAGGCCAAGGGTCCGTCTAGTAATATTGACTCAGGCTTAGGGGACAGCCATGGTATTTGAATGCAGGAAAATACCAATGACTCATCTTCCTCTGGAAGGCTGGGCAAGAAGACTGTGGCACTCTCCTAAGGTGAAGGTGCCTCATTTGAAATTCACCAAAAATCCCCAGTGTCTCAAACAGTTCCTTCTGTCTGAAAAGCTGTATAAGATTTGTCACATTTGGCTACTCACATTTGGCCAGAGCAAGTTCCAACTCTGGAATTTAATCATCATATTGAACAACTAATTTCTAAATCGGGCTTGTGATGAAGATTGGCTTATAAGAATATTAATTGCTTGAAGTTCGTAGCCAGAAAATACATGACAGTCTAGATTTTATGGTTTATTCTAGATAATGGTGACACATAACTGAGAAATGCATTTGTTTCCTAACTCCATAAATTGGATGTTGTTTATAACAATGCAGCCAGAGCTGTAACCCTTTATCATAAGAGCTGCTGCCCTCATGGAAAATTATTATTCAGTGTATACCTGATAAATTGGTCATCATTCATAAGCAGAAGAGAAATTGATGGGGCCCATTTTATTTACAGGTGAATGGGCAATATGTTTTCTACTTATTGGACTGATGTTTCCTACTGCATGTCACTGAGAGAATTTCCTCAAGTCATTAGTCTTAAAGGCTTTAATACCCACAGTATAGGAATAACCACTCCTAATCTTAGAATTATTTTCAGAGAAGTCTGAAAAGATATTTTCAGATACAAATTTAGTCTCTCACTTCCCAAATGAAAAAACGAAGAGGAAATGATGAATGATGATGAGTAACTTTGTTGCTCAAAGCTGGCCAGGTTATGATAGGCAAGTCCCAATAATGTCACCTGTCTTTTAAATATGGGAAAGTAATGATTAACTGTGATTCGGTAGATGGCATGTGGCTGAGGCTGGGCCTTCCAGCCTCACAGACATGTGTCCCCACTGGAAACTTGGCAAACTCTCCCTGGAGATGAACACGGCATCACTGCTGGGGACAGAGTTATGCTGTGGGCATACATGACTATGTGGGCTGCCTACTCCTGCAAGTGGGGGGGCAAAATCACCCCCAAGTTGGGATACACTGAGGTGGGGTAATTTGTCAGAGGGCTAATGAGCAGCGTGGAGCTGGGCCAGACCCAGGAGCCCCGCACCTGCAAGTGGCTCTCATCCTCCATCACTAAGGCATCTCCCCGAAAAGGACTTATTACAGAGTTATAGAGAGGAAAACACCAGCAAGTTCTGCCTGATTTTTAAGTGCTTTCTGAGTTCAGAAAAGGGCATGTGAGATGAGGTTCCTGTGACACAAGGTCAGATGAAAGAACGGATGTGGACTGGATGCTGCAGGATGAAAGGAAGACGCGACGGAGGAAGAACCATGGTAGGTGTAACTGCAGAGGGAACTAGAGGCAAAGGCTACAGGGGACTGCCTGGGTCACCCTGAGGACAGAGGGGTCAAAGGAAGCCGGACGGGGTGTGGGTGAGAGGACACAGGCCTCAGGAGCTGTCAGAGAAGTTGGACCTGACGCTGGAAGAAGTCAGGCTCTGAGGGCCGGGCAGGGCTGGTCCCCATGGGAGTGGAGGGTGGAAGGTGTATGCAGGCAGGCTGGAGTGAGAAAAATCCATCTGGATCAATAGGGCCCCCAGGACATAAAAGGGGGCCTCTCCTGGCTTCCACCAATAGTTCTGACAACTGCCCTGTTACAGCTGGGTCACGAGAGAAATGTACTGCACATACAAACCTCGGTGAGGATTAGGTGGGCAGTGGGGCCTCTGCATGCCCAGCACTGACCTGGGCCAGTCAGCAGCTCTGAGCCTCACTCTGCTCAGACGCGGTGGCGGATGACTTCCGCTTAGGACTGGCCAATTAGCACAGAAACCATCGTCTTTTTCCCCCAACCCTCCAAGACAACAAGCAAAAGGGCCTTTGATTAGACCCCTTTCCAGCTCTGAGAGGGAGGCACAGAGGTGTTCACGCCAACCACCATGTGGGGAATCAAGATTTCCTCCTGAGGTGAGCAGCAAAGACTCAGGGTTTTTGCACTCATACTCCTCAGGAAATCCGGCTGAGAGACAACCAAAAAAAAAAAAAAAAAAAAAAAAAAAAAAAAAAAACAAAAAAGAAAGAAAAGAAAAGCCTTGTGTGGGTCATTGGTCTATTTTTACTCTTTGTGGCCTGACTTGGTGTCTATGTGTCTGTACCACTGTCTACCTGTGAGAATTTCAACATGGTGTGTGTTCAGGATGATGTTCTTAGAATTTCCAGCTTGCAGATTCTGGTGGGCTGTTACCTGAGGTCAGACAGTGGTCAGTGGTATTGTGCATCGAAGGTACCACGTTGAACAACTTTTGAGAGAAATTGGTGACCAGTCCAGCACCTTTTTAATTTTCCAATATTTCAGTAACCAGAACTTTCTCCCTTACAGACACAAACCACTCACTGAATCATTCATAGAGTCATTCGCACATTAATTCAGAAACATATACGCTACTGAGGGTCAGGCTCCATGTTCAACCTTGGATCTCTGGTGAAGAAGCAAAGGATAAAGCTCATTGGAGCATCGTGGGACATTGTACCATGGGTTATGCAAGGCTGGATGGCTCCTCCTTGCTAAGAATGCATTTTAACTGTGTACGCACAACAAAGGCAACCAGGATGTTGGTAGTTCAGCTTAGGAAAGCAGGTGTTACCAAGTTTAGTATGACCAGCTGGACAAATTCTATCTTTATTTCCCGTTATCAGTTATTTTGGGGTTCCAAGAAAATTGCTTGTCTATTAACTTGCTGAGTCCACTTCACCAGCGCCTGAGGCCTGGCGCTGGGTGCCATGGAGGCCGGCCGCCAGCAGAGGGGGCCTTAGGCTCGTCGGGGAGCCAGGCCTGCGACCGGGGAAGAAAGGGGGGTTTGTGCCTAGCCAGCCCAGAGAGAACAGGAGGATGAAGTTGATCAGAAAACTATTTGGCTCAGTCCCCGCTCACTGAACTGACAGAGCCTTATGTCCACGATGAAGTCACATACAATGGAAAATGCCTGGCAATCAACAGAGATTACAAAACCAGGGGAAGGAAGCTGCTGTCTGGAAGGGGGGCATCAGGGACCCGGAAGTCCTGCTTTTCCTTAGGGCCAGCACCTATCCAGGACAGTGCCAAAGCCTAGAGTTGGTGTTGGTCTTGGAAGCCCTCACCTGGGTCTTTTCTTTGTTGCCCACTAGGAATCCTGAGGCTGAAATTGTATATTGAGGAATGGAGAGTGAAGACCCCCAAAATGGTCGCCAGGCGGGCTGGCAGTCTAACCTCTGATTTCACCAGCTAATTGACAACCCATTGAAGACATCAGGAGTTAGAGCTATTTGGCACACAGAAGGGGTACCATGAAAGCAAGGTGGAGGTCTCCTTCTTCAGGGAGCAGTCTTCCAAAGGTTGAGGGTCTGTAAGATGTGACACCTGAAGAAAATTAAATGTGACTGCAGCACAGAGCCTGCATTACCCAGCCCAGCGGGCAGCCTGCAGCTTCTGCTGCCCTTGGGTCTAGAAAGGGTGCCTGGAGGGACAGCAGGACAAGAAAAAGCTGTGACAGAACCCCATTTAGGAAGGTGCCAGCCTATTTGCTTATCAAACAGTAAAGCAGCCCTTGATCACTCCGGTTCAACTCAGAGGAGGTCCTGCCTCTGCCCCTGCAGGTAGCCTTACAGTCTGATTGTACTCCTGCTAGGAGGGGGCCTAGCTTCTGCTGGAGAAACCAGTGACTCAGACAAGGAATTTTGTTTCCTCCTCCCAGAAGAGGCTGGGGCCTGCACCCTCCTTAGTGGGTATGGGGAGTATGCATAGAGCCCTGATGGCTTGGAGGGGGCCTAGTGCCAATTACAGACCACACAGGAAAGCACTTCACCCCCACCCCTCCCCTTCCCCATGCCCCGCCCACTGGTTAGGCCTGAAGGAACATGAGGCCCTGGCTGCCTGCACTCACACTGTGCCCAGGTCTGGCTTTGCCAAGCCGCCCTGCAACCACCACGGAACTGGTATGGCTGCTGTGCTCAGCCCTCCCCCACCCCACAGGAGTGGCACTGGGGTCACCACAGGCCGGGCCGTTTTGTAGAAGTGGTATTATATAGATAATAATAATTTATTCACCAGTCATAAAACATGATCCGTGGCCCGTGAGGAATCAGAGCTGGGCTGATGAGCATCAGGCAGCAGGCCTAATCAGAAATTCAATATTCTCTACCCGTCCTTCCTATTAAGGATCAGAGCACTCCGGGAGCAGCACTACAGGCTTTCCTTGCAGCGCACTGAGCCCGGTAACAGGGGTGTGGGGGTGCTGTTTCTTTCATTACCATTTGGGTGATGTCAGGGCAGCCGGCCCTCTGCCTTTCTGGGCGTCCCCTCCATCATCTTCAGCCCCCCTCCCCATGGAAATGGGTCCCAGCCCTGCAGGTGGGAAGCAGAGCCTCCCGCAGCTGCGTGGTAGGGCTGCCTCCATCTCGTTTCCAAGCCTGCCTGAGCTGCTGCTTTCCCACCTGCTTCCGTACCACTTTATAAATCATCCTGGCCTTTTAAGTAAATCTGGGTTGTCTTTCAGGGTGCTCATAAGCAAATGAAAGTCAGGTCTAAGGGAAAGAGTAGGAGCTAGCCTCGCATCCTTTTCTTATTTCCTTTTTGTTTTCTAAAGACTGCTTTATTATTTGCTCTCTGGGCTTCCCAGGGTGTGATTTAAAGGAGGTAAAATATGGCAGCAGTCTCCTCTTTCTCTGTCTTCCCTCCTGCTTGTCAGCACCCCAGGGGCTCCTGTCCTAGAGCAACCTGGTCTGTAAACTCTGAGTGCAATGGCCCTGGGGGAATTTGTACTTCACAGGATTAGAGACTGTCCAGCTCCCACAAATGGTAGCATTTCTGGAATGGAGGGCAGCAAAGAGCTGTCGCCTGGGTCCCTTCCATCACAGCACTTGGAACACCCTGGAGGCCTGGGCCCATCAGCAGTATGTGCCTTCCTCCTTCTCTTCTAGTCCTTCCTTTAGCCTCTCCCAGCTGGTGGTATAGACACTACAGCCTTCTCCTTCTGTGACACTGGCTTACAGCCAAAAGATGGGGGGCTGCTTTTTTACCTCAGTCCTGGTCTCCAGACGGCTGCCTTCCTTCACGTATATGGGCACGGAAACCCCAAGACCCAATAACAGTTTAGAAAAGGCCCCATGCATTGTGACAGAAATACACCCCTCCACTCTATGAGGCCAGTGCCGTGGCCTCTGATGTTTTCTTTCAAATGCTGAGTGTTTCACCCTACTCCCCCTGGGCTGTGGTGGGAGGTATGGAGGGTCTTATGGGTAGTTCCATCCAGTTGATGTGCCTCCTGAAAATGAAGACTGAGGCAGGGGTACACCAGCGAGAGATACGGTGTCTAGGAAAAGGGCAGCAGTGGTACAGGAGGGCAAAATGTGTGCTGGATATGTGAAGACTCGACCACTGAGTTCTGAACCATTGGAAAATACCAGTGCGATTTACCTAAGAGCCACTTGACCACGGACCATGGACATGTATGTACCTGGTGGTGATCTTTGTAGGAAAATTTCTGCATGAGCATAAGGTGCAGAAGATCTAAGTGGGCAGCAGGAACTACCACTGACTGGATCCTAAACTGTGTTCAACACTGCCAGGATTTATCCAGTATAAACTCTCTTACGCTCACCGTGGCCCATGAACTAGGGTTGCTGCAGCTGATTAGCAGAGGTCAGGGTGGGAATTTGCCTTCTTCCATCTCGCTATAATTTCGTTTTCTTTTATAGTTTCTCTGACAGCAGGCTCCTGTGGGTAAGCTCTGTGCAGCTCTCTGAAGAAGGGACAAGAGTGACATTAAGCCATGATGTTCATGAAAGAACGACATTAAGACATTACATTCATGAAAGAACGTAAGAAGTCTGCCTGCTATCTTCTGGCCTCCTCTGACCCATGCACCCATGACTCTTGTTACTCTTCTGGGCTGGGTCCATTGGAAGGGAGGAACTTCACTCTCTTGGGACCTGATACTGCCCCTACTGAGAGAGTGCAAATTCCACCTCTCCAGTCCAAGATCCCCACATTTAGCTCATCAGTCCAGGGAGTGGTGATGAGGATCGATGACGGGTAGGGTTTTATTTTCCAAAGGCTAGAGGAAAAGGGACAGTGTTTCACAGGAACATGGAGGCCTCAGCCCACCCACAAGGAACAATGAAGAAACAAGCCATTTGAATTGTAGTTGCCTTTCTCTCCAAGCTCCTAAGTTTACTGCAGGAAGCAGATGCAGAAGGAATCCACTGCTACCCAATGTGGCTTCTTTGCCCACACATGCTCTTGCTTCCTTAAAAGTCAGAAAGGAAAGGTAAAAGAAAGCCAAAAATTAGTGCTTTGGGTTCAGGAAATCCCAACTCCTGGAACCAATGGGTTAATATGGGGTCCATTGATACATTCCAGCTGTTTCACTGTGTGCTGCGTGGTGCGTGCTCCACATTCCAGCTGGAGGCCATGTAATCAGTGTCGGAATGGGCAAAAAGGATAATATCTTGCACAGTTTCATCTTTGTTCCTGCTTCCCAATGCGCCTATGCTAAAATTTCAATTCCTTGCTTCAGCTTGGACGAGCTAGTGTACAGTTGCTTTCCAAAGAAACCAGGAGAATATTTTGTGTGAAGAAGGTGGAGCCAATGGAGCTGGCCTGCATTTGAAGGAGAACGATTTCCACTTGGGACTGGGCCTGCCTGCCCCAGGCTTGCACTGAATGATCCCAGCTGTGCAGCTTCTGGCAGGCTCCTGCCTCCCGCCCACTCTGAGGGAAGGACTCCGCCCCTTCTTTACTGGGGCATCCGGGAAACAGGCGGGAGAACAGGTGGGTCACAGCCAGATGCAGGCTCTGCACCAAGAGGGCCTGGCCAAGTCCTGAGAGCCTGTGAGGTTTCTCAAAACTAGGCAGCATCAGCGCATTTGGAAGAAAGCAATTGGGGAAACAAACATCAAGTCAAAGGAGGAGAAACGATGAGCATTAGAAAGTGCTGAGAACCTTATAGGCTTTCGGAGTTTGTTCATGCCATTAACTTCTCGGTTTCCTTGTCCAGAACCAGCACTAACAGAGGTCAAGTTCTTTAAGGAGAGCAGTCCAGCAGTGGCCTGTAAGCATTCTCTCTGGGCCTCAGTTATTTTGTTTTTTGTTTAGATTTAAGAAGTTGGATGATCGGTGAAGGTTCCTTTCAGGTTTCTCTAAGACTCTCCAAATTTGGCTATGATCCATTTGACTAATAAGCAGCTATCTACAGAAATGCACTAACACATCGTAAGTGTCCCTTGGCTAGTACTGGGCTCACTCGTGACCCCAGACATGAGGGAGGTGGACACCAATGAAAACATGCCTGTGAGCATTATTTATAATGTTAGTACAGAGAACAAAGGGAATTTTGTTGGGACAATTTCTAAAGAATGCTCTGCAAATAATTGCTATTTCAAACCCCCACCAACTTGAATCTCTCAGGGGTTTCAGTAGGTCACTCAGAGACCATAGCTTAGCATGAAGGTGTAAGAGTTTCCACCTGAATACACTGAGGGCTACAAGCCAGAAGGAGACCCTGATCGTCCCTCCACACCCCCCAAGTTAGGTGTGAAGCACCAGATGGTGGGTCTTCTCTTTAGACTCAGGAGCATAGTACTCAAGACTGTATCTTTATGTGTATATTTCAGGACTGTTCATGTGTATATTTTTATGTAGAAGGCATCTTATATGTGTCAACTCAGGTTCTTAGATCTGGAAAGAACTGAAATCATTGAATCAGAAAATGATTTATTCCTTCCAGATGTATTTTATATATCTTATGAGTCACCTCTAATGCTTCCTAGAAGAAGGTAGGTATACGTAAGTAAAATAATTAAAAAAGAGTAATGATTCAGCACATATTTGTTCACTTTCAGAGTGCAGAGTACTGCTAGGCTTTATGAGGTTGGGGAGTTAGGGTAGGGAGGAGGTAAAGATGGGCAGCATACGGTCTCACAGGAAGATATGACATAGGCCCCAAACAATGCAAGACCCCATGAGAAAAGGAACCATGGGTAGCGATGACAACAAGTAAGGCTCTTATCTTCACAAGATAAGAGTGGTGCATCGGTCAAGATGAGGGCATAGACATCGAAGTGAGATGTACAAGGGACCATTCAAAGATCTCTTACTCGCCTAAGAGACCTGTACCAATGCGGGAGGACCCTTAGTGACCCCCAAATCCTCCTCCTGTCACTACATACAGCTCACATGGAAGTCCTTCCTTCTGTCACCTAAACTCCTCAAGCTCCAGCTGACGACAGTGCAGCTGACTTAACAAACAAAAACAAGAGACAGGGATTCTGAAGGGACCATTTCCACACCGTAGGAGGTCATGAACAGCCCAGAGTATGGAGGCTTTTGAAGCCACAATTGTCCTCACATTACAAGGGCTTCTCATCCCTTTCATGACCCAAGCAGACCCAGAGAGCTGGCGGGGAGAAGTCTGCATCTTGCCCTGTCAGTGTCAGGCAGGCACTGGGAACCGAGCCCCAAAGAGTAGCCAGGTGTCCTCAGTGACCACTGGTGAGGGGATGGACCCAGAGCCAAGGACACACTGGCAGTTAGCTGGAGAGGGAGGCTAAAGACAGTTTCTACCCTGATCAAATGAAGTTTGTGCCTTGTTTTTAAGAGGAACCCCATTTAGCATGAGCCCCCCTCAGGACCGAAGGACACTTATCTGGAACAGAATCCTCACCATGACCGCTTTCAATGCCCCTGAAGTGGACGTATGTTTGGAAACGGCCTCAAAGTACTTGGCCTTCAAAGCTTAAGATGGTGGCTTTTGGTTATATAGACTCTTAAATTAAGACCTTTTTTTTGGTGAATTTTTTTCTTCTTTGTAATTAGAGGTGAGGAGGAGAATTTCATTCCCTTTATGATGTAGCCATCCTTTCATGCCATCAGCAAGGTTTTCTTGTGCCTCCTGCCAACACAAACCCAGTCTGGTTTGGTTTATTTTGCTGACTACCCAGGGATGGCCTCTGGCTCTCTCGCGGCATCCTGGGGAGCCCACGCACACCCGATGCAAGAAAGACAGGGCCATGGAGAGGTGGCTTCCAGCTCTGCTCGCCACACTTCTCAGATTCAGCAGTTCTCAGCAAAGGGAAGACTTCTTTTCCAGAAGTTCCAAAAGGCTTACAGGAGGTTTTATTTTGTTTTTTAACAATTACCAAGGAAAAGAAAAATAAATCAACCTGAGTGAAAGCAGAAATCCCTACTCCCTGACATACACGCAAACCCAGCAGTGAAATGATATGTATTTGCAGGCACGACTTGCCCAGCACCAGAGCCGTTAAGGGTCCAGAGTGGATGTTATTAGCCTGGTGGACATTTTCTTTTGCTCTGTGCAATTCCCCATGCCTGTTCCTCATTGAATAAACTTACTCATGAATTAAGGTTTCAAAATTAAAATATATAGATCCCAAAGGGCAACTTTTAAATTGCCTACTCAGAACGTGATATAACTACTGGTTTTCAACAAGCCAAGTGAAGGCTGCTCAAAGCCGACCCCATTTTGTGAGCGTGGCTCAGGCCCATACACAGGGGGGTACACTCAGGACGCCTTTAAAGGTAACCCAATTCCCCTGATTGTTATTGGTGACCATCACTTATAGTCCAGAAACAACATGGGAAAGGGACTCATGAAAAACTCTCCAAAGACTTTCTGAATAATCTATTTTTGCAGAAGAGCACACTATGCTTGTGTGTTGAAACTTTGAAGGTTCCCTAATTTTCCAGGAATGAATTCCTCTTCCAAGTCGTACATGAAAACTCACTTCTC
Organism: Rhinolophus hipposideros; assembly: GCF_964194185.1. Classification (NCBI taxonomy): domain Eukaryota; kingdom Metazoa; phylum Chordata; class Mammalia; order Chiroptera; family Rhinolophidae; genus Rhinolophus; species Rhinolophus hipposideros. Next base: position 24,972,024 of record NC_138047.1, read on the forward strand.
ATTCAAGTACCCATCAAAACAGCTTTACAAAATATGTAATATGACATTGGAGAGATCCTAAAAGATTAGCTACATGGTCATGACATTCAGGTACTAAATAGATCGGAGTTAGGGTCTGGAGATGAGGTTCAGAAGCATGGAACTGGATGGGGTGGGCGGGGCTGGCCCAGGTAAGTGAGTCATCTCACTTTACTGCCAGGCCTGGGATACGCCTGGAACAGCCCAGGATGGAGATGGGTACTCAGGTCAGCTCAGGGATGGACAGAGGTGGAGGTGCTCCAGCTGGGCCACCAAACTTGTGAGGGGACATTGTGCAGTGCCAGCAGCCCATCTTGATGCATGCTCCGAACCTGCCCTCCAGATAGAAGTAGAGGTACAGATAGAGGGGCCCTTTCTGAAATATTCCAGTCTGTTGTGAAAGAGGCAGCCCTCTGGATTCTAAAAATTCCTATGCCTCACAGTCAAAGCATATGTAGCAAAATGGAGTATATTGAGAACCACGTTTCAATATTTACATTTGAGGAAACTTCACATTTGAAGAGCATTTCCCAAGTCATATTTTCCCCTAAGGTGATGGGGCATTTGGATGAAAAAGGAGACAGAGAGGAAAATTGCCTGGACTGAATTGCAGGGAAAGCTAAGAATATTATGGAAGCTCCACAAAGCCTTCCAAGCTTTTAAATGGACCAGCTGGATAAGATGACAGCTCAAAATGTGATCAAACATTTCAAGTTAAAAACGAATCCTAGATTTACTGAAAGCTGAACTCAAAAGCTGAAGACTGGGATTTTAAATTTTCTAACTTTAATCAATCAAAGACTCCTTTAAAAATATAGTGCGGCCGAGTCACGTAAGGCCCTGTGGCCCTGCCATGCTCACCAGGACTGGTGGGGGTGGCAGGAGCACCATCCTCTTACCCCAGGTCAGACCCCGATGGCCAATTCAAGAGGTCTGAGTAGGAAAGCGATTCTTGGAGCTGTTGACCAAATGAGCCCCAATTGAAACGAGATCAGCGCTCCCCAGAAGGCACTCAGCTGGAGCCCAGGGCCTAAATGGAAGCAGAGAGTATACTGAGTTCATGGCCTCTGGAAGGAGGAGGAGCGTAATAAAGCACTGTCTGCCCTTGCGGTAACTGGCGCCCTTCATTTTCCTGTCCCCAGCCCTGGAACTGATTAGCAGGACATGAGTAACTTACCCATTAGACCACCTCAGAAGCAGGTGGGGTAGAGAAAGCAGTGGGCAGAGACAAATAAAAGTCTCCATTTTCACTCTGTGAAGGCAGCACTTAGGCAAAATGAGGGGGTTTTTGTAGACTTCTTTGAAATCAACCTGGGAGGACCGAACTGCAGCCTTTTTCTTGGCAAAGGTTGTGGCTGCTTTGTGCTCCCACCCCTACAATTAGGGCAGAGGCCACATTGCTTCCTGAAACAAGATCTACACTTTAGCCCTTAGCTCTGGACAGGACCCATTTGCTGCTGTGGCGGTGGCATGTCACTGAGGCAGCCCAGGGACCATGTACAGAGATGCCGAGTGGGCACAGCACTGGCACAACTCTAACCCCACTTGACCCATATGGCTCTGCTCCTAGAAACCCAGGGGTCTGGAGAGAGTAGGCCAGGCTGGGATCCTTGGGCACCTTCCAGAAGGTTGGCAAGATCTTGCATTCAAAGGTGAGCTCTCTGGCCCAGCCCAGGGAAGGTGTCGGGGTCCTGTCACCAGGGGCCCTGAGCAACAGCCTGGGATCATTGATTCCCTCTTATAATGGGAGCTCATACCTAACATGGAGTGGAAATACGCGTTTTCCAATCGAGGGCCCATCTTTCCCAGCTTCCTTCATCACCTTGGTGGTTGTTTTAGGGCCTGATGAGCCAAATCCTGCTTCCTGGCCAGTGCCAGCCTCTGCCGTGTCCACTCACCAGTGCCAGCTACCACCTGCACCTTAAATAATGTCAGGAGGGTCCAAAATGCTGACATGTGCTCCTGAAGTTTGGTTTTAAGTGCTTTCTCAGAAATCTGAGTTGACTGAATCTACCTGGAACGTCATTTGGAAAATGCTTGACATTTCTATAGCAGGGTACTGCTCATTTAGGAAAAAATGATGACGAGGAAATAAAGACTGGACTCCCAAGCCAATTCTTACATACCCCCGATCTTCCCACGACCAGGAGCAGCCCAACGCCTCCTCACCCCTCTCTGAGCATGGCTCTGTGGCCTCTGTACTCAGCTGTCATATTTCAGACAGTGGGAAATACAGGTCTGACTGGCAACTGGGTGTTTGACAGCTCCAGCTTCTGTTCCCAAAGGAACCTTAGTCCCGGGCTCTTAAATTGGTATGCTTCACTTTACTTTCTTTATAATAACTAAACTGCAGAAGATTAGTCAAACTTTGTTTTTATTGTTTAACTCAAGGCCATTATGATTGTGTGCAACAAAATCCATTTGGTTCAGTTACTTAAAGGAAGACCTTAAAAAACGAGTACAAACCTTCAGGCAGCTTTAGAGCAAAGAAAAGGGATTTCTGGGAGGGGAAAAAAGGAAGCATTTGGGACCCTCTCCTGCATAGATATGGTTCCTCCTGCTCCACAGTGGAATTCACATGAATCCTGTCCTTAAAGTCTTGGCATAATCATCATTTCTAAACTGTTTCTTGGGACATGGGGGTAAACATGCCTTCAGAAGAACTGCCGAGCGGATAAAAGTGGATGTGGTCATAGCACTACAAGACAATGTAAGGGGAGTCTGCACAGGGAAGGAGGCTATTCCCGTGGGGGCTTGTGGCGGGGGGGCCCCCTCATCCCTGGGCTCACACTGTGTTTCTCCCTCCCATGGACATGTGACCCCCCATGGGAAAGAGTTCAGGGGTACTCCCACGGAGAACTGGAAAACCCACTTTTTCTATTAGGTTGGTACAAAAGTAATTGCGGTTTATAAGGTTTAAAACAATTGCCAAAACCGCAATTCCTTTTGCACCAGCCTAATAAGATATTTCCCACTGCCTGTCACAGGTGCTGCATCTCACCACAGGCTCCTCAGCTCCCGGCTGCCCACCTGAGGTTCTTAAACTGCTGCCTCTGCCCTTCCACACGTGGCCTTCCATGAAGATCAGAGCAGAGTCCCTTAGAGTGTGTCACCTTCCCCACTGAGGAGCACACTCCACAGCCCCAGTGGAGAGCTGGGAACGTGCATGCAGACCGAGAGTCTGGCCACTCTCTGTGACCAGACTCTCGCAAACTTTCTCTCAATTTCTCAGTCTCTCTATCTCTCAATCTCTCTCAACCCCCCCGCCCTAGTCCCCATACAATGTTGTCATCTTATCATCCCTCGGAGTTCAGCTCGTGTTTTCCAGAACTCCAGTGCTAACCGATTATCTGTAGTAGACCCCAAGGATTAACGTACGATGTTTTCATTTGCATTTAAACTAGACGATAGAGTTGCCTCAAATAAAAAGCCCTCACCTCCAGCTAGTTTGTGATCCAAACCCAAAGTATGGTGGGTTATATAAAAGTATTGTTGTTATATATCTAATCCACCACTGACCACCTTCTGACAATGATTTCTTATATTTATTCCACATGCAAAATTCCAGGATCCCAAACAAGTCTCTTCCCACTACACCTCAGACTCAGGCTCAAAGTCCAGCATCTCACTTCCTAAAGTAGAGCCAGGTCCATCCGGGTGCTTCTGCAGGAGCAGCTCTTCAAGTTCGGTTCTTCTTGTTCTGAAGACCTGTGAACTAGAGAAAGAATGCTGTGGCCCCCACACATTCACCAGACAATGGTGATATTGGGATAGGAAAACTCCAGTTAGCACTCTCCATTCAAAAGGGGTGAGGAAAGGAAGCCTAGATCAGTGATTGGTCCATAGCAGTTTGGAAATCTGGCCAGGCACAGGTCTCCCTCTCGTCTCTGAGTAGAGCCAAGTCCTGAGTAGAGCCCAGAAGGGCTCCAGAAACTCTTAGTCAGGAGCTGTTGTGGGCAACACCCTTACATTTTTTTTTTTTAAGCCCTGTTATCTAACTGAGAAATCCTACAAGGCATGACTTTAAGACCTTTAGAAGCCCTACTAGGTATATCCTTAAATTTTTCTAAGGTCTTGAAAGAAGTCTTACAGCTTCAACGTTGTGATGGTCACCTTGAGGCCATGCTGTACAAAATGCCCTGGATTTGATCTTTGTGCTAAAGATAAAAAAAAAGTGTCTCATCATGAGACACTTTTGCTAAGAGACAATGGAAATGAGCAACAGTTTCATTATCATACCCAGAAAGTCCTGGCCTCTTTATATTTCCCCTGAGCTCTGCTCTGGACCTCAATAGCTCCTTTCTTTGTCCATCTTTCTTTTCTCCTAGCTCATCACAGGCAGCTGGAAGAAGCCAGTGGTACTTTCTGTCTTCTGCCTGGTGTCTCCTCCGCCAGACCCAAGACTTTATTGGGTACCCTTTCTGTTTTCCATGTTACCACTGGCGACAATACTGCCAAACGTTCTGTCCAGGCTTCAATAACATTTTCCTCACTGTCCTCCAAGCTCTCATCAAGTCTCCTTGAGGTCCTTCCAGCTTTTATTAATCTTCTCAAAGTCCTCCCAGCTTTGTCCCAAAGCCAAAGCCATGTGATGGATTTTGTTATGGCAGCAACCCACTTCTAGGTACCAGATTTTGTTCTTATTATCTATTGTTGCCTAACAAATTACCTCTGCTTAGTGGTTTAAAACAACCACCATTTTTCACAATTTTGTGGATATGAAACTTGGGTAGAGCCCACTGGGTGATATGTATTTTTCCTCCAATGTATCAGTTGGTGATACTCATCTGGTGGGTGGGCTGGCCCATGGGGGCCAGGATGGTTTTGTTCACAGGGCTGGCACTTTGGTGGAGATGGCTAAAAGGCTGAGCTAAACAAAGACTATTAATCAGAGTCCCTACACATGGCTTCCCCAGCAGGGAGTCAGAATGGTCAGGTGTATCACATGGCAGGGCAAAGCTTCCAGGAAGAATGTTCCTAGAAACTGTGAAAGCTGACATTTTCTTATGACTCGGGTTGAAAATTAGCACAACACCATTCCTGCTATCTTCTAATGAACAAAGTAGTTCACTCAAGGGGAAGGACATAATCCCCACTTCTCAGTGGGAGAATTGTCAAGGAATTGATGGCCATCTTTAGTCTTTCACACTCATCTTCTTCATCTCTTCTTTCTTCCTTTTGCCTGGAATAACATGTGAAGATTGGGGTTGCAGTAGCTGTCTTGGACCAAGAGAAGTTATTGGGAATGAAAGGCATGTACCACAGCTCAATAAGCTAGAAGCAACCTAGATCCTGAAATCATGGAAAACCATCCAATCCCTGACCTGTCTACCCCTGAATTTCTAGAATGTGAGAGAAAATAATTGTTCTTAAGTCACTGTTATTTCAGCTTTTCTGTTACTTGCAGCCCATACGTAACAGTAGTTTGGGGTGCAGTGTATCCTTTGGTAGCTCAGAGTTACAGATTGAGAAGACTTTTCTGCACCCCAACAATGCATCCTGTGCCCCATAGCCAGAGTTTTCTGACGCACCACATATGTGGCTGGTAGAAGCTCCCCTACGATACCAACCATCATCAGAGTCCTTGATTCATACTCTGATCTCATCACTTGTTTCAAATCAAATTTCTGTCAGATTAAAGTCTAGTATCCAAGGCCCTGCACAGTTTGGCCCTGACCCACCTCTCCAGCCTGAAGTGCACATGGTACCCTACATCCTACCTGGAGGGTGAGCCCACTGTCCAATGTGCCCTGTGTTGTCCTGCCCGGGGTGGGGGGCGGGTTATGCCTATTGTCCTCCCCCACCCACATACCTTCTTCCAAATTCTATCATGTTTTCAGGACAGAGTTCAATTCTCTTTTCCTCAGAGAAGAATTCCTACAATCACAAAGAAAAGGGTTTCTCCGTCTCTTGTCTCTTAGACTTTTACAAGGAATCATTGTCCACGCCTCTTGTTTGACATCACATTCCACTGTCAATAGAGAGTGTTGTTGTTTTATTCTTCCCACATGTACACGTCCCAATTCTTCAACTAGACTCTTAAGTCACCAAAGTGCACGGACCTGCTCACTATTCTTGGGTCTCCAGTGTCTAGCCAGTCATGGCTTTGCTCCGAGGAGGACACCCATCCGGCATACGCAGAGTTAACCGTGGGCCAACGTGGAGAGAGCAGGAGGAAAATGAAGTTCACCGAGGAACCCCTTTCTGGCCCCTTCTATACCTGCCTTGCACATGTGGCCCAACTTTCCTAGGTCTCTCTCCCTAATTCACTAGTCACTCGGTGGTGTAATTACCTCAGAGAACTCACTGTCCCACTGTAAACCCGGAGGACAGGGGCCCAGGCCCCAAACCCTGGGCAACCTCATCGGCAACTTGATACATAGACTGATGCTGGGCATAGGGGGGACATCCTGGTGGCTTGGAGTTTGTTCCACATCAGCACTTTGCCCTACAATCGGGAACAAAGATCAGCAGGGGACACGAGTATAGAAATGAGAATGTCTCAGCTTTGCCTGTGGTCATCTGAAAGGAAAACCCAAGGTGGTCCCCACTCAGTGCCCTGCAAGACTGCCCCCCTGCAGTCCAGGCCTGCAGAGAACCAGGACGGACTCTGCTGGGACATCAGGTGGCCTGGGAATCAGGGAAGCAGCCAAAATTGGCAAAGATTCTGACTGGAAACTTTAGCTAAACTCAGCATTGCTTTTCTTGAGACCAGAAAGTGTGACAATGAGTAGAACTGACACCCGGGGAGATTACATTTAATGAGTTGTTTGGCAAGGGCTATTTCTGAAGTTAATTATCAATCACTTCTAATTATTTTTAAACGGCATTTATTAATCTACAAGGCTTGGGGAAATGTGTGTGCTACTTTCGGGACCCACGTGGGGAGCCGTCTGGTGTCCTGGCTGAGCCTGCAGCTCCTGGCCTGAGGCGCAGCCTGGGTCCAGGGGGGTGGGTCCAGTGCCCAATTGTCTTCCAAGAGTAGTAAGCAAGAGCCAGAAGAGGAAGACTCTGGCCTGAGCTAGTCCTTGCCCAGCGCCAAACCCAGATCTCCCCTAAGGCCCAGCTTCAGCTCCAAGCCTCACTGATAATTCAGCCCCCTTTAATCCAAGACACCTGAAAATCTGGTACCCTCAATACCTGCCTCCCTTGTGGAAGACGTGTGCCTGGTGTATCCTTCTGCACAATCAACGGGAGAAACTCAGGAGGAAGGTCAAATGCTGAAGCAGGGAATTGACCCCCTACCTTAGCACACCTGAACAAGGGAGCAGGGCTCTGCTGCTTCTGCCTTCTCAGGGCCCTATCTGGCCTGCAAATATTTAAATGAGTGCCAAAGAAACAGCCAGGCACACACATGGGCATCTGATCAAACATGGGAGTGACAGGAGCCCAGGCCAGCACTTCTGCCCAGCACTTATGTAAATGGTCCTCCTAGAGGAGGAAGCATTGCGAGAGGCTCACCCTCCAGCCTCTGCCACCCTTGCCGAGACTCGACTTGCTCTCTCTGCCCAATGTGCTCTTCATAAAGCACATCACGCCCATGTACCAGGGCATTTTCTGATGGACCAAGCACAGTTTCCCTCTTGCACATGCCAAGGAGGGAGGTGGCAACTTTCTTCCCAGTTCTGTGGTCCCAGCACCGAGCACAGAGCCTGGTAAGTGGCCAGGGCTTAACAAATGCTGGTCTAATGATGATAGATGTTCCAAGACCTGCCTCCCATGAGTTTTAGTCTCAGCCATCGTGGTGTTGGGGTTGTCATCAAAGAGAAGACAGAAAGCTGTACTCATGCTGGTGTCCACACATTCTCCCCTCTTGCCAGCTGCTCTGCAGGCTCTGATTAGCTGGGGCATTGCTTTGTCCCTGTTCATTAAAGGTGGCTCATAAGAGCATGGGAACCGTAGTGAGAATTTGAAGGGTCTGTGCAGGACCAGCCACTGACACCCACAGTCATTACAGGCCACTTTGGAAAACAATTTTCTTTTGAAATAGGGAGAGTAAACTTAATGGGGAAGTTTGCAGAATCTCATTCGTCAAAAAAGTCCGAAATTCTTTTCTTTCCTGGAAGTTGCTCATCAGCATTTCAGCAAATGTTCAGCTGTAGTCCTAAGAAGGGAAGATCCCCTTAGAAGACAGGCAAAATGTTAGCACGTCGACGAGTATTGAACATCAAAATGAACAAGATGCCGTTGTTTGTGGGACCTTGACAGAGACAGGATTTATGGGTCCCTGGTGACCATAAGGTGGGGGTCTCCTCATCCTGCTAGCAAGTGAGGTCATCAGGCCTGACCTCTTTGGGGTCGACCTGGAATGTCTTCTGAAAGGAGGCTCAATGCAAGTGAAATGTTGACTCTGAAAGGAGGCTTCCACCCAGAGTGGAGCAGGGTGGGTTTATGACATCTGCCTAGGCCTAGAAATAGTTCTTTGAGTGGTAGTAGAGGCTGAAGGAGACAAGCGACAGTGTAACAGGTCAGGGAACATGTGCTGTCACCCCGGTCTGGACCAGAATAGACTCATGGAAGCCTTTTCCAGGTGGCCTGAGTAGGCCGTCCCTGACTCGGGTCACCCCTGATGCAGGCAGTCCTTGGGAGGTGTGCACCGTGGCCCCACCCCACCCCATTCAGAGCAGCACACAACAATCTAACTCACACAGCAACTTGACTTACCCCAGAGTGGACTGGAATGGATCCAAGTAAGACTTTCTGGAATCTTAGCCCTTTTTAGAGCCATATGGAAGCCTCTAGACTCCTATGTTCTAAGGACAAATGTCCCTGGAGTTTGTCTGGTCTATAACCTTACGTCCTCCTCCCAGGTCCTTCTCAACATCACAGGGTCAGGCACATTTTCACTCAGGGCCTCAGGGCTGACGTACTGCTTTGTGTTCTTGACTATTTTTTAAATCTCAGATATTGCTTGAAGAATTTTCCTTGAATTGAGGATGTATTAATCACCCTACAATGACTTACAATTAACAGATGAGGCACAACGAAAGAAGGACTAAATGGAGGTAGGTATTGGTATCAAACATCAACTTGGCCTGGGGTCCAGTTCTGGCTGCATCCACCTGGTTATGTGCTTTGAACAGTCATGTTACTACTTTGGCCCCGGTTGGCACATATGCAAAATGAGGGTTAGGCTAACCCACTTCCCTTCCAGGCTCAAGTTCAATGGCATTCTGACTTGTGGTACTTGCTTCATCAACTCCTGCTGGCAGGCAAGTGACGTGCTCCATCATCTTCCACGCAGGAACCTCTGGTGAGCGCCGAGGTTCAATATAGCCGTTTGTCATCTCTAGAGGGATGTCCTGGCAGAATGAGAGTGGGACATACTAGCTGGGTGTCCTGGAGGGATGGCATCTAGTTAGGAGTTATTTCTTTTAAACTGGCTGTAACTAGTCCATGCTGCCCAGAACTGAGCACCGTGGCTTCAGAAATCTGCACATGCAGAGTTAAATCTTTGGTGACAATTACCAGACAGACACCAAAGGGTGGACCCAGGGCTTGAGAGCCACAAATTGGGGTGTTCAGGCTTAGCACAAACTCCAGGCATCCATCTGTAGGAGCAAACTGGCCATTTGGCACAAAGATCCGAGGCTCGGCCCTGCCAACACTCAACACCTAAATCACAGGGTGCTCTGAAACGGGGCATTCCATGTGCGAGGGAGGGGCCGCTGGCCGCCCTGAGTCTTATTCCATTTCCTTGCAAATGGTCTGCATGGCGCTTGTTATCACTGTTTCGAGCTCCACGCTCACGTTTTCTGTCTCAGAGATAGTGTTTATTGATACTAAACAATGCTCGGCTGCTATGTAGAACATCTGTGCAACAGCTGCCATGGCCCCCATGGAGATTTTTGTAATAGTTGTGGGGGTGATTTGCTAGCACAGTACGTACAGTACTGAGAGGGCTGTGTTCTGCTAGTGAAGAGGATTTGGGATAACTGGAAATTTTAGGGTTTTTAAGGTTGTTGTTGGATGTGGTTGCGGGGTTGGCATTTTGTTTGTTTTTGCTATATAAATATCAGTTGGAAACTTGTTTATAAATCCCAGCAGCAAGAATTTTGTATAGATATGCCCTCCCTCTGCCCCCACAAAATAACCTAAGAATTAGCTAGAAAAGTGCCCAAGGCCACAGACCAAGTCACTAGAATGTTCTAGAACCAACTAAATTGCCAACAGTTGAGCTACTCTGCTGCACCAGACAAAGAAAGCAGGCCTTTTATGATATAATATTTTTTTTAAACTACTCAGAGAGAGGGGATGTTGGGAGAAGAGGTTCTGATCCATCCTTCATTAGCATGTTAGCACGTCTCCATGGCTGTTAGTGCTAAAAGCCCTAAGAGGTTTAGATAAGGAATGTGTGTCGTGTCCTTGGCTTCTCTGAGCACTTTCTCTATTACATTTTCCTATTTGACTTTTCTAAGGTGCCCAGGAGAGCAGAGCTGAGGCCTACACATACTCAGCATTCTTTTTGTTCTGGAAAATAATTGTTTTTCTTCTGAAAAGTGGACATAACCCTGTCCATAACACTCAGCTACTAAATTCTAATGCTCCCAGCCCTTCCAGGTCTTGCATTCATGCCTGCGCTGTGTACCTATTGTGTGCCTACTGTGTGCCAAGGACTCTTCTAGAAATACAGTAGTAAGTCAGAGAAGATCCCTGGTCTCAACAAGTGACACTAAAAACAAAATGCAGACATCGATGAAGCTATGCAAAAGTGAAGATGCTCTAAAAGACAGTGATGGTCGGGGTGGGGTGGAGGCTGCTTTAAAGTAGAAGTTCCAGGGAAGGCTTGCTGACACTTGAACTGAAATCTGAATCGTAAAAAGAATCCATCATGGGACGATGAGGAGGTCAGTGTTCTTGGCAGCCCTGAGAGCCATAACATTGAGAGAAGCTTGATCCAGGGATTGGAGCATAGTGGCTGGAGTGGGGGTCAAGGGAGGCAGGAGCTTGCAGAGCCAGGGTCTACTACTCCAAGTGCAAGGGAACCCACTGGTGAGCATGGTGCCATGGGGGTGCAGCACCCCACTCTCCCTTCAGGAGAAAACCTGCATGGAGGAGACTAGTCAGCTGATCACTTCCAGCTGCAATGTCATAAAGATCCACCCAGCATTCGACCTGAGGCCACACTCTGCCCCATGACCGACCACTACAGGGGTACGTGGAGCTCCCCGCTGGGCTGGCACAGGCTTTGCAGAGTTGCACTGCTGCCTAGGCCCTTGCTACCCCCATCTTCCTTCCTCTCTCCTTTCCCAGGTGGCAGACCTGCATCCTAGTCTGAAAGCTCTCCCTGCCTCTTCCTGCTCCTTCATCAGTTTCCTCTTGTGAGCCTTCTAACTCTGTCTTGCCTTTGCTTCCCAGAGAACCCGGCCTGACAGACAGGTTTTGAGCAGGTGGGGAAGGTGCAGGAGATCAGTCAGGAGCTGCTGAGGAGCAAAGCTGAGGACAGATAAGTCTTGGCCATGCTCTGTTTGAAGGGTCTATCAACACTTGGAGAGGATCCTAATTGTCCTCTGGACCCAGGAGAAATGAAACTGTCTTGGATGTTGCTGTCAAGATTAACAACAGCTGCCATTTAGTGGCAAAGGCCAGGCATGTGCTAAGCACCCTGTAACAGAAAGCGAGGAGATGGACTCAGATAGGTTCACAGTGCAGGGTTCCACAGAGAAGCTGATGCACAGTAGGCATGTGAGCTGTCCTACAGCAGGCATCTTTCTTCCTGGTTATTTCATATACAGCTGGGTCTCCAACTCTAAATTCTCTACTACCAGAAACTTCTGAGCCATGTCTGAAGTCTCCAGTATCAGCACCAAGCTTTTGCATACAGGTGCCCAGTATAGGAACTTCCAGGAGCTTCATGGGCCCATATGAATGCTGGCAAGTGTCCCCTGTTCCGTGACAAGGCCTGGCATCCCCAGCTACAAATCGGAGCTGGAAGAGAAAGCAGGTCCCGGTCATTAGGACCTGGGTGGCAGTGACCCGCAGCCCCAGGATCTTTAACCTGGAGGGAAGAGAGACCTCTGTTCTCACCCTGCTTCCCAGATACTGGGGAGCCAGGGCCTCCTCCTTCTGCAAAAATAACTTTTTCTTCTCTTTTAGGGGCTATGGGGCACCCACTCTGAGTGTCCAGCCGAGGCCCACGGCCCTCGAATCCACTGGGAAGCTCGTGGGCAGAAGCTGGAGCACCATCCTTCCTCCCCAGAAGAAAGCGGGCTTGTTCCAGGCGCACAAAGGACAGCCACCGGGCCTGACAGGCTGTGCATGCTAATGTCCTGGGTGCTAGGAGAGCCAGGCTCTGCACTGGGGGAAGGCAGCAGCTGTGTCTCCTGCCCTGAGTGTGTGGCTGCTGTGCTCCCCCTCTTCCAGGGAAGGGCCCTGGACCGGATGCTCTCCCCCGCAGGCAGGCCCAGCCCTCCTCCAGGCTGCAGTGAGTCACCTGTGCCCGGCACGTGGGGACCCAGGCGAGCATCTGTTGCATGCAGCACACCGTCTAAACATCCGTGCAAACTTGGACCAACAGGTCCTGCTGAAATGTGCTAACCATCTGCTTTTCCTTAGCTGTTTTTGAGCAAATTACGTGTATTATGTTAATTTATTTTACTGTCAACAACACCGAATGACACAGTTGCTGCTAAACAACATCATTATATATCTCAATCTGGCATGTTACCAGAAGGTCTTTTTTTTTTTTTTTTTTGGTAAATGCAACAGGAATAAATACACATTGAAATGTTGGTCTATTTAAAATTGCATCTGGGACAGCAAAGCTATAGGTGCAGGCGTGCCTGGGCTGCTCACTTGGTTAAGGACGGCTTTCCCTCAGAGAGACGGGGCTGAGCGAGGGTTGGTCATGAATATGGGGCTTCTCAGAAGCTTGCAGGGTTGGGAGAGAAAGAGGTGCTAAGGCATCTGATTTTCCTTCTGAAAACTTCCCCTTCTCTCAGCAAATCCCTCCTTTTCCAGATGGTCAAGCCAAGGGGATCAGGCAGAGACCTAAGCAGAGAAAGGGTGTGCCCTAGTAATCCACTGGGGACCACACTAAAACCAACACAGCCAGGCAGGGGTCGGAGATTATAGTAACTAAGTTTGTGACCATTCGCCGCCCCCACAGAGACCAATCAACTCCATACTCCCAGAGAGACAGGAGAAAAAAGAGGAGTGCTAGGTGAGAGAGAGAAAGCAAAAGAGGGCGAGGAGACGCCTCTCAGAACGTACCAAACCAGTGTGTTCAGCATGGAACGTACTGCTCTCCACCAGCTCCTCAGCACAGAGCTTATCCGGAGCTGAAGAACCTAATAGCAGCACTATGCTGACTCAAATAGTTCCTCAATTAGGTAATAAACAACATGAGGTACACGCAGTTTCCTGGGAGGAAAACAGAGCCTCAGACAGAGACCCGGGCGGCCTGCTGTGCAGAGTATCAGGAGTTCTTTCTCTCAGCTACCAGGCTCAAGTGAAGTTAAGTCTGCAAACCCCAAGCCGAGCCTGCCTGTGTCAACCAGAGGCCAGGCTTCCCTGTATAATGGAAGAGAGCTTTGCCTGCTGACCCCTCGGAAGCTGAGAAAATCCCCATGTGGGATTTTTACAGCACAAATGACCCGCCTGATCAAGAGATTTGGTAGCCAGGCAGCTTCTGGGTGTCCTCACAAATATTTGGTTTCAGAGAACGAGTCATGTTACACAGTCTAATATTGGGAGACGGAAAGGGCTGCAGCAATCGGCCTTTGTCCCCCACTTGTCCTGCAGCAGCCAGTAGACAGCCCATAAAAACGTGGGGCTCATGTTCACACAGATGGCTGAGGGTTTTATGGGCTGGGGGAGAGGAGCGGAAGAAGATGGTCGTGGCGAGGCTGTCAGAGAGTCTAAATTAAGTGGATCTCAGCTGCCAGGGACACCTGGGTCTGGGGACCCATTGGGGACTCGATGTTCTTTGAGGGATCCCTGCCCCCCCCTGAAATGTACAAAGGACTCTGTCCCATCCTGCCTCCCAGAGCTACTACCTCACCACCTCCTAGTCCCAGCACATGGATGTCCCCTGCCCTTGAAGGGTGGCTACAATGCTAGCTCCTGCCCCTCATTGTGGGCACCCTGCCTCTTTGTTTGTTCCACTCTCTAGGAACCCACTTACCTTTGGGAAAAGGTAATAAACTGGTTCACTCTAAAATGGGTGCCTAAATTCTATCTCTTCAAGGGCATTTTCCAATTGGGGCTCAGCCTTAAATCACAAGAACCGGTCTGTTCTTGGGGAATAGTAGATGACAGGAAAGGACAGCCTCTTGTCCCCTATGCTTTCAGCTCATTCAGAGACAATAGGAAAGGGGGGCGGGGCCATTTCCACCTTCGGTGGGGGCTCCTCTGCAGCCAGCCTGAATCCATTCTAAGCATTCTGGCTCTTTAAAGGCAGTCTTCATGGGACCACAGGGATTGTTGAGGCGCCTGGAAAAGAGAGACGAGGAAATACTTGGAGAGGGGTGCTGGCCACACGGTGGCGCTATTGTCCAGGGCGGTCATTTGCCCTAAGAACCGGGGTGGAGGGTGAGAGGCAGCTAGAACCACACTGGGGAAGGAGAGAGGGTCACTACAGGGTGCTGTCTTTGTGGGGGTGCGTCTAGTCAGCAGTTCCTAACTCAGTAGTGACCGGAGAGCGGAGGTTAAAGAACAAACAGCAAATTTTTCTGCATCCTTCTCCATCTCTGTTACAAAGCCTTGACATTCTTTTGATTACTGGGGTGATGGAGTTGGGGTGGATCAAGGAGAGACAATGTGTCCCGGGGTAGGGGACGGCTGGGGCGGGGGGGAAGGGACGGGACAGGACACTGCTCCTTGCAGGTTTAAGCAGAGTGGTCCTAGCAGGTTATTGGGCAGTAAGTATTTCCGGGAGCATGTGATCCGAGCTCCGCTGGCGGCCTGGGCCGCGCTGGGTGCAGGCTGGGCGCTCAGCCTCTCCCTGTGGGCCCTTCTCGGCTCACTCCTTAGCTCTGGAAAAAGCAAAAGCATCTCTTCATGCTGAGCTTTCTTCACATAAAGTGATTACCACGTGTCAGAAATAAACTGCTGTTTCTGTATATAATCACAGACCACTTCGGAGCCCAGTGACTTTGGGTCAAAAAGGAAAACTGTTTCAGAACAAAATGCTGCAAGCTGGTTCTCTCTCTCTCTCTCTCTCTCTCTCTCTCTCTCTCTCTCTCTCTCTCTCTCTCTCTCTCTCTCTCTCTCTCTCTCTCTCTCTCGCATTTTGGGGGGAGCCGGGGGAGGATCGAAAAAAAACAAACACGAAAAGTCAGTCAGTATCTCCTCACCACTGCAGCTGATTTCCTGTGTAAACGAAAACCATGTGATATTCCATAACTGCTTCCAGCTCTAAAAGACAGGAAATGAAAACCATCATGGAAAAGGAAAGCTGCAGAATAAATTCCCAGGGCAGATAGCATTACAGCGACACTGCACGGGACGAACGCTGGGCCGCCTGCACATACTTGCAGGTCATTAGAGTGACGGCTAATGGGGACCCGAGAGAGTGGCCCAGCTCAGTGTTGCTTCTGCGGGAGAAATTGGGCGGCGGCGGTCACACCCACGGCGCTGCGCCTGACAACGCGGCTTTCCATTAAGCACCGAGCTGAGAAAGTCCTCTTTTCTTTCTGCACGCCTCCCGAGGTCAGGTTATGACCTCTCAACCTAATTCAATCGCGGTGGCATCCATATGCATGAAGGCTAATTAACTCTGAAAGGCCCGGCCCGCTGGGTCCTCCCCGCAGCGATGGGGTGGGTGAGCCCCCCTCGTCTTCCCCTGCGGCCCGGCCTCTGCAGCTGCTCCCGCGCCGGCCGGAGGGCGCACATGTGCGCCGGGAGCGCGGCGTCTCAGCGGCGGGGACCAGCGGGGCGAGGGGAATTAACCGCATCATTTGTCGCCAGCCTAGCAACACGTGCGTGCTTATCCTGATAGCTCCCACCTGGCCTCTGAGTTCTGCGGCCACATGTGGGAAATGGACGCTTATTCTACGGGGGATTTCAGGTTTGAGGTTACACTGGGCCTTGCAGCTGGGAGGCTGGGACCGCAGTTCCAGCTCCTCCGGGCCGCCTGTGGGAGCACGGGCAAGTTAGCCCACCTCCCTGGGCTCTCTGCGTTTGCTCTGCTGGCACATGAGGCTGTTGGACTGGAGAAAAGGTCAACTCCTTTCCACTTACAGATAAATCCCAAGAGATCTTTTCCAGCCACCATACTTTTCCCAGTTCTGAGCATTTTTAGGTTTGCCAGTTCCTGACAAGCCCCGGAGGTGCCGAGTTTCCAGGAGGTGACAATCTGTGGGGTAACATTTTCTACTTCTTCCTGTATCCGTTAAGACCCTTCCATGTTGTATTTTACAAACTAACTTGAATGAGCTTCAGCAAACTAGAGAAAATTTGTTGCTCTGGTCCCACAGCCTGGGTTGCAACCGGGCTGAGAAAGTTCCTACTTTGTCCTTCACTCACCCTTTCTTCTTTATTTCTGCTGCTTTAGTTTTGTTAGCCAACTGGTTTCCTCTAGGCCTTGTTCTTAGTCTACGTGGCACAGAAGACAGTCCCACACACCATTTATCAGGTTAGAGCTGCTGTATTCGATAGATGGACGCAAGGCAGCCCAGCCTGAAACTGCCGGAATTTCAGGCACAAAAATATCGGATTGGCCCAGCTTGGATCACGTGCCCAGTCCTAGTCCAAGCAACTGTGAGGGGAGAGTCAGTCACATGAAACAAACATGGATGCCATAGGCTTACCCTCAGGGGGAACTTAAGGGGTGAGCAGGCCAGACATGCCAAAGAGTATCTACTACACTAGCTCAAAGCCTGATTATAATCAGATGCAAAGTAATTTCCTCAGAAAGAGGTCTCTCTGGACTCCTGATTCTGAGTTGGCTTTACCTTATACTAAACAGGAGGGGCAGGATTCCTTACATGGCGTTTGGGAACACCTGGACGAACATGCTTGACTTTCCTCAGCTTCTAGCAGAGAATCAGGAGTGAAGCCACAGGCGCTGCCATGACAAGAGAGGAGGAGAAGCTGACTATTTCTTGGAGAGACTTCTGTGGCCTGGTCCTGAGGAAGGATGGTGATGGCAGGAGTGGGGCACTGGCTGGCTCCCTTCCATCCTGCATTAGAGGAGAGGTCCAAGTCAAGGCAGTAGGAAAAGAGGGAGATGGATTGACTCCATAAAAGAAGCCTAAGGTAGGAGTCTACAGGAACTGAACAGGGCTATTAAGGACAAGACACAGTGGACATCACTCATTCATTGAGTCACTAGGAAGTGGAGCAGACTCAACTGGGCAGGTAACACATCAAGTCAAGCCCAGTGCCTCCTATTTCGAGGGAACCGGAGCCTACATGCAGAGGTGACTACCTAATCAACAAATCAGAACTCCTGAGGACAGTGAAACACTCAGAGCTCTTAGTCGTAAAAAATAAAATCGACTTTGGCTAGTTCAGCAGGAAATGGATTTATTAAGTGTATTAGTCAGGATGGGCTAACCCTAGTATAACCCCAAGCAAAGTGGCATTAAATAATTAGAGGTTGAGTTCCCATTCACATCACGCTTCAGTCAGGAATTCAAAGACCCAGACTCTTCTACTAGTGGTTCCAGCATCTTCAAGAGTTCTTGTTGTCTTCCATGCAGCCTCTATACCCTGCTGGGAGATAAGGACATGGAGGATTGCCCCAGAGGTTTTAGGAACAAGACACGGAAGTCTGTCACTTCTGCTCACACACAAGTAGACAGAACTCAGTCGTGTGACCACACCCAAGTGCAAGGGAAGCTGGGAAAGGCAGTCTAGCTCTGTGTGTGCCCAAGGACAAAGAGAAAATGGGTTGAGTGAGCATCTAGCCATTCTCTTAGATGTTAGCTCACAGAGTCACAGGCAGGTGGGAGTGGGAGCTGAGGCTGACCTCCCAGGAGTGCTCCCAAAGCCCAGCTACAGACTTCATGAGTAGACTTTGGTGGCTTCTGCACTCAGAAGCACTAAATGCCAGAAACCTGCTTGATTGCACATGCCACCTCTGCCAGAAGTAATGAAACTTCCAGTCCCAGGGCTTGTCCTGCAATGTCTGGGAAACAGCTGCCACCAGTGAAGGCCATATGTCTCTGCCAAACACACCCAAAACACTTTTTTAAAAGTCTAGAGGCACCAGGGGGAGCTCACTCCCCCCTTTTTCCCCCCCTTTCAGGTTTTTAACTTCCAAATTCAAATCTTGAGTAGGAGCCTTTAAAGCAGGGGTATCCAAACTGCGGCCCGCAGGCCAACTGTGGCCCATGATCCATTGTTAACTGGCCCGCAGCAAATTCCAAAAATATATTCAGTTTACTTAAATAAACCAGGTGAGGCAATATATACTCGAGTGAGTGGCCTGGCTGTTTGTGTATTTTACCGCATATGGCCCTTAGTGAAAAACGTTGAAAAAAGTTTGGACAGCCCTGGTTTAAAGGATCAAGACTTCATTCTTCCTACAAGAAGGGCCGGGAATTTGAGTTCCGACTTTCATTCTGGGAAGGCAGGACCCATATTGTGAGATTTTCCTGTAATAAGGAGATAGACAACCATAAGTGAGACAAATTTCCACCATTGGTAGTGGGGAGCAGGAAAGGAGGGCTCCTGGCAATTGCAGCTCTGGGTTGGCCTAGGTAAAATGGTGTTGAGGAGGAATTATAAATTATTTTCACGCAGTTCCAAAAGCAAAAAGGCCAAGTAGCAGAAACATAGGTTCTTGGAGTTGCGAGGAATGTTAAAGGTTATCTGTCTGATCTTCAGCTTAATACAGGAATCCCCTCTACCCAAACTGCCCTGTGACCAGTTAGCTCCACTGAAACATTCACAGTGATGGGTGACTCAGTATGCCTTACACAGCAGCATTTTGAGTCACTTTTTGTTCTTAGAAGGTATTTTTTCTTTTTTTCAGTGAAGCAGAAAGCTGACTTTCTAGAACTTCTACCCCTGGCTCCAGTTCTGCCCTGGGAAGCCACATGGAACACATTTGTCCTTTGCGCATATGACAATTTTTATATTCTACCATACTGTCCTTTTTCTACTTTTCTCCAGGTTGAACATCCCTACTTCTTTCAGCTCTGTTCCTCATTTGGTGATCTGCTTAAGAGAGGCACGTGGGCAGAAGATCAGAAGGCCATATCCCCAGTGGTAGTGATATAAATTTCACTACTTTTTAAAACTGTCTCAGAGAGATGCATAAACACTCCAGTTGGACTGAGAGGAAAACTGAAGTGCTGAGAAATCAGGCAATAGAAGGAATCCAGAAATCCAGGGTCATATCAAGACTTGAAACCACTGTCCCAAGTTGTGCAGACGCTCCTCCCATTAGGTCCCATCCTCCCTGGGTCCATTTGAGGCCCCCACACATCTGTGTGCTGGGTCCCTTGAGCCTTCACAGGTTTCCAACTTGGGGAGGTCTGGCCTAGAGGTGCTCTGACAGCCCCACCATGGGGGCTGTCACTTTGACACCTTTCAACAATTACTGCAAACAGTAAAGGGGACTGCCGTGGGGACATAGGAATAAGTCTTCCTGTAAGAGCCTCTACACTATTACCCTGAATGTGTGAGTATGATGCCTTAGAAAAACTAAAAATAAAAAAGATTCATTTATCCTAAATTTTTCTTTTAGGAAAAAAATATGTTATTTTTTCTGAAACCACTACCTGTTATCGCCACTGCACTTGGCCTAGTGGGTCCTCACGAGAAAGAACAGAGCCCGTTATTGGAGGAATCACCTGTGCTTGTGCAGAGCCACTCTGGAAATGACCGCTGTAATAGACATACATCATGGGCAAGTTCAGATGTGGATATTTCAAAGGATGCCTGAACCATCGAGATCCTGGACTTAAATTATGGTTCATTCCGAAAGTCCTGGATCCTTGGTTCGATCTGTCTATCTTATCCACTGTTCTCATGATCATAAAGGAAATGGATGCTTTCTGGAAAATATCTGGAAAATACATGCATGTATAAAGAAAAAATAAAAATGGCCAGGAATAACCACTGCTAACAATTTAGTGCCTTTCATCTGGGTTTTTACACATACATTTATGTGTAATAATGTCAATGCCATGCTGCATAGACAGTTTGGACACATTTTTCTCATTTAACATTGTGTTTATGAGCGTGTTGCCATTCATAAGCATTTGTTGAGAATGTGGCTGTAAGGCTGAATCATATTCCTTCCCTTCACTTGCTATTTCAAAGTCAGGAAACATCGTGTATGCCAGGAGACAATGTGTGTGTGTGTGTATGTGTGTGTGTGTGTGTGTGTGTGTGTGTGTGTGTGTGTGTGTGTGTCAGGCTTTGGAGCCCTCATGGGGCTCATCATCTGGTGGGAAGAGGAGCCAGTCATTACAAAAGTGGTGAGCGCGATGGAAAAAGACAGGGCCTTACACCAGCATGGAAGAGAGGGACTCGACATGCATTGGTCAGTGGTGGGCAGGGAGTGTGGAAGGCTTCCATCAGGAAGCCTTGCTCTAGCAGAGCCCTAAGGGGTGGGTGCTGTTGGAAGTGGTCAGATTCCTGAGAGAGGAGATGGAAAGAACAGAACTTGGCAGTTCTCTAGATGTGAGGGAGGAACAACGGAAGTCTTCACGGTTTCTTGCTCGAGCAGTAAGGCAGATGGCCGGCCCCACAACCAACCTCCTGGTCTAGGGACTTTAGGTTATTTCCATTTTTCCTTTTTCCTTTTTTTTCTATTAATAATACTACAGTGAACATCCTTACACAGAAATCTGTGAGTGCCTCAAATAAAGGAAGTACTGGGTCATATGGTACGACAGTTTATAAAGATTTTGATCATCACCTTCTGGAGAGGCCTTCCCTAACAGCCAGGAGAGGGTGCGTTCTGTAGCTCCCGCAACAACGCGGCAGTAATGGTAGCGATAATAATAACATGTTAGCTCTCCCGATGTGGCAGGTACTGTTCTAAGCACTTCACGTATTTTTACTTATTAAATTCTCACAGCTACCACTCTGGAGTAGGTGCTCTTGTATTCAAACCTCAGAGCAGCTGAAGGAAACACAGGGGAACTAACTTGCCCATTGTCACCTTGCAAGGAAGCAGTAGAACTGACACTTAACCCAGGCAGTCTGTACTTTCAGTCCACAAAGCAGTGTTTTGTTTAATGGGACCAATTGTATATCTTTTTGAATTTGTATTTCTTTGAACACTAGTAAATCTAAATATTTCAATATTTTTTCTTTTCTGTCACGTTTCCTGGACATGCATATTTACGTGTATGAGGTAAAGGGTGTGGAGTGCTTGGTGTGTGTATCATATGTTTAGGTACGTAGTGTGTGTGTGGTGTGTGGTATATTAATGTGTAAAAGATGTGTGAGGAGGTGCATATGCGTGTGTGGAGCATACACGTGTGTCTGTACCTGTGAGGAATGTGTGAGAGTGTGTGTAGTGTGCATATGTGTGTGAGAGAGAGAGGTGTGTGTCCCTGTGAGGAACATGTAGGTGGTCCTGTGTGGAGTGGCGTGTGTACAGTGTCAGGTAGGTGTACGTGTGTGCGGGCTGTGTGTGTATCCATGCGCACTGCCCACGTATTTCCACCAGGTCATGTGGATCAGTGGAAACTTGAGCAAATTATGTTTCTGAGGAACATCCTATCATCCCCACTTTACAGAGGAGATGATGGGATGTCCCTTTTCTTTTTGGAAGAATTGGGGGACACATGAGAGAAGGCGTTTGTGGAGCTCTGTTCACAGTGGTGAGGGTGGGGTCACGCTCCACGGCTGCATCTCCAGGAAGCTGCTGAGTCATGTCTGCTGTCCATCTGACTGAGGTGTCCTGTCGCGCAATGAGACTCGAAGGACAGCCTGAGGCCCAGCCTTGGGGATCACTGAGCTTTGCCCGGCCCTCTTTATGGGGTGGAGAGGGAAAGGTGTGCTACTCACGGTTAAGGGGCCTGATGTGAAGCCCCTTGTGAAGCAACAAAAGCCT
Organism: Rhinolophus hipposideros; assembly: GCF_964194185.1. Taxonomy (NCBI): domain Eukaryota; kingdom Metazoa; phylum Chordata; class Mammalia; order Chiroptera; family Rhinolophidae; genus Rhinolophus; species Rhinolophus hipposideros. The sequence goes on from NC_138047.1 coordinate 24,994,006, forward strand.
TTGTTCCACTTCTCTCTCCCTTCCTCTCACTGAGTGGCTTTCACTGCGGGCCTGGAAGGGGCCACTCACTTTTTGGGCATCTTCCTTCTCTTCCACATACAGACGATGGGGCACATTTGCTGGTAAGAGATTTCCCACATATTTAAGGCTTTGCATCTTGCTCGAGCACAAGCAAACACGGTAGAGGATAGGAAATAGTAAGTAAAGGCCACACAGGACAAGAACCCACATCTCAGGAGGCTTGGTTGTCCGTGGATTCCCTCTCAGCACCCTGTCCCACTGCTGCTCCAGAGAAGCCCGGGAGGGGACCTGGTGCACCAGGGTGGCCTGCTGACCCACTCCCTAAGCAGTGACCTCCAGAGGGTGCTCTGGCCAGACCCCAAGAAGGGCCTGGGACCTTGTCAGCACCCTCCTCCCTGGAGAAGCTTCTCTCCAGCAGGGGCACTGTCACTTCCACTTCAGCTGGAAGGGTGGGGAGGGAAGCCCAGGCCTGAGCAGGAAGTAAAGTTGTAAACGGAGTGAATCTTTTTATTTTACCAGAACCAGATGTATAAAAGTACCAGGAATAAAAGAAGCCAAGGGTTAAAAAAACAGACTACTGCCCTCAGGAACAATGAAGTTTTATTGCCATGCTTGTCAATGGCGTGGTTTACGAGTGAAAACTCAGTGGTAGTAGACACACGGTACAGGACGGGGAGGGGTGGCAGGGGCGCCTCCTGCCTGGTGCTGGAGAGCCACAGAGAGAGCAGGTGATCCCGTACGTAAGTGGAGCACTGAATGTGGCCGGGGCCTCCTCTGGTCGCCTGGGTCCCTCAGTATGGACCATCCCTGCCGTTTAGAAGTTTGTCTGTGCCTTGAATTCTCCACCATGAGCCCTGATGCATCTATGACTAAAGTCCCATCACTGTCTGATTGCTCAGATAGTAACTTCAATATTGCCTTCCCTGGCAGCCATGCTTAGCTGCCACATCTGCTGAATGACAATCCTGTGAATATTAGAATGAACCATGTTAAGACCTGGGTTGTCAGTGATGTATGAGTGTGTACACAATTCAGATATAATCAGAGCATCACCTTCTTCTCTGCCCAAAACTCTCCAGTGACTTCCTGCCTCCCTCCCTCCCTCCGAGTAAAAGCAGACCACATGCTCCCAGGGCTCTTCATGCCCCACAGTGGTGCCCCGCCACCCCTCTAACTCACTCCCCCACCCCACCCCCACCACCCTGCTGCTTCTCCACCAGTCAGGCCCACTCCCACTGGAGGCCTTGTCTCCTGACCAAATACTCTGTCTCTAGGTATCCACATGTCTCCCCTCCTTCAAGTCTTTGCTCAGATGTCACTTGCTCAGGAGGCTTTTCTAAGCACCTTGTTTCAAACAGCAACCCCTCTCAGCTGCACTCTCTACCTTCTTCTTGCCTTAACATTTCTGCAGATCATTTTTCACCTTCTACCGTGTTCCCCCCAAATAAGACCTAGCCAGACAATCAGCTCTAATGCGTCTTTTGGAGCAAAAATTAATATAAGACCCAGTCTTATTTTACTATAATATACAATTGGGTCTAATATAATATAATATAATATAATATAATATAATATAATATAATATAATACAATACAATACAATACAATACAATACAACACAATACAATACCGGGTCTTATATTAACTTTTGCTTCAAAAGACGCATTAGAGCTGATTGTCTGGCTAGGACTTATTTTTGGGGAAACAGGGTAGTATACCATTTAATTTACTTATGTTATCCATGGCTCCCCTCCTCCATATTGTAAGCTCTCTGAGAGATTTGTTTTCCATTTTATTTTTTGCTGTGGTTCCAAGGCCCAGAACAGTGATTGTTTGTTGAATAAATGAATCACATGTGAGCTTTCTGTGCAGAGCATTTCAAATACCAGGTTAGATTTCTCTTCCTGCTCCCATCCCTGGCTATCTGGGTGTGTTTAGAGTGTGAAATCTCAGTATTAACCTGAGCTGAACCTAGTTAAAAAGGCAGATGTTATAGATATTCCTAAATCAATCACGTGTTCTTATCTCTGATTATCTGTTCCTCCATTAGCATGGGTATGTGACATTAGTATGTGACATCCCACATGCATCATGTCAAATCCTCTTGGCCCCCACTTTGTGCTCCAGCGCCACTGCAGTGACCAGCTCCATGGAGACTGGCTGGCTGTGACGGGTGTAACTTAACAATACTTTGCCTCAGGTTTCTGCGGTATACCCACCTCTTGGTTCCTGATTATGGGCATCTTCTACATCAACAGGAAACAGCTGGGCATTTACACATGTGCGACTTGGAAGTGTGAGGGACATGATGCATATGGATCCGTCCTCAATGAATCGGTGACAGGAATTGATGCAAAAAGGTTTCTGCCTTGTCTCGCCAGTAGAAAGTTCCGAGACACCACTCCTAAATTCCTCAGATCTCTCAGCAAGAAATACCAGTTGTCTATAGCGGTGGCCATGTAGTAGGTGGGTGGTGATATGCAATAGCATCATAATTACCCAGACTGTCACCTGCGATGGATTGGAGAAGCTGGAGGTACAGGTGCAGAATTGGGATGTGTGGGAGCTGTGGTAGCCGATCAGTATTGAGACAATGGTGATTGTAAGGCCTGTGCAGTTGACCAGATGTTGTTACCTGACAGGCTCAGGAGCACCAATTATCAACTCAAGGCACACTGTGGAAACCAATGGGCCTGTATAGCAGCATGAAGGAGACAATGATCACTGGGAAGACAGTGCTGAAAATTAGACCTATGATCTAATGTAAGCTTGGGGGAACCACAAACAATATTGAATGCATAGCCTTGACAGGTCTCCCATGTCAAATTCAGAGGACTGATAGAAAAGAGTAGGAACCTGAGATCTGAAATGGAGACATTTGTGTAGCGAAGCCCAAAAGTCTTGAACCTTGATTTCCCTGAATGTTCCATGTTCCCATTTTCTAGAAAATAGCCAGGCTCTCCTTGCTTAGAGACTCTTCAAGGGCTTTACCAGAAACAAGTAGCTTGCAAAATGACACTTATTCTCCTTTTCAAGGTTCACCTCACCACATGTGATGGCTAATTTTATGTGTCAACTTGACTGGGACCTGGAATGCCCAGCTATCTGGTTAAATGTTATTTCTGAGTATGTCTAGGAGGGTGTTTTTAGACGTGATCAGCATTTGAATTGGTGAACTGAGTAAAGCAAATGTGGGTGGGCATCCTCCAATCCACTGAGGGCCTGAATAGACAAAAAGGCAGAAAAAGGCCAAATTCACCCTCTTTGCCTGTTTTCTCCTGCCCTTGGCACTCCTCTTGTCCTTTGGGCGGATAACTAGGGTTAGGTCTCAGCCTAGCCCAAGTGGGAGTGCAGTCTGTGGTTCTGGAGAAGAAAGCTTATTTGCAAAAGGAATTCTAAATCTGGAGGCACGGCACTAGAGAAACAGATGTGGGAGGAGCTTTTGATGGCATTAGACTGGATGGATAGGCTTAAAAAGGAGAAAATTTATTGACTTTGGGTATCACTCATGATTTGGGGTTCAATTCTTGGCAAGGGTACCTGGAGCCAGTCCTCACAGTGGCAAGAAGGCTTCATGAAACCGGGTGTAATGGTAGACTTCAGTAAATGACGAGAAGGTGTTGGACTTGCCCTTGTGTAATATTGATGAAGAGACTGGAAGGCTCGGGGATGTTGACCAAGTAGTTGTGACAGTGGAATATGCACTACAAGGGGAGGGGGCACTTCTTCCCCCTCCCCCCTTTCTTCCGCCTTCCCCCTGCCCTCCTACTCCTGTTCAAGCTGTTGACTTTCAGTCCAGCTGTGTAGGACACAGCTCCCTGGCCCATGCTGGTATTATGAGCCTTGCACGCCACCCCCCCGACACACACACACACACACACACACACACATACACACACACTGAGGCAGTCAGTCACTGGTTGTCAGTTGGCTGCTCACAGCAGCTCACGGCGACCTCCAGCTGCTCATGGCAGCCCAGCTCCAGGGAGACCATTATTCATAGTCTTAGTTAGCTATAGAGGGTGCAACTCACTGCATTAGGAGCACGGTGCTCCAACCACTTGAGCCACCAGGCCGGCTCCAAGGGGGCACTTCTGGTACCTCATCGAAAGACACTAAAATATTCTTGCTATAGGGTGCCCTCATGTACTGGGATCCTGAGGACAGAGTTATAGCAAGACCTACACAGGCCATTGAGGTACAAAGTGAGCTTCCTGACTGATTTATTAAACAGGATACCTCAACCTGAACGCTTCAAGTCACTGTTGGTTTTTCCAACATGATGCATGATGCTGGGTATGTACCAATGTATCGTTTCAGTGAAGCGAGGGAAACTACATGGCACTCTGGCCAGTGGAACCAAAATTTTATCACAGAACATAGTAATGCTAGAAGGCAGGAAGGGCTAAGTGACTGAACACAGTGTGATCAGGGCCCAAACTCAGAGAGATGGGAGAGATGGAGTGGATGGGTGTTCAGCGCAGAGAGAGGCGGCACCCATGGCTTCACTCACCACTTGTAGTGCCTGGGCTCTTTATATCTTACAGATTCCTGAATTGGTTGTAGAAGGGCTTATTTTAGAGCCAAGCAGGATTATTGTATATCAGTTTTCTTGTTTAAGAATTTGCAAGCTGTGTTTGACTCCTTGTCTACCTTGCCCCTCCCCGCCCCTCCATCATTAGATGCCCAGCTGGCTATGGTGGGTAGGCAACTCTGGAGGCCTGACCAAGTCCTGTGAGCATTCTCACACAGCCATTGTGGTCCCTCTCAGGCAGGCCTGCTGAGCAGAAAGAGGTTGGATAATTTACAGCTACTGTGTGCAAAGCACTGTCAGGGCCCCATGGAGCCCTGTGGCAGCAGCACAGACGTGAGCTGCAGGCTGGAGGGAGGCACAGCACCACTGATGTGCCTTCCCCTTCCTGGCTCTCAGCCAGTTGTGTCCTCAAGAGAGCAGTGAGCCAGTTAACATCTCTCCAACCACACACATGCAGACCCTGCTCTCCATGTCCTGCTTCCCTCAGCCCAACCTGCCAAGACAAAGGTAAGGCCCCATCCACAACCTGAGACAGTGCTGGAGGTGAGTGATACATTGCTGGAGACAGAAACCAAATGTGCTGACTGAACATTTTCTAATAACTTGGAGGGAAAAAATTCATATTGCAAATCACCGTAGTTACTCTGGCTTTATGAGAACTATGTATTCCATGGGAACAGCAACATGGTCTTCATTTTCATTCTCCTAAAAGCAGCACAAAATGGCACACAGATGAATTAGGGAATTTCCCCCCTTCTAGCTAAAAAAGGAGGGTAGGAGAGAATGTGTATACGCTAGAGTCCTGTTAAAATAATTGATTCACGTGGTGGCTTTGGTCATGACGTCTGAATTCTCTCCACGCTTGGTGACATGAAGTGGTGATCCCCTCCCCGAGACAGAGAAGTCCTCTGTTACCCGGTCTACACAAGGTCCCTATACATCTTCCGGGTGCTCAGGCCTTTCTCTGCTGGGAGCTGGAGCAGATGGAGAAGTCAGAACAGAAGGGGTTACTGCCCACAGACAATTGTCATAATGCAAAAGGGTATAAACTGAACGTCTCCTAGAAATTCAGGTGACAGGCTGATTACCTGTCTCTTAGAAATACAGGGAAGAGGGAAGCACAGCTTGCCTGCCACTTTTGTGTCTGGCACTGCACCCAGCATGAGTTTAACTATGATTGAACGAGGCACATGTTATCCCATTTTGCAGCTTAAGTTTTCAAAATCCAGGGAGGTTTAATAACTAGCTCGGGATCACATGGCTGGAAAATGGCAGACCCAAATTCAAGTCCTCGCACCTGAGACCTACTTCCCTGTCCCCTGTCCACTACACTTTGGGGGGTGGGAGGGAAGGAAGAAGTTTATTTTAAGAAGAAAACACAACATAAAGGAAGGAGGGAAACAAGATGGCTACTGGCAAGGGAGGACACTTGAGATTCCCGGGGAGGGCCTTCCTAAAGACAAGAGATCCTGACCCCACAAAAAGGCCACCTCCCAAGGTGGACACACATTGACTTGAGCTTCAGTTCTGTCTTATTGTGACTTAATTTCTCAGGCCCTTTGAAGGGGCCAGGGCAGACAGACGCATGAGCAGTCATTTTAGGGCAAGTGGTGCTGGGAGTTTGCGGGAAGACTAAAGAAAAATCTTGAAGGTTGCAGGGCTTTTTATAGGAATGGGGGCCAAGTGGAGAACACCATGTTTTGACTTGTGTTTAGGGAAGATGGTGCTGGCAGCTTCATCAGTGAGATAAGTGATTTACTCAGTATCTCAGTCATAAAGATGCTCACTGAGGTCAGGAAAGCAAATCATCATGTTAGTACACTTTAAATATACTACAATTTCATTTGCCAATTACACCTCAATGAAGCTAAATAATAATAATAATAATAATAATAACAATAATAATAATAATAATAATAATAATAAAGCTTTGTGACATCCAAAGCCTGACTGCAGTCACTACAGCTCAACAGCAATACCTCTCAAGCCCTGCTCTGAGAATGGGAGATTGCAGTGGCTCTAAACTTATTGCTTCTCAGCTCAAACCTAAAGCTGGATTTCCCATGAAAAGAGCTAATAAATCCTCTTTGGATTTGCAATCCAACCTCCAAGGCACACCTTAAATATCATCCTTTTAAAAATATGTAAGTTTTATTAAGATAGAAATCACACACTCGTACAATTCACATGACTACCAGTAAGTATATAATTCCATGGCTTTTAGTGTATTCACAGAATTGTGCAACCCTCACTGCAACCAATTTTAGAACACTTTACTGTGCAAAGGAAATCTTGCACCCCTTAGGCACCACCCCACCCCAATCTCCTCATCTCCCCTATACTAGGCAACTAACACTCTTTCTGTCTCTAAAGAATCACACAATAGTTTTATTTCTGGCTTCTTTCACTTAGCATAATGTTTTCAAGATGCATCCGTAATGTAACATGTATCAGAACTTTATTCTTGTTTATGGCTAAATAATAGTCCATTGTGTGGATAGACTGCATTTTATAATATTTATCCATTCAACAGTTGAAGGAATTTTTTCTTTTTTCTTTTCTTTTTTTTTTACTTTGGGGCTCTTATGAATAATACTGCTATGAACGTTTGAAACACCATTTCCTTTTGAGGTCTTTTTTACCCTTTCACCAATTGTAATTTTCCATTATGTAAGCTCTGTGTGCTTGGCTCTTGTCCTATGATGCTTAGCATATCCTAACTTACAACACAGTCAGCCATGGGCTCTTCTCAAGCCACTGCTGAAGACTCAGCCCCACGAGAGACTGTTTCTTCCTCCTCTTGTCTCTGAGCTACTTAGCTCAGCAGCTGGAGCCTTTGTGAGGTGCTGTAGGAGGACAGAGTTATCTCTACAATGTCACAAACCTTTGTCCTTGAGACAAGCAAGTTGAAATGTCTGTGGGAAAAACCAAAGCAGGCCTTGTTGCAAGTTACCTATTATTTTTTTCATGTTCTTTCCACATCAAGAAAAAGATAGTCATTCAAATTGATATCATTGCCATCTGACGCAAAATAACAATATTAAAAGAATAGGCAATAGGTTTTATCTGGATGTCTAACAAAATGGGTCAAAATGCCATGGAATTAAAAGTAGTTGTTCTATTATTAATGGCACAGTCTATAACCCTCAGAAAAATACCATTTTCAGGCTTAGTTAGAATTTTAATGAAGACCTTTTAATGTTTAGGATCTAAAGGAAATACTCTTTTTTATATGATGTGATTGACATGTCTGAAGTTGTGAATTATGAATTTTTAACACGGGCACTTCTATCCTGGCCTCTGATGAACACTCCAGAATACCCCTAGATTCAGAAAAATATGTTTTACGGACTTCAGATTTTTCTTTAGCCTTCCGCAAACTCCCAGTGCCACTTGCCCTAAAATGACTGCTCATGCGTCTGTCTGCCCTGGCCCCTTCAAAGGGCCTGAGAAATTGAGTCACAATAAGACAGAACTGAAGCTCAAGTCAATGTGTGTCCACCTTGGGAGGTGGCCTTTTTGTGGGGTCAGGATCTCTTGTCTTTAGGAAGGCCCTCCCCGGGAATCTCAAGTGTCCTCCCTTGCCAGTAGCCATCTTGTTTCCCTCCTTCCTTTATGTTGTGTTTTCTTCTTAAAATAAACTTCTTCCTTCCCTCCCACCCCCCAAAGTGTAGTGGACAGGGGACAGGGAAGTAGGTCTCAGGTGCGAGGACTTGAATTTGGGTCTGCCATTTTCCAGCCATGTGATCCCGAGCTAGTTATTAAACCTCCCTGGATTTTGAAAACTTAAGCTGCAAAATGGGATAACATGTGCCTCGTTCAATCATAGTTAAACTCATGCTGGGTGCAGTGCCAGACACAAAAGTGGCAGGCAAGCTGTGCTTCCCTCTTCCCTGTATTTCTAAGAGACAGGTAATCAGCCTGTCACCTGAATTTCTAGGAGACGTTCAGTTTATACCCTTTTGCATTATGACAATTGTCTGTGGGCAGTAACCCCTTCTGTTCTGACTTCTCCATCTGCTCCAGCTCCCAGCAGAGAAAGGCCTGAGCACCCGGAAGATGTATAGGGACCTTGTGTAGACCGGGTAACAGAGGACTTCTCTGTCTCGGGGAGGGGATCACCACTTCATGTCACCAAGCGTGGAGAGAATTCAGACGTCATGACCAAAGCCACCACGTGAATCAATTATTTTAACAGGACTCTAGCGTATACACATTCTCTCCTACCCTCCTTTTTTAGCTAGAAGGGGGGAAATTCCCTAATTCATCTGTGTGCCATTTTGTGCTGCTTTTAGGAGAATGAAAATGAAGACCATGTTGCTGTTCCCATGGAATACATAGTTCTCATAAAGTCAGAGTAACTACGGTGATTTGCAATATGAATTTTTTCCCTCCAAGTTATTAGAAAATGTTCAGTCAGCACATTTGGTCTCTTGTCTCCAGCAATGTATCACTCACCTCCAGCACTGTCTCAGGTTGTGGATGGGGCCTTACCTTTGTCTTGGCAGGTTGGGCTGAGGGAAGCAGGACATGGAGAGCAGGGTCTGCATGTGTGTGGTTGGAGAGATGTTAACTGGCTCACTGCTCTCTTGAGGACACAACTGGCTGAGAGCCAGGAAGGGGAAGGCACATCAGTGGTGCTGTGCCTCCCTCCAGCCTGCAGCTCACGTCTGTGCTGCTGCCACAGGGCTCCATGGGGCCCTGACAGTGCTTTGCACACAGTAGCTGTAAATTGTCCAACCTCTTTCTGCTCAGCAGGCCTGCCTGAGAGGGACCACAATGGCTGTGTGAGAATGCTCACAGGACTTGGTCAGGCCTCCAGAGTTAGCATTGGGAGGCAGAGAACCCCTCTCTTTCTCAAGCAGTCAGACATTTCATGCCACATGCTGTATACAAGCTGATCTTTCATCCTCAAATGGCTTCTTCTCTGATTAAAAAAATCACATCCAAGACGTAAATGAAATTGAACCTTCATAAAGGTGTCCCCAGTTCTCCCGGCTGGACTTGATCACACTTTCCTCTTTGATCCCACACCATTTTTCTGGTGCTTGCATTATAGCGTTTATTTCATTTTGCTTTTCATATTTATTTATGTTCCTTTGACTACAACATACGCTTCTTAATGACAGGAGCTGTTTCTATACATCCTTTGGATATTGATTTGGTGTTATTGGGCACCAGTCATAGAATTTGATATTATGAGAGAGTCACATTTAATAAGACGTAGACCTTTAAGAACTTTGAAGTGCGTGTTTTCAACATATTTGCTAGAAAGAGATATACTCTCTTAAATATAACAAGAGCTCTTACTAATTAATAAGAAAAGAGCAAACATCACTATAGGAAACAAAAATAATTTTAGATGCTGCTAGTGAGAGTATTCATTGTTACCACTTTCCTGGAGAGCAGTTAGACAATATACATTAAAAATACGTATAAACTTTGTTCAGTAATTCCACACTAAGGAGTTTTGCCTAAGGAAGTAATTAGGATGTGCACAATGATTAAATACCACTGTACATAACATTATTATGTTGAAGACAGAGTTATTTGTAATATTATAAAATGAAAATAGCACATTCCATAGAATAGGATATTTTGCAAAACTGAAAATCATGTCTTCAAAAGTATGTAATGGCACAAAAAAAATCTAGGATAAAATATAAACACACACACACACACACACACACACACACACAAACCCACTTTGATACAAAAACGTATCACTAAGAAGTGGTATTTTAGGTTATTTTTCTTTTATTTCTTAAATTTTTCAATAATGATTGCATATTTATTTTTAAATAAGGAAAAAAAATTTTTAAAGAAAAATATTAAGTCTAAAAGGTGACCTAAGGCAAATACAGAAAGGCCCAAGGAAGGGATTCAGCCAGTACATTCCAGTATGTCCCAGTGCAATTGTAATGACCGGTGGCCATTGATTGGTTGGGGCTTTGACATACTGATCATTAAATATATTTAATATCGCCCATACATAATTATTATCAAAGGCAGAAAATGATAAGTTTTGCAAAGCTTGATAGAGTTTTAAAAAATGATATTCGATGAAAGGAACTGCTCAAAAACTATTAAGAAAGAAAATGAAGTAGACCATTATATTCTATAACATTTAGAATCACTGAGCTTAAAAGAATTGGAAAGAATCTTAAAGATCAGCCAAGCCATGTCATAGAGGGAGAAAATAAGGTTCAGAAGTATTCACCTGTTCAACCAAGGTCCAAGAGGTAGCATGGTGTTATGGGTTGAATTGTATGCCCCCCCACACCAAACTCCTACAATTTATATGTTGAAGACCTAACCCTCAGTTCCAGAGAATCTGACCACATTTGGAAATAAGGTTATTGTAATTTGATTGGTTGAGTGAAGATGAAGTCATTAGGGTAGGCCCTAATCCAATAAGGCTGATGACCTTATAAAAAGGGAAAATTTAGACAAAATATGCACACACAAAAAAGGCCATGTGAACATGAAAACATAGATCAGGGTCATGCTTCTACAAGCCACAGATTATATTCAAGGATTAGCCAAAGATTGCCAGCAAACCACCAAAAGCTAAGGGAGAGGCATGAGACAGATTCTCCCTCACAGCCCTTGGCAGAAACCAACCCTGCCAACACGTTGATCTTGGATTTCTGGTGTCCAGAACTTTGAGATAATAAATTTCTGTTGTTTAAACTGCTCAGTTTGGGGTACTTTGTTTCAGCAGCCCTGGCAAACTACTCCAGGTAAGAAGCCGAAGCGGAACTCAGGTGTGCTGACTCCCAGCCCAGGGCTGAAGACTTTGAACATGTTGCACATGTCTAGGACAAGCTTACTGACTCCGTGAACTCTTGGACCCTCTCTGCATGGAGGTTTTTGTGATCGTCATGTTCAGGACAGAACTTTCTTTGAATGCCAAGCCAAGTTGAGATCGGAACTTGGACTGGAATTGAAGAGTCGGGAGCAGCTGATACCTCTAGTTTACACAAGTGGGTGGAAATGGGTGCTGAAGATCCCTTACCTAAATGTGAGGCCTGGCAGGATGACAGGACCTAGACTACGAGACGCTTGCCTGAAAGGATTTGTGTTGCCCTCGAGTGTATGATTTTCTGATTAAGACTAAAAATGGCAAGTTTGTGGCCCGCACCTTTATTCCAGGCATTGGGCTGCTCTTCTTAAATTCCTCCTCCAGGATCAGATGTCTGAGGGTGGGGCACGAGGTCCGGGACTTTTAATTCAATCCAGATTATGTATTGAGTCCTCTTACCATACGGTCAAAGAAAGGAGATATAAGGGATGATATCTGGCTTGATAAAGCACATTCTTGTATCTGAAGCCAGACCCACTCCTAGGAGGAGAGGCAACAAGCATCCACCATGTCTGAGATCTCACCCCCCACAAAACACGGAGAGGATGAGAAGTCCAGAAACGTGAGGTGTCATCACCATCGTCAGAAAACCAAGGCTGTCAGCCGCACCATACTGTGCTCCATGTTCAAAGCCACCTGGAACTCAGAAGCAACTGGAGGCTCAGAAGGTCAAGGTAGTTGGTGACCTTTGTTTCTAAAGGCCACATTGGAATGCACACGCTTTAGGATGAAACAAAAAACAGGCGCAAGAGAAGTCCCTACGATCGCAGTTCTTTAAGTTAGGGAGGCAGATGAGGGGAGCATGAGGATCCGGAACACTAAGGTTTTCAGTCCCTGAGCTGGCCCTGGCCAGGCCCATCCTCACTCAGGCAGGACTCCTGGAGCAGCTGGTCCAGCCCTCGGCCCCGGCCTGAATCACCCAGAGAACCAGCCTCCCAGAGCCCAGCCAGGACTGAGAAGGAAAGGAAGACACAATTGTTTTTTGAGCCACAGAACCTCTGAAGATGGAGTATTTCTACAAAGAAGCTTTAAATACAAAGAGCAGCTTTAGTTGGAATCCATTGCCTCGAGCAGTATGGGGGGAGGGGGAAAGAACAACCTGCAAATTAAAGTCCATAATACATTTTGTACATAGTTTGTGGTTTTATAGTCCCTTTAATCTTTTTTTCTCCTAAACTCCTCCAAAGATTTGGACATCAGCTGAGCCAACACACAGTTGTACTTCTAAGCAACAAAGCTGTAAAATTAGATGCTGAACCCTGTCCACCACAGTTTTGTAACATCTCCAAGAGCAAAGGGTGACTTGAGCTATTGAAACAGATCCAAGTACCCATTACTATGTTTTGTGTCAAAGAGCTGCTTTATTAAAGTCTTACGACCATAAATCAGGCCACTGAATGCCGTTTTTCCTCCTTATCTCCATACCCCAGTTCCACACACCCAAGTCTCACGGTCCTGGAGGTCACACTATGTCCGCCCAGCGTCACCCCTGAGCTCGGCCTGTGGGCAGAATTGTCACAGGCCGGAGTGGGCGGCACTGAGGAGAAACACGGCTGTGATGGGTGTGTCCTACTGGACTTCATGACACCAGCACTCATGGGCTCCATCCAGCCCCCACCAGGGGCTCTCAGCACATGGCTACCCCACATCTGATGGGACAGGCACTGTTATGTATTTCAGACAAAGAGGAGAATTGTGTCTCCAGGCCTGGCCTTTGTTTCCTCTCTTTTCTGAGGGAAGCCTGAGACCCACGGGCCAGGACACCCTAGCAAAAGAATTTATTGGACAAGGAAAAATGGAGTTAATCTAATTACTTAACACCATAATCTAATCTAAGAGTGTTAACATTTCAAAGGTGTGAAAACCAGGATTGAGCCCTGACTGTGTCAGCTGGCCACCCCATCTTCACAACAGACAGCAGGCGCCCTCGTGGGGCAGCCATGAGTGTGTGAGGGGTGGTCACTGCTCAGCACTGTGGAAACATTTGTTTGAGGCTTCGGAATCAGTTCAATCTTGCCTCAGACGGGATCTTTGTGAGTTTTACCTCCACTGACATCTCCCACCCTGAAAGAACCAGATTTGGGCTTTCCTGCCCCTCTGGGCAAAAACACTGCACAGTCACACCAGGGAGTGGATCCCGACGAAACTGCACCCCTCTCACTGTTCCTCACCTGAGCATTTAGCTTGCTGAGAAATTGGAAAATGGGTGTTTGCAAAGTGATCCTTCTCACCCCACAGAATTTCTTGGAGGCAAATGGTGGGCCTGTCAGCCCCGCAGCAGGTGGGTGGGACAGAGGGGCTGGGTCCACTGGCGGGGCACACAGGGGGCAGACGTCCAATCCCCACAGAGAAACCCTGGCAGAAGGACAGCTGGCACCAAGAACCAATGGAAAATTGTAACGCGGAAGGCAAAGCTCTCCCCTTGATCACCCTCTCCCAACCAGACCAGATGGAAATCCTCTCCTTGGAGAGAATGAACTCTCTTCAGAAGGGGTTTCAGGTTAAAATGTACATTTGGGAGGTGGCAGGTATGGATGCCGTGAGACTCATGAGAACCTTAGAGTAGAAGTGTTTGACAGCAAAGAGTGGCTCCTCCGGGGTGAGGGCAGGTGCAAGAGAGGGAGCAGCACCGTTGTCTGATCAGGGAACACCGCCATACCGGCTTGGGACCTACCAGAAGGGTACAGGCCCAGCCACACCCTGAGAGGCTGGCTGGTCACGCCAGGAGAGCAGGTCCTCAGGAGACAGCAGCTCCTATACCCAGGGCTGACTGCCACGTTTGGAACAGGGAAATGAACATCACAGGCTGCTGGTTTTGATCCTGGGGAGAGTGAGTCTCTCAAGGACAGCGCTGCCTGCATGATGGTGCCAGACTCTGCTTGTTCTTTGGGCACAAAATGTCCTATGGCCTGGAATGCACAAGGCCAGGCCCTGGTCATCGACAGGTCCTAATACCAGATGGCACCATACTGACCTGGCGGCAGGCTCCGGGGGCCCACAGACACTCACCCTCCAGCCCAGCTTGTCCACCTGGAGCACAGCCTTATAGGGGATGTCCAACCACACTGTGTCCAGTGAGGTTGTCTCATGGTCTTCGTGATTAGAGAGGTCTAGTTGCTCTAAGCCCGTGGCTGCACCAACATGAAAATGATGGGGAGGGAGGGAGGAATTCCAAATTGGGGCCGGGGAGTAGGTGAACAGGAGGAACGATCTGGAAGGCAGGACAATAGTGCCAAAGCCAAGGAAAGGGGTTTCTAGAGAGGAGGGGAGTAGAATGCTACAAGGAGACTATGATGAAGCCACAGAACTGCATGACCAGGAGGTTCTGATGGCTTGAAGGACTAAGCCACATCGCAGTGATCTGAGAAGGAAAGGAAGGGACAGGATGATGGGGATAAATTGTGTCCCAGGTTTAGGCATCAAGAGAGACCAGCCACTTGGGAGTAACCCTGAGATCTGGTGAGAAACAGTCCCTTCTCGATTCTCGATTCTCTTCCACTCCAACTGGTGCCACCAGAGAGAGCGTCTCTCTCGCACGAGTGTGCTCCCCGCATTCCCTCCACCCTGGCTGTTCTTCCTTCTGATAAGCAGAGAGCAGGTCCCAGGCTTGGAGGCTCCCATGGGCCACAGCTAGATTTTGATGGCACTGTTTTCTTTCCATTGCATTTTTTTATGGTTATCTTCTATGCCTGACAAATGATACTATTCCCATTTAGTGAAGTAAGACTCAATTTCCTTATAAACTAATTTATTGAAGTAAAAATGTGAATCCATTCAACGAAGAAAGATTGAGTAAACAGCAAACTACAGGTGATATATGGATATGGCAAAAATCATTAAGGTAGTATGTAGTGGCGCAAAGAGGTGGCACAAATAAAGATCCATGAAGGAGTGAGATTGGCAGAGGCTCTGGTAGAGGGAGGGTTGGGGTCTGAGCCTAAGGAGCTCACAGAGCACGTTCCAAGAGGCCACGGCAGAGGCCTCGTTTCTCAGGCCCACACAGCTTGCTGTGATAACTGAACAGGAGGGTAGCCATTGCAAAACTGCCTGGCAGATGGGCCAGCCTGTGTCAATTACTCAACCCACAGCCTTTAAAATCTGAATTTGTACCACTTATTAGGGTTTTCTGTAGCTGTTCTGACAACAGGATAATATTGCCAAGATGAAGTGAAGTAACACAAATGTCAATATATTGTGGCCACTTGTCCTGGTCCCCTGGTACCAGAGACTCCTGTCAGGATGGCACCAGCCCCTGGGCCTGTTTATGGTTTGGTGAGTTCTCTTTCGAGACTCAAGCTGTTTGGGAATGAACAGCAGAAGAGAAATGCAAGTAATTGTTGTCATATATATAAGCATGAAAAACCCAGTCTATGTCCCTCTCTGGTGTGGAGAAGGAAAGAGGAATGAGATTATCATTCAATCAAAGAAAACAAACACGCAGTAACGCCTGGCAGACACAAACAGAATGAGGGATAGGTCTGTCTTCTTTTTCCCTTCTTGACCCCATAAAAAAAAATAAAACACACCTCTGGAGAATGTAAACTGGTGTGTGCGATTACCAAGTCATCTGCATTCACATTAAGGCTTTTGGGGTCTGATATGGAAGAATTTATGATGTTCTGAAAACAAGATGCTTATCATTCATTTTCTCACTCATGTCCCCCTGGAGATGCCATTCTCTGGTTATTGCTCTGTGTCCCCTCTGCAGACTCCCAGTGTCTCTACCAGAGAAGAAAACTGGGTAAAACAACAGGTGGCCTGTGGGATTTGCCTCTAATGAAATGGTCGGGAAGGCAGGAATTAACTTACAACATGACCAAACTAAAGCTCGAGTTTAATTGAATCCACATTATGTCTGCCATTACTCCTTAGCTTTTTGGTGTGTCTGCTTTTTTCACCTTACTCTTTCAATTTGAGAGCCGTTTCTCTCAGAAACCTTAGAAAAATGAATATAGGGCGAATATATGGTTGCTTCTGGAGCATTCCCCAAGCCTGGTCACACAGAGTCCTGTCGGGGCTCTGGCCCTGCAGGACCACAAACTCCAGGGGGCCAGGGCCAGGCCTGCACCAAGCCCACCACCTGGCATCTCCTGTGCCAGGAGAGGGCCCTGGGTGCTACATATGTCAAGACTTAGCACGATGAACACTTACATATGTGCGTTTATTGTGTGTCAGTTATAGAATTGTACTTTAATAAGCCTGTGTAAAATGGGTCAGGGAGAAAAGGGAGGGAGAGAGGAAAAGGGAGGAAAGGAACAGGATGAGGAGAAAGGAGAGAGGAAAAAGCCCCTGCTCCCTTCAGTTGGCTGAGCAGACTTGGGGGACGTGGACTGCCAACACCTCCCTCCCCCATCTGACTCGGACCTGATACCACTCCTTAGATGGACATTGAACAGCTGGGGAGCAAAGGCCTCAGCTTTAGAGTCTGACTGAATTTGATTCTAGCTCATTCACTTATCTGTGTGCAAATTCTCTCTCTCTCTCTCTCTCTCTCTCTCTCTCTCTCTCTCTTTCTCTCCCCCTCCCTGCCTCTCCCCACCCCAGGATCACCCCCTCACACAGAAGGTCCTCAATAAATCTAAAATCTCTCTCCCACACTTCATGGAGCATTGGGTCCAGCTCCAGCTTTGTTCTTCGATGTTCGCTGGCTCTGAAAAGAAAATGGCCGATAAGATCTTCAGAATTTCCAGACTTTCCAGGAATTTGGGGTCTATAAATGCAGATGAAGAATCAGCAATACAATGTGGACAATTGCAGAAAAACCCATCCTCATCCCTGGATAATGAATGTGGCACCAATAGAATCTCCTAATTACTGAGCTCTCTAGAGCCAGGCACTGTCGGGCACTGTGCCTATGGTGTCCCCAATCCTCCCACCTTCCTTCCACACGTCAGTGCCCTCGTGGTACAGACAAGGCAGTTGAGGCTTAGAGAGTTTGGTAATCTCACTAGGTCCTACAGCCAGTAAAGACGGAGGCAGCTTGTGTTAACCTGCACTCTTTGAGAACTTGGTCCTATAAGCCCCAAAGACAAGGGGCTAGCAAGGTATTACTTCGAGAAAAGGAGACTGAATAGAGATGGTGTCCTGATGTTCTTTGCACAGAAAATGGGGATAAGAGTCTCTTTGCACTAAGTCCCTTTGAAAGAAGTAGATTTCAGTGGGTACTTCAGGACTGTGACAGAGAGTTGTCCCACCCAGGGAGGTTTGCCTTCTCCTCTCTGGAGACATAGACACACAGAGGAGCTAGTGACATGCCAGGGACTGGGTGAGCTGTCCTCTCAGAGTCACTCAGCATTCTGGTCCCATCCGAAGTTTAAGCAAGCCACGAAAATGATTCTAGAAGAGAGGAGGGTTTTTCCAAGTCAAGCATCTTGTTACTGTGGCATGGGCCTGGCACAGGAAGTAACAACAGAGTCCCTGACCACTCCCCGGGGGATAGGCACTGAAGGAAGGGCAAGGGGCAGACTCAGGGGGTCTAGCTGTGCAGAAGGAGAGCTATTTAGTGGACTTGGGCTGCTGTTTCTATGGCGGATGGGCATGCCCCATTATGTGGTTACTGAGAAAGCAGCGCATGAATACATCCTCCCCCTGGGTGAGGAATGCAGTCAGGAGCCCTGCGTACACAGCTCATCTCCATCACCTACCAGCCGTGTGACCCTGGGCAACTGAATTCACCTTCTAGCTTTCCTCATCTGTAAGACAGGGAGAACAATCCTGCCTTTCCTTCATAGTTGCTGTAAACACGGAAAGAGACAGCGACCACACGATCATTAGCACAGTGCCCAACTTCCAGACAGCACATGGCCAGTGACAGCCTTCAAAGAATATTGTCATGTGCTGTATCACGCTTAATGGATTCTGACACCTCCTCTTACCGTCATCACATTCGTAGACGGATATCATTGCACTCATTCTTCACGTGAGAAAATAGAGAGGTTAAGTAACTTGCTGAAAGCTAATCTCAAGACCAGTGCTCATCCCACCACACCATAATTCTTTTTCCCTTTGTTTCCCTTTTGGTTAAATCCAACCGCCCCCTACAAGCCCCCTTCTTGTGCAGGCCTTCCGCAGTATTCAACAGGTGGCTCTCTAGCAGCGAACCTTTGCCTTTGAGTGCTGCCCCTGGCTCTTGGGACAGGTGGTTTTGTTGCCTCAGGCTCTTCTAGTCTTCTTCAATTTAGCAGGACGGGGCCTTTCCTCTTGCTCTTATTAATGCAATTAAAATGCATTCCACTGCACCAAGGTGGAAATGTGTTCCCGTGGCTGGTGACTATCTATGGAAAGATACATTTAGAGTAAAAATAGTCTTCTAAGAGGCTTAAAGGCTTACAGAACAGTGGAAGGCTAGCTTTTGTCGTTAGAGAGGCTTTGCAAGGCAAATCATGGTGACTGCCCCACCCCCCATAAACACCACGCTGGCGTCAAACTCAGGGAAGCAGAAGTCCAATGATGAACTTCACAGACAAAGGGAAGGGGCAGCTTAGTGATCTGCTAGCAGGAAAACTAGATGCTGAATTACAGGAGGGGGTTCAGCCTGCCTTAGTTACTACATCAGGATCCAAAATTCCCAGGTCTAAAAGAATATCAAGCACACTCACTATTCCAGCAGGCTCTTAGCTTGTCCCCTGTAGTAGAAGAAAAGTGGTCTGCAGAGCTATCGAGCTGCGGATCACCGTGACCTTCTTCCCGCCTGCCCCATGCCATCTTGACTCTTCTCTGCCTGCACCTTCGAGGCCTGACTGTGGCCAGAGGTAGCTGAATTAAATCGTACTACACAAGAGCTTTGCTCATGTCTTAGAATTTCTAGAGTGACCTAATTCCCGGTGTCTGTTTTTCACAACTTTTCTATTTTCCCCCGTCTCTTTTATAAGAGCAAATTGTTGGACTGAGATCAAGCAGTTTGTGATGCCAAGAAACTAGAGAGATTGCAGAGTCTACAAGCACGATGCAGAAAGGCTTCCTGGCGCCAGTACCACCCCTCTGAGGTTGGCCCCAGGGTAGCCTGTGCATGCACCCAGGCCCAGCAGGGCTCACAACTCACGATGCATAATAACCACTAACCGAGGGGCGCCTCAGCAGTCTGGCCTAGGCTCTAGTGGGGACCTCACTTTTATTTTAGGTGAGGGAGAAGGGCTGGGGCATAGATGACTCTTGCTGGTGTTCTATAGAATAAAGAGAATGTGTCGTGGGTAAAACACTGGTCAGAATAACGCTTCCTGCCTGTTCTTCACTCTTCCCAGCACTTCTCTCTTTTGTGCTCTGCTTTTTTTTTTTTTTTTTTTTTTTTTTACCATGGTCATACCCTGGAAATGCATACCCTGTGCATTCTTATTCTCCAGTCTTTGGATGATAAATCGGAGGCCAGGTGAGGGCATGGGCACCCTTGCATTTGCCCCTAATATGAGCTCCTGCTACGTACAGCCTCAATCATCTATTCTCATCACTGAGCCTCTAGAATTCCTGTGAGCTAAACAGAGTGGAATTACCACCCAGACCTTGGGTGGGGAGAGTAACATAAATGTTATAAGGGACTTGCCCAAGGTCATTGAGCTAATAAGTGGAGAAGCTCCAATAGAAACAGATTTTTCTGACTCTAGGTCTAAAAAGAACTTACATGTAAATTAAAATGTTTAAATTATACTTGTTCCGTCGATCATACTTTCAATGGCAGGACTATTTAAAAGAACCCTATGGTGACTCCTGTGTGACCCCTATTTAATCTGTCTGATAGAACCATGGTTTCCTCTGTGCATTCCTAAAAGTAAGGCATCCGAATGAGTCTAGCTCCTCCTGACTCAGGAGTGAAAGCCCTGGCCAATTGTCTAGGCAATTCTAGGCACTTCACCTATCAACTAATCTAATGAGTACTCTTATCATCTTCACCATCACCAAGATCCCCTATCCCCATTTGGCCAATGGGGACGTATAGGCCCAGAGCCTTAACTGATCTGCCCAAGTCCACCTAGCCAGGGATGGGAATTTTGAATTCAAACCCAGAAATTCCGGTTCCTAATGTCTTCTTTTATTTTCTCTTTTTAAAAAGTTTTTATTTTTCAATTACATACAATTACATCAATTACATGTAGTTGACATACAATATTATATTAATTTCAGGTGTAATGTACTACATAGTGATTAGACATTTATATAACTTACAAAGTGATCAACCCAATAAATCTAGTACTGATCTGACATCATACCTTTTTATTATAATATTATTGACTATGTTCCAGATGCTATGCTTTACGTTCCCATGACTCTTTTGTAATTATTAGTTTGTACTTTTTAATTTCTTCACCTTTTAAAAAACCCATCCTCTTTCTAGCTGGCAACCATCAAAATGTACTCTTTATCTATGTGTTTGTTTCTGGATTTTTTTTGTTCATTTAGTTTGTTCTTTAGAGTCCACATATAAGTGAAATCATATGGCATTTGTCTATGTCTATCCACTCCACTCAACAAAATACCCTCTAGGTCCATCTATGTTGTCACAAATGGCAAGATTTCCTTCTTTTTTATAGCTGAGTAATAGTCCATTGCATATATGTACCACCTCTTCTTTATCCTTTCATCCATGGATGGATACCCAGGTTGCCTCTTCTTCTTGGCTATTGTAAATAATATTGCAATGAACATATGCATGCACATCTCCCTTTGAAGTAATGTTTTGAATTTCTTCAGATGAATACCCAGAAGTGAGATTATGGAGTCTTTCTTTGTCTCTTGTTATAGCCTTTGTTTTAATGTCTATTTTGCCTGGTATAAGTATTGCTACCCCGGGTTCTATTTTCATTTCCATCTTCATGAAATATCTTTTCCCATCCCTTTACTTTCAGTCTCTGTGTATCTTTCTATCTGAAGTGAGTCTTTTATAGACAGCATATGTAAGGGTCTTGTTTTCTTATCCATTCAGCCCTCCTATGTCTTTTGATTGAAGCATTTAATCTATTTACATTGAAAATAATTGTTACTAGATGTGTAGTTATTGCCATTTTATTATTCATATTTTTAATCTTTTCTTCTTTTTCTTCTTAAAGACATCCCTTTAAAATTTCTAACAATACTGGTTTGGCGTTGATGAACTCCTTTAGCTTTTTCTTGTTTAGGAAGCTCTTCATCTGTCCTTTGATTCTAAATGATAGCCTTGCTGGGTAGAGTGGTCTTGGTTGTAGTTCCTAGCTTTTCATAACTTTGAATACTTCCTGACAATCCCTTGTGACCTGCAAAGTTTCTGTTGAGAAATCATCTGACAGTCTTATGGGAGCTCCCTTGTAACTAACTGCTTTTCTCTGGCTGCTTTTAACATTCTTTACCTTTAACCTTTGCATTTTAATTATGATATGTCTTGGTGTGGGCCTCTAGGGTTCATCTTGTTTTGGACTCTCTGTGCTTCCTGGGCTTGTGTATCTATTTCCCTCACCAGGCTAGAGAAGTTTTACATCATTATTTCTACAAATAGGTTTTTAATTTCTTGCTCCCTCTTGTCTCCTTCTGGTACCCCAGTGATGTGAATGTTGGTACATTTGATGTTGTTCCAGAGGCCCATTAAACTATCATTCTTTTTTGGATTATTTTTTTCTTTTTGCTATTCTGATTGGGTGTTTTCTGCTACTTTGTCTTCCAAATTGCTGATTCCACCTTTTCTTCATTTAATCTACTATTCATTCCCTTTAATGTATTCTTTATTTTAGTAATTGTATTCTTCATTTATGACTGATTGTTTCTTGTTTTTTCCATCTCCATTTTTATGTTTTCTATCTCTTTGTTGAAATTCTTATTGAGATTGTTGAGCATCCTTATAACCAATGTTTTGAACTCTGCATTTAGTATATTGCTTATCTCCATTTTGTTTAGTTCTTTTTCTGGAACTTCTTTTTTATTTTATTTTATTGGGACATGTTTCTTTGTCTCCCCATTTTGGCAGCCTCCCATGTTTGTTTTTATGTATTATGTAGAGCTGCTATATCTCCCAGTCTTAGATGAGTGGCTTTATGTAGTAGGTGTCCTGTGGGGCCCAGTAGTGTAGTCTCCCTGGTCACCTGAGCTTGATACTCCAAATGTTTCCCTTGTGTAGGTTGTATGTGCCCTCCTATTGTAGTTGAACCTTGGTTGCTATTGGGATGTCGATGGGAGGGATTGACCCTCAGGCCAATTGATTGTGAGGACTGGCCATGACTACAGTAGAGGAGCTTTGTGCAGGGCCTGACCCTACAGAGCAGGATTCACTCCAGTGGGGCCCCAGTTCCCACCCAGTCAGCCCCTAGGGCTTGTTGTCCTTGGATGTAGCTGGGTGGTGCTTTCATGAAGTCTGAAGTCAGCCACTAGGTGTGCCAGCCCCATGGCCTCCCAGGAGGAGCCCTGCCACGGGCCAAATTCAGCCACTGCCTGTGACCTGCCTGTGGCCACCTGGCACAATCCACAAAGTGACCTGCAGATGGTGTCCTCTGACATTGGGCTTGGAGGTACCTAGGGGAGGTTAAGATGTGAACCCAGATTGGCTGCCACTAGTGCCAGTCTTGGGGCTGCTTAGCAAGAGGTATGGGGCACACTGAGGCCAGATGCTGCTTGTTTGGGGTTTGTGAACCTTTGAGAGATTTTAGGAAATCTATAAGCCAAGACAGCCTGTTTGTATAGGAAAGCTACTCAAATTGGCTTGGGTGGGCTTGCAAGTTGGGTGGAGTGGGGTCTCATGGGATCTCCAGGGTGGGGCATACATGCCAGCCAAGTTGTTGGAGACTCAGCTATGGCTCACTTGAGCATGCAGATAGATGAGGGAAGGGCTCAAAAAAGGAACAATTGCCTCTGCCTTCACTTCTGTCTGGGAGAAAGGTGCCCCTCCAGGCCTTGTTCTGAAGCCAGACAATTCAGTCCCTCCCCATATGTCCCTGGTGCCTTTTAAGTTGCTGCCCAGCACTGGAACTCAGAGCAACTGAGTTCATCAGCAAGAAAGTTCATGCACAGGTCCTTTAAGAGGAACACCTGGGACTTCAGCAGCCTCCCTCCAGCTCACTTAGCCACAATCTCCACTGGTTTTCACAGCCAGAAGTTATGGGGACTTTTCGCCCTCGCAGTGGAACCCTGAGCTGGGGATTCCAGTATGGAACTGAGACTCCTTGATCCTCAGGGGTGATCTCTACAGCTGAGATATTCCTCCCAATTTTTAACCATCATACATGGGTGTGAGAGCAGCCTGTTCCGTGATTCCATCTCTCCGATTTCCATGTGGCTTCTTCTGTATATCTTTAGTTGTAGGGCTTCTGTTTATCTAGACTACAGGTGATTCTCAATAATGGTTGTTTTGTAGTTTAGCTGTAAGTCTGAAGTGGTCATAGGAGGATGTGAGCACAGAGTTTACCTCTTCCACCATCTTGATTGAAAGACTTGTCCGAGTCATTCTTGATGACTAGTGTATACTTTCAACCAGTTTTCTTTCTTCACCTTTTTTGAGGCAGCCCTCACTTCCTTCATTGTTCTGTGAAGGGATAGGTACAGAATCCAATATACAGACAGAAGTGTCAAGCCAAATGACACAACTATCCTGGATTACCCGCTTAGAGCTGTAGCTCAGTTGGGACCCCAAAAATCACAGACTAATTTTTAAGAAGCTTCATCCAGGTATTTAGAATAATGCAACAGAGGAAGAAATATTCAGTAAATTTCCTGGATCTGCCTCTGAAATTTTAACATGTACACAAATTCCCTGGAGACAGAATGAAAATGCAGATTTGGATTTGACAGGTCTGAGATGGGCCCAGAGACTCCATTTCTAACAAGAGCCTAGGTGATATGGAAGTTTGTAGTCTGAGAATGGCACTTGGAGCAGCCCAGCCCTGGACCACAGGTTTCCAGACTACATTCCTGGGGTTTCCTGAATATGCCACAGGGGCCAGCCTGGGAGTAGTGGGGGTTTTCGAGTAAGATTTGCCTTGAAAAAAGGGGTTTGCATTCTTTTAAAGAAACATTGAAAACCACAGCCCTAAATATATCTCATACATTTTGAGATACTTACTAGAATGTGTGACAAGAAATTTCTGTCCAAATGATCCTTTTTTTTTTATATACTTTGCTGACTCAGGGGAATCAGCAGCCATATTTGGACAGCTGGCCTCACAGTGACCTCCCTGCTACCTAATGGAAAATGTCGAAGGTACTCTACTTAGAAATAATTATATTTACATAGCTTCTGTGGTC
The DNA here is from genome assembly GCF_964194185.1 of Rhinolophus hipposideros. NCBI lineage: Eukaryota > Metazoa > Chordata > Mammalia > Chiroptera > Rhinolophidae > Rhinolophus > Rhinolophus hipposideros. The sequence goes on from NC_138047.1 coordinate 25,018,617, forward strand.
TCTCTCTCTCTCTCTCTCTCTCTCTCTCTCTCTCTCTCTCTCATAGATGCTTATGGAAAAAAGAATACTTGCTTCTGGAATTCATCAGCTCCAGCTGTTTACTTCTCTTTGAGGCCAGAAATTTACTTTTTTCCCTATGGTTAAGTTTCTTATGAGAGAGAGGGGGGAGGAAGGCTTCTAACATTCAATTATCAGAAATTGTTACCATCACTGAAACATTAGACTATCTGCCCCAAACTTTGAGAGATTTCCACCAGACCAGAGGAAAAGAGATATTGGGGTATGGAACTAAAAGGACCTAGATATAATCCAGTGCTCTTAATATAATCCAGTGCTGTCTACCATTTCCTACCGTGCTCTACAAGGAATGGATTCTATGATCAAATAATGTGGAAAATGCTGAGCTAATCAAATTTCTCTACTCTGGGATTACTTAGAGTCTTTCATAAGCTAACATAGTTATAATGCTCCAAAAGGCAATAAGAGTCTGCAGTGTTGCCCAAGTGTCCTTGATCACAGAGCTCGCTTTTTTAGAACATTGCAAGGAATACTAGCATTCCATGAAATCCAACTTCTGGGATCAGCTAATAGAACCCCAGCTCCAGAGCATGTAGGGAAACCTCTAAAACCAAGAAGAAATCTTCCCTGTGGTCTGCTTCTCAAAGTGACCAGACACCAAGGCCTTCCGCCTTTGGAATGACAATTCCAGGAACATTCTTCCTAAGACCCTGCACAGTCCTGGGAGGGTATGACAGAGGCTGAGGCCAAGTGCTGCTCGTGCAAGGCTGGGCTGGGCTTCATTCCCCTTTTTGTCTCTCAAGTGGCCCACAGAGAGCCATCCATAAAAGTGGGTCAGATTGGATGTAGGGGGATGATAGGAAGATGGTATGAAAGGCAGCAAGGAGGAGGTGCCCAAACCAGTTGGTGTGCAGAGCTCCCAGGAGACCGGAAAGGTCAGGAGAGAGATCGCTAGTGTAAGGGATTTAGGATCCTGGAGAAAGCAAGGAGAGTTTCATGGGAAGGGAAGATGGGTACATGGCAGTGGGGAATTAATATGTGACTAAGATTCCACTCAGGCAGAAACTAGGCAGGGCTTGGCTTTGCATTCAGTTTCCTTCAGCTGTCCCTGAGTCTCAGTTTACTCATCTCTGAAACAGGGTACTTTGATGGTTCTAATGATCCTGCCAGGTCTGACCCTGCCAGGAAGCTTCCAGCACAGCAAGTACCAAATGCGATAATGGTACGTTCAAGGCAAGCTAGGTGACACAAACATTTATTTTTAATTTTCACAGTTATGTTTTGTTTTAATATTTATTCAAAAAACAATGTGAACCAGAACCTCCAGCCTATGCTTTCCCAGATAGTGTTGCTTCGATGGAAGCTGAAGCAACAGGTCCTAGGGTCTCCAGCATATGCTCAGCTCTTGAATTTTACTCAAGTGGGAGCAGAAATGACAAAACTGTGACCAGGAAAATGGTAACTGTAATTATAGATGCCCAGGAAAATTCAGAATACCCTCTAGGAAAGACTGCCTCCTGACTGCATGAGGGAGCAGGTCCCTGGGCCGCAAGGGGTGCTGTGGGATCACAGGGTCGCCAGCATGCACTCCTGGCCCCCAGGTCTTCTCCAGCCAGCAACCAGGGGTCACCACGAGCTGCACAGGCGCTCAGCTGGTTGTCAGAGCAGTAGCAATGAACACACGTGCCTGGGGACTTGGCTTTGCTCACTGAATCTCGAATTCAGGCTTCCAAGTCAAGAACTGCCTCTCTCCTGGTTGTCCCCAAAAGTGACAGATGCCTGAGGACATGGAAGAAAGTCTGGAGATGAAAAGAAAATGCCAGAATATGGGCAGTTTCCTGCCCATCCAGCTGCGTTACGATCTGGCTTCCGTCCCTTTAGATTCCAAAACCTGGATTTCATTTACCGAGCAAGATTATCTTAATTTGTACGGCTCCCAAGTACACCTGGCAGAGCTGTATTTAAACTGAAATGTAAGAGAGCTCCTTCAGGTAACTCAAAATAGGTCTCCATTTGGTCTCTTAACGCTGCAGTTTAAGGTAATACGACTCCGCGTATGCAAATGGCCAGGCTTAAATAATGTAAAACATTCTATTTTTTGACTATGGCTCCAACCTGGTTTAGGCAAGAAGGCTTTGCTCATTTATCACTCTCTTACAGGGAATAATAATAGTCACTGGGATTTAGTGTCATTATGTGTTAGCACTGTTCTAAGAACCTGACACTTATTATTAACAACTCACTTAACCCTATGAGCCAGGGATGGCTATTATTCCCACCTTACAGATGAGGAGAGTAAAGTACTGAGAGACTAACACTCAAGGTTGTATGGCCAGCAAATTGTGAAACTGGGCTTTGGAACCCTGAACCACCACATGGCTCCCCCCCAGGGAAAAGGTTCAGGACCTACATCCTGTCTAGTCACACATTCAACAACACAAAACAAAGAAGCAAACACCAGATATGCGGATTTCCAGTCAATAATTTTCAATGTGGTGTGAGGTAACCAAAATTTTCCTCTAGAATAACATGGGAAGCTGAAAATCGAAAGGAATCTCCAGGTGACTGGTTTCTAGAAATGTGACCTCATGCCTGAGGAAACACACCTGGTTGCCTTGAATGCCAAGCTGCCCAGTTGGGACAGGGACAGTAGTGATGCGGGGGCGGGTTGAGAAACCTTTCTCAAACCTTTGTCCTAGGGTTTGAAGCAGGAGAAAAAGGAGGTTCAGCCCTTCCCTGGGGAGCATCCAAGGTCTGAGGGGCAAGCAGATGTGACTTGCTGCTTATCAGCTCCGGGGCATAACAGGGACTTGTTTTGTACAGAATTGCAAATGCTGTGTAGTTACTGACTTGTCCTTTGGACCTGGAAGCCAGGCTGGTCCTGGGGTTCACAACTGAGCGCTGGTGTCTGGTTGGCAGCATTGCGAGTTTGTGCGGGTCACTGAGCAACTTCCTGTCCACCCTGGCCCCACGCATGTAACGCCTGGTTATGGGCCATCCTTGCTGCTCGTGGCCTGGAGGAAGTGCTACAGGCAAGACAGTGGGCTGGGGGCCTGTCTCCTCAGGCCTCAGGAGCTGGAAAGGGCCAAGTAGCATGTGCAGGACAAGAGACTTTCTAGACCTTAAAGGATAAAATGGGTCTAAGGTCTTCTGCCCTCAGGACTCAGCTCAGGCCTCTTCTAGCCACGCTCACTCCCCTGGGACTGGTGCTTTAAATACCGTCTCTAGGCTGCTGAGTCCAACTTTCTGTCTCTGGCCAGCACCTCGCCTTTAAACTCAGGCTGCGTACATTCAACTACCCACCTGGCATCCTCACTTGGACATTTAATGGGGATCTTCACTCCAGTCACCCCCATACTGCCCTACTCCCTCCCTCTGTTGATACAGCCCCATCCACCCAGGAGCTCAGGCCAGAACCCTTGACATTATCCTTGATTTCTTTCTTTCATGCCTCACATCGAGGCTGTCCACTCAAGACATATGGTGCTCATGCCACTGCTAGCGTCTAGTCCAAGACCCTGCCTTCTGCCTGCATTGCTGCTGTGGCCTCAGCCCTGTTACCTGCTCTGCAGGGCGTCCCCACGTCCACAGAGGGAGTCCTCACTACCAGAGCCCTGTCACTCAGGGCTCTCCTGTGCTGGGAGCAGAAGGCCATGACCTGGCATTGCTCTTCCATCCTCCTGTCCTTGGGTTCCCCTCACTCCCTCCAGCCATGGCGGCCCCTGGCTTGTCCTGAGGCTGAGGCCGGCTCCAACCTCAGGGCCTCGGCCTCCACTAGGAATGTGCTTCCCGGACAGCTGACCAGCTTGCTTCCTCGCTTCTCCACTCTTGTTCTGGTGGACACTTTCTCGGTGCGGCCTCCTTGAGCCTTTCTATCTATAATGATCACCCCCCTGGCCCCATGGCACTTCTACTCCTGTCTTGATTCCTTTTCTCCATAACAGTTTCTCTTTTTCCTTCACCATATACTGTCCATATTTGTGTTCACCGTCTGCTCTCTTGACCGGGAAGAGGGTGGGGGACATTTTGGTCGCTGCTGTTTCAAGCACTAAACCACCTGCCACCTAGTTGTCACCTGAAAGTTCTGCCTTTCCCCCCAGGGCATCATGAAGAAATGTATTCTTCAAACAGAGGGGACAATTAATGTTCTGATTCGCAAGTTTTAAACTGAAAATCTTCTGCTACCTGACCCCAAGTATTTCTTGCGTCCCAAGGTAGCTCACAGCTATATTTGGTCACAGCTTTCTGGGTTTCAGCTGCAAAGGGAAGAAGGAGGATGGTCCATTGGGGGAGACTCTGAGCTGTGACACAGGGACTTTTGTCTCTTCTCACCAGGGCCTAGGGAAGCCTAAGAAGCAGAAGCTACCTCAAGAAGCTGTCAGGTAATAGGGGTAGTTGGTAGTTTGTCAGGTGACGGGCTGGAAACTAAATTCAGAAGGACAGGTGAGAAGCACTTTTTTCCTCACGGAACCCAGAGTGGGTGGAACATTCTGGCTTCACGTGTGTCTTCTCACCAGGCTGTGCGTTCCTGGAGGACAGAGCCTCGCCCATCTTCTCTGCCCAGTGCCCAGCTTGGACCTGATACACAGTAGACTTTCTAATAAGTAGACATGCTAAGTGAGGCATCCATCAAATGCCCTCTGGGACACTTCCTTTGTTTGCACATTTTCAGCATAAGCAAAGCCTCTGTGGGGTGCATGAGTGGAAGCCATGGGTCTCCCAAATTTTGCCTTGTGGCTGGTTTCTTGGAATCTGCCAGTCTCCTTTCAGGGAAGGCAGCTGTGTCTGCTATATGTTTCAGAGTGGCCTCACTTCTCCACCCACCCTGGGTAATCCACAGGACACATCCTGGAAACCAGAAAAACAGTGAGCCAGCTGTCTCAAAAGAGAGAATTAAACTGCTGCAAGCAACTTGGAAAGAGAAAGGCTCTTGGAAACTGAGACCAAGCAACATCATCTCATACCAGTCCCTCCTGCTCATCTAAGGGAACACGATGGAAAAGACCAGATTAGCCAGGTTTCCCAACACTCACCCTCTAACAGGGATCCTGGTTACACCTTCTCTCCCTCCCATGGAAACACCTTCCCCTTCTAACTCACTCACAGCTCTCCCTTTTCCTAGCGATTTGCAGCTTCGAGGGGTAGGAATCAAATGCTGGGGCTTCAAGCCTGGGATTCTTTTCCACCAGTGCGCTTGGCGCCTTTGCAGAGGACTAAAACTATGACCTCTGGGTGTTGTGTAAACCAGAACAGCCCCCTGAGTCCCTCCTGGCCTTTCAGGCTTTTCCCTTCATGCTCCCCAGGCTTTTTCTCCAGAAGGGAGCCCGATAAGCCAGGAAAGCTGTCCCCAGCCTGAAACCCCCTAGAACCCCAAAGTGGTGATGACCAGCTCCGTTTTGCATGACAGCTGCTTAGCTCCTGGATCACTGGAAAACTCAGCCACATTGTGAGTAAGAAAGTTGGAAAGAATGTCGGTCTTCACTGGGATTTAATATGACAGGTTTCTGGCTCTGAACTTGGAGATTAACTCTTCATTCTTAAGGAAAAAAAAAACAACAAAAAAAAACACCTTCCAGCTCTCTGAATAGCAGTTTCGTGGAAAAAAAGTGCAGCTTTGAAAGTGTCACAGGCAGTCCGATTTTCACGTTCCCTCTCTCCAGGGCTGCATATTTTCTGTGTCTGATAATATGTTTGCTACACCTCCTCTCCGCCAGGGACACATACAGTCAATTGTCAGCTCGAACCATGTAATCTCTTAACCATAAGGCTCCCACATCTGTTGGCCACTTGCTGCATGGTTGGATCATAAACGTGGCTTCTAATTTTACTCTTTGAATTTAACATAAAAAGTTTTAATGAGTATATGCCATTCGTACTTCCCAGCTTCAGAGAGTCCTGAAAGAGAAACCTATGCTTTTATAACCCACATCTCTGAAGTAGATGGTTTTATTTTTAAATCCGACTTCCTCCCCCATTCCCTTACACAAATGCATTACACAAACAGACCAATGGGGCATAATTTCCCTTTCCCCAAAAGGTATTCAAATATCTGTCTAGGTTTGGGTGAAGAGCCCCCTCAACCTTATGCTCCTCTGACATGTCAGATGTGCTCATTGTTCATTTCACGATTAAAATGGTGTTGTGGGTCTCCATTCATCCATCTATAAAAACAAATTGAAAATTGGCATAAGAAAGACAACCCCTGAGTCATCTTGAGAGAATTCAGTTTTAAAACTTGCCTTCACTCTCATGCCTGTTTTTACTGAAATAAGCTGGATTTAGTAATGGTTTGTTTCTGCCAACTTAGTTCACTTTTCCCATTTCCCCCTTCTCCAGGCCTGCCCTCCATCTCCTTTGTAGAAAACAACTGCGTTTGATTAAATGCAACTTTAGATTGACCTTTATATTCAAAAACTTGCCTCAATTAATATATTTTGGGGTATTTTTTAGGAACAAACTTCAACAGGCTAGAGCAGAAATAGTCAATCTAATACCATACGCATCTGAGAAAGCATCTGTTTCACAATTACTCGTTATAACTGTGTTTATCATTAACCAAATGCTGTACAATTTCAAAAGAACACCCAATCTGAGCTTTCGTTGCCTGTTTGGGGTCTTCTAGATGGAAAGCTTGATGAAGCATTGAAAGCAAAGGCCCAGAACTAACTTTGTTAGTGTGGCTTATTAACTCCCGCTGTAAGTGCTGAGGATGTTCTGCAGACATGTGCCCCTTTCTCCCGAGCACATTTATGTAGCCTCACCCAGGAGAATGGGGACAGGGGACGCCCATGATGGAAGCAAGCTCCATTTTATCTGTGACAGAAGATGAAGGGGCAGCCTCCTTTTGATTCTCTCAAGTCCAGGAAAGTTCAGCAGCAGGACCGCAACCCAGCTTTGTATGAAGAGCCTGACCTCAAATGCAGGAGGTTGATGAACTTCCCCCGGGTCCAGATCAATTTCCTTCATTCCTTGGTAGATGCGCAGTGATTGTTTTATGCTGGGTACTTTCTAAACTGCAGAGATAGAGTAGTGAAGCAGAACGGAAGCTCTGCTTTCTGGGCACCTATAGTCTAGCAGGGGGAGAAAAATCATAAGCTAATAGATGATTTGACTATGGCAGTGACATTTTTCTACCAAAGAGCTAAAGAAATATTTTCTAGATGATTTTGGAGACCTAGGGATTTACTACTTTTCTAGAGTTCTTGGGAAAACTTACTTGTAAAACATATTTTAAGAGCTGAGGGCTGGTGAAGGGGTGGTGGCTCCAGCAGTGGGTTAGATGTTGATGGGGAGCTTCCCAGGGAGAACCCCGTCTAAGGATCTCATTTTGAGATGATTACGCTGAGGCTTGCAGCAGTGGTGTGCACGAGCATTGCCACCACCACCAACTTCTGGTGTCTAAAAGTCTCTAAAGAAGATAGAGGGAGAGAAGAAGATGGGGGCAGTGACTTGGGAAAGAAAGAAGGGATGTGGAGAGGAGGTGAGGAAAGAGGGAAGAGTAGGTGGGGAGAGAGGAGAGAAACAAGAGGCATGGGAGGGGCCTGGAACCCTGGGATCAAATTCTCCTCCAGGTTGACCTCCTGTCCTCTTCAATTAATGGGGCAAAACCTCAATTCTCTGCGGTGAGTTTCAAGGTGACCTTGGGTATTTCAGTCTTTCCCATCCTAAGCTCTTCCCTTTGTCCCTGCCTTGTAACAGGCAGGTTTCCACAGGAAGAGTCCTGGGTTCAAAGGAGCATAAATGATGCAGGGGTTGCTATTATAAACCAAAATTAATTTTAGATTGTAATAAAGAATTATAAGCACTTATTTGAGCAAAAGGAGCTGCAGCCTGAGAGACCCAGTCCATTGGTAAAAAGAGGAAATCAAGGCTTCACTGCAGTGTAGTAAACAAGCCGCCAGGCGTAGCACGGGAAACCGAGAATTCAGTGTGAGGTTCTTCCCAGGATACAGAGTACATGAGGAGCCCCGTCAGCAAATGGCCATTTAGCTCTTATGATTTATAAAATGTGGGCCCTTGGTTGACCCTGGGGAGTCCATCTCAGCAGACACGTTCCTTCTTGGGGTCCACACTGTGGTGCATGTTTCAGTGGAGGAGCAAAGTCAATATCAACAGACATGGTGCAAAACTAGGCAGCACCTCAGTTACTCCAGGGCCCACCTGCTGAAACATAAAGCTGCATCCTTGGAATGATTGACATTTTTAATTGAGCACATGTTCGTGCTGCTGTGGTCAGCTGTTGGCGCCTCTTCTGGTGCTCTGATCACTTTCCAGGGCAGGGACAGAGCTGAGTATGCCAATATGCTGCTGTACAGGACTGTCCCTTGAGATTATAATGGAGAGCCTGCAGGGCTGTTTGCAAACTCCCTCTCCCCTTCCCTTCTCTTCTCCCCATCTCTCCTCCTCCCCTCCTTTCCCTCTCCCTTCCTCTCCCTGCTCCTCCCCCTCCTCGCCTGGCAAAGTGCAAGCCTGCCATATTGTGATTTATAAGATATTTGGTCTTTATCCACAGTTCCTAACAGCTCTCCAAACTCATGGAATTTCCTAATTGCTGAGAGTGAAAGAGGTGTCTTTTGTTATGTTAATGAGGAGATTTTGGAAAGCACCTAAGGTTGGGGGCTTGTTGCCAATGGAACCAACCATGTGGCTAGAGGATTGGAACTTTCCTTCCCGCCCTCTGAACTCTGGGGAGGAGAGAGAGGCTGGAGGTTGAAACAATCACCAATGGCCAATGACAGCCAATCATGACTATGTCATGAGCCTCCATAAAAATCAGGAGGACAATTCACTGGCCTTTTATCCCAGAGAGCTTCCATACTAGGAAACCGGAACACTTCCACGTGCCACTGTGCTGGGCCCCAAACTCCTCGAGGACCAGAGCTCCTTCCTTCAGGACCTGGCTCTGTGTATCTCTTCATCTGGCTGTTGATCCATATCCTTTAATATACTTTGTAATAAATCTGTGATCTATAATAGTAAATAATACATTTCTCTGAGTTCAGTGAGCCATTCTAGGAATTTAATCGAACCCGAGGAGGGGTTTGGGAGACCCTCTGGTTTATAGCCACTTGGTCAGAAGTACAGGTGACAATCTGGACTTGTGATTTACATTCTGAGTTGGAGGGGCTCACTGGAACCTTTAATCTACAGCGGTTGGGCAGAAGCACAGGTAAGATCCTGGGTTTCTGTGTGGCTTCTGAAGTGTATGTGTGTGTGTTGGGAGCAGTCTTGTAGGACTAGGACCTTTACCTGTAGGATCTGATGCTATCTCCAGGTAGTATCAGAACTGAGCTAAATTGTAAATGAATTGTTGTCGGTGTGGGGGAACCCCCCTCCCAGGTTGGAATTGAGTCAGGAAACCCCCATTCAAAGCCCCTAGATGGAGTCTTCCTGCAGACAGGTGGATGGATAGATGGCCAGTCTAGTGCAGCACACCGGCGAGGTTGGACGTCAGGTTTAATGACAGTGGTTGAAACTGGGGAGTGAGAGACTCGGGAAGGAAGAGCAGAGTGACAGAGGCCTTTCAGACCCTCTCAGATATTTCTGACCCAGGATCCCCTCTCCAGATCTCTGCCTGCCCAGAGAGCAAGATTCTGGAAAGGCCTGCAGGCCTCATGGGCAGCTTTCGGACAGAGGGTGTTCTTGTGGAGGAGGCTGCCGTGTAATGGCTATGCTTGAATCACAGTAGGCTCTGGGGTTTGAATCCAGTAACAATTACTTAACAGCTAGTAACTTAAACTCTCCTTGACTCAGTTCCCTCATATGTAAAGTGGACATAATCCAAGTACCTACCTCTGAGGGATATGTCAGAGGTTTAAGGGAGCTAATAGATGGGAAGAGGTTAGTTCAGTGCTTGGTACACGTTAGGCGCTATACAAGGTCACTAATTATCTTCGAGGCTCCAGCAGACCATACGGGGTAATGGCTGTCTTCTATGAAGGGCACGAAGCAGGCCTGCCTTATGAGCAAGGGTGACCATGGGCCTTGTGACAGCCACTCTGGACACTGTCCAAGTGAGCTATTCCCTTAATGTTTATGAAAAAGCCCTGAAACACCAGTACCAAACGGCTAAACAAACCCAGATTGTTGTTGGGGATTTTGATGGGGAAAGGATTAACTCACTTCCAAGTGCCTTGGCTTTGTCCCAATACTATTTACTTAGCTGAGAACTGCCTTTCAACACCAGCATGGTGAGAAAGACCAGGAGGTCTGAGCCTGGGGGAGGTGTGACGAGAGGAGAGGGGACGAAATGGATGCGTTACAAGGACACTGGCACTGGTTCTCTGTTGGTTTCCTTCCTTGGCCAGACCTCTAACTGAAATATAGAGACACTGGAAGCTCTTACTTTTGTGTTTACGAAAGACATGCATAATCGGGGTTATCATCAGCAACCCGTCTCCACTGGGTTGTGGTAGCTTACGCCAGCTTACTTTTCCAACTAGTTAATAGTGATTATTATGATTTAAATATTTCTCCTCTAACATCCCCAACAATTTAAGTGCAAATGTATTAAAAGATGTTCCCTGCCAGACCCCTGCGTTTCTGCTTAATGTGCTTCTTTTCCTATGTGAAACCAAAACCTACGGAACTGAATGGTTAGGGTGCTAACCGCAAACGTTTGATGATCTGCCTGTTCTGGATGGAATTGCTTATGATGTGTGTCCTCTGTGAGCCATGGCCAAGGAGGGGGAGGGGCTGTCAAAGGTCCTGCCTGAACACCGTATGTCAATAACCCCAGCCTATGTTGCGTGCCTGCAGAGCACCAATAGCATATCCTCTAGTGAGAGGGGGTAACGTCATGCATTCAGTTCCATTTATTTATTCAGCAAACTCTTAGGTATAGGAGTTCAGGTATGTTCTCTCGGTTTTTAAGAAGAGATGGTAAAAGGTGAAACTTTGATTTCTAGGAAAGGTATAAGAGCCAAATAGCTGAGAATTATTACTAGTGTTTATTCAATACTTGCTGTAGGTTTGAACAGCGTTAATAGCTGGAAACCCATAGTCTATGGCACCAATAGACAACCCTCACCAGAATGGCGGGGAAAACCGACATCTCCAGAGGGCCTGCCACAGGGCTGGCAGTTAAAGTTGTGCCACGCCCATCCTACACTGAGGACATGGAGGCCTAGTAAGGGGAATCCCCTCGCCGCCTCCACCTCCCAGTTCACACTGACAGGAAGTGGCAGAGTCAGAATCCAAACCCAGATAGATCTATCTGGCTCCTGGGCCAGCAATTTTCTACCAGGCCATTGAGCCTCACAAAGCCACCTGAGGTCCCTGAGTATGGGGAGATAGACTCTTCTAGCGAGGCTGGGGAGGGCCTCAGAGACAGGGTGACATTTGAACTGCAAAATGAGTCAAGACATCCTGTCTCCAGACTCCTTTCCCTTCATGGCCCATCGCCCAGAACTATGGTGGTCCCCCTCAGAGGCCCAAGCAGGAAGACGACTCTGCTTTCTGCCAGCGCCGAAGCACATGCCAAAGGACTGGCGTTAGAGATTGAGGGATGTTGCTGGACAGGTGACGCACAAAAGAGGCTTCTTAAAATCCATCCCTTCAGCCCAGAAAGAGAGGAAAGCCACAAAGCCTGGGGGCCCAGCCCCGGAGAAGGGCGTGGGGGCTGGGCTGCCAGATGCAGAGGTGGAGATGGGTATTCCTAGCTGCTAACAATTACCACTGGGCACAGGTGAGTTCAGGTGATTCTTAAAATGGTCAAGGAATAGAGCAGAGGGAGAAGGGCGTCTTCACAGCTTCAATAAATTGTCCTGGCGGGATGTGGAGCTGCCCATAATACATTCTACGTATATCACTCAGATTCCTGTCATGGCGCTGCCATCATCCTGATGGATAATGGCTCGAACTTGTGTGTTGAGTGGTTGGAATGGGCTCTTGACTGTATTTTCCAGGCATTGGCCATGGAAGAACACTCAGCTAACTGGTTGCCTGAGCCCCTCAATTCAAAAATGGCGTTTTCCGCTGAGGAGCTATGAGCACCTGAGAGAAGTTGGAATACCCAGTGAGACCACCCGGGGACTGCCAGTAACATCCTCTATCAGGGCAGTGTAGACTGGCCCCTAGGTACACAAGTGCCACCCAGCATGGGGCGCAGCAGTACAGATGGGGCGGGAAAGGGCTGTAGAAATAGCTCAGGAAGGTGTCTTTTGGAGTCACTGTCCTGAGTTTGGGCTCAGTCTCTTTCAGATGCAACCCAATGTAAAAAAATAATCAAACAAGCAAAAACCCACGCATGTAGCCACTAAACATGACTCGCCTTTAGAATGTAATTAAGAAAACTCTGGAGCTTTTCTCTTGGGGCCTATTTAAATACTTCAGTGATAGTTACCTGTGATAGCAATAAAACATCTGGGCTGATGTTCGATATTGAGAGGCCCTAAGGAAGATAAAGAAGTCCATATTGGAAAAGCATTTAAGATCTGTGGTTATAATTGCACAAGGGAGACCCCCCCTGGAAGGGTCTTCTTTGGTAGTATTTCTGAAATGACCCGGTGGTGTATTTTCACCCGATTTCACCTTCAGTATTAATACCAGTATCCTTGCTATCTGAAACATCTTTTATAATTGTGTAATTACACACCTCATTTATTCAATTGTTAAGCCAAGAGACTGATTAAGTATTAACAACTGCTAGGTTCTCCTGATGTCATTAGTTGGAACACAACCCTGTAATCTCAGGTAGCACACGATGGTAATTACCCTTCACATTTACACTTAGCTGAAAACCCAGAGCAGTCAATCCAGATAAGGTTGCCTGTAGAAATGCATTGCCTTTAAATCCTGTTTTATCTCCCCTGTCTCAAGCAAGGTGCATTTCAGCCCAGCTCAGGGTTTTTAAAAATCCAGCCCATGCTGGGTGATGGCTGGGGGATGGAGGTGGGGCCAGCTTAACAAACAGCTCAATTCCTATGTATCCAGCCCTCTCCAGTCGTAAATACAACTGGGCTTCAGAAGTTATAATGGGATTTTTACTCGAAGCACCAAGATGGAGAATCTGGTTTAGAGCCAGCATCCGTCATTTTCCAAAACAGTGCTGAGTCCAGCAGAGTTTGCCTTGCTTATGCCCCACAGGCCCAGGAGCAGTGGCAGGTGAGAGTCCCAGGCCCAGAGGCCTCTGGTTTCTCAGGGTTCTTCTGTGCTGGCTTCCTTCTAAACTGGCCTTTTCCTCTAGGCCATCCCAGTCGTTTACCATTCCAGAAACCCTCCGCTTCTCCACCCACTTTTCTTTTTCTTCACTTTTTATGGGGACAGAGCCAGGAGTGCAGTTTCCAGGCTCTCGGCCTCACATAGAAAGGTGCTGGCTCAGGTAGTAAATGGCCATCAACTGTGACTGGATGGCCATCAGCTGTGGCTAGTTGGCCGTCAGCTGTAACCAGTGAGCCATTGGCCACTAATATAACTGCCGTGGCTACGCTAGCAAAAATCGGGGGCTAGCAAGAAGATGGTGGCTGAGCCAGCAAGAGTGGATTGCAGTTAGAAAATGGGGGCTAGCAAGAAGATGGTGGCTGAGCGAGCAAGAGCAGATTGCAGGTAGCACGGCAGATTGCAGCTAGCAAGTGGGGTTGGTTGGTTGGCAGAGAAGTGGATGGCAGGTTGCAGATAGTGTGGCTCCTGCTTCCTGTGTCTCCAACCCAGCCGCCAGTGAGAATATAGACTCCCCTATCTATGGCTCTGTGGGTGTTCCTTTTTGGCCTCACCATGTCCTGCGTTCTTATGTGGGGAGCGGGATCAGAGACCCCTTGTGGGGACAAAACCCCAAAAAAGCAGTTTCCAGGCTCTCGGCCTCACATAGAAAGGTGCTGGCTCGGGTAGTAAATGGCCATCAACTGTGATCAGATGCCAGCAGCTGTGGCTAGTTGGCCGTCAGCTGTAACCCGTAGGCCATTGGCCACTAATATAACGGCTGTGGCTACGCTAGCAGGAATGGAATGGGGGCTAGCAAGAAGATGGTGGCTGGCAAGCGCGGACTGCTGTTAGGCAGATTATGTAGATCCTGCTTCCTGTGTCTCCAGCCCAGCCGCCAGCGAGAATATATTGGTTTGACTTCCCTACCTATGGCTCCGTGGGTGTTCCTTTTTGGCCTTACCGTGTCCTGCGTTCTTGGGCGGGGAGCGGGAGCTGAGACCCTGCACGACAAATGGCGCAGCGAGCAGGGTCCCCTGCGCGACACATGGCGTAGTCGGCAGGATATGGTGCTGGCCAAAGCTTTCCGAAGGGCAGTGGAGCAGTTTGTGCGTAAGAAAGCTCAGTCTGAGGAAGACCAGGAGGAGCAGCTGCCGGAGAGCTCGATTCCCATGGAGGGGTGGAAAGATGTGGACGGTTCCCCAACCAGCAGAGGCCGGAGAAAGCGTAGAAAGCGAAGGTTGTTGCCGCCCTGTGGGCTGGGAACTGCTTGCTGACGCAGCCTGGATGCGGGACTTGTCCCAGGAGGAAACGCTTTCTGAGTCCTCCGTGGGACATGACGGTGAGGTCAAGGTCATCCCTCACCCCCAGGACAGCCCTGGCGAATGACTGTGGACTATGGGGAATTGCCTTCTATCCCTAATTTAATGGACGCTTGACCGTTTGGGAACATACCACCATGTAGTGGGACTGGTTTGATGTTTGCTTTTGTGTCTTGACTGGCCGCCATTGATAATATGTAAGCACCTTGATGTGAGCCGCTGTTGTTCCAGCACAGTACCCCGAGAGGCCCAGAGAGAGTGGCAGTGCCCTGAGAGCCCTGGCTGTGTCCGGGAAGTCGGGCTGTGCCCAGAGAGAGTGGCAGTGCCCTGAGGCCCTGGCTGAGTCCAGGAAGTCTGGCTGTGTCCAGAGAGAGTGGCAGTGCCCTGAGAGGCCCTGGCTGTGTCCAGGAAGTCTGGCTGTGCCCAGAGAGAGTGGCAGTGCCCTGAGAGGCCCTGGCTGTGTCCAGGAAGTCTGGCTGTGCCCAGAGAGAGTGGCAGTGCCCTGAGAAACTCTGGCTGTGCCCGGGGAGACAGGTGGTACCCTAAGAAGCCCAGGAAGTCTGGCTGTGCCCAGAAGTACTGTGGTGGTGCCCTGAGAAAACCTGGCTGTGCCCGGGGAGACAGGTGGTACCCTAAGAAGCCCAGGAAGTCTGGCTGTGCCCAGAAGTACTGTGGTGGTGCCCTGAGAAAACCTGGCTGTGCCCGGGGAGACAGGTGGTACCCTAAGAAGCCCAGGAAGTCTGGCTGTGCCCAGAAGTACTGGTGGTGCCCTGAGAAACCCTGGCTGTGCCCAGAGAGCCTGGCTGTGTTCAGGATAGTGCATTCACCTCCAGGCTCCTTGCACAGGGCCCCTCGCAGAAGACGCTTGTCGCGTAGATTGTGAGGCGAGACCCTGTAGGGGTGGAGTGTGGGGACAAAACCCCAAAAAAGCAGTTTCCAGGCTCTCGGCCTCACATAGAAAGGTGCTGGCTCGGGTAGTAAATGGCCATCAACTGTGATCAGATGCCAGCAGCTGTGGCTAGTTGGCCGTCAGCTGTAACCCGTAGGCCATTGGCCACTAATATAACGGCTGTGGCTACGCTAGCAGGAATGGAATGGGGGCTAGCAAGAAGATGGTGGCTGGCAAGCGCGGACTGCTGTTAGGCAGATTATGTAGATCCTGCTTCCTGTGTCTCCAGCCCAGCCGCCAGCGAGAATATATTGGTTTGACTTCCCTACCTATGGCTCCGTGGGTGTTCCTTTTTGGCCTTACCGTGTCCTGCGTTCTTGGGCGGGGAGCGGGAGCTGAGACCCTGCACGACAAATGGCGCAGCGAGCAGGGTCCCCCGCGCGACACCCCTCATGCCACCCCGTGTGACACTCTTTCATTCCTGCTGGCACTCTGGTGGTACCTGTGGGAGACAGGTTTGGAGCAATTGGGGCTGACTTAACAAGAGCTTCAGGTCTTGGGTCAGCCTGGCTCTCCAGACTGCAGGAGGCCCGAGTCGCTTCCCGATTCGGAGATGCTACAGTCTGGGAACCCAAAATCAGGAAGACCAAGCCCTTCCCATAGCCTAGGGCAGCCCTGCCAACACCAGGGCCTTTCCTTGGCTTCTCTTCCCAGTCTCTGCTTGGTGCGTAATGGTCTCGGTTCAGACATCTAAACACCAAGGGCCCACATTGCTAGAGCTGAGGGCCTCTCTGGCTGAGGCATGGGAGAGGACAGCTTGTCCGGTCTAGCCCTCCAGGCTGGCCAAAGCAGGCTGTCTCCACTCAGCCGAGGAGGCAGGCACTGACCGCCCTCCTGACCCTGGGGTGCGCTGGTATCTGCAGAGTGATTTACCTTGAAAGGATCACAGCATCACAGGTAACATCCCTTTGCAAATACAAAGGATATGCTGCTGTGCTCTGCTTGACTCATAATAATGAAATAGCATTAATGAGAAAGAATTAGCCAATTATTACTCAAATCACATTTAAAAAACACCACTGTTTGCTGAACTTTGCAGAAATGTCGAAGTATTTGGGCTCGTCTCAAAGATTTATATATGGACATACATTGATGTGAGGAACAGAAGGAGAAAAGAGAAGGCAGATTATGCGGAGTGGATACCGATAAACCTCTGAGCAGGGTCGGGGCCTGGAGGTCAGGAACCTGGCCAGGGGCTGCCCGGCTCTTTCAGACATCATGACCTTGACCTTGCCCACGCGTGCTCATCTCTGACGCTCTGAACCTCATGCCCACTTGCGATATAAATTAAGAGTGATTGAAGAGGGTGGCCTCTGTGTTACATGTCAACGACCACCTACTTAAATCAGAGGGAAAAATGAAAAAAAAAATTAATCTTCTTTGTAAAAAACACCATTCTGTGTGGCAAATTCGAGGTTTACATTAATTGCTGGGCAGGGCAGAGTGTTTTAGAGCCTCCAGAGTAAACCGCCTGGCAAGCAATCCTCCTGAGAAAAAGAGACACTTTTCTTGACAACTTATTTTCTAGATCTTAATTATCCTGGAGATTTTGGTTGTTGCTACTGTTTGCTTTTTTTTTTTTTTTTTAATACCAGAGTCAGGGAAAAAGTCACATAGAGCAAAATTACACAACATTTGATTCTAGAGGAGAACCTCAGGACATTAAAGTTGTTTCTATAAATAGTCTGGGGAATCATTAAAACTCCCTTTAAAAATCAGGAGACTTAATCACTGCCCCCCCCCCCCCCCCCCCCCGCTTGCTAATTTCTTATTTGACAGCTGACCTAAGGATTTGCTCCCTCATCCAATCTGCCCAAAGGCAAATTCTGTTGGAAGCCTTTCTCCCCTTCTGACGTTTAATACAGAGGTTTCATTTTCTGCTCCACAAGTCCTTAGCCCTTCACCTGTTTGTGACCGTGGAGTATCACCTCTTGTACCGATGCTAAATAAGCACTGTACCCCAGTACCACCCACTGCAACCGAGCCTTTGTGGGTTTATCCTTTTTCTTCTCTATTTTGCCACTGGGAATACGTTTTCACAGCTGGCAGTAGACATGCAGTGCCCAGAGTCACTGAGCCCCTGAGACCTGCCAATCCTGTGTGAGCCATGCCAGAAAAATGTGGCTCATCATATGGCACAGTGAGGAAAGCGCAAGAGTTTAATTGGTTCTGACTTCAGGATTCAGATCATAGTTTTCCCTGGAGGTGTGCATTGCAGGAAACAACAATACCAAAGCCAAGTCCTTTCTAAACGGGCTGAAATTAATCAAGTTCTCTGATCATGTGTAATGGGAAACCGTAAGCCAGCATTCGAACATTTCATTACAATATTTTGTAATTGTTAAATCACCACTGCCATTACACAATGGTCTTGGTGACCAGATAGACCATGTATTTCTGTGTGAGAAGGCAGAAATGCTCAGCAAAAGTCAAATAATTATAGACATCTTTTCTCCTCCTTAATTTTCCTCAAAAGGGACCAATTCAAATAGATAATTTGACTTGATTGTTTTTAATTACATTGTAAACATTTGCAAAACAAATCTAGGATAAAGGTGAACACAAGTCAGTTGGTAATAAAAATGCAGGCTCCAATTCTTCTTGGATGACAGATGAAATGAGTTTAATATAATCTTGCTCAGTGGAGAACACGGAACATTTAAAACTGCAAACAACTGAATTCAATTAGCAGACCTGGTTCAAAACAGCTTGGCGCACTGGAGGGCAAGGGACTCACATTATCCACCCATAGTTGAACCAGGAAAGCATCTGAGTTCACGGCTGGTGGGAATTGGTGGAGAAACCATTTAAAATTGGTGCCTGTGTTTTTCCATCCAGCCATATCTGGCAAGCAGATCCACAAAGAGAATTCAGCAGCTAATGTTTTCAATCCCTCACCTTACATAAGCCCTTAATTCATCAGAAAGATATAAAAGTGGAGGAAATCCATTTGGTGTTGAAAGACGGACTACTAACTGCATTGCTTTCAAATGCAAGCGAATCCCAGCAGTAAAGTTCAATTCCAAATTCCCTGCACTAATCAATCACAATCAGTAATTGGGGGGCCTGATGCCCCGCTCTCTGCCTCATAGGAGGCTGTCCCTGCCAGAGCCCAGTCCTGGGCTCACTCTGAGCTGGTGACATTTTCTTTGTAGGAGAAGAGAGCACCCATTTATTTTAGAGAAGAATGGGCCTTATGCCTCAGTGTTCAGGACATGTATTTTCAGTCGCTTAGCAAGGCCATTACTTTTACAGCCCTGGATCGCATAAATAGCGGTTCACACAGCTAATTGGTTTGGTCTGGAGCTGGAACTCTGTTAGTCACCTGTGGGGACAGAGCCCCAGAGAGCAGTTTCCAGGCTCTCGGCCTCATGTGGAGAGGTTCTGGCTCGGGTAGTAGATGGCCGTCAGCTGTGGCCATTGAACCGTTGGCCACTAGTATAACTGCCGCGGCTACGTTGGGGAGTCGAGGAGAGTCAGTCAGTTGGCAGAAAAGTGGGCAGCAGGTCGCAAGTCGTCATGTGAATCCAGCCTCCAGTGAGACCATAGTGGTATGGCTTCCCTACCTATGGCTCCGTGGGTGTTCCTTTTTGGCATCACCACATCCTGCGTTCTTATGTGGGGAGCGGGAGCAGAGACCCCGCAGGCCGCCCTGCGTGACATCACCTGTGCTGCACACAGGTCCTTCCTTTGTTTAACAAGTTGGTAACCAAGTTCCCCAAAAGAAGCACCTCAAGGCCCTCAAGACTGAGGGGCACAACTTCCTTAGGAAACCAGAACCATCCGTGGGGTTCCTCGCCCTCCAGAACAGATCATTTCCACACAGATGTTGTGGGGACAGAGCGAGGAGTGCAGCTTCCAGGCTGTCAACCTCACGTGGCAAAGTGCTGGCTCAGGTAGTAGATGGCCATCAACTGTGACTGGATGGCCATCAGCTGTGGCTAGTTGGCCGTCAGCTGTAACCAGTGAGCCATTGGCCACTAATGTAACTGCCATGGCTACGCTAGCAGAAAAATGGGGGCTAGCAAGAAGGTGGTGGCTGGGCTGGTGTCACGCAGGGGACCCTGCTTGCTGCGCCATTTGTCATGTGGGGTCTTCTGCAGGGTCTCTGGTCCCACTCCCCACATAAGAACGGAGGACATGGTGAGGCCAAAAAGGAACATCCACGGAGCCATAAGTAGGGGAGTCATATCACTATATTCTCTCTGACGGCATCCGCCTCTCTGCAATCCGCGCTTGCTAGCTCAGCCACCATCTTCTTGCTAGCCCCCATTTGCTGCTAGCGTAGCCACAGCAGTTATATTAGTGGCCAATGGCTCACTGGTGACAGCTGACAGCCAACTAGCCACAGCTGATGGCTATCCAATCACAGTTGATGGCCATTTACTACCTGAGCCAGCACCTTTCTATGTGAGGCTGAGAGCCTGGAAACTGTTTTCTGGGGCTCTGTCCCCACAGCTGGCAAGCGCGACTGCAGTTAGCACGGCGGAGTGGGGGTTGCGGATAGTGTGGTTCCTGTTTCCTATGTCTCCAACCCAGCTGCCAGCAAGAATATAGTTGTATGACTCCAGTATCTATGGCTCCGTGGGTGTTCCTTTTTGGCGTCACCATGTCCTGCATTCTTATGTGGGGAGCGGGAGCTGAGACCCCGCCTGATACCCTGCATGACAGACGTTCAGTGGACTCTCATTAGGCCTGCATTTTGCTTACAAACACTGATGCTCAGGGTGCTCTGGGGCAGGCCAGGGACAGCCAACAGTTTCAATAGTGTGTCCTTGCCTCTGCCTGTCCTGTCCAGGGGGCCGCCTCCCCACCTTCATCTTGGGAATGGACAGGTTGAATGATTTCCCTTTTTAATTTCATTCTCCAGTCCCCACTCTCTTAATGAAAAGTACTGGAAACTTGCAATTTGCATATGTTCTGCGAGTTAGAGGTTAGAGTTGCAAGGTCCCTATACCTTGCAAACATCCCTCCATAGCACTGTGTTCATAAAACCCAGAGCCTTGTGCTGTGGGCTAGGGGTCGGTTTGACAGGTTACGTATGGGCTTTGCCTTCCTTGTGGAAGACAGAACTCAACCCCTTGGAAGATAGCCCTCCACTCTGTGCTTCTTTGTGTGACTCATAACAAGATAAGAAACAACTGTGCTTCCCAGCGGGAGAGGAGTACTTCCTGTTTGGCATCTCAGGGTATCCGGGCTGGATATCAGGGTTTGTAGCTGGGGGCGGGTAATGAGAGCGTGTGTGGGAGGGGAAAGCCGCCCCGCTGGCCCAGGATGGAGCTCCAGATGCAGGAAGCTCACCCAGAAGTGGTGAAGGCCGGGCACAGAGCATGCAGGCTGCTGGGAGGGCTGGTCTTGCATGGCCTCCTGCAGCTCACAGAGCCCCCCCACAGAGCTTGACTAAGGCTTGGGCAGAAAGGGGATAAACAAGGGATAAAAGGTCATTGTAAAAAATTGAGGGTTCCCTCCCAGTTTGGGGCCCAATAAAACGCTGTGTCACTGTTTGAGGAGGTGAGCTTAGACTTGCGTGGTTGGAGTGGAAGAGCAGCTGAGGCTGAGGTCAATGAAGGCGTGGCTGCATCCTCAGTGACCACGGGAGAGTTGTCAAATGAACAACTGTAGACGGAGAGGTGAGGCCAGCAGAGCCGAGTCAGAGGCAGCCCCTGTCACCAGAGGAGGAAGCAGGAGTGGGAGAAAGGGTCAGCTCTAAGGTGGGACCTTAGTCGTAGGGATGAGTTATCTTCATCCATATTCCCTGGATGGTACCTGTTCAGGATAGCTTGGCTGTACAACCACAGTTACACGGTAAATATTGGTTTAAAACGGGGGAAATAAGATAGCCCATGGAGTATGGGGTTGGGGGCAGATTTTCTGCATGCTTCAGACTCAACAGATTTCAGTGATAGTTGATCTTTTCTGTTCTTATTTTAATGGTCCTCAAGAACTGTTCATTTAAAACAACTTGCTGCTGTCTATATTGGCACTGAGGTCAGCTTGCACTTAGTAGGAAATCAGCAGGTACTGGCTAAGGATTGGCTGCCACTCTGACGGCAGTGCTGCTGAGAGCGAAAGGTTTAATTCAAACCTCACAGTGTGGCGGAGCTTCCTCACCTCAACCAAGACTTATGCCGTCTGTGCAAATAACACCTCTGAGCCACAACGCAGAGGAAGAGAGCAGTTAGCCTGTTTTCCTGCAATACGGTGAAAGGATCTTACTTCGGGAGAACTAGCTCTTTCTACCCCCACTATCCACTGTGCCATCAACTGAAATTCAGTGGTTTTCTTCCCTAACTTAAAAGACTATTCGTGCTGGAGTGTGAGTAAGGTCTTCCTGAACCTACTTTAATTTCTTTGTTATACCAAAAGTCTTTTCTATTTCTGAATAGATTGCCTGTGACACTGGCCGTCCTGCAGCCCCAAACATTCTCTCGTCCCCACCAGAGAGCAAACTGGGTCTCCACCACATGATTTCCTACCTATGATCTCAATTCTTGAGCAAATCGCCCAGGTTTGGGAACCAGAGCTTTCTCTTCTAGGACTGTCAACAAGAAGGCCAAAGAGTGCCCATGACAGCAATGGATTTTGTGATGTGGAAATTTTCCCAGTTGTACCCGGACTGAACTCCCCAATTAATCCCACAGGACCCAGAAAAGCATGAGTCTTTTGTGAAACTGGCATACACTTGCCCTCTTTAACAATAAAGGCCCTCAGCATTAGAACAATTATTACTGTAATTATTATTTTCCATATAAGATGATGAGCATGTTGGAAGTAGTATTTCAGCGCACTGATGAAAATCAAACCAAAAGGAAAATGTGCAATTGTTGGCTAATACCTGCCTCTTTCCTTCTCCCCTAGTGCCTTTTGTTATCAATGAGAGAGCCAAATGCCATCCTCTCCTCCATGTGCAAGTGGAGGAATACGAGCAGCAGGACCGCCCAAGTAATCCCATCTGACTAGAAGTCCATCTGGATGTCTTCTCCTCACCAGGGCTGTTCTGGGCCAGGCTGGCTCTGCAGGCCAGTGACCCCCACAGTGGCCATGCTGGGCGTGTGTTCCTTTCTGGAATGTGAGCACTCAGGAGCTATGTCGTACGTGTTGATTTGCGAATCTGTCTGAATAGTTCCATAAACACTTTTATTTTTGTTTTCCAGCAACTTGGGACAGACTTAAGCTGCTATAAAAAGGGGAACCAGACCTATTTTCTTCAAGCCAACACACTAAAATTGAAAAAGAGGGACCTCTGTGGAATACACACAGGAGAATGTGAATTAACTAGGTGTTACCTTTGAATGGTTTAAGCCAAGTGACAGCTAAGTGAAAAGCAGACTTTCCTCCTCCCAGTTGTGCTGGGTATCTGACATAGGAGGGGCAGTTAGCATTTGTTTGCATCAATTAGAGACTTGGTCTAATTATAGACTGCTCCCTGGAGAGTTGATAGAAGGATAAAGACCACTTTGAAGTCTAAGAGGTCTTTCTTTGACCATGTTCTACCTTTGTGACCCAGTTATACTGCAGGCCTGGCAAGTGGCAGAGAATTCAACAGGAAAGTGAGGCTTCGAGGAGAAGGAAGGGGTCAAACCCACAACTTGTAACACTGGGCCAGATAGGGGCTTTTAGCAAGGAGAGGAGAAGGGGAGTGGGTGGAGTGTAGAGGAAAATTGTTGGTTCCCATACTGCCAGAATTTCTGTCTTCCTCTGAGGCCTCCATTTGAATTAGGATGGCAAATGAGAGACAATTTCAAACCCAAAGAGTGGGCAAGTGTAGTCAGGTGACACTTTGAAAAAGGGTTCCAAAACCCAGTGGCTTTACTGGGGCGAGCCCTTTGCTAGGCAGCAGTGTCTTTTGATTTCTAAGTGATGGTCTCACCCTTTCCCACAGAGGGACTCAGAAGCCACACAGGGTGTTACTGGAGAGGCACGAAAAGCCCTTCCCGTGGGCCAAGGGGTGTCTGAAATTCCCAGCGTGAGCTTGAGTCCACCCTTCAAAAAGCCTGTAAAATGCAAATTTGTGGGGAAGAAGTGAGAGTCATTCATCAAGTCTAGGAAAGCAGGGACCTGAGGGACTGTGACAGCCCAGAAAGGATGAGCCGGGATAAGGGAAGGGTCAGAAAGTCTAACGTCTATAGTAGTAAATTTCAGATTGCATTTGCTAACTAGTGGGTCATGAAATCAATTTAGTGTGAGGTAGCCAAAATTAAAAAATGAATTAGAGCAGAACATAATCATAACACAATGTGAATTATTACATATACTATATTATTATTTTTATGAACTCAAACTTCTGTCCTGATTGTAGGACTGTGTCTATGTATGTATGCATGTGTGTCCCGGCTTGAAACCAAAGAAGTCTTGGGCACTGTGGATCAATGTCTGCGGTACTCGTTGATGTAGAATATTTTCTTTGTACCTGGGTCGTAGTGTCGTGAAGCCGAAGAAGGGACACACAGACCAGGGAAAGGCAACGAGTTGCAAGAGAGGACAGTTTATTAAAACAAGAGAAAAGTTACAGCTTCCGAGCGGGAGGGGGTAGAAGCTGGGATCCCCACTAGCTAAGGCAAGAGCTTGTGTGTGTATATCTTTATTTCTACCTGGGAGGGGGGATGTTGGTGCTTACTGTTAAGGTGTTTATCAAATTTGCTCTGTTGCTTAGCGTGGGGGAGGCCTTTCGAAATGCCTTTCAAATGGCTTTGTTGCCCTGGGGCATCATTGATGTCTCTGTTCTGTTAAGAGTGTTATTTTGAAACTTTGAAGAAATGGCCAGTGTTTTGTTTTTTGGCTAGTGTTTTGTTTTTGTTCAGTCTACCAGGGAATTTCTGACTGCCTGATGTCATACTAACTAACCTGTCTCACTGTCAGGCCAGGTGAGGAAATCCATAGGCACCAAAGCTGAGGGGTAAAATGAAATTTCCCTCCTGTACAATTTTGCGGAGGCCTTCCTGAAAATAACAGCAGAGCGGCAGCGTAATCCAGAAAAAAACGTTTTTTCAATGGAAAGAAAGAAAATGCAGCCAAAGATGCCAATAACGCAAAAGTAAGTGTCCTTCCTTCCTATCTCACAGCATCCCTTTCCTGAAGCAGCCTTCTAGAAATCTTCTCTGCATATACAAGCACACATCTGTCCCTTCTCTCCCTCCCTTTCTTCCTCCTTTAAAAAAAGCAGTTAAGGCCACACTACACGTGCTTCTGCACCTTGCTTCCTTCACACAACACACATTGCAGCAGATGAGGTGCTACTTGTCTTCCGTACTGCAGCCTGGTACTCCAGCATACAGTAGCCATGCTGTCATTTTTTTAAACCAGCTCTGCTGAACACTGAAGTTAGGTCCAGTCTTTTGCTTATGATAAACAATGCTGCAATGAACATCCTCACACATTTGTCTGCACGTGTGCAGTCATAGCTATGGGACACGTTCCTAGCAGTAGAGTTCCTGGGTCAAATCATTTGTGCATGTTAGGTTTTGAAAGACATTGTCAAATTCCGTTTGCTCCATTTTGTACAATTGAGATTGTACCAAAACATGAGTGGTACTTTGCTGTCTTGACACCGGAGCCAGGATCACCACTCTGTGCTCATCAGGCCATCTGTCACCAAAAGGCTCCTTGTGCCTGGTCTTGACATGGCACTTCTGCCCTCCTGTGTCCCCCACCCCACCCTTCACTTCAAGAAAGAATAAACACCATCCAAAAGACTTATTTAGTCTTCTTGCATATTTTAACTTTCCTTGGGTGTTACCATGTCCAAAAGGCTTGTTTTAGTGAATGCCTTATGAAAAATTTAACTGTGCTTTAATTTGGATTAGACTGGTAAAAGGCACTGTTTTAGTTTACTAAGAACATAACCTTAAATATTACTTCCAGATACACTCAGAGCTTTGGGATGGTTATGCAGCTCATATGTTTGAGCCACCTGGATCTCTTCCATGGCCAAATTTTTGTAGTAAGATCTGCATTTCAACTCAGGCAGTAATCAGATCGAGTTCATTGCTCTGTTTCTGCAAATGCCTATAGAACACCTGGTGGTCTCACAATTCCTAGGTGATTAAATTCATATTTAATGACATAGGTAAAATGTTTTATTCTTTTGAGTAGTACTCAGTGGCTCTTTGATTGATCAAAAACGATCTATTATAATGTAAACTGATTGTAATTTTGCTTTTGGAACATAATAAAAAGGCAATGTTACCACCATATTGTAGGTGAATTCTTTACTGCTAGGCTAACCAAGATTGGGGGAGAGGGGGGCAATTTTGAAGATGGGAACAAGTTTAATTAAAAAAGAAATCTGTTTAGCTTCACATCAAAATTAGAACAAGTAATCTTCACTTCCCTTTTAGTCGTCACACTTGCTTTCCTTCAATAGACAGCGATTTTCTCCTAGGGCTAGGGAACACATTGAAACATTTTCACACTTCAGAGTATGGAAACTGTGATGTACTGCTAAGCTAACGTCTGCATACTAAAAACAAATTTAAAATATGCTTGCAAAACTGTGGTTATAGTTTTCTTATGGGGATAACCATGACCATGACCAAATATGAGCTACACTAAGCATTTCACCTCCAAAGGGAACATTCCTAAAGAGGTGGATATCATTAAAATATATATTGGATCGCACCACAAGCCTAGATAAGCTGCTGATTGTCTAATGTCAGGGAAGTCAGTATAAAGTTGAAGCTAAAAACCTGTTCTGCTAAATCATGTTTACCAGGGCACTTTTTATCAGGAGCTCAGTGAAAAGGGGAGACCATAAAATATATGCCTAACAAAGCATGTCAGCAGCTTGAATGAAGAGCACCAGTTCAGATCTGAGAATTCTAATAAATAAATGAAGTTGAGCATTTATTGCCAACAATCATGTCACTGGGGCCACAGAATCCTGGAGCCGTGCAGCTGGGAGGTGGGAGTGTGGGGCCAGAGAAGGCACTGGAACGCACCCAGGTTGGTTATTTATGGCGTGCTGATGAAGAGACAACTTTCCATATGAGGAACAGCTTAACAGAGGAACAGTCAGGCTAAACCAGGAAGAGGGCCAGAGAAAGAGAGAAAACAAAAGGGGACATGAATAAAAATGACAGCTAATAAAGCAATACAAATCTAAAATGCTGTAACTTTCAGAAATAATTTAGGGCCAAAAGAAAAGAAAAGAGAAATCTCATTTTGCTGGCTTTGGGACAATTTACCAAGAAGCAAAAGACATTAAGCTAAATGAATGTGCTGAATTTAAGACCAAATCTGCCTCTGTGCCTTCCTAGCTGTAAGTGTGGTTACTCCTAAAGCCGGATTTAGTCATAAAAAGGGAAGTGGCCATTTTGTTTGTATTTAGCTAATGTATTCATTTCTGCAACAAATATTTAGTGTGCATTATTCTGTCAGGTACTGCACCCTGTGGGGCTAGGTGCTGAACAAAGGCACAATTCCTGTCCTCAAGAAGCTTATGGTCAAGTGTGGGGAGTAGAGAAGTCCACTGTCAAGTTCAGGATGTGGGGGTGGGTACTGTGATGAGCTAGGTCAGGACCACAGAGGGGCAAAAAGGGGGCAGCCACAGGTCAGAATACAAGGCGCAAAGGGGAGCCTGGAAAGGACATAATTCAGAGAACTGTGCTTTCCACATTGTTTACCTTAGATGCCCATCCTCTATACAATCCAAATTTGTTTGATTATTTAAGAATTAAAATACACTTTTTATGCAAAGATGCAAATTTCTGTGGTTCTAGTAGTTTTCATTCTCGAATTCTGGACTTGAGGCTTACCTGAGCTATTTTCAATGATCTTTCTATGGTATAACAAACCTCCTTCTTTCAAGTCTGACCCAAAGCATAATAAATATTAGCCACCAGTTACTACGGGCCCACATGTGTCAGTCATTTCACTTGTCTCATCACGGGTCACAACAGTGCCTTGAGGTGGCGTCATCATGCTCACCTTACAGATGAGGGACCAGAGCCTTAGCAATGTGACTCTCTTGAGGTCTCCCGGAGGAAGCTTCACAGTACTCATGTACCTCACTGTCTTTGGGTTAAATGTGCGGGTTGGGGTTACGCCCGTGACATGCCTATACCCAAGGAAAGCGTATCACCCACTAGATGATCAATTGGAACGGTCCCCAAAGCTACTTTAGCTGAATTACTCCCTCTTTTATTCCTATCTCTTCCCCCCATTCTCACCGAAGAAGTGCTACTATTAAGGGCCAGAAACGCCTTATCTCAGTTGGCACTGGGACTGCTTCCATGGTAACACAGGGGAGGGTTTCTAGAATCTGAGAGTTGTAACGAGCATTTTATTCTGAATGGACCCATACACACAGGCACCCAAGGAGGCCTCTCTGCCCTGCAAGTTTCCTTCTCTCTTATGAAAAGTTGTCTAAAAAATGAGTGTCGCCTCTTCCCGCTGCTCCCAGAGAGCAATGCCCTGATGAGACGGGGATCCAGCCAGAACACTTAACCATGAGCCAATCACACCTCCCTACTTCTGTTCTCTGTCCCATTCCTAACTCTCTACTTCTTTCCAGAGACGGTCTACACTCTTGCTATAGTATGTAGTTAAACACTAGCCACAGGCGGGTATCTCCACGACCCTGGGGACCTCAGACATTCTTCTGCCCCTACGGCTTCATCTCCATACATACTCCAGACCCCTTCCTCTGCCCTTGGCCAGCTGGCCAGTCTTTTGGAAATACAGCTTAGTATCTGGAGACTAAGCAGTCTCTGAATCGTTTTGTAGCTTCAATTCAAATAGTATTCTAAGTAGATCTCATTTTTTACTGTCTTCAGGACCCAAACATACTAGATAATGTACTGAATGGTAAAGCTGTTTAATTAATAACCCAGTTCTAAAAATATCAAACAGTGGAGGTCTGACGTTATCTCTCTGAAATTGAGAGGAGTATCATTGGCAGATAAACCACAACAAAATTTTTCAGATTTCCACTCCTACCCTATTATTCTCAAATTTATAAAACTATTTGCAAAAAACCAAAGATTGAATTTTTCCTTTTTGTACTATTCGAGCCAAAGCATGTCTATAAACACTTGTTTTTAAAATTAGACATTAAAAAGATGACTTAAGACCCACTAGCTTATCCATTAGAATTTGGTTCTTCCTCTGTTTAAGTAACTTTACACAGAAAAATGTTATGATGGTGCCTGAGCCAAGTGTTGGGGAAAGAGCGCTGACCACATGCACGGGGCTTTCGTCTAAAGGCTGCAATCTTAGTAGGATGAGTGCTCCAACTCCCCCATTTCAAGAAAATGATTTTGCAGCCACGATGGCCAAAAACTTCTAATGGCAACTTTTCTGATTCGAGGTAATTTCCCAGGAATTTAAGAGGCAATCATTTACTCTTGACTTTCAAAGAGAATCTGGGCTTGAAAGGCCCAGTTATGTCTAAAATTGATCAGCTAGCGACAAGCCTCTGAAGTTACTTGGGAGGGAGAGAAAGTGGCGGAGACACCTCGACATCTGGACTGAACTATCTGGTTCACTTTCCAGGTTGTAAATTTTCTGGCCCGAAGATTATTTGAAAATAACTTTTTACCAAAAAAGTGGATTTTTTTTTTATTAGCTGAAGTACTAAAAAATTTTTGATTACTTTGATATGAAACACTACAACTATAAAACTTACTGACATCTAATCTTCAAGGCGATACGCATTTAAAAAAATAGAATTTTTAAAAAATCTAAGTCCTGAAAACATGGATTTTAAATTACGGTAGATGAGAACCTTATTTAATACACTGTTCTACAGCATAGTCGAATAAATCAGAGAATTTGATAAATAACAATATACTATGGGTGAGACTGAAATAACTTTGTCATTTGGAAATTTTCACATTTGTCCACCTACTTACAGAAAACATTTGAACAAAAGGACATACACACACACACACACATTTTTACTCAAAACTATATTTGAAGAACAGCTTATAATCCTTTACATTTCAATCTCCAAATTTGGATCTTTTAATTTATTCTGAAATAAAGTGTAAGACATTAACAGTTAGTACATAGAATTTTAAAATAAAACTGCATATGGTTAAAAATATGCATCAAGGGCATATATATACATATTTCATAAGAAAATAAAATTATGTACAAAATCACTTCTGCTCATTAATGCTTGATCCTAACATGTTTTTATAATTTTTTATAATTGAACACCACCATAAAACAAAAAGCTTGGAGAGGAAGGTGACACAACACTCTCTTTCACTCCTCTCTCGCCCCAGTGTTTCATTTTTCAGTCGCACTGGGAAGTTCAATCTCCCCCGGGTTAGACAGTACACTTAGAATCCTCCAGAGTTTGGGAGGCTCCTCACAGTTGTGCTGTTGTTCCCAGTGCAGGAGGAGTTCGTCTTTCCTTCCTAGCGTCTGTGCACAAAGGACGCAGTTAAAGCCTGAATGGGACAGAAGGAGACCTGACCGGGGGCTGGGACAGGGAGGGCCCTGGGGGACTCCTTCTGGCTCTCGGGGTCCTGGCTCACTGGGTCTTGGCTGGGCACCTTCGTTTTTTGTGAGTATTTCCATGTCATTCTGATGATGAAGGTAGAGTGGTCTTTTCAATTTAGGAAATGCATGTACTTGCTCATCGGAGGGGCAATGCTTTAGCAGCTTTCTTCTTTCAGGATGTTTCCAGGAAGGAGAGGCATGTTTAACCAGTTCTTCCTGAGCTGCTTGGCTTCCTGGGGAGAGCTCCTCTTGTAGCCTGCCCTGAATTTCCTCTCCATGAACATAAAGTAAATGAAATTTTATGTCAGCGAAAGACTGGACAGTGATCTGACAGCGGCCACATTTGATTTGTAATTTGACTTCGTCGGCCTGGTTCAGAAGGAGGTCTTCTTCCAGACTTGACTTGTTTTCCCTAAAAAGGGGGGAAAATAACAATATAAGATTTCACAGAAAAACAGAATCGGAACTTTTCCCTTCAGCTGTTAGCGGTCAAGAGTCTAAAACACCCCCCTGGATGAGGAGAACAATTGGTGGGTAGACAGAGAGAGCAGGGGAAGACCTTCAGCAGGGGCCACAATGAACCCCAACTGTCATTCCTGCTTGGGGTCACACGTTTCTCAAGCTACCAGGGTGTATGGAGTGAGCAAGAGAGTGTTTCCCTTTCAGTGTCTCCCTCAGCAGAGCCAACTAGCCTTCGGTTACTACAGGAACAGGTGGGAGTATGTGTGAGTCAGGTAGCACCAGGTGAGGAGCACGCTTGGTCTCGGTGGAGGTAAGGGTCCCACACAATCCACTGCTGACCTTCCCAACCTTGAAAACCAAGTGCAGTTTAAACACTTCACCTAAAACTCAAAATGGACTCTAGGAAAACAATTCAAAAGTGAAGTTTCTTTAAGGAGGCTTCCATGTACATGAGTAAAAGGCAAAGGTGTCTAAAAGGGGACAGAAATGCCTAAAGAAAAACAGAGAAACTACAGAAAAGCCAGGAAGGAAGAGGACAAGAATGCCTTATTTTTAACGAACGTGACGGAGTAAGCTAAAATTGAAGAGAAAGTATTTAGAGCAACTAGGACAATGAAGAACGGCAAGGACTGGAAAATCTAGTGTTGGGAAATGTTTCCTTTTCATGGTGCTGATTTTAATTCAGTTTAGTCAAACTCCCTCTGTCATCTAGCGGAAAGTGGACAAAATGGGGGCATTTCCCTGGTTTACTTATTGCTCTAAGAAAGACCTGCCTGCCATGCTTACAAATGACTTCGCTGGTTTGTTTATACTGCCTGGAAGCAGTTCCTGCAAAAGGGAATGACACAGGAAAAAGTTAGTCTGGCCTGACGAGAAAAACAGGGCCAGTGAAGAGGGTCTGGTCAGTGCAGCCCACTCACACCCAGGTGCCACCACGGGTCATGTGACCTTCTGGGGCAAATGGCGTTTAGATACCAATTCTGTGGACATCATTTTGGGGGAAATCATTTGTAAAGAGAACCAGGAACTATATACAACATTTACTATTTCATATTTCAGATGGAAAAAATAATCTCTCACCTGACTGTTCCCGGCATAACTCACACAGGCATTTGTGACCTGGCTTATAGGGATTAGAGTTATTACAAATCATGATCAGACACCAACGAGAAATGGGATCATTCTTCACAGAACTAGGGAGAAATCTTAATCGGAGAAATGTTTTTACAGACTCATCTTGCTGAATAGGGAATCATAGCCTGGTCCCCAAATCCAAACAGACTCTCTTGCTCGGCTTCCGTTCCATCGGCCCTCACCTGTGCACGGGTCCCTCCATTCCTCGCACAGTCACATCTCTGTCTCTGTCCTTTGGTGCGTCCCCTGGCTGTAGTTCGTTGGGGGAGGGCTCGGTGCTGATGACAACCCTATGTACTTCTTTCAAATGGCCAAAATAGACTCTGACGTGCCCAAACACTTTTGCACAAAATTCACAGCACACAAGTTTCTTCGGCCGGTTCTCACCATGATGAAGTTTCATGTGTGTGCTCAGACTGCCAGAACGTACGTATGCCTTGCGACAAATCCGACAACTGTAAGGCCGTCTGTTAGTGTGTGTATTCATGTGGTCTCGAAGGTGCTGTTTGAATTGGAAGTGGTGGTTACAGACGGGACATCTATGCCAAGGCTTCTTAATGCCAGAGAATCCATTTCTGAATGCAGAGCTAGGCTTAGGGGAAGGGCTGTTGTCCTGCTTACAGCCGAGATATTTAGGAGTGAGTGAATTATTTAACAAAACATCCTGTCCTAGGCTGCTGGGCCTTTGGGATTGTAACAGAGCTGTGGGAGAAGCCAGAGGAGCCAAAGCGGGCATGACGATGACAGGTTTAGGCATAATGCTACGATATTTTTTCAAAGCCCCAGGTTTTTGGTCTCTGGTTTCTTGGGAATCGTTTTTGATCCTTTTACATTTTTTCCTTTTCCCCTGAAATGTCAAAATTTCATCTGGTACCTTCAGTTTTCTTCCTTTTCTCTTTGTTGCCCCACCATTCAGTTTTGTTTTATGGTTGAGCTCCAGTTTGGCGGCTGGACAAAAGACACTGTCACAGGGGCCACGCTTCGACAGCTGTGGATCAAGTACCTTGTTGGCCATTCTGGTGGCTGCATTGAAGCTGTCTGTGCTGGAGGATATCTTATTGCAGTCTTCCCTGAGCCCAGGTGAAGAGAAATCTGCAATGTTAACATCTGACTTACTTTTGTAAACCTCTGTCATTTTCATTCTTGAGTAGGATAAGATGGGCAGTTTACCTTTGGGGACTGAGGGGATCAACTGAAGTGCATTGCCAAAAATGGCCGTTGGTAACTTGATCGTGCCTTTTGCAAGATCAACTTGTTCTGTATGGTTTTCACTGGCAGCAGCAGCAGGTTTACCAGATGTTTGCTTGCTTGTAAAGTTCTCTTTCCCTGAAATTTTCATGAGGCCCAGCTTAGCAGAGGGCTCCTCTGGAGTGGATGATACTGGGGTGTTGGGAAGGTTCGGATCTCCATGTTCATTGGTCACTGCAGGTCGAGAGTATCCGTGGCCACCTGCACTGGTCAGTGCAGCCATTCCGACACTGGCTGGTGCTTGGTCTAGTGACAGCACTGGCTTGGATGGACTGGGTTGGGGTGGGAGTTCAGGATGGTCAGGTGGAGAAGGGAACGTTCGGGTTTGGGCAAGAGGTTTGCTGCAGCCACTCTCAGAGGAGTTCAGAACAGGTTTCTTTCTTGATCCTTTGTTATTTCTTGGGGGTTGGTATCGAGGTATAGGCAGTTTAAGGTTTTCGGGCAGGGGCAGTCTGGGTTTCTGGATTGGCTGAGCTGAGGCAACATGTGGCAATGCAATGAGAGAAAATGTCCCCTCCTGGCCAGCAACCTGCATCAGAGCAAAATTCTGGGTGGGCACCTCCAGTGGCGTGGAGCTGATGGAGGGTCCTGGATTCACCTGATCAGAGAATGATGGAGAATGGCATGACAGCACTCTGGATGTTAGGACTCTGGGCACAATTTTTGGTGCAATGGTCCTAAACTGACTCTTATTCTGCAAAACTTTTCCACTCTGTATTGTTCCAGAAGGCATGACTAATTCACCTGCAATGACAACACAACGTAAAAAGTCACTATGGTGTCACTGTCCTATTGTGGAGACTGCAAATAAGCATCTTATCATTTACTCGGCCTAGAATACATTCCTAGACCCACCCCGCCTCTTCTGGGCCAGCTTCTGTGTTCTGCAACACCCTGTTAAATGTCAACTCCCACCCACCTCTCCCAGGGATCAATTATTATTCTCTTCTCTGGTTCCACAGCCCCTATCACAACATTTGCCAGTTTCCCTAACAATTTATCTGTTTATGTGTCTCTATTTCTGAACAGAGTTTCCTGAGAGCTTGGACTCTGTCCTTTCTTTATTCCGCCAAGTCCATCCTCTCTATTAACCTAATTCCGATTCATCTTTTTAGGCCAGTGCAACCCCACCTCCTTTGCTGATTTCCTGAGCGGCAAAGTCTTCCCCTTCTGATCGGGACTGCTGTGCATTTTACGTAGTTTATATACATGTCTTGGTTTCCCTATAAAACTTAAGCTTTGTGCGGTTGAAACCACTATTTAATTCATCTTGATATTTCCCATTTTATCTTTGGTATGCAACAAACGTTTCTTGTATCAAACTCATTTTTCACTCAATTTCAGGATACACCATTTGACCCATTGGCAGTGTGATTTGTTTTGCACAGTGGATGAATTCCAGAATGAATGCTAGCTTTGTTGCTGTTTCCCCATGTGACTTGTGAATTTCTTCTCACACCTTTCAAACTGTTTATGTGTGCTTTTGCAATTAAGTCACTATGAAAAAAGCTGATGTGACACCTTAAAAAAATGTTGAAGAAAAACAAAAAGATACAAAGTGATAAGTAAAGATACAGAGATAACATAAAAAATACATAAATCACACAAAAAGCACTTGCTAGGACACTGATAGGAACAATTTTAACTGATCGAATAACACTTCATATTCCCTGGATTTATTATGACTGAAGACCAATTACGACTACTCTAAGAGAACAATTAAGGAAGCATTTCAATGCACTACTTCTAAGGACTGAATCATCTATTTTATTCCTGAGGCCTCAAGGTCGTAAATCCTGGCTGCAGAAAAGTTTCTCATTTCTGAGTACCTCATTTTCGTCAGGCTTCACATTTACTAGGTACCTCCTCTATTCTAGGGATTGGCTATTACAGGCCCACAATCCCTTTTCTAATAACTTTGGGGCCCAATGTGTTTTGGAATTTACACTTTCAAATTTTAGAAAAGTAACAGATGCATGCATGAAATGTTACCTAACACCCATCGGAGTCTGCAGAGCACCCCTAATTAAATCTATTACCATTTCTGTAGCAAAATACATG
This sequence comes from Rhinolophus hipposideros, assembly GCF_964194185.1. Classification (NCBI taxonomy): domain Eukaryota; kingdom Metazoa; phylum Chordata; class Mammalia; order Chiroptera; family Rhinolophidae; genus Rhinolophus; species Rhinolophus hipposideros. Next base: position 25,053,396 of record NC_138047.1, read on the forward strand.
AGTGACTATTCACAAAAAGTAGGACAAGTAGTTTTAAATAGTTTTAGCCAGTTCAGATTTTGCCTCTGAATGAGTTTTGGTACCCAATTTTTGATAAAATTTTCTGTTTTCAGAGCTTTTCAGATTTTAGAATTACGGATAAAGGATTAACTATTTGTTTAGGCGATGCCAAGAGTACAAAGATGAACCGCTTCTGCCCAGGTAGCCGGCAGTGAAAGAGAACATTAAAAATGTTTTTCTAAATCAATCTTGATTTTAACGTCTACAGCTAGTGAACTAACAATTTTAGCAGAAAGTTGATTCTTTCAGCAAAAATGATATTCTCCAGATAAACAAATAAGTAGCATAGTAGCAATAAGACTGAAATGTATACTGACCAACTTATTTTAGGAAGTAATCTCTGAGGAAGAAACAGTATGTTAAAAACATAGTTTACATGGTAGTTTGTATTAGAGTAAGAAGGAAAAAGATTAATACTATGGTCTGGAAAACTCACATAAGGATAATTATGTTGTTTTCCTTTTTAGCTTTGCTACCATGAAGTTCATGAGTAAACTGATTGGTCAGTTCCATCACCATAGTCACCTAACTTGATAAAATTTTACTTATATTTTAGTTTTATTTTCATAGCCTTTAAATTTAAATCCTTCATTTTAAACCTCATCTTATCTTTTTGGAAGAAGTACTGAAGTTTTAAATAAATATATTAAATTGGAATTGCAAGTTTGTAGAAAGCTTAAAATTATTGATAGCTTTTGGTTAGCTAGAGATCAGGCCCATTAAATCATTACATTAATAATAATCATGGTCTCTGCATCTACATAACTGATGGGGGTGAGGAAGGAAGATAAGAGAAAACATCAGGTAATTTATATCTAGTTCATACTCCTCATTGATTGAGCTAAAAAAATTTACAGCAAGAAGAGCTGAAAGGAAGACTACTTTGTCCTTAATCATAAATCCTCTTGGAAATAATATGTAACAATAGTATATCATAGCATATCACCTCACTTGTCTGCTGAAAAGTGTCCAGTGGCTCTTCATGTCAGAGCCAAAGCCAAAGTCCCTGCAATGGCCGACAGGGCCTCCTGCCATCTACCTCCTGGAGCCTAATGTACTGGCTCCTCTCCAGCCATGTGGCCTCTTTGCTGTTCTTTAATGGGCCACATTCCCAGGTCCTCAGTCTTTGCACTTGCTGCTCTCACCGTCCAGACACTCTTCTTCGAGATAAGGCCCCAGTATTTGCTGCAGTATTTCCTTCAAATTTTGCTCAAATGGCCTCTTTCTTCCCTGTAAGCTTTTCTCTGACCGCCTTATCTAACTGTACCTCCATTCTGAACGCCCTACTCCCTTTCCTGTCTCAGTTTTCTCAACCACCCTTGCTCCACCTTGTGGGTCCGCGCCGTCTTCAGGGCCTAGGACAGTGTTGGGCAGGTGCCAGAAATATAATAATTACTTGTTGAATTTGTAAGTGGCGATAAAGTTATCAATGGCTGAAATAAAGAACTTACAGGTTGCATCTAGAATTTTTTCTTAAAAAATGAAAAAAAAAGACAATTTAAACGCAAATTTTAACATTTTCAAATTTTAAAACTTATGAAAGAAATAGAGGATACATCACTGGAAAATTGTTTATTATTATTTTTTAAATTCAATTTCACTCATGGCCAGATTAAGGCAATGGGTTAGTACTATGATAAAACCCTTTAAAATAAAGGGATAGGTGGGGCTAACTGACTAACCATCTGAGGAAATAAGAGAGAATAGTAAAGTATGTTTCCGGGGTACAGACTACAATAGTCAAAGAAACAAGCAAGGTCTGAAGAAGAAACTGCTTTAAAGAACAGACAGACATAGAGAGGAAAACGGGGGGATTAGAGTGCAGAGAAGGAGAATCAACTAGAAATGGAAAAACTGAGCCTCAGAGGCAGCAGATGGTAATGTCAACATGAAGAGGAGCAGAAATAGCAAAGAACAGAAGATGCAGCTGAAGCAACAACCAGTGGTCAAGGTCAACTTGAAGTCTCTAAAGACTTACGTTGGGCAGGGGCTTCCTATTTTTTATGACCAAGTGTAAGAAAGCAACCTTCTGACAATTAAGGTTTCCAGAAATGAGACTCGGTAACTTCATAGACCTATTCCACAAGGGAGTGAGCTAATTATGATGCATGAAAAGTTAATGTGCTTCCATTGATCTTCAAAAGTTTGTACATTAGAGTGGAGTGAAAATGAAATCACACTGGAAGAGCAATGACAGTCAAAGGAAAAGGAGGCCAAACATGGCCTAGGAGCAAAGGAAACCCTCCAGAGTCCCAGCAAGGAAGAATACTGTTCCGTGAGCAGCCTGGGCAATTGGAAATGACAGTCCTAGATGACAGGTATGGCGCCTGCCAAAGTTAGTTCTCCTCAAATTCCCTACAATTTAAAGAAGTGGAGACTGAGGTTGACACGTTTACCAGTCGACATCATGGTCAACGATCACAAGCTAATCACAAGCAATCTGTGGGGTGAAAAGATATGGCCTTGTTGGCTAAACTTAACTTATTCATGCTTGCCTGAATCTATCGGAAGTACATACAAGGGTGAGGGTCTCCATGAAGATGTGTTGAGTCCCATTTCCCAGAACCATTAAGGATGAAGAGGTAAGAAATGGAACTGTTGTGTTAGAAGAAATACAAGAAGGAGAAAAAGGCAAAGGCCACCAAAATAGAAGAATAAAAAAATAAAAAAAAACCGTAGGAATTACTTAAATGTCTAGCAACAAGGTACTCATATAATCAAACAATGTAATCCCATGCAGCAGTAAAAAAGAAGAATGAGTTAGACTGATATAGAATACTTTCCAAGATGTAAGATTTGGTATGCTATTATTTGGATTTAAAACAAAAAAAGTGAGATACACACACAAATATATTCCTGTATATGCACAGGAAGTCTCTGAAAAGAAAGAAAAGAAACTAGTATTAGTGGTGGGCTTTGGGGTGGGGACTCTGGGGGCTAAGACGTCAGGGTGGAATAAGTGTTTATTTTCCACTGAATACCCTGAATCTCTGTGCCTGGAGCACAGGAGATGCTTATAAATATTTGTTGATTAAAGGAAAGGAAAAAGAAAGTTTTCCTATTTGAATCTGTTTTTTGAAAGGTTATCTTTTAGGATATTCATGATGGGTAAGTGTGTGAACAAGTAATTGTATCTAGATTACACACAAAGAGTCTCACTTTTTAAATTTTTCTTGCCTACTTAATGAAAGGCACTGCTAATGACAAGGAAACCAATCTAATAATCTGACAGGCAGTGCATAACTACCCCCCACAGTTAAGCACTGAGAAGTATTAGAGCTCACTACCTCCCAAGGACAACTGGAGTCCTAATGATTGTTCCTCCGAACGAACGTTTGGTTCTTTAGGATAAAACAAGGCAATTTGCAATCAAGGTCAGCTATGCTAGAATAGCTATGGACTTCTTTTTTTCTTTTAAAGTATTATAGTTTTAAAGAAGCTGAAAATGCCATTAAGTTTTTAAAACTCTAGAACACTAAGATGGTATGATTGTAAGAAACCTTTCTTTGCAATGTAGCTATGCCAGTGGTTTACTCCGATACACACTTACAAGGCCTTTCAGAGATGGCGTGACCAAAAAACCCTCACCTGTCACCTACTAAATTACAGATCTCATAGAGCTCTGCACTAAATAATGAGAGGTAGAAATTTCCACTGACATTCATAATTTCTGGAAATCCTGAAAAATTACCCATAACACAGTTTAAGAGACGCACAGGACTCTCAGGCACTAAACATGGACTTTTATTAACTAAAAACATAAAAGGCTCACTCAGTAAAATTAATTTTGCACAATTATACAGTGTGAATACTTAATATTAGGATTTTAAAAGGGGGCTGTTTTTTAATATGTTAGGCATATTAAAAATAACTATTTTAAAATGTGACATTTACAGAAACTGATCTTACTGTGGATTAAAGAGAAACTAATAGATACTGAGTCCTTATTATGGTCTAGAATCTGTGCTAGACACAGATTCACAACACTGCAAATAAATATTATTGCTCCCCTTTTATAGATTCAGAAAAAGAAGGCTTGAGGAAGTTACATAATGTGCCCAAGTCTATGTAACCCAGATCTGTCCCATTCCAATCCGAAGTAGTGATCTGCCACTCCTGCATTCTGGAAAATTATATACAAGTTGCCCTAATTAATTCCAAAATAGAATACTACCTGTGAATATGTAGGAGGGAAAAAAAAAGAAAATTTGAAATAAAAATGGCTTGTCATATCCCAAAACTTAAATTACCATTAAACGATTCTGAAAGCCCACCTAGTAGAGAGACCTCATGGAAAATTAATAGTCATTTGAAGGTAAAAGCAGATTTTTAAAGAACTTGCCACTTACTAGCCATAGAATTCTGACAAATCCAATAAGGTTGCCAGATACTCGTTTGGAGGTAGTGCAATTTGTGTCTTCCTCCTCGTCTTCTATTACCAGCAAAGAATTTGATCTGAGGCACCTCAGTTGCCTGTTAGAGGCAGCAGAGGGAGGACTGAGGGCTCAATGGTAGTAAGTGCCACCATCTGAGCCAGCTTGATCAAATTGCTTCACCACAAAGCTGGCAAGGACAAGAAACAAGTACATGGGGCAGGCAACTCTCTAGACAGCTACAAATCACTTCCTGGTTTCCAGGAGCAGAACCAAGGCCTCCTTCACTGCTTCTGAACAAAGCTATTCCCGCTTGTCCTTTCACTGATGTGGGCAGAACTCCACGATTCCGTCTACTGGGGCCCACAGGCCTGCGCTCCACAGGGAGTGGGGTAGGTAGGAAAAGACAGGAGTGTCCTTGCTCTTCAAATGGGCTCCGTGGATCCAGGCACAGAATGAAAGTACTGCCAAGTCTTAGCCACGAAAGAGCCAAAAAGTTTTAGGTGTTGTTTAGGTTTTAATTTTATTAAACTGAAAAACCCTATTTTCAATTTTATTTGTTGGCATCCCTTTTTTCCCTCCCACTTGGCTTTCAAACAATAAATTCCAGTTGGGGTTCAAACTGTTTCCCAGGATGGTCTTTGGTTAAAGCAAATATGGTAAAACCCTGGAGACTTCTCAGATAAAAGAAATGCCTCACAACACAGGGGAGCTCAACTTAATTTTGTTGAAAAAACCCATAAACACATTTAGCCATTGCCTTCCCTCTCCCCAAGGTACTGTCCTGGCTCTGCAGCAACAGTCACAGGAGTTTATTGAGCGCTGACTGCAGAGAGTACACTGTAAAATGTGTTGGCATAGGCACAAATGTTCTTTTGTTTCTAAGGATGTAGAATGCCAAATATCATTTCTAGTCCATATATCTGTAGCTCCAAGACCTTCTAGAGTCATTATATCCAGGACCCAAATTTCAGGAAATCTGACACTATACCAAGGAAATAAGTTCATTCCCAATGGGGTATCTTGTATCCTGAGTCTAGTTTTGTCCATTCTCCTTGGCACACTTGCCCTACTCTGCTGAACTGTGCTCTTACCTGACTCTCCCACCCCCACTCCTGTAACAACACCAGCGATATCCGGGCACCCTCTCTTTAGCATAGGCCTTTGACAGCTGCCTTGCCAAACAGTGAATTCACTGCCTAGTTTAGCAAGAGAAAGAATTCTCATTCTCTGAGCACCAGAGCTTCTTTATTTCCTAGCACTTATCAATACTATTTCTCAGACATTATTCCAACGATAAGGAATATTTTATGTCAGGTACTGCGCAAAATACTTCACGTGCATTACCTCATTTCATCCCCACGATAACCTGAGTTGGGAGTTATATAGATGCACATTTACAAATAAAGATTTCAAAGCTGGTAAGTAACAGGCTGGAACTCAAGCCTTGGCCCATGTGACTCCAAGAGCTCTTTCCACCTCTACAGGCGGAAATAACCATTACTCATGGTTATGGCCACTATCATAGACTCAAATGGAAAAATCGTAGGTTTGGGGGTTCAGACAGATGTGGTTTTGACTCTTGGTTCTGTCTCATGTCTTGTGAAAGTCACTTTCTGAGCCTAAATGTTCTCAATTATGAAAAATGGGCATACTAATAGTTTCTGGCTACAAAGGTCATGATCAGGATTAAATGAAAAACATCCCCATGAAGGTGCCAGGGTAGCGAGCGCCTACCACATGTTAGGTGCTCTGCAGACATTAGTTTTCCACTTTCTATTGCCAACAAGTATGAGGTTCCTAATATTTACTTTCGATGGGAAAAAAAGAACACAAATCCTGCATGCTGAACTTATAAACGACTCCTTACAAGTGGTGTTTCTCTTTTGAGAGGTAAATGAAGGAAAGAGGGGAGAAATGGCTATTATTCGTGAATAAGTTCCCTATACAATTATAAACCATTTTTTCTTTCCTGCCTCTCTCCTGCGATCCACTTCAGCCTTCCCTACATCTGACCCATCCTGTCTGGCTCTCTTAGTCTCTGCTCCCAGTTTTTACATCCCACTTGACAAAGTGCTAATCAGATGGACAATTGTATTGAATAGGAGTTAATATATGTGCATTTTAAAGAGCTGCTTTATGGGGACACTCCTCCTTGCTTTTGTTTATATTGAGTATTGATGCTAATTGTTGTTGCTCTCAAACGTGCAGGGAAGAAAACAAATTTCCCAGCAGACGGTTCAGGAGTTGGGGTAAGACCAGGGCTCAGTGTCCTGTGACAAGGGAGCCTAGCGACACCGGCCACATTTCTGGAGGACTGTAAGAGCAAGGCTGTGAGATTTCTCAGTTCAGGAGGAAAAAAATGTGGACTCTCACTGAGGGTAGGGGCAGGAGAACCAGCATTTTGAAAGCAGTCTCACGTATCTCAGCATTTTGCCGAGGAAATCATTAAGAATTTAAGATACTTAATTATATAATGAATGTCCTAAATGGAAAAAAAAAATTTTAAAGCTTTATCATTTACAATACTACATTTTACTAATCCTCAATTTCAATGAATTTCCCCTTCCTTTTAATTAATCCCCTTCTTATCAGTCCTTGTTTCTGGGAGGGATCCTTTTTGATTTCAGGTGCTTCTGATGAAAAACAATTGAAAACTTATAAATACTTTTATTTTTAAGACATTTAGAAAGATAAAGTTGTTTAGCTTTTTGGCCAACAAATTATAAATATGCACAAGATTTTATTCATTATTACAAAACAGCCAATTCTGTATCTTTACCGAAATCGAAGAATTAATGAGTAGTATAAAAATTGAACCAAGAGCTAATGACCTATGGGCGACACAAGCAAGATAAAGAAACTTCTGAAATGCTGTATTAACCCCATCCTACCATTTTTAAATTTATTTTTTGTTTATAAGACTACAACTGTTAATACTCAGTTGAGTCACACAGTTGAGACCTTGATCACTGAACTTCATCCAGGTAAAAGCAGCAAATCACTTCATTTGACGTCCTCACACCCATAACCAATACCTGTGCACACAGTCTTTCCAGGAGACTCCGACATTTTCTGATCAGCTGTTTCTTAACAGGACTGGTGAGCGGGGAAACATCTCTTGCAAAAGAATTTTAGTAAGCTGCATGGATGTCTCGTGGCAAGATATCTTACGCCAACTAATTAAAAATGGGCCCCTTATTTTTAATCTTACAACCACTTCAATAACAGTTGAACAGTTAAGCATCTGGGACGACTAACAAGATAACAGTTGGTGAAGAAAATCTTTTCGTTAGTGGGATAAACAGAAAGATAAGGTTTCAACAGCAGAATGTGCAGTCAGTTGGAACAATTAAATTAGGACACATGAAGGTTCTTGCCTTTGGTCTAAATACCATGATTATGAAATGAAAGTGGTAAAGGTCACGAAGTTTCAACAACAGTATAGTTAAAAGCAGGGGCCTGGAATCACAAACGTATTCTTATTTTTATACTGTAATTTCAAAAGTAGATTTACCTTTATATGTATAGAACAGTTATCTTTAAGGAGTGTGCAAACTGCATTTTAAACATGGAAGTAATTGTTTCACTGCTTTATAGTATAGTTTTACACATGTTTTATCTTCACTTCTGATTTATCTTCAACTCACAGTGATTTATAATTTTTTTTTCCTGTAAGCTTCTCTATGCCTCAGCTTTTATGTCAAACAGTTCACGATTTGTAAGTACCAATGCACAGGACCATGTATTCTTCTGTTATGTTCATAATTGTTCCCTAAAACTCCTGCTTGGTAAGTTTCTTGACTGTTACTTATTTCTTTAATGAAGACATACCTCATCTTAACATAGAGAGACCACCTACAATACTCACACTTCGAAGAAAGTAAAGAAAAAAAAAATGAAGCACTTCGGCACTGACTGCTACCGAAGTAACTGGATTTGCGGGTGTGACCTTTGTGGAGTTGACCAGACTGGCTGAGTCCCAGCAAAGGAGCGTGCACAGATTCGGAGGTGCAGCCAAATGCAGTCAGATGCTGACCTACGTGAGCCACCGTATTACAAACAGCAAAGTCAGCCAAGTTTAAAAGCTGTGGTACTACTTAGGAATCCTTTTGTTCTGAATGCTGCCTGGCTTCTCCTCATATATCTTTACTGTTTTGGGGATACCTACAAAACCGGTCCTCTCATCTACAGGTTAGGAATGTGTAAGAGTTAACTCTCCATTTTCTTTGAAGAGATGGAGGGATTCCGCAGTCCTCCTGCATTCTCTTTTCCTGGAGGCTCTGCACGTTTGGATGTGTGGGTACTTAGGTAGGTAGTCCTGGTTCTGCAGTTGGTTTCATGGCTGATTATCCACGGACACTCCCAGCATATTGTGGGTTCACCGCACAGCTATCTTCCTACAGTATCTAACCCAACTGGTCCCACATTATGCTCTCCACTCCCATGGCTGGCTACCTCGTGTGGGAGAATTCTAACCACTGTGAACACTGGACCACATTACAAATTTAAGGTTTCTAGTTTCGAACTGCAGACCCATTCCACAATCTGTTTCTTATCCCTAACAGACTTCCTTCCGTTCGTCAGTGGCGCTAGCTTAGGTCTTTCCCATTGCTTTTCTGAGGCACTCTCTCTTCCCTACCTTTCCCCCATGGCTCTCTACTTGCTTGCCAGTGATTTGGGGCATTATTCTTACAATGGACTGAATGTCTGTGCTCCACCAGAATTCATATGTTGAAGCCTAACCCGAGGTGTGAAGGTGTTAGAAGGTGAGGTTTTTGCAAGGTTATGCGGGTGAAGCCCTCATCAATGGGATGAATATCCTCATAAAAGAAACCCCAGAGAACTCGCCTGCCCTCTTTTTGCCATGTGAGGACACAGTGAAAAGATGGCCACCCAGAAGAGGGTTCTCATTGGAACCTGACCATGCTTGCACCTGGTCTTGGATTTCAGCCTCTATAACTGTGATAAATATACGTCTGCTGTTTACAACCCACTCAGTCTATGGTACGCACTTTGTTATAGCAGCCTGAAGTGACTAAGAACTCACGGAGAAGAGAGCTCATCAAGTAGGAACGCATTCACCATCCCTTCTTTCTACTTTTCTTTAATTATACAACACAAATAAATTTACTTTTTTGGGGGTGGAGGGAAATAAGGGAGAACTCTCTAAATATACAACTCATCCACCTCAAATCCTGAAACATTAAAAAATGAAAAAACATGCATCTTAGAATAAGGAAACGGAATATTTCCAACCCTGTTCTGTACCCCACACTTCTTTCCAGGCCCCTCGTGCTTCCTCAGGGATCCCACACCATTGGTGAGCTCCCCAGAGATGAGGAAGGCCTTCCCTGACCATCTTGTCCAAAAGCAGCTGCTCGACCCCATGCGATCACTTGCTGTTTTCTCTTCCTTAACTGTCTCTCATGGCACTTACCTTTATAATGAGATTATATTACCTCTCCCTTCCCACTAGAACATAAGCTCCAAGAAAGCAGGGGCTTCTTTGTTCACTACCAGGACCTCAGTCCCTACATCAGTGTCTGATAGATGTCACACAATATGTTAGTTACTAAATGAGTGAGCTATTAACTCACAACTGTCCTGTCTTGCTTTCTCCTTTGCTTCTGCTAAACACAAAATTATAAGAGCCAAAAATTTAAGAGTCTTTGTGCTGTATTTCCTCTTCAAGCTTCTGCCCTATCTCGTTTCTTTTCTTCATGAGAAAAGTTACTGAAGGTAGTGCGTATGTTCTCTGTCTCTACCCATCAACTTCTATTCTTCTCTCAACCCTCTAAACCCTTAAATTGCATTATGAATTTACTAAAACGTTCTGTCAGGAGTCAGATTGAATACTTAACCTATTATCTTAATCCTTCACCAGCTCCTGATACTAACATATTAACATCTCCAGTCCACAGATACAGAAACTGAATATTTCTTGCAAGGGCACAAAGTTGGTGAGAATTGGAACTGAACCCAGATCTGTCTGGCACCAAAGCTGTTCACCTTTCATTCCAACACACCAAACTTACTAAAGTGTTCTGAAGTTTATTCATTTATATGTCAGTCTCCTCCAATAGCTGGTGAGTGCCACATAATCCATCTCTATGTTGAGGAAATAAAGATCATTTTGTTTTGACTAACTTTTTCCAATCAGAGAATGTAGCAGTCGAGAGACAGAGAGAGAGAGAGAGAGAGAGAGAGAGAGAGAGAGAGAGAGAGACAGAGAGACAGAGAGACAGAGAGAGACAGAGAGACAGAGAGAGAGAGAGAAAACTCTTTTTTCTAATAAGACTGTATAGCATACTTGCTGGAGAGGTAGGTAATGGAATTTACACAGTGATTCCCTTCACAATGCCCAAGGCGTTAAAAGGCAGGCTTCTTACAAAGTGGCCTTCTTTTACAGAGCTTCTGGTGAACATATCAATCAGGCTTACACCAAAAAGGAACTTTTTAAGGCAACAACTACACAATAAGTTTAATGACATTTTGTGTGTGTGTGTTTCCATATAAATTTTATTTATTTATTTATTTATTTATTTATTTATTTATTTATTTATTTATTTATGTTAGTTTATTGGCGTGACAATTGTTAGTCAAGTTATATAGATTTCAGGTGTACAATTCTGTAATACATTATCTATATCTCACATTGTGTGGTGACCACCCAGTCAGTTCTCCTTCCATCACCTTATATTAGACCCTGTTTACCCTCTTTTAGAGCCCTCCTCCCCACATCACCTTATATTAGACCCTGTTTACCCTCTATTAACCCCTAAACTATTGTCTATGTCTGTGAGTTTTTGTTCTGTCATTTGTTTGTCTTGTTCTTTTGTTTTTGGTTTATATACCACATATCAGTGAAATCATATGGTTCTCTATCTTTTCTGTCTGACTTATTTTGCTTAGCATTATAATCTCAAGATCCATCTATGTTGTCAAATATATTCCTATTTCATCTTTTCTTACAGCCAAATAGTATTCCATTGTGTACATATACCATGACTTCTTTATCCATTCACCTATCGAAGGACATTTTGGTTGTTTCCATGTCTTGGCCACCGTAAACAAAGCTGCAATGAACATTGAAGCACACATATCTTTACCGATAAATGTTTTCAGATTTTTTTGGTAAATACACAGGAGAGGGATTGCTGGGTTATATGGTAATTCTACTCGTAATTTTTTGAAGAACCTCCACACTGCCTTCCATAAAGGCTGCACCAGTCTGCATTCCCACCAACAGTGTATGAGGGTTCCTTTTTCTCCACAGCCTCTCCACACTTGTTACTATTTGTCTTGTTGATGATAGCCATTCTGACTCCGGTGAGGTGATATCGCATTGTGGTTTTTATTTGCATTTCTCTGATGATTAGTGATGTTGAGCATTTTTTCATATGTCTATTTGCCATTTGTAAATCCTCTTTGGAGAAATGCCTTTCAGGTCCTCTGCCCATTTTTCAACTGGGTTGTTTGTTTTTGTTGTTGTTGAGTTGTATGAATTCCTTGTATGTTTTGGATATTAGACCCTTATTGGAGGTGCTGTTTGCAAAAATCTCCCATCAGTTGGTTGCCTCTTTATTTTGTCAATGGTTTCTTTTGCTGTGCAGAAGCTTTTAAGTTTGATATAGGTCCCTTTCATTTACTTTAGCTTTTACTTCCCTGGCCTTTGGAGTCAAATTCATAAAATGCTCTTTGAACCCAAGGTCCATAAGTTTAGTACCTATGTTTTCTTCTATGCAGTTTATTGTTTCAGGTCTTATGCTTAGGTCTGATCCATTTTGAATTAATTTAGGTACATGGTGACAGATAGATGTTCAGTTTCATTCTTTTGCACATGGCTTTCCAATTCTCCCAGCACCATTTATTGAAGAGGCTGTCTTTTCTCCATTGTATGTTTTTTGCTTCTTTGTCAAAAATTATCTGTCCATTTTTATGTGTGTTTATTTCTGGGTTCTCAATTCTATTCCATTGGTCTGTGTGTCTGTTTTTCCACCAATACCGCGCTGTTTTGATTATTGTTGCCTTGTAGTACAGGGAGTGTGATACCTCCAGCATTGTTCTTTTTTCTTAAGATTGCTTTGGCTATTCGGGGTCTTTTATTGTTCCATACAAATCTGATGATTTTTTGTTCTATTTCTTTAAAAAATGCCATTGGGATTTTGATAGGAATTGCATTAATCTGTATATTGCTTTGGGTAATACGGCCATTTTAACGATGTTGATTCTTCCAGTCCATGAGCATGGAACGTCTTTCCATTTCTTTGTGTCTTCTTCAATTTCCTTCAAAAATGTCTTATAGTTTTCAGCATACAGTTCTTTCATGTCCTTGGTTAAGTTTATTCCTAGGTATTTTATTCTTTTTGTTGCAATTGAAAAAGGAATTGTTCTTTTTATTTCTTTTTCTGAGATTTCATTGTTAGTATATAGGAATGCAATGGATTTTCGTATGTTGATTTTGTAGCCAGCAACTTTACTGTATTCATTGATTGCTTCTAATAGCTTTTTGGTGGAGTCTTTAGGGGTTTCTATATATAGCATCATGTCATCTGCAAAGAGTGACAATTTAATATCTTCATTCCCAATTTGGATGCCTTTTATTTCTTTCTCTTGCCTGATTGCTCTGGTAAGGACTTCCAACACTGTTGAAAAGCAGAGGTGATAGGGGACAGCCCTGTCGTGTTCCTGAACGTAGAGCAAAGGGCTTCAATTTTTCACCATTAATTATGAAATTTGCTGAGGGTTTGTCATATATGGCCTTTATTACTTTAAGGAATTTTCCTTCTATATCTATTTTATTGAGTGTTTTAATCATAAATGGATGTTGTATCTTGTCAAACTCTTATTTCTGCATCAATTGATATAATCGTATGATTTTTGTCCTTTATTTTGTTTATGTGATGTATCACATTGATGGATTTGTGGGTGTTGAACCATCCTGTGCTCCTGGGATGAACCCCACTTGGTCGTGATGAATAATCTTTTTAATGCATTGTTGTATTTGATTTGCTAGAATGTTGTTTAGGACTTTTGCATCTGTATTCATCAGAGATATTGGTCTGTAGTTTTCTTTTTTTGTGTTGTCCTTATCAGGTTTTGGTATCAGAATAATGTTGGGCTCATAAAATGAGTTAGGGAGTATTGTCTCTTCTTCAGTTTTTTGGAAGAGTTTGAGTAGGGCAGGATCCTCTTTGAAGGTTTGTGAAGCCATCTGGTCCCAGACTTTTGCTTTTGGGGTTTCAGATGACTGATTCAATTTCCTTACTGGTGATCCATCTATTTAGATTTTCCAATTCTTCGTGATTCAGCCTAGGAAGGCTATATGTTTCTAAAAACTTGTCCATTTCTTCTAGGTTATTGAATTTATTGCATATAGTCCTTCATAGTATTCTTGGATGACCCTTTGTATTTCTGTGGCATCTGTGATAACCTCCCCTTTCATTTCTGATTTTGTTTATTAGTGTCTTTTCTCCTTTTATCTTAGAGAGTCTAGCCAAGGGCTTGTCAATTTTATTAATCTTTTCAAAGAACCAGCTCTTTGTCATATTAATTTCTTCAAATTTTTTTGTTGTTGTTCTCTATTTCATTTAGTTCTGCACTGATTATTTCCTTTCTTCTGCTGACCTTGGGTTTTATTTGTTCTTCTTTTTCTAGTTCTTTAAGGTGTAACATGAGGTTATTTATTTGGGATTTTTCTTGTTTCTTGAGATAGACCTGTAATGATATAAATTTCCATTTTAAAACTGTTTTCGCTGCATCCCAAAAATTTTGGTAGGATGTATTTTCAGCCTCATTTGTTTCTATGTATCTTTTGGTCTCTCCTCTAATTTCTTCTTTGACCCGATTGTTCTTTAAAAATCTGTTGTTTAATCTCCATGTATTTGTGGTTTTTCCTGCTTTCTTTTTGCAGTTGATATCCAATTCCAAAGCCTTGTGATCAGAGAATATGCTTGGTATGATTTCAATCTTCTTAAATTTGCTGAGGCTGATTTTATATCCCAATATATGGTCTATCCCTGAGAATGTTCCATGTACACTAGAAAAGAATGTGTAGTCTGATATTCTAGGATGAAGTGCTCTATAAATGTCAATTATGTCCATTTCATCTAATGTGTCATTTAGGGCTGATATTTCTTTATTTATTTTCTGTTTGGATGATGTATCCATAGCTGTCAATGAAGTATTTAGGTCCCCTAGTATAATTGTGTTTTGGTCAATTTCTCCCTTTAGTTCTGTTAGTAGTTCCTTGGTATATTTCGGTGCTCCCTGATTGGGGACATAAATATTGATGACTGTTATTTTGTTATATCTTCTTGTTGAATAGTCCCCTTTACCATTATGAAATGTCCATCTTTGTCTCTTGTTATCTTTTTCACCCTGAAGTCTGTTTCATCTGATATCAGTTTAGCTACACCTGATTTTCTCTGGGTACCATTTGCTTGGAGTGTCAATTTTTACCCTTTCCCTTTGAGTCTATGTTTGTCCTTGTAGCTGAGATGTGTCTCTCGGAGGTAGCACATGGTTGGGTTTAGTTGTTTGAGCCAATCTGCTACTCTGTGCCTTTTTATTGGTGAGTTCAGTCCATTTACATTTAGGGTGATTACCGATATGTGAGGATTTCCTATCATTCTATCTTTGGTTTTCTGATAAGCCTGTCTCCATTGTTTCTTTGCCTTTTTGTTGTTGTCTATTATTTCTGTGTGGTAGTATTCTATGATTTTTCCCTCTGTTTCTTCTTTTATTACAGTATGTATTTCAGTTCTGGATTTTTCTTTTTTTGAGTGGTTACAATTAAGTTTATGTAAAAGAAAGTTTCATATTTAGAGTATTCCATTGTCTTCACCATGCTTAATTTCTCCATTCCCACGTTCCGGTTCAGGCCTTTACTCTCCCCTATTTTATATTTTGGTCGTCATAAATTATCCCTATTTATGCTGGTCGAATAGCCTACTTCAGTATTTCTTGTAGTGCAAGTCGTGTATTAGAAAATTCCCTCAGCTTCTGTATGTCTGGAAAGGTCCTTATTCCTCCTTCATATCTAAAGGATATCATTGCTGGGTATATTATTTTTGGCTCATAATTTCTCTCTTTCAATAGTTTGAATATTTGGTTCCACTCCCTCCTGACTCGTAGAGTTTCTGCTGAAGAAATCTGATGATATTCTAATGGGCTTTCCGTTGTAGGTTACCGTCTTCTTTCCCTGGCTGCCTTGAGGATTCTTTCTTTGTCATTAAGTTTTAACAGCTTCAATACAATGTGCCTTGGAGAAGGACTGTTGGGATTGAGGTAATTAGATGTTCTATTTGCTTCTTGGATTTGAGGATCCAGTTCTTTCCACAAGTTTGGGAAGTTCTTGTCGACTATGTGTTTTTAATATACTGTCTGTTCCCTTCTCTCTTTCTTCTCCTTCTGGTATGCCCATTATTCTTACATTGCTCTTTCTGATGGAGTCAGAAAGCTCTTGTAGAGTTCTTTCATTTCTTTTAAGTCTCAAGTCTCTTTGTTCTTCCATCTGTGTCATTTCCAGATTTCTATCTTTGATGTCACTGATTCTTTCCTCCACTCGGTCATCTCTACTACCTAAGTTGGCTATTTCATTCTTCATTTCTTTTATTGCGTTCTTAATCTCCAGAAATTCTATTTGGTTCATTTTTAAAATTTCAATCTCTTTGGTAAAATGTTCCAATACCCTCTTCATACTAATCAGATTTCATTTGCCTTCTGCGCTATGTCGACCGCAGTACAAGTTCCATTAATAGTGCAAAAGGGATAACTGAGTGAAACTGCTTTGGCACCTTAGCCGGCATTAACACAGTGACAACAAACTGTTCAAACAGTCATATTCTCTATGACCACAGTCTCTCAGTAGAACAACAAAAAAGCACTACAAAATTTTAATAAACCTTGATTCTTACATGCTTTTTTAAAATTCTGAGTGATGAAATGGTTCATACTTGTAGGGCACTTCTGCTGCGTACTAAAGTATGACTGTTGCGTTGAGGAAAAGCACTTGAGCAACTGAGTTGCTAAGCTGAACTGTTGCTTTTTTCATGGAATGCCATTTTTACTTGAAAGAACATCTGACATGTCGAAAGAACATATTCAGAGTTGGGTACTGGGCAGACATTTTCATGAATGGAGCTAATCGCTACAAGTAAGCATTGCCAGTGATACAAGTCATTGTTTCAAGTGACAATAAGAACTTTGGAAGACTTGAATTCATCACCAGGAGCTTGAAGCTTGTCAATACTTAATAATTTTTCATATGAGACTGGTGGTTACACTAACATTAGATTTTTTAGAATATTGTGATGTACAGTAAGTCCTCACTTAATGTTGTCTACAGGTTTTTGGAAACTGAACTTTAAGCAAAATGACATATGATGAAACCAATTTTACCTTAGGCTAACTGACAGAAACAAGAGTCTAGTTCCTAGGGCATATAGCTCATCAAAAAACATCACCAAACATCTAAATAAAGACTCAAAACCCTTCTAATATTCAACACTTACATAAATGTGAGTGATAGATATATACATTTAAGAAAGATGAATAAAAACAAGTAAGAGAGAGCTTTTCCAATCCACTTATTCCAGTTCAGAATCTTGGGTGGCTGGAGCCTGTCCTGGCAGCTCAGGGCACAAGTTGGGACCTAACCTGGGGCAGGACGCTCTTCCATCCAGGGTGCACGTGCACACACACACACACACACACACACACATTCATTCAAACTGGACAATTGAGACACGGCAAGTAACCTCACGTGCACATCTTTGGGATATGGGAGAAAACCAGAGCATCCAGAGAACATCCACACTGACACAGGGAGAACGTTCAAACTCCACACAGTGGTCCCGGCTAGGAATAATTTTTTTTCTTCTCCTCAATGTTATAATGAAAGGATTTTGAATGAAACAACATTATTTGAGGACCTGCTGTATACCTAGAAAATCTGCATGACTCAGTGAACTAACGTTTTCTAAATGACATGGATGGGTAAAAGACTCATACAAGTGTAAGACAGACCAAAATGTAACATAATACAAGAAGTATTAATATATTGACATGGCTTCTAATTTCACATTACAACCAAACTTAAATTTACCTCTGTTAAAGACAGTTC
The DNA here is from genome assembly GCF_964194185.1 of Rhinolophus hipposideros. Classification (NCBI taxonomy): domain Eukaryota; kingdom Metazoa; phylum Chordata; class Mammalia; order Chiroptera; family Rhinolophidae; genus Rhinolophus; species Rhinolophus hipposideros. The sequence goes on from NC_138047.1 coordinate 25,070,958, forward strand.
CAGTTATCTGACATGTTTTGGTGTAATGTATTAAAGAAAAATATCCATAATTCTTTGAAAAGGCTATTAAAATACTCCCTCCCTTCCCAGCTACTATAAAGCGGGATTTTTTTCAACATAAACAACATAGTACAACATATTGAATGCAGAACAAGATATGAGACTCCAACAATTTTCAATGAAGCCAGATGTTAAAGATATTTGCAAAATACATGCCAGTCTTCTCATTCATTTTTTTGTTTTGGAAAATAGCCAATTACATAAAATGTTATTTATGACAAGCTGTAATGAGCTTAACATAAATTTATTGTTATTTTAAAATAAATTCACATATATATATAGATATACATATATATCTATATATATATACACACACATATATATATATTTCAGTTTGTAATCTTGAATATAGTAAATACTAATAGATATAACCTATACAATTAAATGTTCTTTATGGTCCTCAATAATTTTAAGAGTGTAAAGGAGTCTGAAACTAATAGGTTTGAAAATTGCTGAACTAGAAGAAATCTAATGTCCCAGTTCTTTTGAAAATCTGTGATTTTTTTGTTGTGTGTATGAGTGAGAATAGAAAATAAAACCTCGAAATGTCTTGCTTTTGGCTCGTAAGTTTTTGTTTCTTTCACGTTTGTTTCCTTGTGAGAAGAAAATATAGCAGATCCATAGGACAGAATTTTGAAAATAAAGTGCCTAAAGGTAATTTATCCTAATAAAAATATCAATTATAACTAAAATATCACTAATTGGAAATGTTAGAATACAGATTAAGTAATAAAATGCTTGAAAACACTTTTACAAATATGTAATGGTTCAGAAATTTATTGTATTTACTTGAAATTTATAATCATGAATATCTCATAAATTATATTGATGATATTTGATATTTTCCCCCCAATTTTAAGAAATATCATCACAAGATTCTCTTGGTAGTACCTACCGTAATCTTTTTAAAAAAATAGAGAACTGTTTTTAAAGAACTTTTAATAAAATGCATTAAATATCATTTTAAATTATTTTATCAAAACCCAGGTAACCATAAGTTGCTGTTTCTAGTGTAAGTTGGATATTGGAACTTCGGTCATTATTTTAGGATTTTGGTGAAAATTTAAAGACAAGAACAATATGTTTATTGTATTAAAAAGCATCACTAGATTTATTAATTTCTATTCCTATTAGTATTAGACTTTTTACAATCATAAAATGCCTAACCTATATTTTTGGATTGCACGACATCCTAAATACCCCTGTCAAACTTCTTTGCTTTCATCCCTTCTCAACTCATCATACCAAACATCTGCATAAATAAAGATGTAAGCATCTGCTATATGGCAAATGGTCTCAGGGGCAGATGTTTCCATCCTTGTGCTCATGTCACTGGGGCTGGATACATTATTTGAACAGATGTACACAATCTGAAAATATTGTGTCCCACAGTGAAATGTCTCCAACTGCTTTCTATCAAAGTACATAAACGCTATTTGCACCTGCATTTATGTTAATGATATAAAGGCAGCAGGGGTCTGACAAAGTGAGACGTGATGCTATGAAATCTATTTACATGGTTAATTGGAGTTTCTCAGAGACTCTGCTGCCAAATGGCCACGCTGACATTGATACATGCCCAAGCAGATGATCTGATTAGCCTACTTTTAAAGCAGTGGAAATATGGCTATTTCAAATGGCAAGAATACACACAATCTGAATTTACTAATAAGAATATCCCAAACTCTAGTATTTTATCTCAAAATAAAAAAATAACATCCAGTAAAAGGTCTTTTAGGCCACCAGGTCATTTTCATTTTGTTCTACAAAGACATTTCTATAGGTATGTGTGTGTTTTCCATTTGTAATTCTGTCAACAGCATAACATACTAATAATCCATAGTGGTATTTTGCAGAGGTTATATTACATTGGAAAGTTCCAATTTCCAACATTAAGAAACTAACCAAAACCAGCTTGAAAATGTCAATTTGTACTTGGTCTGCAACATAAAATGGTACCAAAAGTCCAAGAACAGCATTTACACTACTAGTTAAGATCAAAACGTTTCCATATGAATGTCACATATTTGGAAACATAATATTTTGGTAATTTATAGGGAATGTTTTTCCCCCAAATAATGAGGTCACAAAGCCATGTTAACCACTAAACACAAAACATCAAATTACAGTGGTTCTCCTTGCTACTGTGCATTAAATGTGAGGGAGAAAGGGCCAAAGAATTTGCAGTAGTTGTCTTAGTAGCTTTACTGAGCTAAGAACTTGGGGTCATTTCAAAGACATTTCAAACACATTTCAAAGAATGTGTTTATTACTTTATTAACCTGACATTGATAATATCAACTTTTCATAAAGTTATATGAGTTAAATGTTATCCAAAATAACTTTTATTTTGCAAAATATTCTGAGATTTATATTGTGCTTTGAAAGAGTTTAAAAGGTGCATGCATATAGAGTCGATACTCATTATTCACAGATGATGTATTTGTGAATTCACCTGCTTGCTAAAATTTATTTGCAATCCCCAAACCCATACTGGTGGCATTTTCGTGGTCATCTGTGGAGATCCACAGGCCAAAAATTTGATTCACCTAATGTGCACGTTCTCAGCGGTGATTGGTGCTATCCTCACTTCAGCTCTCATACTATAAACAAGTGTTCTTTTTACAGTCTATTTAGTGCCATATTTTCCATGTTGTTTTTTTTTCTGTTGGAGATTTCACTGTTTAAAATATCCCTCAAGCAAAGTGCACCATACTGTCCAGTGTTACTAAACATAAGAACACTGTAACATGCCTTACAGGAAAATTACATGTGTTAGATAAGCTTTGTTCAGGCATGAGTTAGAATGCTGTGTGTGTGTGTGTGTGTGTGTGAGTTCAAAGTTAAGGGATCAACAATATATATAAAATGAGGTGTTTTTAAACAAAAACATATAAAACTAGATTCTGTATTGATGACAATGTTGTATTGTGACCAGAGGCTTATAGGAACCTAAATCTGTATTTCTCTTAGGAGCAATGGTTCAGAATTAGCTAATTGTTTGTGGTGAGCTTCCAGAATATTCTGTATCAGTTAATTTAGGGTTTGTGGTAACTATTGTGAATGAGGAGAATCAACTGTATCTCATTTGACTGTTTCAGGGTGAGAATGATCTCCATTTGAGAGGTGAAGGGACTGAAGCTCACTGATTTAGCCAAGATCACAGAGGATCAAAGGAAGGGCAGGAGAATAACCAGAGCTCAACTGTCCAGCTCTTAGCTTAGTGTTCTTTTACCAGAATGAGAGGAGCGGGGAGGTGGAGAAGAAAAATTGGAAAAGAGCTTAAGAAACTTAAATACCATGTTTCAAGGAGTGAAACTGTAGTTAGATAACATGAGAATAAACTGTTTTTAGGTAAAATCCTCATAAAATGTAAACTCCTGCTTAGATAGGCAGTCCAGTTTTATTAATTGGCATTGAGCTGTAAGAGAGAGCTTAATTTGTTTTCCTTTTTTTCCCCTTTGCTCCTTGCTTCTCCAAATACAACAAATATGTTATACAAACACACCGACCTGAGCACTCCTTGGTGTTTCATTCAAAAATAAAGATTAAAATGTTTTCAGAGCATCTAAGTAATATGATTTTTTTAAAAATGTTTGAGAGTTTAAAGCATTTTCAACAAAATTTAATACTGTGTTTTCCTGAAAATAAGACCTTGCCGGACCATCAGCTCTAATGCATCTTTTGGAGCAAAAACCAATATGAAACCGGATACTATATTATATTATATAATTTATTTTAATATATTATGCATCTTATTTTAATATAATATAAGACAGGGTCGTATATTAATTTTTGCTCCAAAAGGTGCATTAGAGCTGATGGTCCAGCTAAGTCTTATTTTTGGGGAAACATGGTATGTACTTGAGAACCCTCTACATGCCAAGGTGATGTAGCCTGTCCAAGACAAAAAATTCATCAAGAAGTTTATAAAGAACCCAACTGATACCGAGAGTCTAAAATAGTAAGATCATTTTTCTAAACTTAAAAACAGTATCAATTAACTACTTCAAGTGTTCCTTACTAGACTTCTAAAGTGATATCTATATTCACTAATACCAAAATGTTTATATCTGTCAGATGTAATACATATTTTTTTATGTCTATAAGACAATAAGAATATATTTTTAGGTTGGGCCGTAATTATGTTTTAACATATTTTATTGAATCAAAAAATCCAGGATTTTGTTTTTTACAGATCCAAATCTGAATTCACATGATTGACAGTATGATAGACAGTAATGGCTAGGCCTCCCAGTTAAATAAGGTACAAGTTTTGAAAATTAGTAGTTGTACATGCATACTTAGCTAACTGCAATGGTTCCGAAAAGGTCATTAAGACCACTGTGTCTTGCCTCAGAACATCTGCTATCTTCTCATCCCCATTTATTATTACTCTGATTGAATAAAAATAGCACTCGCAATTGGAAAACTGTGTTTAACAAAATAAATGTTATGACAGAGCTGAGAAGTGTAAGAAGCCCCGTACAAGAAGATCTTTCTACCTGTAGCTGACTTGCCTAGGAAATAGCAAAACTGAATTGTGAAGGTGGCAAATGACTAAGAATTTTGAATGACCCCAGTAAAAGAGATTTTTCCTGGACCTAAATGAAGACTCTTTCCTGACTAATGAAGCGTGGGACTTCTTTAACCGACTGGGTGAGGACTTAAAATTCATCCTGGTTTCTCCAAGGTGCAAACTTCAATCCTTAACTGGCATAGCCACAGTGAACTTTCTAGCACATAAAAATCATAAATTGTTCCTGTCAGAGAAACAGGTGGCAAAGTTGCTCACTTGTTTGTTTCCTTATCTGTCAAGTAAATACATTCATTTGCATTTTCAATCACTGTGGTGGTTTTGTCTTTCCTTCAACAAATTTAAAGTAGAAACTATGACAACTGTAGTTGGTTTTATCATCTTGTTTTCATACTTTTCTTTTTAAAAACATGGTTTATCACTTGTTACAATTTGCTCTTTTCCAACACAAAATACCCATCCTTATATTTCTATTAGCTTTATCATTTGAAAATATCAAACAAAAAAAGGAAGTCATGGGAAAACCATAAATCCTGTCCCCAAACCCTGAATGCATGAGAAGAGAGAAAATTGTAACACAAGTCTAATGAACTTTTGAAGATTGTAAGAAATAAGATATAATATATAAGAAATAAGAAATTATAAGATATAAGACATACTTTCACAGAAAGGAAAAATCACAACACTAACTTATAATGGAAAGCTTTTAATATAGTACAAATTATCACTAGAGTCATATTATAACGTTAAATCTCTTTATCCAAAATTAGAAAACATTTAAATAGAAGGCACTAGTATTTCTAATTAGTTTCCTCTAGTTACTTTCTATCTTCAAACCCCGATTCCTTGACCCCTAAATTCCACTTTTTTGCCTTCTATACATATGTTAATATCCTGAGCAAATGTCATCTCCTCTCTGTTGTTTCCTGACCAGCCTCAACCTTCAGGCTTAACCCATTGTCCCTTCATCCAGGTTCTCAAAGTACTCACTCACTTTACACTCACTTCTAAAGCAGCATTTGTCATGCTTTATTCTAGTTAATTACATACATGTCTGCTGTTCTAATAGAATTTTGTGTTTTGTCGAATCATAGGCTCTGTCTGGTATATCTTCGGATCTCATATCTGACATAGTTCCTGATAAATATTGCCTTGGTGAACATTAAATCTGCTTCCACCATATGGCAGTTTATCAGGAGACAGTATGTGACGCAGTGGATTTTCTTAAATCTACAACTCTGCTAATACTGTCATACCGAATTTCATACCTTCATGTGTATGAGGTGGGGTGTGTGTGTGTGTGTGTGTGTGTGTGTGTGTGTGTGTGTGTGTGTGTGTTTACAAGTCTGAAATTCCAAAGGACCATAATTTATTGATAGCCATCAATGGTTTATTAAATAAATCAATCAGCATATTAATAAATGACATGTATCCAGCAAACTTCTCATGTCACATAAATTATTATATTTGATGACAGAATATACAAATATTTGATGACAGAATAAACAAAATCCTAATTAAAAATCTGGTATTTTTCTTTGTTAAAAAATATCAGTAGAATCCAGGGCACAGAGACAGTATTTTAACAGGTAAATGAGTAAATTAATGAATAATTGGGCAATTCTTAGGTCTCATATGTACTATAATATTTTTCCTCACTGATATAATTTCCCGTGATACAAACTCTAATTTCTGCCTACTTTGATTTAAAATAGCTTTAAACATTCATATATGCAATTAAGCACAATATGTTTGATCAGAGAAGAAAAAGGGGGATGATCTAAAAATAGATTATAAATATTCTCTATAAATTTACAGGGTGACACAGGGGTCAAATAGTTTTGCTTTCTGACAGATCTAGGTTCAAATCTTAGCACAGTCACTTAATGATTGGTGATCTTGGTAAAAATAAGTAATCTCCTCGAACCTTTAAAATAAAGATTATATATAACTTATTGTTAAGATTAAGTAAAACAAAGATGTAAAGTTTTAGGTAGAGTGACTATTACAATGAAGGCACTTGACTAATTGAGCTCTTGTAGCTATTACACGAAGGTCTGACAATTAAGTTCACAAAGTCATCCAAAAAAAAGTGCTACATACCTCATTGCTGAATATGATTATGGTCACCTTCGAAGTACTCCCCTTGGGAAACTATGCACCAATGCAAGCACCTAGTCCACCCTTCAAAGCAATTTTGGAACTCTTTTTCTGGACTGGCCATCAGAGCTGTGGTCGTATTACCCTTAATGTCCTGAATGTCATCAAAATATTTCCTTTATCTTTGGGTAAAGAAAGAAGTCCCCGGGGGCCAACTCAGGTGAGCAGGGAAGGTGTTCCAATACAGTTATTTATTTACTGGCTAAAAACTCCCTCAAAGACAGTGCCGTGTGAGTGGGTTCATTGTCGTGATGCAAGAGCCATGAATTGTCGGTGAAAAGTTCAGGTTGTCTAACTTTTTCATGCAGCCTTTTCAGGAATTCCAAATAGTAAACTTGGTTAACTGTTTGTCCAGCTGGTACAAATTCATAATGAATAATCCCTCTGATATAAAAAAATGTTAGCAACAGCTTTGCAACAAGTTCGCGAAAATTGTCAGACTGTACATATATAGAGGGGAACAATGATAAGGATGACAACAGATTTATTGTTGGAAATAATGCAAGTGAGAAGACAGTGGAGCAACATCTTTAAAGTACTGAAAGAAAATAAAATCAATAAACCGGTAATCTAGAATTCTATATCCAGAGAAAGATCTTTCAAAAGTAAAAAAGAAACAATGACATTTTTGTACAGACAAAAGCTGAAGAAATTTATCACATGTCCACCACCCACACTATACTAAACGTTAAACAATGTCCTTTAGGCAGAGGGAACATACCAGATGAGAATATGGATCTACAGTACATACGGGAAGGAAGAATACTAAAAATGGGAATTACAAGGCAAGCACATAAGGCTTATATCTCAATATTTACTTCTCTTTAAAATATAACTGCTTAAATAAAAATAACAACACAATGTTGGGTTTATAACATATTTAAAAATTAAACGTAGGATAAAATAGGACAAAAGATGAGAGGAGAGAAATGTAAGTATATTATTATAAGGTTCTTATATTATAGGTGAAGTGGTATAATAGCACTATCAGGTATATTATAATAAGTTAAACTTGTGTATTATAATGCCACAAAGCAACAACTAAAATCACAAAGAATTTTAGTTTATGAGCCAAGAACAAAAAAAATTGAATCGTAAAAGTATTGTTTTTCAAGAAAAAATGGAAAAAGAGAACAAAAAACAGATGAGACAAACAGAAAATAAATAGCAAGATTATATATTAAAACCTAATCATGTCAGCAATAATATTAAACTTAAATGATCTAAATATCCCAATTAAAAGATGGAGAGAGAACAGAAATATTACATGGAAAACCTCCAAACATTTGTTAACTAAATCACACACTTATAAATAACCTATGGGTCAAAGAACAAATAAAAAGAACATTAGAATGTGTTTTGAACTGAATGAAATGCAAACTCAACATACGAAGATCTGTGTGATTCCATTAAATCACACAGTACCATTAAATTAAAGCAGTACACAAGGGAAAATGCAGAGCCCTGAGCATCTATGTTAGAGGAGAAGGTAGGTCTCCACTCAATAAATTCAGTTTCCACCTTAAAAACTAAAAGCATATTTAACCCAAAGTAAGTAGAAGAAAGTAAGAGATCAGAGAGGAAATAAGTAAAACAGAAAACAGAAAAAAATGGATAAAAATCAATTAAATCAAAAGCAGACATTTTGACAATATCAATAAAATTGATAAAACTTTTAGCTCAATTGATCAGGAGAAAGAAGACACACATGTCCAATATCAGGAATTAGAAAGGGATAACACCACAGATAATATTATTAAAAAGATAACAAGGAATCATTATAAACAACATTTTGGCAATACATTGAGTAATTTAAATAAAATGTACAATTTCCCTGAAAGACAGAAACGACAAAGCACATTCTAGAAGTGAGCCCTATTTTTCATAGAAATTGAATTTTTAATTAAAAATCTATCCTCAAAGAAAATTCTAAGCCCAGATAGTTTCTTTGGTGAATTCTACTGAATATGTAAGAAAGAAATAACACCAATTATGCACTTATTGAAAAGGAGGGAATTCTAACTAATTCTAAGAGGCCAGCATTATCCAGATACCCAAACCAGCAAAAAGCTGCTAGAAGGAAAGAAACCTCCAGACCAATATCCCTCATAACATAAATGCAAAAATTATAAATAAAATTTTTAGCAAATCACATCCAACAATTTAATATATCCTGACCATGTAGGCTTATCCCAGGAATGCGCACTTGGTTTAATAGTCAAAAATCTATGTAATTCACCATATTAACAAACTAAAAAAGGAAAAGTACATAATTATTTCAATAGATGCAGAAAACATATTTGACAAATTCAACATCCATTTTTGACCCAAAAAGAAAGAAAGTAAGGAGGGAGGGAGGGAGGGAGGGAGGGAGGGAGGGAGGGAGGGAGGGAGGGAGGGAGGGAAGAAAGAAAGAAAAAAAGAAAGAAAGGAAGGAAGGAAGGAAGGAAGGAAGGAAGGAAGGAAGGAAGAAAGAAACTGAGGATCAAAGAAATTAAGTAATTTGCTCAAGGTCACTCGGATCAGCCAGAATGAATTCCCCAGGTGTGTCTGATTCCTAACTTCATATACACGTTCATGCTGTCTTGCATGCAGATTCTCCCTCCCCACCCATCCTTCTTCTCTTTTTCTCCCTCATGCACACATAAACACACATACAAGTGTGAACCAAGTCAAAAGAACTATATATAGAAAGTTTTTGTGCTGGACATTAGAATTAAAGGAAAATCAACGAAACAAATAATAGGGAAAAGTGATTTAGAGACGTTGGCAAAGGAGTGAATCTGGCAAACAAAAGAATTCAGAAATGACAGTTACTTGCAAATATTGGAAGAGAAGTTATTTGGAAGAAAGATTAGAGGAGTCCTATGTAACTCCAGTGGGCAGTTAAGACTCCTAAGACCAGTGAGGGAGATGAGTTACAAGAAGGCAAGGTTCAACTGGATATAAGGAAGAACTTTGTCATGACTACTGATAGTCAACTATGGAACTGATTCCATATTATGCTATATGAAATATTGATCTCTGTCACTGAAAAAGTTGAAAGAGAAGCTGATGGAAGCTTCCCCCCGCCACCCCCCAAGAATACAGGAAGACTCAGAAAGATTAACTAACCCCAGACATCAAAGAACTGAAAAAGCTGTATTAAGGAAATGAAAATGGTCATGACACAGAGAAGAAAACAAATGAACTGCCTGAATGAACTTGTAATTGTGAAGTATTCAGTGCTGTTCTTCTCATTTTATATACTTAGGCCTTGTTTAAAAAAAATTTTAATGCATTTGAAGATGCAATTTTTAGCTTGTTTTAAGTAATTTCATGTACCCATTATATTTCTTTTTTTTTTACTTTTCAAATCAACTTTACTGAGGTATGATCTACATACAACAAACATACATTCAACCGTATAGAAGTAGTAATCACATTCTTTTTTCTATATTGTATGACGTTCTGACATACTAGAGACCTGGCCGGCTGGTCAGAGTGCCCCTTCCAGGCTAGATAATCCTACAGATAGAGCAAACAACTCCCCTGTCAGCTCACCTTTCAGACGCAAACCAACTAATCCAAAGTCCACATCCCTAACCACCTCCTTTATCTCTCACACAGCAAGCCAATATTTCTCCTGGCCTAAATCACCACAGGGCCAGGTACTGAACAACTATTAATAGCACCACCCTACAGCCTGGAGGCGGAAATCACTCAAACTAGCCAGGATCTAAAATATAAGTTTGAAAGTCAAAATTTTTCTGAGATTTCCTAATTTACTTTACTCTGCTACTTTTCCTCTGAACTCTTATTATTCAGATGTTTTCCTGGACAGTTATATATATGCAGAGGGTGCCAAAAAAGTATACACATTTTAAGAAAGGAAAACTGTTTTAAAATTGTAATACTCAATATATACTGATAACAAAAGATGAATACAAGTCACGTTTGACTTCTGCAATTACAAGAGGTGCTCAAAGTGCTTACCATCAGCGTCTAGACACTTCTGATTACGGTGAACTGCTGCTTGAGCAATGTGAACCAGTGTCCACTTGTATACGTTTTTTTGGCACCCCCGGTATTTTTCTTTTCCCATCTTTTATCTCTTTTACTTTTGCTCTTTCTGAAAAAAAAAAAAATGCCTTATCTTTATCTTCCAGGGTTTTGATTGAGTTCAATCCTCACCTTTACCTAATAGTCTGTGCATGATCTTTTTAATGCAAATCTAATCATGTTTTTCCTATGCTTCAAGTTCTTCAGTGACTCCCTTTGGGCCACAAGATAAAGCCAATCTCTTTCACACAGCACCTGAGGCCTTCCACACACTGGCTTGTGCGGTTATCACCACCACATTAAGAACTGCATCTCAGATGCAGCCAAATAGGCCAGTTCTCATACGCCTCCACACTTCTTCAAGGAACAGCCTTCTCTCCCATCTTGCTACACAATTCCTATTCAGCTTCTTTGTAATGTCTACCTGGGCAATTCAAAAAATTTCTATAGATCTGTCCATTATCTTCTAACACTCTGACTGACTCTTGGCATGCAGCATCTGTTTAAATTGTCCGTTATCCCCTTAAATTTGTGAGTTTCTTGATGGCAAGGACAATCCCATATTTATCTTTATATTTCCAGAACTTACAAGTGACTTTGAATATAGTAAGGTTTAATAAGTGTTTATTGAAAGAACAAATGTCAATAATCCTGTAACAACAAGAGTGCTAGAAATTATTTAATAATATTTCCACAATTCCATTTAGCGCTTTTCAAACAATTTAAATCTTTTATTTTCAATAGATAATTTCTAAAATTATGAGTATTTTATTAATGAATAGTGATTTTGAAATAGAAATCAAAACTCTTATTAATTTTGTCATTACTATACTTTTCCATAACTTAAAATGACATAAAATTGACTTAAGCTAATTTTTTTAAGTAATATATTTCCTTTGATCTCTACAGATTGCCTGGTTGTGTTTTAAGAAGGACTGAACCATTCCTAAAATGATTTTAAAATTTCTTATGTAAATGTGAAAAATGTCCTACTGTCTTCAATTTCTCTAGTATCAGGTTTGGGCTTTTTAAAATTCAGCAACATTGTTTTAGGTGTCTAGTCGTAGGAAACAATGATTCCCAACATTATCTATAAACCCAATTTGTTGACAAGGTCGCTTTCCTGTTAAAAGGGCCCAGTGAGTTTTAGTTAAATCCACAAAGGCCCCACTTTTAGGCAAGTTTTAACAAACAGATATCCCTCCATTTCTTATTTATTCAAATGTGGAAAATACAGATGTAAAAAAATATATTTGTTTTTTCTACATCAATCAGAGCATCCTTGGAATTTCCAGACTGGCTTCTGAATGCTAAAAAAAAAAAATGAAGAAGTTGGTCAGGCCAGTGAGGTTACCATCATGATGAAGATGAAAGCATTTACAAAAGAATTGCACTATTTGGTAATAAACTGTTCCCTTCAATCAGTCTGGTGTTTCCATCGGTTTGGATTTAATTCATTACTTTGAAATGACTGCATTTCCACCATTTTTGGTCTTCTCTCTATATCCTGTGACAAAATCATCTCTAAACAAGCAGGTTTACAGAAAATTGATATAAGATCATTTTGGAGTCCTCGCCTTCTTTTTCTCTCTTAAATCTTACCTGCTATCAAGCACCAGAGAGTTTTCATTTTATCACCACAGAACAATCAGTGGACTTTCAACAAACTCTAATTCTTACTCCTGCTTCTCTTCCATTCATACCTACTCCTGATACTGCCACTACAGTCCATTTCTCTCTCCCACCTCTAGCTTTTTCCTTCTTTACAGTTTCTGCATTAAATTTAAATCCCGTCAATTAGCTTTACGACTATTCAACTGAAAAAAAACACATGCTTCTCTACTCGATTTCCTGCTAACTTCATCCATGTTTTATATTTTTCCCTGTTTTTGTGGGTGTTTAAACTACTGCTTAACAAACGATTCTGGTGATTTTTCTTCCTCTTTTGAAATAATTCCAACTTTCATCTTTTCCCTGGAGCACTAGAGTCACAGATTTACCTTTTCAGCATTACCTACATTTTAAAAAATCCCTGTCCCTGATGGCATTTGTCTGAACTTAGATGACTATAAAATGATTCTGTTCAACATGGAAAAAGCTAAATAAAAATGAGCAAGCTTCCCTCTCATTCTATAACCCCAATTCACTTCCTCAGAGGCAACTGCACTTGGTACCTTCATGGGTATACTTTCAGAAACAGTCTGTGTGTCCATCAACTAACGTGTAGATATATGCTCTATCCCCCTTTCTCTCCTCCCCGCTTAGAGTAGACTATACACGCTACTCTTTTTACATGAACGTATTTTTAAGAGCTCTCCATATCAGCCCTATGGATCCTCTTCATTCTTTTTAGAGACTGTATAGTATCTCATTGCATGGAACCAGAATTTATTAACCAGTCACCTGCCAACTGACAGTGAGATTGTTCTCAGCCTGTTGTTCTTACAAAGAAAGCTGTCGTGTGTATTCGCATACATACATCTTTACTAACATGTGCAAGTCTATTGGTAGGATGAAGACACAGTAAGAAATTTCGGAGTCGATTTAAAATTTTTATGGATAGTGTCAAATTGTCATTCAAAGAAGTTGTACTGATTTATTCAACAATGTAGGAAGTGCCTCAAAACCACTATTTGCCAACATTGCCACAGGAATTTTTCAATCAACTATCCCAAACCTTCAAAGATTCTAGCATGCCTAGATATTTTCCCCAACTCTAGTTGAATATACAAACACTGCTCTTTGTTGAAATATACACACCCTGGCAATAGAATAAAAACCAAGTTTCACATCTCAAGGATTTACAAGGGTGATTGTTTATGGGATGTCCTTGACAGACTAGAAAAGAGTTAGTTGTACAAGACAATGCTGTTGCTGAGCATTATCCAAAGGACGTGTGTATTAGTGTCACAGAGGATGGCCCATTAGCTGGTGTCAGAACATTCTTGCTACGAAAATGGAAAGACAAAGTGAGTTCCTCATTGAAAAAGACAAAACAGGTGAATAATAGGAAGGAAAAAAATCCTATGTATTTGAAAAACTAGCCTTTAAAGATGTTTTTCTTTTCAAGACATTACAGAATGTACAGATATAGTTTAAATATTAATCTCATAGTGTAAAATGGTTACCTTTTGTCTAAAAATAAATAATGTCTTGACTGAGGTGCTACAAGCTGAGGATCAAGTGAAGCCAATTAACCCAACTTTTACATGTCCGTACTAAGTGGTTTATTTGAGATGTACACTACTTCTTAAATCCTTTAGGGTACAACATGGAAAAAAAACCATGAACAGGCTATAAAGGTCATGACATTAATTTTCCTGTCATTCTCATGCTTTAAATAGGCATCAAAAAAACTAAAAGAATCTTGTCCTCTGGGAAGAAAGACAAATCTGAAACTAATTATGGTAGTTATTATTATTATACTATTAAATTAAACACTGTGACCTTAGCTAAATTTATTTTGGTACCTTTTGTTAATGAATAAACCTTCCCAAACAAGATTATAGCATCCTCTCATAGAGCAAAATGATTCGCCAGAGGACTAGTTGAACAGAGAAACCACTCAAAAACCTGATTTTCCACTCACCTAAAGCTTAACTAAAAAGCCTAACAAGCATTCACGGAATCTTTTTCAGGAAGCACTATATCTGTTACAAAGCTTTATTTAAGCAGTGAAAACTTCACATAGGTAGACTACTGAGCCAAGAGTCATAACTGTTTTCACTTGTCGAATACTTCTTGTATTTTGTCGACTGAGGACTTGCTCATAACTATTGCAATTTATTTAAACCCAAAAGAAAATAAAGGGCAGCAAATATCTCTTCTTTTTCTGCTGAAGTTTCCAAGACTCAAACTGCTTTAGGTGTTTGAAAGATAAGATGATCCAAAAGGAACATCTAAGTTTAATGATTTCCTGGTAGTTCAGGTTCCCACCTCCTTTCTAACACCTGGCCTGGGCAGCTGGTGGGAGTGGAAGCTGCCTGAACTGACACTTGGGAAGTATTTGCTCTGTGTGTGTCTTCTAGTGCCCTGATATCAGAATGATACCCACACAGACCGTTGGGTTCCTTTTAATCCTTACAAAAATGCTGGAAGAGAGATGAGGGTAGACTAGAGTGAATGATGAGTTTGAGTGGGTGGAAAGGAAAATGAGGCAAGGAGAATGACAATCAACATCTGTGTGGGACTAATGACCAGGGAAAAGATGAATAAGTAGCAATCACAAAAGAAAGAAAAAGGAAGTGGGAGGAAAAAAGGAACAATGGCAACACTATTTTAAAAGGAGAAATGGCCTGTGATGAAAAAAAACACTGAAAATTCCAGTTTCTTTTAACATCGCAGAAGATACAGACCATTTAAGAACCAGTTTCTTCATGCACACTATTGCAGTTAGAAAAGATACTTACAGGACTTTTTGTGCAATGCTGATAGTCTCAACAGTCAATAATGATTGGCTGTTAAACCATCATGTTGCTGATCACCTGCAATAGCTTATTAAAATTTAAGTTGAGATAGAGTTAAATACTTTTAGAATACCTTTTATTTCTCTAAATTTGGAACTCAATCTTAGAATAAAAATTTCTAATTGTCTCTGTTAACTGTCTGTGAGGAGTACCACATTGGAAAGATGAGAACAGTAAGAATGCAGAGGGCAGCAGACCATTTTTTATTTTATTATCCACACGGTTTATTGTGGATACACAGGGATTCCAACTAAATGGATATGATTGGGAGTGCTTTCTTGATCCTCTGTCTTTATGTATTTGACCATGTTCCCACAATCTATTTCTTTACATTTTATAGATTCACATATCAAACTGCCTTTTGTACTCCAAATGTGTATATTTTCACATTAGTTGATGAAGCAATTTTTCAAGCTAATGAATGAAGGTGCTGCCTGGCAGCCAAGAATTCACTTTGAGGTGGTGGCCATCTTTGTCTATGAACCAGTATTTTTATAATTATTGACTATTTCATTACATTTTGCTTTTATTATTTTAGAAAAATTAATGGAGCTTAAAAGATTAAAAGTAAATGTGATTCATATAACACCAAAAAAGCACAAACAACACAAATAAAAGCAGACAAATTGTATTACATTAAAACAAACAACAACAAAAACGACTGTGCATCAAAGGAAGCAATCAACAGAGTGAAAAGGCAATCTGTGGCATGGTAGAAAATATTTGCAAATCATATATACGATAAGGGAGTAATATCCATAATATATAAATAACTCTTATAACTCAACAATAACCTGATTAAAAAATGGGCAAAGGGCTTCAATACACAATTCTCCAAAGATAATATAAAAATGGTCTATAAGCATATAAAAAGATGCTCAATATCACTTATCGTTAGAGAAATGCAAATTAGAACTATGAGATCTCACTACGCGCCTATGAGGATGGCAACTATCAAAAAAAAAATAAAAAATAAAAATAGAAAATAACAAGTGTTGGTGAGGATGTGGACAAATTGGAAACTTCATGCACTGTTAGTGGGAATGAAAAATGGTACAGCTGAAATAGAAAACAATATGGTGGTTCCTCAAAAAATTAAATATAGAATTAAAATATGATCCAGTAATTCCGCTTCTGGGTATATGTCCGAAGAAGTGAAAGCAAAATCTCAAAGAGATATATGCACAACCATATTCATAACAGCACTATACAGAATACCCAAGAAATAACCCACGTACACAGATGAGTGGACAAACAAAATGTGGTATACACATACGATGGAATATTATTCAGCCTTAAAAAGAAAGGGAATTCTGACACATGCCACAACTGATGAACCATGAAGACATTATTCTGAGTGAAATAAGCCAGTCACAAAAGGACAGATATTATATGATTCACTTATATGAGGCACCTAGAGTAGTCAAATTCAGAGAAATAGAAAGTAGAATGGTAGTTCCCAGGGGTTGTGGGAGGGAGAAATGGGGAGTTGTTTAATGATACAGAGTTTCAGTTTTGCAAGATGAAAAAGTTCTAGAGATGGGTTGCACAACAATGTGAATATACTTAACACTACTGAACTGTAACACTTAAAAATGGTTAAGATAACAAATTTTATGTTGTGTGCTTTTTATCACAATTTTAAAAAACTAAATGTGATTATACTTGTGATAAGAAGTATAGGTCTTGTAAACAACATAATTTTAGGCAAAAATGGCAATCATTCAGGATGTTTTAAGTGGACAAATCTTTAATCTTTACTGGAAGCACACTGGACTTTAGCCAGGTATAGATGTGTTCAACTGGGAAAAAAATAAAATTAAAGAATATTTACAAAATATATAATACTTATACTATACATATATATGTCAAGAGAAATAATGCATCAAGGAGTTGTATAATGTTGTATAATTAAAGCAGCAAGGCTATTCTTGGGCTCCCTAAGACTTGCGTAAAGGTATATATTAAGTGGGTGCAAAAGTATTGCGTTTTTTGCAATTGTTTTTAACCTTTTACACTGCAATAACTTTTGCGCCAACCCAATAAAAATAAAAGGACGATTCAAAGAATAAGAAACTGCTAAGGGGGCTGCCTCTGGAAAGACAAGCATTAGGAGGCATTTTGGAATGGGAGACTGACTTTCCATTGTATACTCTTTTGTAAAACTTTTGAATATTTTACCTTGTGGATGTGCTACTTAAAACATTATCAACGATGTGAACAAGAAGAAAGATCTATAGAGACAGGTGGTTCTCAATAAAAACTGGCAGGGAACTATGTCCATGAAATAATCTTAAGTGAAGCAAATTGTGCGAGACTGGGCGTACTCTGATCCCATTTGTATTTAAAAAAAAAAAAAAAGTTGTATTCCTCCAGAGAAACATCAGTTTGTCAACAGTGCATAAATACCTTCGGCGAATGGGCTGGTAGAACTTTCCCTTTTTCTTTGTACATTGAGTGTGTATGTGTGTAGTTGACCCTTGAACAACACGGATTTGAACTCCGTGGGTCTATTTATATGTAGATATTTTTCAATAAATACACAGGAAGATTTTTGGAGATTTCCTTACTACCATGAAACAAGCATTATCGATTAAACTAGACTAATCATATTGCTTCTTCATTACCCATGTTTAAATAGTTATACCTGTAAATAAATATAAATTTCTTTTTCATATTATCTTTTCATTTTTGATGTCTATTGTTAGTAATATGTGTAACATCTACAGTGTTTTGTATCATATAAGACAATATTGATATACGTATTGATGATTCATCCTGTAAACAAGTGACTTACAATATTGATAAATATCGTAAGTACTATAAATGTATTTTCTCTTCCTTATAATATCCTTAACATTTTCTTTTCTCTAGCTTATTTTATTGTAGGATACAGTATACAATACATATAACACACAAAATAAGTGTTAATCAACTGTTTATCAGTAAGGTTTTCAATCAACAGTGGGCTATTAATAGTAAAGTTTGGGGGGAGTCAAAAGTTATACGCAGATTTTTGGCTGTGCTTGGGGATCAGCGCCCCAACCCTGCATTGTTCAAGGGTCAATTGTACATAAACATCTATTTCTATATAAAAACAATAAATAACTCTTTTTTAAAAGGGAGAGAAAAATACCCTAGTGAGAATCCACTTTAAAACACATTATTGTTCATGAAGGACAAATACTCGTCGATATTTTGATTTTTCAAGAAATAATTAACAAACTAAATAGTAGTCTTTTCTCACTTTTTGTGTTTTCCTCATCCCAAATTCACAGTGACCATTAGTCTCAATAAATAATTTTCTATCAAAATCAAATGCACAAGGTTCATCAATCAACCATCTACTATCTATCAATAAAAAGCAATTAGTACATTGTGCCTTTATCCATAAGATGGACATGAGATGTAATTTCTTAAAATTATTGTTTCAATACTTTTGTTAAACTCAAAATAATTTCAGCTTAGTAACAGACATTTAGTTAAGGACAGATTTCTAAATCAGCACAAAACTAAAAAATATTTTTTTCTAAAGAAACAATATTCTCTGACTTCCTCAATTAGTTGAGGTCCCTCTTAGTCCATATTCCTATTGCGTAACTTAATCGTCCTTTTCCAACACTGATCAGACTTGTATTAATCTAAAGTCTATCTTTCCTGACAGACTCAAAACTACAAGGGCAGGTTCCAAGTCTGTCTTGTTCCTGTTATCCCCAGGGCCTCAGAGAGGAGAAGTCGTCCAAAAGTATTTGATGAATATATTTTGAAAGATACACACCTAAACAAAAGGAGTTGCAAGATTTACAGATAGTCAAGGGCAAAACAGATCCTAAATAAAGATTATGTAACCAACCAGGAAAAGATCCATATCATAATTAAAAATAGCATACGGAAAAGTAATTTGCCTAAACAATCAATCTGACAAAATCAAAGCATATGTTCTCTATGCACAATTGCTAAAAGCCTCCAGAGTTTCGGCCATCTTATAAATATTAGGCCCTGAGTCACAAAGGCTTGAAAGAATAACCACAAGTAACTTCCGAAATGGGATTATAATAGTATCTCCTTAAGGCATGTTATCACTGAAATAGTCATCTTATTGGCTGATTGTTTCAGAATTTATTTCAAGAATCTTTTAAAAAGGGGGTGACGTCATAGGAATGGCGGCAGCGGGGCACATTTTCTGAGTTCTCCTCCGGATTTTATTACAAACGGGACATATAACCCATCAAACAACTCTTCGCTCATCACGCAGAACAGCTAAGAGACTCCTAAGAGACTCGTGTAAGGATTACTTGAAGCTGCGCAAATTGGGCGAGCAGGGGAAGAAAGAAGGGAGCGGAGAGGAAACGCGCGGTCGCGCGGTGGAATCAAGCCGGCGGCGGCGGCTGGCGGTAAACTGCAGCTCTAAAGACACAGGGAGATATAGAACACGCAGAACAGCGGGGAGACTCGTGGAGGAATTTGCCTGAAGGTGTGCGCGGATTACAAGCAGGGGAGGAGGCGGGACAGCGAAGTGGAAGCGCGCCCCCCCACCCCCACCCACGCGGAGCCGAGGCCGGCGGCGCCGGGACTACGGAGCGCAGACTCCTGGAAGCGGAGCACAGGCCGGGCAGCGTTGCTGCGCGGCTCCCAGGTCGGACGGAGGCTCATGGAAGGTTTGCTTTGAGGTGCACTAGGTGGGCGAGCGGGGGGGAGGAGCGTGCTCACAGAAAAAGTGGAGGGCAGCACCCGGGGCTCTAGAGTCCCACGGGAGCCCAGGGTGTGGCGGAGAGCGTAGGGTCCAGGAGGTGAGCTCTTTCCCTGCGTCCCACAGTTGATCGCTCCCGCCGGGGCGGGCAGCTCGTGGGCCCTAGGGCAGACAAAGAACTGAGACGCCACACCTGGGCCCCTCACCGCGCTTTTCGAATCCTCCCCCCGCCCTTCCAGAGACTTAAACTACCCCTAACTGAGAAACAGTGTCAGATTACAGAGGGGCGTCTGCGCTCAGGCGCTGGGAAGATTGGCAGCCGGCTCTGACCTTCGGAAGAGGCTGGGAGGAGGGGATTTTCGCTGGACGAGGAGAGAGGAGACTCCCACACCCCCAGCCACCACCTTTTCAGGCCTGCGGGAGGAGTGTGAGTGGCTGGCCTGGGAGGGAGGAGACCCCTCCATCCCCAGGCCCCACCCTTTCTGGCTGGCCTGCGGCG
This sequence comes from Rhinolophus hipposideros, assembly GCF_964194185.1. Taxonomy (NCBI): domain Eukaryota; kingdom Metazoa; phylum Chordata; class Mammalia; order Chiroptera; family Rhinolophidae; genus Rhinolophus; species Rhinolophus hipposideros. The sequence goes on from NC_138047.1 coordinate 25,091,411, forward strand.
GGGCAAGGGCAACCGCGGAAGCAATCCCTGAGTTCAGCAGTAAGCGGCAGTCGCAGCTCCCGGCTTTCAGCAGCTTAGAGATCTCCCGCCCGCCCCCTCCCACTCATCCTTGGAAGGAGGGCCCTAAGACTCAGGAGTACTGGGCACAGGGCTGTTGGAGCTACTCTCAGCGTGCATTTGTGCAGGAAAGGACAGAAACTGCATGGTCTCTCTGAAAACTGTCATCCAGACCCCTCAGCCCCTCGCATTTAAATCTACACTCCCAAATTCACTCTGGGCACCAGGTGACTAGCGATGCCTGCGCACTAGGCAGGGAACTCTTTGGCACAGCGGAGGACAACCTGGAGATCACCTGGTGGGCTTAAGCCAAGACTGGTGCTGCTTTCTGTTTTGCTTTGCTTGGTGGTCTTTATTTTTTTTTTTTATTTATTTTTTATTTTATTTTATTTTATTTTATTTCTTTCTCTTCTTTTTTTTTTCTTTTTTCTGCTTGTTGTGATTTGCTTTGTTCTGTCTTTATTTCTTTGATATCTTTGCCTATGTAGAGTGGGGATTGTCGGTTGTATTTTATTTGTGAATGTACTTGATTTGTTTTCTTTGTTGTTGTTGTTGTTGTTGTACTTGCTAACTTTATTTGTGCTGAAACTGCCCTACCAGGGCCCAGCTTAAGAGGCACAAGATTCAACATATCCAGAAGCCAACTCTGGACCAAACCAGAGTACTACCGGGTTTGACCTACAAGTCACCCACGGAAGGAGGGCCCTAAGACTCAGGAGTACTGGGCACAGGGCTGGTGGAGCTACTCTCAGTGTGCATTTGTGCAGGAAAGAACAGAAACTGCATGGTCTCTCTGAAAACTGTCATCCAGATCCCTCAGCCCCTCGCATTTAAATCTACACTCCCAAATTCACTCTGGGCACCAGGTGACTAGCGCTGCCTGTGCACTAGGCAGGGAACTCTTTGGCACAGCGGAGGACAACCCGGAGATTACCTGGTGGGCTTAAGCCAAGACTGGTGCTGCTTTCTGTTTTGCTTTGCTTGGTGATTTTTTTTTTGTTGTTTGTTTGTTTGTTTGTTTTGTTTTGCTTTTTTGTTTTTTTGCTTTTGTTTTTGTTTTGTTTTGTGTTGTTTTGCTTTGTTCTTCTCTTTTTTCCTTTCTTTTCTTTTTCTTTTTTTTCTTTCTTTCTCTTCTTTTTTTTTCTTTTCCTTGCTTGTTGTGATTTGCTTTGTTCTGTCTTTATTTCTTTGATATCTTTGCCTATGTTGAGTGGGGATTGTCGGTTGTATTTTACATGTGAATGTACTTGATTTGTTTTCCTTGTTGTTGTTGTTGTTGTTGTTGTACTTGGTAACTTTATTTGTGCTGAAACTGCCCTACCAGGGCCCAGATTAAGAGGCACAAGATTCAACATATCCAGAAGCCAACTCTGGACCAAACCAGAGTACTACCGGGTTTGACCTACAAGTCACCCATGGAAGGAGGGCCCTAAGACTCAGGAATACTGACCACAGGGCTGGTGGAGCTACTCTCAGCGTGCATTTGTGCAGGAAAGGACAGAAACTGCATGGTCTCTCTGAAAACTGTCATCCAGATCCCTCAGCCCCTCGCATTTAAATCTACACTCCCAAATTCACTCTGGGCACCAGGTGACCAGTGCTGCCTGCGCAATAGGCAGGGAACTCTTTGGCACAGCAGAGGACAACCTGGAGATTACCTGGTGGGCTTAAGCCAAGACTGGTTCTGCTTTCTGTTTTGCTTTGCTTGGTACTTCCTTTTTTTTTTTTTTTTTTTTTTTTTTTCTGCTTGTAGTGATTTGCTTTGTTCTGTCATTATTGCTTTGATATCTTTGCCTATGTTGAGAGGGGATTGTCGGTTGTATTTTATTTGTGAATGTACTTGATTTGTTTTCTTTGTTGTTGTTGTTGTTGTTGTACTTGGTAACTTGATTTGTGCTGAAACTGCCCTACCAGGGCCCAGCTTAAGAGGCACAAGATTCAACATTTTCCAGAAGCCAACTCTGGACCAAACCAGAGTACTACCGAGTTTGACCTACAAGTCACACACCCAGAGGGAATTCTCTGAAGGCACAAGAGCCCATAGAGGCCAAACCTCATTTAAGTGGCCAACCCTCACCCAGCAGAACACCCTGTGGTGAGCAGAGCCAAGTTTCACAACTAGATGGCCTAGGAGTTAAGCCCACCTACTCACAAGCAAAAAGCAATCAAAGTTCTTCTTGAACAGGACGATATACTAAACACACGAGCCTCCTGTGGAGCACATGCAGAGAAGAACGAAGTAGTCCAAGTCAAATATAAAAGACACATACTACATAAGATAACCCAGCAAGAACTAAGAGCTCTAGGGGATCTTCCTAATACATCAAAGCAAACACAGAGAGTCAGTCAGAATGGGGAGACAAAGAAACATGTCCCAAATAAAAGAACAGAAGAAACCTCCACAACTGGAACCAAATGAAGCAGAGGTAACCAACATGTCAGAGACAGAGTTCAGAACACTGGTGATAAGAATGTTTAAGGAGCTTAGAGAAGACATAAAGAAGGATATAGAAATCATAAAGAACAACCAGTTAGAGCTAAAAAAGGATGTAGAAATCTTAACGAACAACCAGCTAGAACTAAAAAACACAATTACCAAAATTAAGAACTCACTTGAAGGAATGACCAGCAGGTTAGATGAAGCAGAGGATCGAATCAGCGACTTAGAAGACAAGTTAGCAGAGATCACTCAAACTGAACAACAGAAAGAAAAAAGAATAAAAAACAATGAAGATGGGTTAAGAGACCTCTGGGATAACATCAAGCGCAACAACATGCGCATCATAGGAATACCAGAAGGTGAAGAGAAGAAGCAAGGGATTGAGAACATATTTGAGGTAATAATGTCCGAAAACTTCCCTAACCTGATGAAGGAAACCAACATACAAGCCCAGGAAGTGCAGAGAGTTCCAACCAGGATAAACCCAAACAGGCCCACACCAAGACACATTATAGTTAAAATGGCAAAGCTTAAAGACAAAGAGAGAATCTTGAAAGCAGCAAGAGAAAGGCAGAAGGTTACATACAAGGGAACTCCCATAAGACTATCAAATGACTTTTCTACAGAAACATTGAAGGCAAGAAGGGAGTGGCAGGAGATACTCAAAGTGATGGAACACAAAGGCCTACAACCTAGATTGCTTTATCCAGCAAGGCTATCATTTAAAGTTGATGGAGAGATAAAGAGCTTCCCAGAAAAGAACAAACTGAAAGAATTTATGACAACCAAGCCAGCATTGCAAGAAATACTAAAAGGACTTCTGTAAATAGAAGAAAGATGAAAACAATTTACTACAAATCTAAAAATGGCAATAACTATGTACCTATCAATAATCACTTTAAATGTAAATGGATTAAACGCTCCAATCAAGAGACATAGGGTGGCTGAGTGGATAAGGAAACAAGACCCTTGTATATGCTGTATACAAGAGACTCATTTCAGATCAAAAGACACACACAGGCTGAAAGTGAAGGGTTGGAGTAACATATTTCATGCAAATGGAAGCAAAAAAAAAGCTGGAGTTGCAATACTTATATCTGACAAAATAGACTTTAAAATGAAAAAAATATTAAAAGACAAAGATGGGCACTATATAATAATAAAGGGATCAATCCGACAAGAGGACATAACCCTAGTAAACATCTATGCACCTAACATAGGAGCACCTAAATATATAAAACAGGTACTGATGGACATAAAGACAGAGATCAACAGCAACACTATCATAGTAGGGGACTTCAACACACCTCTGACAACAAGGGACAGGTCCTCCAGACAGAAAATCAATATGGAAACAACAGCCTTAAATGATACTTTGGAGCAGTTGGACTTAATTGATATTTTCAGAGCATTTCACCCCAATGCTGCAGAATACACGTTCTTCTCAAGTGCTCATGGAACATTTTCTAAAATAGATCATATGTTAGGACACAAGACAAGCCTCGATAAATTTAAGAAAATTGAAATCATACCAATTGTCTTCTCTGACCACAGTGCTATGAAATTAGAAATGAACTACAGGGGAAAAAAACCAGGAAGATACACCAATTCATGGAGGCTGAATAACATGTTGCTAAATAATGAATGGGTCAAGCAGCAGATCAAAGAAGAAATCAAAAGATATCTTGAGACAAATGAGAATGAGAACACGACGACCCAAAATCTATGGGATGCTGCGAAAGCAGTCCTAAGAGGGAAGTTCATAGCACTGCAGGCCTACCTAAAGAAACAAGAAACATCACTAATTGACAGTTTATCTTCACACTTAAGGGATCTGGAAAAAGAACAGCAAAATAAACCCAAAGGGAGCACAAGGAAGGAGATAATAAGGATCAGAGCAGAAATAAATGAAATAGAAACCAGAAAAACAATACAAAAGATCAATGAATCCAAGAGTTGGTTCTTAGAGAAGATAAACAAAATTGACAAACCTTTAGCCAGACTCATTAAAAAAAGGAGAGAGAGGACCCAAATTAATAAAATCAGAAATGAAAGAGGAGAAGTGACAACAGACACCACAGAAATACAAAAAATTGTAAGAAATTACTATGAGCAACTATATGCCAACAAATTTGACAACCTTGAAGAAATGGACAATTTTCTAGAGGCGCACAACCTTCCAAAGCTAACTCAAGAAGAAACAGAAAGCCTGAACAGTCTGATTACCACCAGGGAAATTGAATCAGTAATCAATAATCTCCCAACAAACAAAAGCCCTGGACCAGATGGCTTTACAGGTGAATTTTTCAAAACGTTCAAAAAAGAATTATCACCTATTCTCCTCAAGCTCTTCCAAAAAATCCAGAAGGAAGGAAGACTCCCAAACACTTTTTACGAAGCCACTATCACCCTGATCCCAAAAGCAGACAAAGACACCACAAAGAAAGAAAACTACAGGCCGATATCTCTAATGAACATAGATGCAAAAATTCTCAACAAATTATTAGCAAACAGAATTCAGCAATACATTAAAAAGATCATACACCATGATCAAGTGGGATTCATCCCTGGTATGCAGGGGTGGTTCAACATCCGCAAATCAATTAATGTGATACACCACATTAACAAAATGAAAAATAAAAATCACATGATCATATCAATAGATGCAGAAAAAGCATTTGATAAAATACAGCAACCTTTTATGATAAAAACCCTTAAGAAAGTGGGAATAGAGGGATCATATCTTAACATAATAAAGGCCATATATGACAAACCCACAGCTAACATCATACTCAATGGGGAAAAGCTAAAACCATTCCCCCTAAGATCAGGAACAAGACAAGGTTGCCCACTTTCTCCACTTCTATTCAACATAGTGCTGGAAGTTCTAGCCACAGCAATCAGACAAGAGAAAGAAATAAAAGGCATCCAAATTGGTAAGGAGGAAGTAAAATTATCATTATATGCAGATGATATGATACTATATATAGAGAACCCTAAAGACTCCACCAAGAAACTATTAGAACTGATAGATGAATTTAGTAAAGTAGCAGGATATAAAATTAATATTCGGAAATCAGTTGCATTTGTATATACCAATGATAAAATAGCAGAAGGAGAAATTAAAAAAATAATTCCATTTACAATTGCTCCAAAGACTATAAAATATCTGGGAATAAATCTAACCAAAGATGTAAAGGATCTGTACTCAGAAAATTATACAACACTGAAGAAAGAAATGAAAGAAGACATAAATAGATGGAAACACATTCCATGTTCATGGATAGGAAGAATTAATATAATTAAAATGTCCATACTGCCTAAGGCAATATACATATTCAACGCAATTCCTATCAAACTACCAACGACGTTTTTCACAGAAATAGAACATATAATCCTAAAATTTATATGGGACCATAAAAGACCCCGGATAGCCTCAGCAATGTTGAGAAATAAGAACAAAGTGGGAGGTATAACGATACCTGATTTCAAACTATACTACAAGGCCACAGTAATCAAAACAACATGGTACTGGCATAAAAATAGATACATAGATCAATGGAACAGAATAGAGAGTCCAGACGTAAATCCATGCCTATATGCCCATCTAATCTACGACAATGGAAGCAAGAATGTACGATGGGGTAAAGATAGTCTGTTCAATAAGTGGTGTTGGGAAACCTGGACGGACACATGCAAGAAAATGAAGCTGGACCACCTCCTTACACCATATACAAAAACAAATTCAAAATGGCTTAAAGACTTAAATGTAAGATCTGAAACCATAAAATATCTAGAAGAAAATATAGGAAGAAACTTCATGGACATTACCCGGAGTAAGATTTTCACTGATATATCCCCTCGCGCGAGCGAAGTAAGAGAAAAAATAAACATGTGGGATTACATCAAACTAAAAAGTTTTTTCACAGCAAAGGAAACCATCAATAAAACAAAAAGGGATCCTACTCTATGGGAAAAGATATTTGCCAATGATATATCTGATAAGGGATTAATATCACAAATCTATAAAAAACTTACTCAACTCAACTCCAAAAAAACAAACAACCCAATTAAAAAATGGGCAGAGGACTTGGGGAGACATTTCTCTAAAAAGGACATACAGAAGGCAAGAAGACATATGAAGAAATGCTCAACCTCACTAACCATCAGAGAAATGCAAATAAAAACCACAATGAGATACCACCTCACTCCAGTCAAAATGGCTATTATCAATAAATCAACAAACAACAAATGCTGGCGCGGATGTGGAGAAAAGGGAACGCTAGTGCACTGTTGGTGGGACTGCAGATTAGTGCAGCCACTATGGAAAACAGTATGGAGGTATCTCAGGAATCTGAAAATGGAACTACCCTATGATCCAGTAATTCCACTCCTAGGCATCTACCCGGAGAAATCCAAAACTCCAATTCAAAAATCTGTATGCACTCCTATGTTTATTGCAGCACTTTACACAATAGCCAAGATATGGAAACAACCGAAATGCCCATCGGTAGATGACTGGATTAAGAAGCTGTGGTACATTTATACAATGGAGTATTACGCAGCCATAAAGAAGAAAGAAATCTTATCATTTGCAGCAACATGGATGGATCTAGAGAACATTATGTTAAGTGAAATAAGTCAGAAAGAGAAAGACAAGTACCATATGATCTCACTTATATATGGAATCTAAAGAAAAGACTATGTGAATGAACTAATCAGAGTCAGTTTTGGGGACGCAGAGAAAAAACCGAGAGTGGTTAGATGGGTGTGTGGGAGGGGGTTGGGGATAAGGGGAAAGGTGAAGGGATTTGGAAGCAGCTGGTAACCACAAGATGGCCTCAGGGTTTTTCTTTTGAAAATTAATTTGGGGAAGGTATTCTATAATGTTGTAAAGATTTTGTTGGGTATCCGATGGACATGCGTCCTATTTGGGAGACCACCTCAGGGATACTGTGGATACCTGATCATGGCATTGTACATCAGAAGCTAAACATTAATGAATGCCAACTATAATTTTATATATATAATGTGATGGTTCAGTGTGAGGTCGGAGGGATAGTGGATGGGGGGAGGGGGGTTCACAGTATGAGGGATATAAATGATGAACGTCTAAGTATTACCTTGTTTTGTACACCTGAAACTAATAAATAAATTAATTAATTAAAAAAAAAAAAGAATCTTTTAAAAAGAGTTATGGGATGACAAATATCCTTAAATACACAGACACACAGACACACACACACACACACACACACACACACACACACTTCTATTTTGACAATTCTTGAGAGGAATCCAAATCCTAATACTTTTTACTGAATATGTATGGTTTTTGGCTTGTCTTCACTCACACAATCTACTAGGGTTGAATTAAATCTACTCATGAATTTGTATGCCAGTTTCAACAGAATTTAGCCAAGGTGGAAAGTTATACTTTTTCAAAACAAAAGTTTTCTGCTATAAGGTTAACTAATTAAAGTCATATGCTTTTTTATGCAAGCATACATCTTCTGTCTAAAGCAGGATAGTGTAAAAGGCTTAAGTTCATTCATTCAATCAATATAAAAACCCCACAAGCCAGGCATTAGAAAACTTTTTGTGCAAAAGGCCATATAATAAATATTTTGTTTTGTGGGCCCTACAGTCTCTGTTACAACTATTCCTTTCTGCTGTTATTGCAAGAAAGCAGCTATAGACAATATAGATGACTACATGTGGCTGTGTACCAATAAAACATTTTTTATTATGGATATTGAAATTTGAATTTTATATAACTTTCATGTGTCACAAAATATTATCTTCTTTTGATTCTTTTCAATAATTTAGAAATGTAAAAACCATTCTTAGGGGGCAGCCGGTTAGCTCAGTTGGATAGAATGCAGTGCTCTTAACAACAAGTTTGCAGGTTCCATCCCCACATGGGCCACTGTAAACTGCGCCCTCCACAACTAGATTGAAACAACTACTTGACTTGGAGCTGATGGATCCTGGAAAAACACACTTAAATAAATAAAAGTTAAAAATAAAATAAAATAAAAAAACATTCTTAGCTTGCAAGCCATACAAAAACAGGCCCAATGTGGCCTGAGAGCCAGAGTTTGCTATCTCTTGACCTAAACCAACTCTTTAGTAAACTTGACTTATACCAGTTACTAGTGTGTAACTTTGTTCTTACTCCACCAAAAAAGTCCAAACAACAAACAAAATCAACAGAAACATCAACCATAACTGACTTATCTTAGTTTTCAGATGGAAGTTAGAGAGCTCTTTTATTGGTTTAATAATAGTAGCAGCAGCTAACATTTATTTTGAGCTTACTATGTTCTAAACAGTGTTCTAAGCATTTTAAATGCGTCCTGCTTTATTTAATTCTCACCACAGCCTTGGGATGGCTATTTTATGATCACCATTTTATATACAAGGAACTCGAGGTTAGGTAACTTATCTGAGCTCACAGAACTTGTAAACGGTGGGGCTGAGGTTTGAAGACACACCCTGGGTTCTGCTCCTAACCACAAGTGACTTTAACATAAAAAATTTCCCCATTCATCTCTTAAAATTCCCATTTCAAATGACAATTTTCAGAAATTAAAACACAAAACAAAACAAGCACATCTGGAAAACAATGTAATACAGTTAATGGTTATCAGTAAAGAGGCTCACTATATTGACAGTAAGAAAAATGGAAACTTGATTCCAATGGACGCAAGCTTCAGTGTTCTCATGGGAAAATTAGAAACAATAGCTCTGGATTCCCACCCTCCTGTGTGTGCTTGTTCAGGAAAACAAACATTAGTGAAAATGCTCCAGAAGAGGGTTACAAGAGGCAGGTCAATATGATTTTCTCTATAAATGACTCTTGATTCTCTTATTTAAATTATTTAAATTTACCTCAAACTTTGTTTATCCAAATGGCACTTATAGTTTTATAATGTTTATCTACTACTGATACATTAAGCAATAAAATAGAAATAGTGATGCTTTTCTTATAACAGTTACAGTATAACTTAAATCACAACCCATTTGCATGACTTATTTTCTACTCCAGGTCTTTATGTGACACTTGGCTTTGTGTGCTAATGTTCCAAATACAAGTGGATGCCCAATAATTAACTCTTCAAGGGTCATTTGAAAGAAAAAATAGGGTATAGATAAAAATTTATTTCACTACAGTCTTAAACTGCCAAAGTGAATTTTAGAAATGACAGTAAAACACTTTTGCTCTACATAACTGCAGAAACATCTTTGAAGAATTTGACATTTAAAAACTTTGGCTACGCAAGGAAGTAAGAATTACTAAAACTGAATTCATTCCATTTATTTCACATTGGAAGATAGTTACTTGCCAGGAAATTATTTCAGAGTCTATTAGAACTACATGCATCAAAATGAGGGAACTTAAATGGCAGATGATCTCTACAGCACTGGGAATCATAGGCAAGGCCAAGTATATTGTAATAAGACACTGAGGTTATAGACTAGGACAAAAGAAACCCCCCCCCCATCCCCTGAGCAAAATTCATCCGGCAAATATATAAAAACAAATTGTCTAGTTTTTTTCAAATTTTTTTTTCTTTTTTCCTTTTTTTCCTTTTCCAAAATATTTGCTGTCAGAAAGTTGCAAAGTTCTGTACTATGTGTGACTGCACTGGTAAGAAAGAGCTATTTCTCGATAGAAAAAACAAACAAACAAAAAAACAAACCAAAAACCACTCATGTTACTTGAAGTTGCCCTTACAAAGTGTATACTGAAGGAAACTCTCTGGCTTAGAAATGGTCTTCCCATACATTCACTTCCAAAAGTCCAACATCGAGCTGTCCTGCCTTACACCTTTTCGCCTTCACTTTCCAGATCTAGATTTTCACCAAATCATGTCCATTTTATCTCCTAAAAAGCTTTCAGATACATCCATCTCTTCTCATCTCCACTGCCAACTGCCAACTGGTACCAGTTACTATATCCTTTCCAGCCAGGACCACAGAATACTCTTTTACCACTTCTCCTTCTGCTGCTTCTGTAACCAACACAGCCCCAGTGATGTTTTCAAAACAGAAATTAGAATAAGCCACCTCAGACTGAAAACCATTAGAAACCATAACGAGTCCACGAGGTTTTGCTGTCTGGTCTTGGCCTGCGTCTCAGTATCATCCCCCACTCAACAGCCTCACGTTCTGTCCCAGTCACACTAGCCTTCCTTCAGTTTTCTGAACATACCGTGGCTCTGTCGACAGTCTTTATACATGCTGGTCCCCTGCCCTGTAATGCTTCTTCTCAATAACTTGGATTCATCCTTTGGATCTCCAGGCAATATCACCTCCTTAGAGGAACTGTCTTTCATCTAGTCTGGCTCAGATGTCCCTGTTAATAACCTCAGCGAACCCCGAATCTTTTCCCTCAATTGTAATTTTACCTCAATTGTAATTTTACTTAGAAAACGCCAGTACTCCCAACAGATACGGAGTTCTAGAAGGAAGGGTTCACATCCCTTTGTGTTCATATAGTACCCTAAGCATCTGTCACAATAATAGAACACCTAGGAGGAGCTCAATTGTATTTGCTTATTTATATTTGTGATATAATTCACATACCAAAAAAATTCACCCTTCTATGGTGTATAATTCAGTGGTTTTTAGTATATTCACAAAGTTGTATAATTGTCACCACCATTTAATTCCAGAATATCCCATCACCCTAAAAAGAAACCCCATGCCCACTAGCAGTCACTCTATCCCCTGTCCCTAGAAGTCATTAATCTACGGTCTCTGTAGATATGCCTATTCTGGAAATTTCATATGACTGGAATCATACAATATGTGGCCTTTTGTGTCTTCTTTCACTTGGCAAATGTTTTCAAGGCTCATCAATGTTGCACCAGGTGTTGATACTTCATTCCTTTTTATTGCCAAATAATATTCCATCATATGGATGGATATACCACATTTGTTTAGCTATTCAACAGCTGATGGATATTTGGGTTGTTTCCACTTTTTGACCATTAAGAATAATGTTGCTATGAACATTTGTGTACATGTATTGTGTAGACATTAATTTCTCTTGAGTATATACCTAGAAATGGAATAGGTATATTCCACATAGGTTTAGGACAAGTCACAGGGTAACTCTACATTTAATCCTTTGAGGAATTGCCAGACTGTTTTCCACAGCAGCTGTCCATTTACATCCCCATCAATAATTTATGAGGTTTCCGATTTCTACAAATCCTTACTAAAATGTGTTTGTCCATTTTTTTATTTTTATTATAGCCTTCCTAAGGGGTGTGAAGTAGTACATCACTATGGCTATTCTTTAATGACTAATGATGTTGAACACCTTTCCATGTGCTCACTACCATTTTGTATGTCTTCTTTGGAGAAATATCTTCTTAAATCCTGTGCCCATTTTTTAAATTGGGTTTTCTTTTTGTTGTTAAGTTGCAAGAGTTCATTATATATTCTTGATACAAGTCCCTTAGCATATATATGATTTGCAAATATTTTCTCCCTTTCTGTGGATTGTCTTTTCACTTTCTTGGTTGGTAAAAGTTTTAAATTTTGATTAAGTCTAACTTATGTATTTTTCCTGTGTTGCTTGTGCTTTTCATGTTAATCTAAGAAAACTTTGTGACCTAAAACAAGGTCACAAACATTTTGGCCTGTGTTTTACTTTCAGACTTTTATCTAGTTTTAGCTCTTATATTTAGGTCTTTTATCCATTTTGAGTTAATTTTTGTATATAAGGTAGTGTGAGGTAGGGGTCCTCTTTCATTCTTTTACATGTGCATATCCAGTTTGAGGACCACTGCTAGCAAGACTATTCTTTCCTCCATTGAATTGTCTTTGCACTCTTGGTGAAAATAAGTTGAGGGTTTATTTGGACTCTTAATACTGTTCCATTGATCTATGTCTATCCTTTTGTCAATCCTATCTTGTTTATTATAGCTTTATGTTAACTTTTGAAATTGAGAAGTGTGTCTTCCTTTCTTTTTAAGATCATTTCTGATATTATGGGTTCCTTGCATTTCCATAGAAATTTTAAAATCAGCATATCAAATTCTGCAAAAAACAGGCAGCTGGGATTTTCTCAGAGATTGCATTAAATTGTTGAATAATTTGGGAATACTGTCATCTTAACAATGCCAAGTCTTTCAATTCAAGAACATAGGATGCCTTTCAATTTGTTTATGTCTTTACTTTCTATCAACAATGTTTTAAAATTTTGGTGTACAAGTCTTGCATTTCTTTATTTAAAATTATTGGTATTTATTATTTTTGATGCTTTGTAAATATAACTTTTCTTAATTTTGCTTATGGATTGTTCATTACTTGTGTATATAAATACAACTGATATTTATACTGATCTTGTATCTTTCAGACTTGCTGCCCTCATTTATTAATTCTAACAGTTTTTTAGTAGATTCCTTGAGGCTTTCTACATACAAGATTATGTCAGCTGTAAATAGAGAAAGTTTTACTTCACTTCTTCTTTTCCAATTTGGATGCCCTTCATTTTTTTTTTTTTTCCTTTCATTTCTTTTTCTGGCCTAATTGCCCTGGTTAGAACATCCATTACAATGGTGAATAGAAGTGGCAAGAGAATCTTTGTCTTGTTCCTAACCTTAGGAGGAAAACTTTCAGTCTTTCACCAATAAGTATATTAACTGTGGGGTTTCTGTAGATTCCCCTTAATCAAATTAAGGAAGTTCTTGTATATTTCTAGGTTGTTGAGTGTTTTCATTCTAAAAGGGACTTGAATTTTGTCAAATGCCTTTTCTGTGTCTATTAAGATGATCACATGACTTTTCTTTATTCTATTAATGTAATGTATTACAATGATTTTCCTATGTTAACCAACCTTGCATTTCTGAGATATATGTTAATTGGTCTTTGTTTATAATCCTTTTTATATGTTACTTGATTTGGTTTACTAATATTTTGTTGAATTTATACATCTATAATCCTAAGGGATATTGGTCTGTAGTTCTTCTGCATTGTCTTTGTCTGGTTTGGGGCTTAGGGTTAATACTGTCTTAGCAGAAAGAATTGGGAAGTATTTTCTCCTCTTCTAAATTTTAAAAGACTTGGTGAAGATGTATTAAATTAATTAATTCATTAAATCCTTGATAAAATTCACAAGTAAAACCATCTGGATCTGGGCTTTTCTCTGTAATAACTTTTTTGATTATAATTCAATTGCTTTACTTATTATAGGTTCTGATTTTCTATTTCTTCTTGAGTTAATTTTAGTAGTTTTGTCATTTAGGTATTTGTCCATTTCATCTAAGCCACCTAATATTTTGGCATACAATTGTTCCTAGTATTCCTTTCTTATTTCGGTAAGGTCAGTAGTAGTGCACCCTTTTTCATTAATAATCTTAGTAACTTGAATGTTCTCTCTTTTTTTGGTCGGTCTTAAGGTTTGTCTATTTCATTGATCTTTCAAAGAACCAACTTTTGTTTTCATCAATTTTCTCTACTCCTTTTTATTCCTTATTTCATTTATTTATGCTTTAACTTTTGCTATTTTCTACCTTATATTTGCTTTGGTGTAGTGTACTCTTCTTTTTGTAGGTCCTTAAGATGGAAGGTTTGGTTATTGATTTGAGATCTTTCTTTAAAAAAAATGTAGATATTTATAGCTATGAATTGGCTATTTAGGAATGTTTAATTTCCACATATTTGTGCATTTCCCAAGTTTCCTTCTGTTACTTATTTTTAATTGTATTCTATTGTGGACAGAGAACATACTTTGCATGATTTCAATCATTTTTATATTTATGGAGGCTTGTTTTATGGCCTAACAGTTTACCTTGGGGAATGATCGATGTGCATTGAAAAGAATGTATATTCTGCTCTTGTTGAGTGAAGTGTTCTATACACGTCACTTATATCCAAACGATTTACAGTGTTGGAATAAAGCCCAAACTGTTTTGGTGTATTCAGAAGGATGCTTTCTCCTTTTTAAGTGTTCACCATTCCATTTAATATTACCCTAATTGTAAGAGGTATGCACGTTAAAGTCCTCACTTTGGATTTGCTCTTAAACACATTTATTCTTAAGAACTCTAAGGGAAATAGGAAATAAATGGAGCTATTCTACCTTTCCTGATTAATTTCATATGTATCATATGAGCATGGAGTAAATAGATGATTGCAAAGCACCATGAAATTTAAAAAGGCAAAACAAAACAAAACAAAACAAAAAAGTGCACAGTGAAACGTGAAAATGTTATTTCAAATATCTACTACTGAAATTTAGTTTGCCCAAACACTTTCCGAAAGATCGTATCACTTGATAAAGCAAAAATAAATTTTATGATTAGGAAACTTCATTTATGATATACACTTTGGGAAGCAGTATACATTTCAGATTTTTTTCAGGTACACCTTATGAGGCAAATTTGGAAATTATGACAATTACATCAATGTGCAAAAATTATCTAATAAAACCTTTTTATTACTCTGTACAAAGTTTGTAGTTACTTTCCTCAAAATGTCCAGAAGATAACATTTGTTAACTTTGTTCAACATACTTAGAAGAAATAACTGAATTTTCAAACTTAAGACAAAAACACAAAACAATATTATTTGTATATCATGAAGGGCACATTTACATTTATTGAAAAAAATAGTATTTGAAATATTAAGCAAAATCCCTAAAGATATTTTGCCTTCTTCTACTGTACAACACAAAAGTTTACCACTTTAGTAAAATACTAAGATTTCTCAAAGAATATGTATTTGGATATTACTTAAATAATGATTACTAAATTACATAAAGTTACTAACTTAGTTATATAAGTTACTTAAATCCAAAGATATACTTAACTTTTGCTTCTAATTATTATGTAATCAACACTCAGTACCTCACACATAATTTCTGTGAGCTGCTACTAAATCACTGCCATCTTTACTTGGGCAAAAAGAAAATGAGACTATAAAAATACATCAAAAGTCTCTAACTAAAAAAAAAAAAAAAAGAAAAAAAAGTCTCTAACTAAACACAGAGCTCCTGGTTCTGGGCTGAGGTTTTACATTTCCAACAAATAAAACCCAAAGTTCAAACCTAATACCTGAAATGATAAATCTCAAAAAATAACTTTTTACTTTACTTTTAGTTTCCTACTCATCATTCCTTCTCACTCTTCATTTTCACTCTGAATAGATACCCTTGTATCGTATGTCCTCTTATTGAAGGTAATTAAAGTATTTTACTTCTTAATACTGCACAGCAAATCATTTCCAAACTTGTGAGAAGTACTGTTAATGATAGACAGGTGCTTTCCCTTCCAAATTAATGACACTAACTATATGATCTAACTGGGAAAAAGTTAAGTATGGCAAAGGTATTTTAGAAGGAGCTGTGGCTTATGCAGTCATGGTAACCACCATGGAGCACAAGCCTGAATCTAAAAATATGTTTGTCATGCTGGTACATCATGCCTTCTTCCAGCTTTGATAACCACATCACAATATACCCAGACAACTACTGTACATATAAATGGCAGTGATAATAATAGGGATGTAAAAAGATTTTTGAAACTGTCATCATGACCAAAATAAAGCTGATGGCAGGCCCACTTATTCTTATTCACAATGTACCTGGCTAGATCTTATTTCACATTAGTTCCTGAGGCTCCCTGGCTCAACTGAGCACTCCTGGAGAAGCACTCCTACAGCTCTCTGCATTCTATATACACCTGGGACACACGGGATGTAAAAAGACTTAATATTAGGTTGGTGCAACAGTAATTGCAGTTTAAAAGGTTAAAAATAATTGCAGAAACCGCAATTACTGGTGCACCAACCTAATACCTTCCTGGAGATCTAGAGCACAATTACCATATGCGAGAATGGAGAAGAACACTCAACTGAGGTGATAGGCACAGAAAAGACGAAAGACCACATTTAAAACGGTTGCAAATTCCATGCAGCAAGAATCTCTGGAGAGAGAGAGAGATGGAGAACATTAGGGTTAATGAATGCAAGAGCTGATGGGTGCTTAGGAATAGACAAGAGGACTATGCTACAGATCCCTGTAGTTCTCCAGCACATGTCTAGAAAAACCTGGTAATAACAAAACATTTTTTCCTCTACTCTCAAGAAAAAGACTCCTACAAACATAGGTGGGCAAAGAGGCAAAGATATGGTAGAAGGCAGCTGCAGGCACTTCCAAATCTGATTATATTGACAATAACAACCTATTCAGTATGAAGGATTTTCAGCAGGTGTTGGTAGCATGAAGGATGGAGAATCTTACAAAGGGAGCAGAGGGGGGCTTTATCTGTTTGTACTGATATGCCATTCCATTTTGAGAATAACTGATTTAAACAGAATCTTTGTTTCTATTTTGGTAAAAAATACTTAGATTTACAGAAACACATTATCTTTTTTACCTAGAGTATTCTTGATAAAAACAGTAAAAATAAAATATAATTTTTAAAGTATTTTAAAAAGAATTTTGCATAAACATTGTTTTTCCTAAGCCAATTTTAAATTTATAATAGAGTTAAAATGAAGCTATTGTAGTCAATGCATCTTTCCTATGAAAAATCAAGATTAAATACTATATGTTCTACAATTGAAAATATCCAGGGGAATCACAACAAAACGTATCAAAATCTTGGAGTGATATGGTTCCAGCAAACAGAAATTTTCATAACTTAAAACAATATGAGAAGAAATAAATATAATACACCAATTAAGATTCATACTTCTCAGTTACATTAAATAAATAAAAAGTTCAATTGGGTAAGAGAAAGCAATTCTCCTGGCAGGTTAAAAAGGTGAAGGTCATTGTTGTTTTAAATAAAAACACCTATCTGTTTAATAAAGGTTTGCAAAATAATACAAAGTTTTATTTAAAATCCTTGATCAAATAAAATGTGTTCCATAGCATCGATACAGCTGCAATAATCAATAGCCCTTTTTCACCATTTATTTTGTGACTACCTGCAGGGTACACTACCAGCAGCTTGCTTACATACAAGTCTTGTCCTTAAAAAGGTAGTTGAAAAGTCTGGGTGGTGAAAAAGTGTTCTAGGATAAATAAGATGTAAGATAACATGTGAAGCACCAGAAGATTCTTTCAATAAAAGAATTTAAATTACCACAAATGTTTGGTTTGATTTTTCAGCTTTATTAAGGGATAACTGACAAACAAAATTGTAAGATATTTAAAGTATATAATGCAATGATTTGATATATATGTACACTGTGAAAGAATTTCCCCTATCAAGCAATTAACATATCCATCACCGCACATATGTACTCTTATCCTTCCTTTTCCCTTCCACTTTCTCTCCCCCTTCTCTTTTCTTTTTCGGTGAGAACATTCAAGTGTTCTCAGCAAATTTCAATTATACAGTACAGTTTTATCAACTATAATCACCATGTTAATAGATCCTCAAACCATATTCATCTTATAACTGTAAGTTTGTACCCTTTCACCAACTTCTCTCTATTTCCCCAATAACCCAGCCTCTGGCAACCACTTTTCTACTTTCTACTCTCTGCTTCTATGAGTTCAATGTTTTGGTTTTTTTTTTAGATTCTACATATAAGTGATACTACCATGCAGTATTTGTCTTTCTCTCTCTAGTTTATTTCATTTAGCATAATGCCCTCCAGATTCATCTATGTTGCCACAAATGACAGGATTTCCTTCTTTTTTAAAGCTGAATAATATCCATTGTATATATACCATATTTTCTTCATAAAGTCATCCCTTGGTGAACACATAGGTTGTTCCATATCTTGGTTACTGTGAATAATGCTGCAATGAATATGGGAGTACAGATACCTCTTTAAGACAATGGCTGCATTTCATTTGGATATATTCTGAGAGTGGGATTGCTGGATCATATGGTAGTTTTATTGTTAATTTCTTGAGTACCTTCCATACAGTTTTCCATAATGGCTGTACCAGTTTACATTCCCACCAGCCATGTATAAGGGTTCCCTTTTCTCCACATCCTTGCTAGCATTTATCTCTTGTCTTTTTGATAACAGCCATCCTACCAAGTGTAAGGTGTTATCTCACTGTGGTTTGATTTGTATTTCCCTGATGATTAGTGACATTGAGCATCTTTTCATGTATCTGTTGTCGATTTCTATGTCTTCTTTCAAAAAATGTCTATTCAGGTCCTTTGCCCATTTTTAAATTGGGTTCTTTGGTGGTTATTTATTTTGTTTGTTTGTTTTGTTTTGCTTTTGTTTTTGCTATCGAGTTGTATGTGTTCCTGGTTTATTTTGGATATTAATCCCTTATGGCATATGTGGTTTGTAAATTTTTTCTTCTATTCCATAGGTTGCCTTTCATTTTGTCGATGGCTTCCTTTGTTGTGCATAAGCTTTGTTGTTTGACGTAGTTCCACTTGTTTAGTTTTGCTTTTTTTGGTGTTAAATCAAAAACAAAAAAATCACAGTCAAGACTTATGTTGGGAGCTTATGCCCTATGTTCTCTTCTAGGAGTTTTATGGTTTCAATTTTTAATCCATTTTGAGTTGATTTTTTGTGAATTATGTTTGTTCAGCACTATTTGTTGAAAAGACTATCCTTTCACCATTGTACATTCTTGGCTCCATTTTCAAAAATTAATTGACCACATACATACCAGGGGTGCCAAAAAATTCATAAGAATGGGCACTTTGGTCAATGTTGCTCAAGCAGTAGATCACAGTAATCAGAAGTGTCTGGACACTGATGGTAACCACTTTGATCACCTCTTGCAATTGCAGAAGTCAAATGTGACTTGTATTCATCTTTTGTTATTGGTATATATTGACTATTACAATTTTAATAGTTTTTTCATTTCTTAAAATATGTATACATTGTTTTGGCACCCTCTGTATATATGGGTTTATTTATGGGCTCTCTAGTCTATTCCACAGATCTATGTGTCTGTTTTTACGTAATATCATACCATTTTGGATATTATAGCTTTGTAACATAGTTTGAAATCAGGCAGTATGATGTCTCCAGCTTTGTTCTTTCTCAAGATTGCTTTGGCTATTCAGCATCTTTTGTGGTTCCATACAAATTTTAGGATTTATGTCTGTGAAAATGTCATTGGAATTTTTATAGGGATTGTACTGAATCTAGATTGCTTTGGGTAGTATGGACATTTCAACTTTATCAATTCTTTCAATCCATGAGCATGGAATATCTTCCTTTTTATTTGTGTCTTCTTCAACTTCTTTCATCAGTGTAGATAGAGCTCTTTCACCTCCTTGATTAAATTTACTCCTCCACGTATTTTATTATTTTTGATACCATTATAAATAGGATTGCTAGTTCTAATTTCCTTTTTGTCATAGTTCATAATTAGTGTATAGAAACACAACTGATTTTCCTATATTGTATACTGAAACTTTACTGAATTTGTTAGTTGTATTTAGAACTAACAGATTTATTTATTTAGTTATTTTATTTATTTTTTTGGTGGAGCCCTTAGAATTTTCTTTATATAATGTCACCTGCAAAACAGAGATGATTTTACTTCTTCCTTTCTGATTCTGATGACTTTTATTTCTTACTCTTTCCTATTTGCTCTGGCCAGGACTTCCAGTAGTACTATGTCGAATAAAAGTGGGCATCTCTGTCTTGTTCTAGATCTCAGAGGGAAAGCTTTCAGCTTTTCATCATTGAGTCTGATGTTAGCTGTGGGCCTGTGACATATGGCCTTTATTATGTTGAGGTACATTCCTTTATATCCACTTTGTTGAGAGTTTGTTTGTTTGTTTGTTTATCATGGAAGGATGCTGACTTTTGTCAAATGACTTTTCTGTATCTACTGTGATAATCACATGATTTTTATCCTTCATTTTGTTAATGTGGTTTATCACACTGATTGATTTGCAGCTGTTGAACCATCCTTGCACCCCTGGAATAAATCCCTGTTGATCATGGTGGATAAACCTTTAACATACTGTTGAATTTACTTGCTAATATTTTGTTGAGAATTTTTTCATCTATGTTCATTAGGGATATTGGCCTATAATTTTCTTTTCTCATAGTGTCTTTGTCTAGCTTTGGTATCAGGATAATGCTGACCTTGTAAAATGAGTTTCAAAGTGTTCCCTCCTCTTCTATGTTTTTCGAAGAGTTTGAGAAGGATTGGTATTAATAATTCTTTAAATGTTGGGTAGGATTCACCAATGAAGCCACTGTCCTGGAACTTGTTTGTTGGGAGGTTTTTGATCACTGATTCTATCTTGAACTAGTAATTGTTCTGTTCAGATTTTGAATTTCATCATGATTCAGTCTTGGTAGAATGTATGTTTCTAGGAACTTTTCCATTTCTTCTAGGTTGCCCAATTTGTTGGCATATAATTCTTCATACCAATACAATATATCAAAACTTATGGGATGTACCAAGAGCATTTTTAAGAGGGAAGTTCATAGCAATAAATGTCTACATTGAGAAAGACCATCTCAGATAAACAACCTAACTTTATATCTATAGGTACTAGAAATATAAGAACAAAACCCAAGGTTAGTATAAGGAAGTAAGTAACAAAGATCAGAGTGAAAATAAATGAAACAGAGACTAAAAAGACAATAGAAAAGATCGAAAGATAAACAAAATTAACAAACCTTTAGCTAGACTTACTAAGAAAACAAAAGAGGACTCAAATCAACACAATTAGAAATAAAAGAGGAGACATTAGAACTGATACCACACAAATACAAAGGATTATAAGAGAGTACTATGAACAAATATTTGCTTTTAAAAATGTGTTTAAAATTTTCCACAATACAGCACTTTACACACCTTGTCTCTCTCTATGCTTTAATACTGAGTTCATTCCCAGGAGCAGTGGACATACAATAGAAGAGCTGTACGTAGGGAAGACCAAAAATTTATCTGTATTCTCCATCTTCATCACCTCAAACCCTGCAACTGTTCAAAAACTGTGTATGCGGTCAACTAGGAATCCTACTGCCCAGAAACTGTGTAAACACAAGAGCCAGTCTCCTTCATGACTGACACTAAGCCTTCTCCTCTTAACAACTCAAACCTCCGGCTCCCTTTTTTAGAACATTTCACCTCTATTTCCCAGAGAAAAGACTTATCAGATGCAAAGTCACTCACATTTCCAGTGCTTCAGTCCCTCCTCCTTCTGACTTAACACAATAAGGGGATGCCCGTCCTTCTTCCCATAGCCAGGCCCTCTGCCTATGCTTTGGATTCCACTTCCTTTTGTTTCCCCAACAATATGAAAATATACCTTCTCTAGCTCGAATATACAACCTCTTCTTTTTAACCAGGTCTTTGACATTGGCCTTTAAACAAACCCAAGTCTCTTCCATTAAAACAACAATAACATATACAAAACCATTTGGCACCACCTCTCCCTCCAACTACTATAGTCTAGAGGCCTACGGAGGCCTACATATATTTTTATGCCTCAAATAAACTTTTCTACAGAGCTGCCATTTCTACATGTCTCATTCCCTCTCCAGATGGTCATTAGTCCCATCAAGACCTCCAAGACCACTTCTGACAAAATCATCCACAGAGCCTGTTTAGACCTCATCTTATTTCCGTCTTCATACTTTCTTTTATCTTAGTTTCCACCAACTAGAAGTCCCAGGTTTTTTCCTTCTGCCTTTATGGACATCCTTGGCCATTAAATCTTAGAGCAGCTCCTCAAGGCAAACATCAGGTCTCACTTTATAGTTTCTCCCTAGGAGATCTCATCCATGTCTACAGCTTTATTGATCACATTTGAGAAACAAGGCACAAAGGTAACAATAGGTTGTGTGAAAAAAGTTACCTGAGTAATCATAGGCTGTATGAAGGGGGGAAAAAAAACTAAATAGAAAATCTGTTGGAATCAGAACACAGACCTGTCTTACACAGTGTTAGCTACTAGTGTATTCTCCAATCTTGCCAGTTCTTATTAGAATGAATTATTGTTAAGAAATAGAATGATCTTTTTTCTTTTCCTAATGGAAATATATTTTCAGTATACAGATGGCTATTCATCTGGTCTTAGTATGTTAAGATGAATCCAATCTAAATGACTAAAAGAAATCTAATGAATCCAATCTAATGACTAAATGAAAACATGTAATTTTAAGTAATAATTTATTTGCAGCAATGTTTTAAGCACTTTTAAAACATATTTTAATTATTTCTTATTATTTTATGTGTGTGTATGTGTGTGAAAACTACAAATCAAAGTAGACTTTGATGGAATATCACTCAAAATAAAAAGGAATAAGCATACATGCAATAACTTGGATGAACCTCAAGGAAATTATGCTGAATGAAAAAGTCAATCCCAAAAGATTATATACTCTTAGATTCCATTTATGTAACATTATTGAAATGACAAAATTGTAGAAAAAAGAGAACAAATTAGTGGTTGCCAGGGGTTAGGGATCGGAAGCAAGGGAAGGTAAGTGTAGTTATGAAAAGGCAACCTGAGGAGTCCTTGTGATGGAACTGCTCCATATCTTAACTGTGGGAGATACAAGGAGCTACACATTATTAAAAAGTACATGGAAACTAAATATATAGGAGTACCAGGGGTTGTATATACATTTTAAGAGATGTTATCTTTAAATGTGTATACATTTTTTGGGCACTCTATGTACAAATACAAATGAGTTTAACTAAAATGAGGGAAATCTGAATAAGATGTGCATTATATCAATAGTAATATCTTGCCTGTTACTACTGGGTAAACTGTGTAAAGAGTACATGAAATGCATATTATGTCTTATAACATGGGCATTTAAAATTATCCCAAATTAAAAGTTTAATAAAAAAAGCTTTAAGGTGGCTATCACAGCACATTCTCAAAGATAATTGGATTATCCACCCCTGACTGCAAAATTCCAGTTTTTGAAAGTAGTCTTCCTCCATTTTATTCACATTCCTCTTTTGTTGGGGTCAGCTCATGAAGAAAGGCAGATTTAGGTAGACAAAAGTAAAAATGTCTTGAGGTTATAAAGAACACAATAAAAACATATTAATATTTTAAGAAGTAGTTCTTGAAATGTACTTGAAAGTTTGAGATCATAATGACATAAAAAAAGTATTTATGACCTAAGAATAAATGCCTTCTTTGGTACTTTGAAGTATTAAAAAAAAATCACTTAGAATTAAATTACAAAGCTAACACACTTGTTTATGCAGCTGGTCTTTTTTAAAATCAAGAAACTTTAAACCTACAATTCTAATAGGCTTACTAGTGACACCCTCATCCTTTGAAAATAAATGAAATATCATAAATCATTTGACAGTTCTTAAGCTTAGATTTTTATCATCACTCAGATACTTTAAAAACAAAAAGCAATATGAAAGGATAGGGTCTTGTTTTGTGCCCTATAAAATTTAAGATAGAAAATAAATCATACTATTACATGTCATTTAGAACCCTACTTCAATACTTAGGATTGAATTGCCATAATGTTCTTGGTCATTCCTATGAGAATTGATGCAAGTAGAGTAGCTTTCTTACAAAATATTTCAGAACTCTGGCACTTCCCATGATAAATGAAGCAATAAGACTTTGGAATTGCAATTGGGTATATTTAAATACCTTATATAGGCAACCAGACTGTCATTTTTCTGGGTATCTAGCACTATGAATTTATTATCTAGCATCCAAAGGAATGTTTGAATACCTATTAAGAGTAAAGGGTTAGGGTGAGACCTTTTAATTTTAAGCTACAAATTTAGGACCACATTATAGCTACAAATTTCAACCTTCATTTTCGGTGAGTTGATTTAATGGAAAATATTCACAGATTTTGCAAGAAATGTTGAAATGAAAAAGCCATAAATACCTTGAAATGTTTAAGATTCAACAGAATAACAATCTAAGTGTTAGTCAAAGAATCCTGAAATTTTTTTTCAGTTAAGTTGTAAGAAAACAAACTATGGGAGACATTCTCCGTGACCTGATTGAAAGGTAATTTGATGACTGGTCAACAATCAGTTCAAGTGACATTCCAATTCATAAAAGTGTGCCTTCACAGTCATGTGGACTAGCAAGCAGTAGGGTACTGAGGTCCAAGCTGGACCTAAATAAGGCTGTAATCATTTTAGATTTCAGTAGTTTTCCTCATTCATTTTTAAGACACAGCTACCAAAATAGTAGTCTCCAAATAAGGGCTTAACCAATGTCACATCCCTATTAGGCCGTGTACAGGCATTTGATAGACATGTGAATTAATGATATCAGGAAGACAATTTCTTCCATCTTGCATATCATATCATTGCTAATGAAGAATTCTTAAGATTATTTAATTGTAAAATGTATGTTTTGTTTCTCACGAAATTATTAAATATTGAACATATACGAAATAATATTTTACCATATGTGTAAGTTAAAAAAATAATCAAATGAACACCTGTCTTCCCACTACCCAGTTTAGGGAATAGGACATTACAGTAATTTTAGAGTTGCCTTTATGGCCTTTCCCATTCCAATTCCAATCCTCTTTTCCATGCCTTCTCCCCAACAACCCTAATGTTTATTTCTTTGCTTTCCTTTACAGTGTTACCATATGAATCCCTAGTCAATATAGTACTTAATTGTGCAAGATTTTGGATGTTAGTATAGGTTAAAATCATATTGGAAGTACTCATATATGTTTATGAGATTCATCCATGATGCCATGTTTGAATATAGCACAATTTGTACCTTCTCTTGTTGATGGACATCTGGACATCCTTGTGTTGGCTACTTCCTTGCCAATACTTTTGCCAATCTGGTGAGTAGAAAATAGTACCTTTTTGTGATATTTTTTAAAGCTCTTTTTGTCATTCTTTTGAAGTAAAATTTACATAAAATTAAATGCTTAAATCTTAGGTACCATTCCATGGGTTTTTACAAATGTATATACTTTGTAATCCAAACCATTACCATCACCCAGAGAAAGTCTCTTCATAATCCTTCCGATCATTCCCTGCCCCATCCCATAGAGGCAATCACTTTTTTGATTCTTTTCCTTCATTGATAAATTTTGCTTGTTCTAAAACTTCACAAAAATGTAGTAACACATTACACATTACACAATGTGTAACACAATGTGTAACACATTACACAATGTGTAGTAACACATTACACATTACACAATGTGTAAAAAGAATACACAATGTGTATTCTTTTGTATAATACTTCTTTCGTGTCGTATAATGAGATTTATCCATGTTGTTGCAGGTATCAGTAGTTTGTTTCATTTTATTGCTTAGTATTCCATTTTATGAATACATCACAGCTGTTTATCCATTCTCTTATTGATGGACACCTGGGCTGTTCTGAGCTTTTGGCTATTATAAATGAAGTTACATGTATACATGCTATGTACATATCATGAACATCTTTTTTTGTGGACTTATATTTTCATTTTTCTTGGGTAAATACCTAGGAGCAGAATTGCTGTATCATCAGGTAAGTGTGTGTTTAGCTTTATAAGAAATTTCCAGATATTTTTACCAAGAGATTGTACCATGTAACCCAATGTATGAGTTCCAGTTACTCAACACTTTTACTAACATTTCCTGATTAATGATGTTGAGCATGTGCTTATTGGCCATTTGAATATCTTCTAAAGTGTCTCTTCAAATCATTTGTCCCCCACCTCTACTTTTTTGTTTCTGACTGTATTTTGTTATGGAGTTGTGTAAATTCTTTATCCAGTTGCCCTCTGACAAAAATGTTTTGCAAATATTTTTAATGAGTCTGTGGCTTGTCTTCTTGTTTTCTTAATGGTATCTTTGATGAGCATAAGTTTTTTGTTGTTGTTTGTTTTTTGTTGTTTTTTAAATAAAGTCTAATTTATAATTTTTTTTCTCTTATGGTGATTGCTTCCTGCATTTAAATATTTACCTACCCTAAGTCATGAAGATATTCTTTGATTTATTTTTCTAAAAGTCTTATGGTTCTAGCTTTTACATTTAGTAATATAATCCATCTCAAATTAATTTTTGTGCATGGTGCAAAGTACAAATTGAGATTTTTTTCCCCATATAAATATCCAGTTGTTCCAGCACCATTTATTAAGAAACTTTCCTTTGCTTACTGGGTAGCTTTGGATCTTTGTTGAAAATCAAATAACCATAAACAGTGGGTATATTCTGGGCTCCCTGTTCAATTCCATTGATCGGTTTGTTGATCCTTATAGCAGCACCACACTTTGTTGTTGTAGAATTATGGTCATGTTATGAAGTCAAATCCTCCAGCTATGATTTTAAAACTGTTTTGGATATTCTCAGTCTTTTACATTTCCAAAGAACTTTTAGAATCAGTTTGTCGATTTTCCAAACAAGAAAAAAAGCCTATGGGATGATGATAGGGATTATGTCGAATCCATAAATCAATTTGGGGAGAACTGTGATCTAATTGAGTTTTCCAATCCATGAACATGTCATCTCTCTTCATTTATCCAAGTCTTTTGTAATTTTTTTCGAATGTTTTATTGTTTTTAATGTAAAGACATTGCATGTCTTTTGTTAAATTTGTTTTTAAATGTACTTTTATTAAAAATGGGTTATAGGCTTATTATTGATCTCAACTCAAAAATATTGGTTATTAGGGCTGCTCCATCATATACTCACACTCTGGAAATATTCAATACATCAAAATTCTAGGCAATTCTGTTTAATAGTACATAGTACATTCTGTATAGTAAGCAAGACAAGAATTTCTAAAAATTGGACAAGGACTCTCTAACTTGGCAGTAATATAAAGGAATGGATTTAGTCCAAGAGCATACATGCTGGAAATAGGATCAGGAAATTTCTATAACCCACTCTCATGTTAAGTGTATTCTGTGATGGGGCAAGAAGGGGTTAGATCCTTTAAGCATAGGACTCTTGTTGTTATACCTAACTGTTCCAAAGCCAACTCTTTTTTGACTTCTGGCCCACATAATCATGACCAAAGGTTTAAAGAAGAGTAGAGTAAGAAGTATTTAGCTTTGACTTTTGAGCAAATATAACACAAGCTCTTTTTCCTCTGCTAAAGACAGGCCTGTATCCAAAGGCTCTTAGGTTTTCCACTTGGCTTTCTTTCTACTGTAACTTGTTTGTTTCACTTATTCCACTTCACTGTTGTTCCTTTTTTCATTCTCTGCTTCTTCTTGGCAGCACTAATTTCATTCTTCGATCTTCACTATCTGATTCTTCAGACTTCTGTATTTATCAGGATCTGAAAGGGAATGGAACAAATTTCCCCATCATCACCACTCCAACACTAAAAGGCACTCCTCCATCTGTGGTCTTTGCTTGCCTCTTGCTGGCATTTCTTCGGGCATACCTTTTTTAAAGCCAGTTCTCCATATGCCTTAACTTTCTTCCTCTACTCTTCCTGGTCAAATCTGTCCTCTTCCTGAAGCTTTTCTTGTGCTTTATTAAGGTCGACACTACTACGATGCTCTTCCTTAGTATCCTTCACAACAGGTTTCTACATTTGTGGTCACTGGTGAACCAGCTTCCCTTCATCAGCAAATGTTACTTTCTTATTCACTTAAAATGTTTCATTACTTTTTTGTTGTTGTTTCTGTGACCTTCATGATTTTCTGTGCTCCTCAGTATTAGGAGCAGACTGAGTTTGAGGCCCTTTTGTTTGTACTATGTTCTTTACCATTTCCCCCCTCATCTGTCTCCCTCCTCTTCTTCCTGCTCTTCATTATTAATGCCATTAGCCAGTTTGTCCTCTTCCACTCCTGCTTCTGGTCTCTTTCCACCTTACAGAAGGATGGATTTTTTTTTTTTTTTTTTTTTTTTTACTGAAATAAGCTCTAAATTCTTCCACTGAGTCATTGGTAGGAGATAGAGCCATAGGCTTATTAACAATGTTTTGGTCAGCTGTTTCTACATTTTCTGAGAAATCTTATCCAAAGTATCACAGCACGGCCAAGAGACAGAGCATAGTTGGGTAAAGGTAACTTATTCAAATCAAATACTTCTTCATCCTTCATCAGGTATACCAACATATGTAGGAGACAAAACACCTTTGAGATCTTTCTTTTAATTGTTGATCTTGGGCTAGAAATGACTCCAGGTTTTTTCTAGATGTCCATAAGATTTTCTGGATTAATTTTTATTTTCTTTATAGGCAATTTCTTCTCAAGAACTTGCTGCACTATCCTTTTTCTCTTTGGAGGGAAGCAAAATTAATAAAGCTTCATCATTTACTTGGCAAGCCTATCTGCTCTGTGAATATGAGTTGGCATACTCTGGGCAATCAAACTCAAGAACCCAATTCATGGCCTGAATATCTGATACCTGGCTGCAGTATCAGTAGCAAAGAGCATTGTTAGCACTGTTGCAGATAAACTTATTACGGACTTCCATTTTTCTCATATGTCGCTGTCAACCACAAAGTCAAGAATGGAAATACCAGAGTATAGGCAGTAGAAAACTCAGTTTAGATACAAATTTCTTTATAACTGAAAAAAACATATGTAACACTCTTCTTCAGATGGCTTCTCAGAAAGGATATAGGATACTATTTTTTACTACAGCTCACAAACTATGTCGTTTTATTCCAAAATGATGGAGTTGTTATATTTTACTTTTATCACCAGCCCAAACATATTCAGAGTTTTTCAAGCTCAAATGTACAAGGTCTTTTACAGATATGATTTCTTGTGCCTGGGAAAAAGCAAAGTAAACGTTTTGGGGGAAGATCTTTGATAATAGCATCCATGATACTAGAAAAGTCTATGCCCAGGATTCTACTTCTTCATGAACTAATCTTTGGAGATTGGTATGAACACTCATTGTTTTGTCCTTGTGTTTAAATAGTCAAACTTGCATGCAAACAAGTACATTTATGTGTCTGATCTTCTCAGATCACCTTGTCTCAGATCCTTTCCATCAATGATGAGATGGCTGTAAAATCCATGAGTTTTTACTACTTCTTGGAAAACCCAAAGGCCTGAGAAATAGATCAGTTAGTTCTCTCATAGGTGGTACTATCAGAACCCACACCTATCTGTCAAAGTCTATTACAGATGATAAAAAGCTTCCAATACTGGGACAAGGAAAGTCAGTCTTGCCAGATCCCATTTTGGCAGCTCCAATTTCATCTTTACCTAGCAAAGCCAGGTTAAAAAAAAAAAAAAAGAAGAAGTCTGTCCTTTAGTATTGCCTCAATAAAGGCTCAAAGAAATAATCTTTGAAAAAACAATTTAAAATTATTTGCCTGTTGACTTAAACTTGAAGGACTGTTTGCATGGAAACAAAAAAATCCAATAAGGTAAGTTATCATTTTATTTCTTGAAAATCTTTTAAGTATACTCCATTTTCTTGCAGTGGGTGAAATCTGAGGCCAACATAATTCCTCCTTTATAAAAAACTCAACTTATTTGTCTGTCTCTCCAAAAGAATCTTTCTTTGTCTCTGAGGTCCAGCAACTTTACCACCCCCCAAAACAATCTGTCCTTTCAATGTTTAGATTCTACTTGTCTTTTATTTCAGAAGAGCTTAACCTGTAAACATTACTTCATTAGTCTGAGTGTTTTGTTCTGTCTACAATTATACTTATAATGGATCCGCTCTGCCTATCTTCTGTATCAATGGTCCACAAACTGAAGGACGTTTGGAGCTACATAGAGATTTTCCAAGAAATATGTGCGCACATATGTAGTTTTAAAACAATCAATTTCCAGATCCTCAATTTCCATCCTACTATTACTGATATTTCTGGGAAAGTCCCTGCAACTACATTATCATGCCAGCCTCCTTTTCCATTCCCCTCACTCCCCTGCCTTCACAATCACCCTTTTCCCACTTAACAAAAGAAATGTGTACTCCTCACTAATCCTATTTAGTGCATTTCCCTGGAATATAAAAACTCTCCAGGATGTCAAATTCTCTGTAAATTCTCCTTTAATCAAAGCATACGGTAACGATTTGTTCTTTCCCTATTTTATATATATATATGTATATATATATATATATATATATATATATATATATATATATACACACATACATATAACATATACATTTGATTGAGAAATGGAGTCTGTGGGCCCACGTTATTATATTGTAAGTTCAGGTGTATAGTAGAATAAAGTAGTAGTGAGGGCATTGTACTGAAGGACCATACCTCTTCCATATCCTTATTATTGGAAAAGAATCATCTCAACTCTTGGAGACTTTAGTGAGCACAAAGAATTACTGATGTCAGCAGTATCTTATTGTATCCAGGCAACACATCGTAAGGCTCTGTGCCTTATCTATTTATCTACATTAGAATTAGAATTCAGCTGTGTGATGGTTGGCATGGAGACATACATTAACATATTTATTTGAGTTGAAAAATCAAATTGGACTTTTATTGACAGAAAGACGTCTGATTTGGAAGATAGGTTTGAAGTTGAAGACTGGCTTTGTCAATTACATTAAATGGCAACCATTTTCCCTAAATTGAGTTATCTACAAGGTTTTGATAAAACTGTATTTCAGACACATGTTAAGACAAAAAATTTCTCTGAAAACTCATTTACTAGCAAATATGTATTAAAATTAATACTGTTTTGAAACATCCCGTTCTACATATATTGAGTTCAACAAGGTATCGCCAAGTAAAATGGTCATAAGTACAACAGTTATTTGATAATTCTTAGTTAAACCTTTTTGATAAACTTCCCCAAACTAAGAAAGTGATAATAAATTTCTTTGCAAGTCAGGTGGGTTCCAAGTCTTTCCTGTCTACAAATGATTGTGTAGTTGAGTTGTCAGTAGATCGTTAAAATAATTTACAGATCACTTTATGATTTTTGGCACATAACTCAGCAGGATGAAAAGTTAATAAATTATGTTTTGGCATATTGTAAACAATGGTACTTTAAAATTAAAGGTGTTTCATCACTCTATTAAGTACATATTTGACTTGATATTGCTAATATTTCTATTTCTCATTTCCAATCTCTATGGCCTCACTATTTTTCTATACCATCTCCTTTTTCTTGCACTCCTTCCAATTTTGTTTCCATTTCTTTGGTAGTTTTCTTTTTTCCTTCAGTTTTTTTTACTGAGTTCTGCTTTTAATTTTATGATTAAATTTAATAATAATTATTAATTTACAACTTATAATTTATCCATTTCCCATTTTATGTATGACGTGAGATAGGAATCCATTATTATTCTCTTGCATATGAGCAATCTCTTGTCCCAGCACCATATATTGAAAAATCTATCCATTCTTTTCCTCACTGATCTACAATTTTGTCATAAATCAAGATTTCATACATAGATGGATCTGTTTCTGAATTCTCTATGCTTTCCATTGGCCGATTTGCACACACTGGCTTAATTGTTGTAGTTTTATATTAAGTCACAAAATAAGGGAGGAAAAACATTTTGTTCTTCAGGAGTGTCTTTGTAAGTTTTGGACCACTCCTCTTCCATGTAAGTTCAGAATTGTAACATTAAATATCACAAAAATAACAATAACAACAACAATAATGATAATAATAATGGTAATGTTAAGACCCCCAAAATCTGTTAGGAATTTATTCTACGTGCATTGAGAGAATTAACATCTTTGCAACCTTAAATCTTCCAATCCATTAACATGGTGGTTCTTTCCATTCAATTGGATCATAGTTAATGTCTTCTGATGAAAGTTTTTAACTTTCTTGATAAAGGTTGTAGACATTATTTGTTAGATTTACTCAAATGTTATTTATATTGTATTGTATTGCAAACTGTATATTTTGAAAATTATATTTTCTACAGTAACTTCACTGTGGAGGAACCTGGCGACGCCATTAACAAAGTGATCAAGGTTAACATCAACAGTAATCCCACGTGCGTGATATAATCAGGAGAAAACAGCTGACAAACCCCAGTTGAGGTCCATTCTACAAAAGACCTGAACACTACTCTTCAAAAGTGTCAGGTCCCTGAAAAAAAACAAGACCAAGAAATTGCTACAAATTAGAGTAGACTAAAGAGATATACTTACCTGGATTTGATCTTGAAATAAGGCCACCAGCAGAAAAACTGGCAAAATCCAAATAAAGGTATAGTTTAGTTAACTTTATAACAATGTTAATTTCTTACTTTTGAAAAAATATATACCATGGCTATGTAAGCTATTAACTATCTTAAAACAAAATATTTTTTAAATTACATTCGCTGTTTTGTTGGTGGTGTTGTTGCTGGTCTACAGAAATGCAGTTGGGTTTTCTATGTTGATTTTGTATCCATAAACCTTGCTAAGCTCTCAAGTTAGTTCTAAGATTTTAGCTTGGAGTTGTAAAAATTTTCTACATAGACCATTATATAAGTTGCCAATAATGACAGTTTTTTTCTTCCTTTCTATTCTTACACCTTTACTTTTAGGTTTTTTGGTTTGTTTGTTTGTTTGTTTTGTTTTGCTTTTCCCCCCTCGTCTTACTCTGCTGGCTAGAATTTCTGGTAAATTATTGAGTAAAAATTGTGATATCAGGGATCCTTATTTTTTAAGAGTTGAACTGTATCGCTTGATGCCCACAGAAAATTTCAATTTCATCAAAATAAGGAAAATAGTTGCTTTTGCTTTGAGCATTTCTATCACAGAGATAACAATACCATTTCTTTTTAGTTTCAAGTACAAAAATGTTTAGTCAAAAAGTATAAAAAAATATATAACCCAAAGAGAAGGAAGTAACATGAAGACACACAAGAAATGCAACACAGTATTAAGTTATTAAAACAAAATAAAAGCTGTGACACTAACCTTGTTAACATGTAGACTATTAATATTGTCCAAACTTTGCTTTTCAACCCTGTGTCACAGTGCGGAGCTGTCACTGAGAAGTGGCTGCCCAGCCACAGTCTACATTTCCAAGCCCTTCCCCCTTGCACCAAATGTGGCCTGGTGAATAGTTCTCCATAAAAGAATGTCAGTGGAAGTGACTGAATCTCAGTTCTCAAGCTGAGGCTTTTCAGAAGCAGGTAAAGTATGTGCATGCCCTCTTTCCCCACTTGCTTGAGGACTCAAAGGCCAGGTTACAGAAGATCACCTACTGATCAGCAGCGCCTTCAGTGCACTGTTTCATTAGCCATACACTTGATTAGGTTTAAGCTATTAAATTTTTTGGAGTCTATTTATTACAGCAGTTAGCTTCCTCTAACTAATAGAAAAAATAGCATCTTTAAGTGGGGTGCAGACCAAACAAAAAAATCTAAGCTATCTGGCACCTGCTTGGCAGCCAGGCAGCAGGAAATGAAGAAACTAAGTAAAGGGTGGAAAGATAGTTATGTCATGCAGTCACAAAACACTTAATAAAAACACGGCTTGCCAAAAGGAATCCATGGTGACAGAAGCTGAAAAGTGGTTGCCTCCAGGAGAGCAAAGCGGGGAATAAACTGGAAAGGGGCATCCATCTGGGGTAATGAAAATGTTCTATGTCTTATATTAGGGAAGGGGGGGCGGTTACATGGGTGTATACAATTGTCAAAACTCATTGACCTGAATGCTTCAGAGCTGTGTGTTTATGTAAATTATACCTCAAAAAGTTTTTAATGTCTTAGCTAGTTTAAAGGCAGAATAAGTGTCTACCAAGCCCTTAGCCATAGGAAAAAAGAGATGGAAAACAGAATATTAGAATAGCAATTTGACTTGCTGCATTTATCAAGAATCTATAAGAAAGAAATGTGCACAGGCAAGAACAGACAGGTTTGAGAGCAGAAATGAAAGGAAATAGAGAATGCAGAACTTTAGGGTCCCCAGAATTTAGACATGCTGATGTGTCTGGAGTTCACATAGTAAAAAAGAAGACTAAAAAAGGTTTTAAGCAAAAATGGCCCATTATATATTTTCTCAGGTGAACAGAGGGAAATCAGCTTTGCTGCAGATCAAGTTAAGTATGTTAACGTCCCATGGAACCTGTTTCAAAATGAGAGAGAGGAATGGGTAAGGAAGCAAAGTAATCAATTAGGCATGGGATTTTTTGGTGTGCTTTTCGGCTAGAATGATCCTACAATTTATTGTCTAAATTGGGATAGTTTAGGGAGTGCAAGAGGGCATTGTTACTTCACATGCACAAGGGCTATAAACTATGACTGCCCCTGCCAGACTGGTACATGTAGTCACTTTATTATTAGCACATGGGATTAACTACAAGAAGACAGATTAGGAGCCAACTAATTTTCTAACGGAGAAACACTGCCAAAACCCCACAAGACTTGCTAATAAGCCTTTAACTGTTTGACCCTTAAAACAATGTTCAAGCTGCCAAAATTGCATGAGCAGAAAGTAGGGAACAAAGGACAGATCGCCTCCAAGGAGGGCATATTTCACATAAATGTCCCTAATGTTCACATAAATGTGACCTTGGAAGCAAAGGGGCAAGGAAGAACTTTCCAGAAGTCAGAATCACATTCTGGAGAATAATGAATGGAATTCCCTTTAGAGAGCAGGCCCAAAGCCTAATCAAAGGATATCTTCTACCTTAGGCAAGGATTTTTTAAAATGCTTCTCGCCATCCCATGTTTTTTGGTCACTGTCAATATTCCTAATTCTAAATGTTCTCTCAGCTTTAGCAGTTTAAACACAGACATGTAATTTGCTAATTGGGCCTAATGCAATAAATTATGAACATTGCATGTAATACGAGGGTGGTGAGAATAAACCTGAGGAGTCATTTACAAAGATCACTGCACTGACTGCCAGAGGGGCATGATTCTCATCCAACCTCTGTGATTAACCGTGTGACCCTGGATAAATCAGGATTTTTCAGGACTTCAGTTCCTTCATTTTTAAAATGGATAAGAGGATGCCTTCCAGTTCTATAATTCTAATTTAAAATTCTTGACCTCGCTGAGCCAAAGGAACTACAAAAATCTTCTACAAAATGTCATTACCTGGAGAATCCATAATAGACTAGTTGGTCTGGTTTTTATAGCAAACGTAATTTAGCACAATTCTAAAAAGTTATATTGGCAAGAAAATTCCTGGCACTCTTTCATGTCTTGATTTTTCTATATTATTTTTGTCTCATAATACATTAAGGAATAAAATATAACTTTAAGTGGGAAAAGACACTTGCCTTCCATTTCATTAGGCTTTAGAAATTAACCCAAAAGGGTTTGGGGTGAGGAACCCCACTGCACCTAAAAATGTCAGTTCTTTTGTAATACTAAAGGCTAAAATTTAGAATGTTTTAAAAACCAAAATGCAATTTGGAGAAGACTTTTAATCTAAAAATACCATAATAACATATTTTATCAGTTATATAGTAGATAATAATATTCACTGAACCGTAAAAATATTTTTCCAAATAATTGAAATTTGAAAAATGTCTGCTAAATATCAACTTTTAGTGCCCCTTCTAATTTTCAGAAGACAACAGCATTCAGGACTCTGTGTTCTTCATTGATAAAAGATAAAACAAAAATTAATATGCTATATTGATACTCTGTTACTCATAATTATTTAGCTTTATACATGTATAAAATAGTAGTCAACATTTTAGAGAGTTATTGTCAAATATCTCTAAATAGAAAGTTCTTTAGCACACTTAAAATATCCCATTATTGAAACTTATTTAAATTTTTGTGTAATCTGAGGTATACCTGCAAATTTGTGTTTCAGAGATATGGGGTATTTTCATGGTACTTATTCTGGTTCCTAATTTTCTGATTCAGTATTTTACTCAACAGATAGAGTGATCTTTTCTCAAGGTACTGTGGAATTGATATTTCTTGTTTTATATATGTCCTGACATTTAGTGATTTGAAGTGGAAAAGTTTGGCTCCTACTCTCTTTTTGTATTAGTGAGCTACTGGACCTTCTGGATTGTGTCTCTAATTATTTTTTCCTCAAATGTATCTTTCAACCCCTTTAATGAATTTATTTCAGCCATCATATTTCTAATTTTGCAAGTTATTTCTTGTTCTTTCATTTTTCCTTTAATTCTCCTTTTTAAAACCGATTGTTTTCTATGCAAAAATTTCTCATGTTTTCAAAGGTAATAATTGTAGCTTGTTTCTTAAGGTTCCTACTACTGTCTCTAATTTTTGTCTCATCAAATTTCCTTGTCTCTGTTTATTTTACCTCTGTTTTCATATTGGAAGCATTCCAAAATATCTGATGATCCTTGGCTGACTATCTCTATGTAAGTGTAAGTTATTAGTACAGCCAGTTGGCAGCTCTGTCTGCGGTAATGAGCTTGTTGAAAGGGAGTTTCACTGAAGGACAAATGGAGAACAAGTGGGCTTTCTCTGTGGGGGAACCCTCTGGGGCTTTTCTCTGAGATCATTCATTTCTCTCTGAGACTTAGAAGTTTGGCTCCTGGTGCTCTAAGGCAGGGCAGACTTACGCTTCACCCAACCTCCCACTGTCCCTGAGCCTAGAATCTCTGTAGTTTCAACTTCTCCAGAGAATAAACCTCCCATCTTCTGGGGTGTGGAGAAGGTAGTTAGCTGGCTGGGATGGGATACGGACCTGAGTGAGTATCCAGCTGGTCCTTTCACAGACCAGTTGATTTCAGCTGATCATCTGTTTCTAGCGCCATGCCTTAATTCCTCCTTTAGCCTAACCTCATACCTCTAATCCTAGAATGGACTAGGGCTCTGCAAGGCAAAATGGCTTTCTGTCATTATCATTCTTCTCTGGAGGAGCTTAGGTTTTCACCTTCTTCTATTCTAGTAAGTCACAGTAACACACACTTCCCGTGTTGATATTTATGGGTGAGAGTTACTGATGTCATCTACTTTTAATCAAAGAGTTGGAATTTCTGGTTCTTATTTCTTTTGTTTCGGATGGGTTTTTTAATAGGAGAGGCAAAAGGTTTTTATTTGCCATCTTAAAATCAGAAGTAAGAGTCTCTAAATCATTTCACATACCACTTGTACTGGTTTGAATTCACTACAGATTTGGTCTGCCGAGCACACAGTCCAATCTCCTTTCTTCCCTTTTCTTTGGAAAAAACCTCCCTCACTCCATGAGCCCCCGCTGGGGCTTTCAGTTACTGGGCCATGCTCCTCTATTGCAGGATCAGAAAAACATGCCCTGGGCTGGCCCACCAGAGTACCCCATTCCCTGGGCCCCAGTGACAAGCCATCACACGTGGGGTCAGTGAGAGTCACCCTGCATTTTCTCTGGGCCGGAGAGCTGGATGTTGGGCCCAACAAATTCTCTTTATGTGGGGACTGCTAAACTAGGAAGATGACCGTATTGAGCTGCTGGTGGTCATCTTACGGATCACATGCCTGTTTGAAGAATGACAAATCAAGAAACCAGCAGAGCTGAAAAAGTCCAGATGAGATCATCTGAGTTCCTGGCTGCACCCATGCCTGAAGCCAGATGTACCTCTGGAAACCATAGTTACATAAACAATTAAGTTTCTTTTATTTACATAAGCTAACTTGAACTGGCTTTCTTTCACTTGCAACCGAAGAAGTCCTGATTAATTCCGTTAATCAAAATGTTCCAAATTACTAACACTCGAACTACAAAGCACCACTTCTTTGCCCCAAATTAAATAGTCTAACTTCTCTTAAGATAAAAATCACAAGTCATCAATAACATACACACATGCCCCTTTCACCACGTAGGTAAGATACTTTGATTTTGTTTGAACATTCCGTTTTCAGGGTAGCAGTACGTTTGAGAATGGGCCATATATATTCTGCAGTACAACAAACGCAATACCCACAAACCTACAGAGCACTTTTCGTCCAGGTACTTCAGAAAGTCTTGTCATTTCTTTAAACATTCTCTACCAGAGCACTCAGTTTTTGTTAAAACTCAAGGTATATGGTTACCTTACATAAAGGCTATGTGGAAAAACGAAGTAATATATCTCCAAACAATTGCTCCCTTAGGAGAGGAAAGGTATGATTTTAAATTCAAAGAATTATTCAGCCTCAATCTCTGACCCAGAAACTGGAAACCAAGATAATTTCCACCCATGGATTTATGGGAAGGAGGCAGACAGTAATGACATGATTCCAAGGAAACAGGTGGGAATGCTTAGAGGTCATGTGTTCCTTGGATGCTCTCCCTGGACTGACTTCCCATTTTTATCTACAGGCTATCGTGCTCGCCAACTCAATAGTCAATATCTAAGCTCCTGGGTTTGCAGTTTGGCTTCGGTCTTTATCAGTTTCAAGTACATACAGAGGCTGGGCAGATTATCTAGAAGTGTAAGGAGGCTAAATATTTTTAATGTGTTACAATTATTTTATTTGTATTAAAAAGTAACTCTCATTAAAATTACAGCCTCTCAATCTCTTTTCTTATTGGTTCAAGTTGTTTTTTTATTTCCATGCATCATTTCTATCAATTGTTCTTGGTTTGTCCTTGGTTTGTTCCATAATGCTATCGTAAATAATAGGTTTTTTTGGCACCATTACTCCCTGTATATAGAAATTGAGTATGAATAATAGCTAATAACAATAGTTCGGTTTATTGAGCACTTAGTATGTGTCATACACTGTTCTAAATGCCGTATTAATTCATTTTATAAAATGTATTAATTCATTTTGTCCGCACTTCAACCCTATTATCCTCATTTTGTAGATGAGGGCATGGAGGCACTGCGAGGGTCAGCTTATCCAAGCTCACATAGCAGATAAGTTGTAAATATGAATCCAGGCACTCTATCTTAAGGATCTCTGCTCTTCAACTATTACCCTGCACTTTACAAAGTAATATGCCACCTAATTAGTTGCTGTGTTCCCCAAAATGTTGTGTTGAAGTCCTAACCCCCAGTACTTATGAATGTAACCTTATTTGGACATAGGGTCTTTGTAGATGCAGTTAGGTTAAGATGAGGTTATACTGGATTAGGGTCGGCCCTCATGCAATGTGACTCCTATCCTTAGGAGGAAAATGTGGACATAGAGGGAAGACATCCATGAGGAT
The DNA here is from genome assembly GCF_964194185.1 of Rhinolophus hipposideros. Classification (NCBI taxonomy): domain Eukaryota; kingdom Metazoa; phylum Chordata; class Mammalia; order Chiroptera; family Rhinolophidae; genus Rhinolophus; species Rhinolophus hipposideros. The sequence goes on from NC_138047.1 coordinate 25,130,744, forward strand.
ATGGAGGCAGAGACTGGAGTAATGCTGCCACAAACCACGGAATACCTGGGGCACTGGAAGCTGAAAGAAGCAGGAGGGTCCTCCCCTAGAGCTCTCTGAGGGAGCACGGTCCTGCCGACACCTCCATTTCAGACTTCTAGCCTCCAGAGCTGCCAGAGAACAAATTTTGTTGTTTAAACCACCCAGTTTATGACACTTTTTAATGATAACCCTGGGAAACTAACATAACACTCTCTTATACTGAAAGAGGTCATCCCATCAACCTGTTATTTCCAATTTTATCACAGATGGCAAAGTAACATTTAACTTTCCTCTTAATTCTATTTAAAGAAAATCAATGGACAGGGGAGCGGTTGTGAGAGCTGCAAAGCACATCCTTCAATCTAATAGAGGCGGCTTCTAGTCCACTAGGCCTGATTCCTGCCACGTGGAAAGGTAGGACTAAAGTTGCCAGATCTTACAGTTTTCAAGGGAACCCAGAAATCTGGATTTGTACATTAATTAACAGCAAATTAAATTAGTAAAACTAGTTAAAATAACACTAGTAAATAACTAATTCATAAAGGTATAAAACAAACATTGTGTAAGCCAAACAAAACACATCTATGACCAAATCTGGCCATCATCTCTGCTTTGGGTATTTTCTTTGCTTTTCACGTCTACTCTCCCTTTCACTTCATTGGACCGGGCCTTAATTGGAGTCAGCATCCATCCACCATTTCTGGGAAGCAGGCTCGGCACTGGCTCTACGGGCCGCGTGGAAGTCAGCACCTGAGGACTAGGACACGCTAGGATGTCCCGAGCGTGCCGGATACAGAAGAGCCTTCCCCATTTAGGAATCCCTCTTCTGGTCCATATCTGAAGTCTAATATCATTCCTCTATTGTGTCAGCTGGTCTTCCTAAGGCATTTGCCTTGTCCATCCAATCTGTAAGAAACTTAGAGCTTTAATTGGATAAAGGTTTGGGGTAGGCCTAGGAAATGACCTTGGTACTTCTCAGGCTCACTGCCACTTCATTCAATTGCACTGTCCTTATAACTTAATGAATTCCCTAAATTTCTTATCTCATCTATGTGTACTTGAAGAGGCATAAGTAGATTGTAATAGCGCATGTTATCTTTCAGTATGCACTATACTGTAACCTATGAAAGTTGCCAGAAACCTGGAAACATTTGTGAACAGAAGTTTTGTAAAAGCAGTTTTACAAAATGTGACTTTATTAATCAGGCATGTTAAAAAAAACTTCAAAAATATAGAGAATGTTAACATCAATTCTAGTCCATTAAGTCTATTGCTGTTTAGTAGGCTTAGAATCATCTGCATCTCACTGGCCATGAACATTTCTTCAGTATCTACCAGAGTTCAGACCTATTTGATATGGTATAAAAACTAATGATTGCTTCTGGTAAGTGAAAGGAGGTACTTGATATGTTGCCAGGACTCTGCTACACTGAGATATTAAATTCAGTCAGGTAGTCTGGAGCACCGTGGTGTTTGGGACTTGTAAAACTGACAAACATTATTATGGAAAGTCTGTAGAGCAATGTTAAGAAATGAAACACCACGAAATCTATCCAAGTCATATCATTTAATGTTTTAGGCTTGTTTACTTATTTTTTGGCATGAATTAAAAAATCCCTCAATCTTCCATTGGTTTTTATACCTGTAAAATCATACTGAAAATCACTAGCTTATTATTCCCATAACAATTCCAAAGGGTCAGTGAAGCAGGTTCTATCCCCATCTGACAGATGAGGAAACTGAAGCTGAGGGCATCAAATCACTTGTTCAAGGTTGTTAGTGACAGAAGTAAAGCTTGCACTCAAAACCTCTGATTCTGAGTTCAGTGATCTTTCCCAACAATAAAAGTCATGCTGGCTGGTAAGACCAGGCTGTTTAGACAGTTGGATAGACAGACCTGGGATCAAAACCCAGCTCTGTTGCTGATTTGACTTTTGAAGTCAGATAAATGTTTTAAGCTTTTCTAAATCCCAAGTGGGTCATTTGTAAAATGGAGTTAAAATTATAAAATACATGTGGGCACTCAACAAATGTTAGTTCCCGTTTCCATCCCGTCTCCTACAGGATCCCTCAAATCTAAGCAGACCACCCATTCTCTGATTACACATCTGGATGATCAGTGAAAACCTAAGCAGGTATAGAAAAGGAACTCACAACAATAAATTCATTGTCACAGGCCAGGGAGATCACAGCAGGAACTGTAGTCCTGTACGTACAGATTATAGAACAGCCAAGACAGCGGCTCTTTGATGCTGAGTCTTTTTTAAAGGGGTCAGGTCACTCAAAACATCACACCTTGAACGTATTCGCTGCTGTCTAATACAGCTCATTGTTTCCAAACATAAAATATTCAAAACACATCAAAGAAGTATTCACTGTTTCCAGCATATGGCATGGTTTGAGACTCTTGACCGTCGGTGCCCTACCAGCTGTCATGTCCCACAGCAGCCAGAAGTGAGAATCCCCAGCATCCAACTCATCAGTGCCGTAAGGAAAGTTTCAATCTGACTCCTTTACATCTCCTCCCTGCTAGCTCACTTGGGTGAGGGTGGGGCGGCGGTGTTCACAGACAGACACTAGCAAGGGACGGGCCTGACTAGGAGGTGAGGGCTACACTCACACGCATGTGGGCAGGCGAGAAGCAGAAGCTCAAGGTAAGTACAACTGCTGTTCTCAGGAGGCACGCATAGGTCGGCGGCTGGACAAAATTAAGCAATTATCAAATTTGATGCTAAAAATATTAAAATGCATAGCATGATTTAGAATATTCCTTCAAATTTCACTCTAAGGCTAGAGAATGTTGTGACAATAACTATCTTACATAGGTGACTCCGGCTCTCGGCACAATCCTGCAGAACTGGGATTGTGTCACTGCATATGTGGGTGGTTAGTAAATGCTTTATAATGATTATGTTAAAAGTCATATTCCTCATACACATAACTTCACTTACTATTACGACTTGGACGTGCGCATGAGTAGACAATGGTCTCCTTCCATTAAATGCAACTGGCTGAAATTACTGTTTAAGTTGCCAGGTTGTAAGAAAAAAGAGATCAAATTAATGAGGGTGAAGTTGTATGATCACTTTGTAAAACAAATCATGCCGAGGTCAAGGCTGACATCACCGACTCCCACACATCTAAGTACATTTAAAAATGTGAACTTCTCTTTCTTCCCACCACCATTGCTCTAATTCAAGCTGTTTCTTATTTCTCTTCCATTCACATGCAGGGACCGAATCATTTGTTTTGGCACACACCAATATGGTCATGTCACCCGTCTCAGAAATCTCTCAGGGCTTCCCACTGCCTGAGAGACATTGGCCCAACTCCTCAGCAAGGCATTTATGACTCTCCTCAATTTGGCCCATCCTTCTAATTCAGTGGTTTTCAACCACTAGGGGAGCCTTAAAAGAAAAACAAGTAGGTCTGATGTCCCAGAAATTCTATTTATTAGTTCTGGGGAATGATCCAAGACTTGTATTTTTAAAAGTATCTATGGATAACTCTTATTCACTGCCAGGGTTGAACCACTGGTATAATTTCCCCACCTATTATTTCACCCTACACGAACAAAACCTTCTGTTCCAGTCAGTAATGCTGTTTCTGTTACTTGGTTTGTTTTTATATCTCTAGTCCACTATTCATGCTGTTAATCCAAGCTGGAATAGCATTTCCTCTCCTAGCTCTTTCTTTTAGTCTTCACCATTCCTCTAAGACTAACTGAAATCCCACTGCTATCTTTTCAACCATGGTGAATTAGAATGATCTTGCCATTCTGATCATCTTAACAACATTTGTTACCCTCTTGAAGCATTTTATGGCAATTAATAACATTGTTGGAACTGTGGGGGTTTCTCTCATACTTCACCACCTGGATTTCAGGCTCCTGGAGGGAAAGCAAACTTTTCTTAATACTCTGGTTCTCCTTCCCCAGCCCCTACCATCTTTGACAGAATAAAGCATGAAGCAGGCATTCTCCTGTGCTCCAAGCTTATGATGACTGAACAAATTAAACCCTCTAAAATTTATGAAGTGTTTTTCTTTACTCTGACAGCATAAACTGTCAACCTCCAGGACTGTTTATGCACACACTGACGTGTTTTTCATGGGAAGCATTACTACGCCCGTGTACAAATGAAGAAATGATCATTACTGGTCCACAGAAACTGACGTGATGTCAAATATAAGGTTGATACCTATAAAAGTGTTTTTCTTAATAAAAGTATTTTCCATATAGATTCAATTCCCACACGTTTGTAGAACAGGAAGGGGAGGTGTAGTAAAAACAGTTCCTAATCTGTCAGTATCTAACTTAAAAATGACCCACACGTGTGATACGACAGCTGAAGCCCTGTTTCCCATCCTAACCCACTGTGGGGAGGATCAGGAGAGCAAGGGTTCCTGGTCCTCAATATACAAGATACGAGAGCATCAGCAACCTACAGGCAAATGTCTCTTATGCAAATTTTGAAAACCATAAAGCTAGTGGCATGTGAGTATCGAGTATCAAGTGCATTGAGACACTGCCACAGCCCAAGCCCAGGCCGGGTCCTGTTCTGCCCCTGGGGCATGCGAGATGTGCTTTCACATGTAAAGCTAGAATTTCTCCACATAACAGTGTTATACAGGATGGTTCCCTGTAGTTAAAGTAGTACAGGTATTGATGAGTTAAATTGTCTTGGGAGGGCTGGCTGAGAACCTAACCACTATTTATAACATTGTTTTTGTGGAAAAATGCTTTCTGCATTCCAAACAACAGAATTAGACATGAACTTTTGGAAAACGGTTTATTTCTTTGGTTGGGAACTGACTGTATCTTGTTAATTACACTATTTTCCTAGGATAAGATGGCAGAACGGACATGTGCCAGGAGTGCATAAGAGGAATGAATAGTTGCCGTGAATACGAACCATATGTGTCTATAAGGATAAAAGACTGCTCGGATGATGGGAGGAAAATCCAGGCATATTCTTAATTTACTGAACAAATATTTACTGAGCACTAGTAAGGCCATGCTGGATGCTGTGAGAGACAAAAACAAGTCAGACAAGAGGTTTGATTTTATAGTCCTTACAACCAAGGATGGGAGCTAAGACAAACATAAACACATGTAATAAAGCTGCACAGTAAAATGTGCTATCTTAGTGACAAAAACAAAATGTAAGATAAAGTCAGCAGCCGGAGGCGAGCTAGTACCTCCAGTTGGAGCAGTCAGGGAAAGCTTCCTGGAGGAACTGGCACTGCGTTGAGCCTTGAGAGTGTGCACAAGATTAGAAATGGCACAGACAACAGTAAGGGAGGAGCAGGGAACATCACAGAAAAACATAAAGAAAAAAAAGTACAAGACATAGATGTGAAGAACAATGAGAATTTAGAGAGTAGCAAATAGTCCAGTTGGCTAAAGTGAGGGATTTTTTTAGGAGCTGGGCAGAGGGCTTTGAATGCCCGGCAAAGTGGCATGGATTCCATCTAAGAGTGAGTGGGGAGCGATTAAAAGGTTTTAATATTACAGGAGTAATTCTATATGCAGATCTATCTGGCAGCAGAATACAGAATGAAGGAAGAGAGAATGAAGACAGAAGACCATTAGGAGATAATTCTAATAGTCAAGGTTGGTTAAGATGCCTTTTCAAAGCTAAGTGCTTGAATACATACTTAAACATTTAAGGTTCAAGTGTTAGTTAATGGCAAAATATCTCCCTTTAATGACCAAGAATGCATAAATCATTTAGAAAAATCATATAAAGACTCAAACACCTGAAAAACAAAATATTAGTTACAATGGAAAAACCATTTTAAAAACATTAAGTTTGGCACATAGTCGAGACTTGATGACTAGACCTGATACAAAATAAAGGATTACTCTGAGGTGTTAAGTCTCGTTTTAAAATTAATTCCATGAATTTAAACATTATATTTTTAATAAGAACATGAAATTTAATAGGAAATCATCTTTCCACTATTTTCCAAGACGTGTGACCCAATATACAAGGTGACTATAAGATATTCTGAGAAATCAGAGGGTTGAGAGAGTCAAAGGGAGTGGACTTAATTCCTTACATTCTAAATCAGTCTTAAGCTGATGCTAAGATGGATGCGAGCAAACTTACTTGAAGTGATTTGAGTTGGCAAATGTCTTCTAAACTTCAAATTTTCAGTACTGGATGAGACATGGCATTCATCTTTCTCTGAAAACAAATTTAATGGAAATAATGAAATTTGAAGAAATGATAGGTAGTTTATAGAAGCCAATTAGATGAAACCTCAAAGATCATAGAAGAGTTATATGAAGTCCTATAAAATTAACATTTACTTATACTATATATAATTTAAGGACTTAAGATAAAAATCTCAAGCTACGCTCAAAGACTTCTAAACTAGGAGATATGATACATTCCCTTCACATATTTTTATGTCAACTTCCTAAAAATTCGGGAAAATACATTGTTAGATACTTAGCCTGATTTATACTGAATTACATATTTAAAATTTAGCCAACAATCAAGTCCTATTCAATACTAGAGCAGGGAGAGATGAAATTGAATAAGACATATTACTTCTATCCTCAGGAAGCCCACAAACCACCAGAGGAGACAGACAAATATGGATAACTTAGTATCAAAGCGGATATAGTACAAGTAAGTGCTGCAAGTTATACAGGGGCTATGGGATTTTGGAGAGGGTTAATTATGACAGGGAATGTGTGGGAAGGCTCTGTGTTATGGACTGAATTGTGTCCCCCACCTCCTAAAATTCAAGTGTAGAAGCCCTAACAAACAGTACCTCAGAATGTCACTGTATTTGGAGATAAGACCCTTAAAGAGGTGATTAAGTTAAAATGAAGCCTTTCTGGTGAGCCCTATCCAATCTGACTGGTGTCCTTATCAGAAGAGATTAGGACACAAGAGAGACAGCAGGGATGTGTGCACACAGTGGAAAGACCATGTGAGGATACATGGCAAGGAGCTGGCCATCCGCAAGCAAGGAGAGATGCCTCAGAAGAAATCAAACCTGTGGACACCTTGATCTTGGACCCCTAGCTTTCAAAACTAAACACATAAATCTCTGTTAAGTCACCGGGTTCGTGGTACTTTGTTATACAGTCCTAGAAAACTAACATACTCTGTAAAGATAAAACTTTAAATAGAGTTTTAAGAGATGAGACTTTTAACTATTAGACAGAGGTAGGTTTGGAAACAACATTTCAGGAAGAAATAACAATTATTTTAGGCATAGAGGCCACAAATTATAGTGTAAGCTCAAAAACAGACAATACACTTCTACAATAAGAGCACAGTTTGGGGGTAAGGAAGATAACCCGGAAAGAGGAAGATAAGGAAGGAAGGAGGGAGGGAAGGAGGGAGAAGCAGGAGACTGAGAGACCAACAGAAGGATAGGACTAGAACCTGGGCGTGAGTAAAAGGGGCTGAATACCGCACTCAGCACGTAGGATTTTATTTTACACATAAAAGGAGCCATCAAACGTTTTTCAGTAGAAAACACATTCGAATTTGTATTTTAGAAAGATGGCTCTGGTTTGGGAGTAAGAGTTACTGTGAGAAGATTCAAAAGGCAGTGAGACCTGTTTTACTGCAATTGTCAAGGTAAGAAGAAACCAAGGCAGTTGCAATGAAAGCAAAAAGCTAAAAATTCACTGGAGACACGCTTGAAAATAAGAATCAGAATAACCACCCCATCAGTTATGCAAGACCGAAAACTGGAACAATTATCACCATTCATTTATACAGTTACAAATGTCAACTGTCTTGGGCCTCAACAGACCTTCCTTTTCAATCACGACCATGTGTTGTGCACATCTCCATTACCTTAAGAAATCAATCAATCCAAAGACTCACCTCACCTCTGACATCTTACCCTAGAACTTCAGAGCTCAACCTATAATCAAGAAAAACCCTTAAACTCATTTCCTCAAAGGACACACTTCGTTTGTGTGATCTCTCTTGCTGCAGCAAGTTATTTAAGAAGGGGGTTTTCTATAAAAAAATTGATATCCATCAGTAAAGTCAAGGAAGAAAAGCAGAAGGAGGAAGCACCCTGTCCTACCTTTTCAGGGCAGAAGGAAAACTAAGAACTTAACAATCATCGGTGACCTTAGAAAGAAATTTCAGGAAAGCAATAAAAGAGAACAAAAACTTCAAATAATTGTGTGATTAAAGAAAAAGGAGAAATGGAATTAACTGGTACATTTTGCTCTTCTAAGAAGCCTGGCATAGTTTGAAGGTGAAACTGAATCTAACAATATTTTTTTGTTGTTGTTATTGTTTTTCATTTTTAGAATGCTAGTAAAAGGGAGATAGGCAGAGGGAGAGTGGTAAATAACGGAGCAAATTCAGGAGATAATGGGAACAAGAACTGTGGTAGAGTTAGCCATATTGAGGAGGAGAAACAGTTCTCTATGATTAGAAATGGAGGAAAAGATGGGTGATGGATATAAATAAAAATTGTGTGTCATGGGGTAAAGTTGAAGGAGTTCAGATCCAATGGTAAGGCCATCTATTAAGATAGAGATGGAGAAAGAGGGAGGGAAGGACGGAGAGATGGAACGAGTATATGAATGAAGGGATATCTGAATTGAGGAATTTGAGAGCAAAGTATTGCCAGAGAAGAGGAGAAAGGAAAAGAGAGGGGGCTTTTAGTATTTGAGGTCTTGGAATGATTTGATTGATAGAACTGGGTATCAGAAAGTCAAAAACATGACTTACGAGAAACGGATTATAATGACACGGTGTGGAGTGGAGAGTTTCAAGTCTGATGCTGACTGACATAACTGAGGAAGTTGTAGCAATGTTCTAAAGTCACCCAATAACAAGACTTAGAAAGGGGGATGGCAGCATAAGTTAGAAGAGAAGGAGTGGATGAGCACTGAGCACTGAACTGACAGTGGAGAGCAAAGGAACACATCAACTGTCCCTTAAAATCCAGATAGAAAAGTTGAATACTTTTTCTTGAGATGGCTGTCGGGGGGAAAAAAATGGCACTGTCTACAAAAGCCAGGTTTAAATTTCTGGGGAAGACAGGAAAGAAGAGTTCTGGGGAAAGATCACAGTTATAAAAACTTGTTCAAAATAGAGGGTCCCGATGACATGAGGAACCTTTGGACATAGGTCAGCAGCGAAACAATGGGTTCCATCTGAGCAGAGTAGGTCTGACTCCTAGGAAAAGGGGAGAGTAAAGTGTAGGGCTTCATCCAGGTTGGTAGGTGACAAAACACCATTCTCTCTCTGCCTTATCTGTTTGGTGAGATAAGGCAAAAGTCTGACCATGTATGCCACCAGTTTCTCACTTTCTCTTAGAACTTGCTTTCCCAAACCCACATATATTCGCCTCCCATCCACATGGTAAACTCAACATGGCAATTTAAGTCAATGCAATTTGAAGGGATAGAAAACTAGATGCAGCTCTAAGCACACTCATTTACCCCGTTTCCCCACAGATGAAGTTGACATTTTTACTCTAACTTATGTCTACTTCTTAAAGGGTTCAGAAGTTAGAAGAAGAAAAATATGGCATAATTGGTCCCCTTAAACTCCAACAAAAGGGATGCAAAAAAAATACATTGAAATCAATCTGAAAGAAACTATATGGAAAGTGGGTTGAGTGTAGACTTGACAGCCACAGAGAAGTTTTAAATTTCCTAAAAACATTTAAAGACCTAATACTGAGACCTAATTCAATTGAAGAATACTATTAGAGGTGGGGTGATTACTAATTATGGATTCTATGTCTTTAGAAGATATAGCACTATTCAGAATTTTTACTTCATTTTGTGTCATTTTGGTAAGTTGTATTTTTAAAGGAATCTGTCCATTTTATATAAGCTGTCGAATGTATTGACATAAAGTTTTTTGTAAGATTTTCTTATTGTTCAGATATTTCTTGGATCTTCAACAATAGTTCCTTTTTATACCTATATTAATTTAAGCTTTCTCTTTTTTCTTAGTAGGGATTTATCAATTTTGTTAATCTTTTCAAAGAAAACTATATTACTTTTTTTTCTATTTTATGTCTTCTTTATTATTTTCTTCCTTTCAGTTTATTTGAATTTAATTTGAATTTCTTCTACATTTTTGAGATGGAAGCTTTCAATCTTACTTTTAAAAATAATGCATTTAAAACTATACAATTCTCTCTAATCATTACTTTAACTGTCTCATAAGTTTTGATACTGATTCACTTTAAAATATTTTCTAATTGTGGTTGTATTTCTTTTATGACCCATAGATCAATTAAAAGTGTGTTGCTTATTTTCCAAGTAAATTGAGGGTTTAAACATCTTTCTGTTATTTATTTCTACTTTAATTCCACTCTGGAGCATATATGTATGATTTCAATCCTTTGCAATTTGTTGAGACTTGCTCTTTGGCTCAGCACATGTTCTATTTTGGTGAAGTTCTATGTGCACTTGAAAAGAATGTGCATTCTGCAGTTATATTCTGTGATATAACATTGACAACAATAGGTCAAGAGGTCAAGTTGATTCATAGTATTATTTAAATAGTCTATAACCTTACTTATTTTGAAAAATATGCTTATTATGTAGTGGGTGAAAGAAGGTTGTTAAATTTTCCAACTATCAAAGTGATTTGTTTATTTTTCTTTTTTGTCCTATCAATTTTAGCTCTATATATTTTGAAGTTACTTTGTTAACATAAATTTAGAACTGTTCTGTCTTTTTATTGAATTGACCCTTTTATCATTATATATGTTCCTTTATCTCTCATAATATTTCTTGCTTTACCGTCTACTTTGTCTGATATTAATATTTCAGATTTCTTTTAGTTAGTGTTTGCACAGTGTACCTTTTCTTTCCTTTATGTAATACAGCTTGTGCAAACTATATATACTTGAGTCTTTTTTTAAATCTAGTCCAAAATTTTTAGAGTAAGTCCATTTACATGTAATTACTAATATTTAAGAATACCTTCCTGTTACTGGTTTTCTATACATTTCATCTGTACTTTTTTCTTCTTTTATTCCTCTGTGTTTAATTTTTTATTATTCCATTTTATCTCTTGTAGCTTTTGTTTAAACATTTTTGTGATTTTAAGCAATTATCCTATACTTTCTTGACTTATTACAGTTGACTTTTATCACTTCCTGAGCAAAACAATCAGTTTAAATCCATTTACATCTACACAACCTTTGTTCTATTGTGTTCATATATTTTGTTTCTATATGTTTTAAGCCCCACTAAACACTGTTATTGTTGCTTTAAATAGTCAGAAATATTTCAAATTTGCTCACATATTGTGTTTTCCTATATTCTTCATTTTTTCCTAAGGTTCTATGTTTCCATTTGGTATCATTTTTTTCTTCAGACTGAATAACTTCTGTTAGTATTATTGTTCTATAGGTCTACTTGTGATATAATCTCCCACCTTTATCCAAAAATATCTTTATTTTGCCTTCATTTAAAAAAAAAATATTTTCGCTGGGTACACTGTTTCAGGTTGTCAGTATTTTTTCCTTTCTGCACTAAAAATGTAAGGATGTCATTCCACTGTGTTCTGATTTTAATAATTTTCATAGAACAGTCAGCCATCAGTCTCATTGTTGTTCCTTTGAAGTAGTGTGGTTTATTTCCTTTTGGCTATTTTAAGATTTTCGCTTTATATAGCTTGTTTTCACAAGTTTCACTATGTTGTATGTAGGTATGGTTTTCTTTATATTAATCTTACTTGGGGTTCATTCAGTTTCCTGTGCTTCTTGAGTCTGTGGATTGCTATTTTTTTTATCAGTTTGAAAAATCCTTGGTCACTATCTTCAAATATTGCTTTTGCTTATTATCTCTTCCTGGGATTCAAATTAGACGAAATGATTGAATCCCATGTGTCTCATTCTATTTTGTTCTCTCCATTCCTTTTTCTTTCTGTGCTTTAGCTTGTCATTGTTCCACTGAACTGTCCTTGAATTCACTACTTCTAGTTATTTGTTTTTGCTGAGCTTACTTTGCTATTAAACTTAAATCTTAAATTCAGATATCATATTTTCAGCTCTAGAGTACCCATTTGATTATTTTTTTTATAGATCCCAACTTTCTGTTCATATCCTTCATCTTTTCATCGATTATGTTAACCTCTTCCTTTATTTCCCATAACATAACAATCCTTGTTATAAAAAAATCCTTGTTTGGTAACTCCTAGATCTGGATTATTGATGAATCTGCTTCTATTGTTTGTTCTTCTTTGGACACACTTTTTTTTTCTGACTTTTCGTATATCATATAACTTTTTAGTGTATTCTTAATATTGTGACTGGAACCATAAAACTGTGGTTGATATCACTTTTCTCCCATTGAGGGCCCATTCTTTCTTCTATGAGACAGGTAGAGTGAGAAGCTGATCACTTCAATCTCATCAACTTATTTCTGGTATAAAATGTCTCAAGGGTGAACTCAATTGTGTATTTATTGCAGCTGCATCATACACCCAGCCATGGAGCCTGCCTGCTAATCACTGCAAGACTGCAGAAGTCTTCACTATATAATTCCAGCTCAACTTCCCAGCCTCCGGAACTGCCCTAAAGCTTAGCAAACAACCAATGGGGAAAACTAGCTGTGTGTCTGAGGACTCTGGGTTCAAGTTCACCACACCAGACTATAAAAACCATCAAAACTCTAATTGGTTTCGCTTTCCTCTAGTAGAGTCTCACTTCCATAGCAAGCTTGATATTTAGCAAGTGTCCATTCTGGCCAAATACACTTGGGAAAGATGATTGCTAGCAATCTCAGCTCATATCGGCTCTTCTATTTCTGGAATTTCAGTTCATTTAGTGCTCTCTGCTTTCTTATCTATTCAGCCACCCTATGTCTTTTGATTGGAACATTTAATCCATTTAGATTTAAAGGAACTTTTCATAGGTATGTAGTTATTGTCATTTTATTATTCCTATTGTTTTTATCTTTTTTTCTTCTTTTTAAAGAAGTCCCTTTGACATTTCTTGTAGTATTGGTTTGGTGGTGATGAACTCCTTTAGCTTTCCATTGTCTGGGAAGCTCTTTTAGCTCTCTTTCAATTCTAAATAATAGCTTTGCTGGGTGGAGTAATCTTGGTTGTAGGTCCTTGCTTTTCATCACTGTGAACATTTTGTGCAAATCCCTTCTGGCCTGTAAAGTTTCTGTTGAGAAATCAGCTGAGAGTCTTACAGGAGCTCCCTTGTAGGTAACTAACTGCTTTTCTCTTGCTGCTTTTAAGACTATTTGTCTTTAACCTTTACCATTTTATGATGTGTTTTGGTATGGGCCTCTTTGGGGTCATGTTGTTTGGTTTGTTTGGGACTGTCTGTGCTTTCTGGGATTGTATGTCTATTTCCTTGGCGAGATTAGGGAAGTCTTACGACATTATTTCTTCAAATAGGTTTTCAATCCCTTGATCGCTCTCTTCTCCTGGTCCCCCTAAGATGTGAACGTTGGGACACTTGATGTTGTCCCAGAGGCCCCTTAAACTATCCTCATTTTCTTTTTGCTGTTCTGATTGGGTTTCTTTCTGCCACCTTATCTTCCAAATCATGGATTCGATCCTCTGCTTCATCTAATCTACTATTTATCCCCCCTAATTCTTTCAGTTATTGTATTCTTGATTTCAGACTGGTTCTTTATGTTTCCTATCTCCATTTTTATGTTTCCCATCTCTTTGCTGAAGTTCTCACCGAGCTGGCTGAGCACCCTTATAACGTGTGTTTTGAACTGTGCATCTCTGGTGGTTTGCTTGTTGACATTTTGTTTAATTCTTTTTCTGGAGTTTTCTTCTGTTCATTTGGGACATGTTTCTTTGTCTCATAAATGTGGCTGCCTGTGTGTCTTTCTGTGTATGAGGCAGAGCTGTTCTGTCTTCCAGTCCTGACAAACTGACCTTCTGGAATAGGTGTCCTGCGGGACCCAGTGGCAGTTTCCCGGTCACATAAACTAGATGTTCCGGGTGCATCCCTTGTGTGGGTTATGTGTGTCCTTCTGCTGTAGTTCCGCCATGATTACTCTGGGCATGTCAATGGGAGGGGATGAGCCTCAGGATGACTGGCTGCCAGGACTGGCTGTGACTACAGTGGAGGAGCTGTTGTGCTGGGGGGTTGATCCCATGGAGCAGGATTTGCTTTTGCGGGGCTTTGGTGCCTTCTGAGTCCACTCTTGGGCATGTCGTTTGTGGAGGTGGTTGGGAGGTGCTCTGCTGTGGACTGAAGCTACCCATTGGGTGTGCTGGAGATAGGAAACATGGGGCCTGTGTGGGGGGCTCAGGTGCAGTTCAGAGGTAGCTAGCTGCTACTTTGCCCTGGCTGGGGCCAGTTGGTATGAGCTACAAAGTAATTTGCAGATGGTTGCCACATATGCTGGTCTTGGAGTTGCCTGGGAGAGACCAAGCTGCAAATCAAGCCTGGTTGCAAATCAAAGCAGGCTTGGGGCTGCTTAGCAAGAGGTACGGGGCACGCTGAGACCAGATGCTGTTTGTACGGGGTTTATGAACCACTGAGAGATTTTAGAAAAGTCCATAGCAGCACAAGCCAAGGCAGGCCATTTGTATGGAAAAGCCAAAAGAAGTGGCTTCGGTGGCCCCACAAGTTGGGTGGGGAAGAGTCTCAGGAATCACCAGTGGAGGACAATGTTAGCCAGGTTGGTGGAGACTCCAGCTTGGAGCCTGCCTGCATCTGCAGGCTGGGTGAGTGGAGGACTAAACAAAGAAACAATAACTTCTGCCAGCACTTCTTTCTGGGAGAAAACCTGCCCTTCCAGCACTTGCCCTGAAGCCAGACAATTCAGTTCTGTCCTACATGCCCCTGGCACCTTTCCCGCTGCTGCCCCAGAGCTGGAGCTGAGTGGGTCCTTCAGTGAGTAAGTCCATGGACCCTGGAAGAGGAATGCCTGAGACTCCAGCAGCTCTTTGTCTCACTCAGCCACAATGCCCACTGACTTTCACAGCCAGAAGTCAAGCAGAACTCTCTTTCTGGCACTGGAACCTTGGGTTGAGGCGAGTGGTATGGGGCCGGGACCCCTCACTCTTCACGGGAGACTTCTGCAGCTGAAATATCCCTCACAGTTTTTAAGTACCACACATGGGTGTGGGGCTAGCTGTTTCTGCATCTCCGCCCCTCCTACCAGTCTCAATGTGACTTCTTTTGTATATTCTTAGTTATAGGATTTCTGTTCAATTAGTCCTCAGGCAGTTCTCAATGATGGTTGTTTTGTAGTTTAGCTGTAATTTTGATGTGGCTGTGAGAGGAGGTGAGCACAGCATTTCCCTACTCCACCATCTCCCCAGAAGTCCCCGGCTTACCTGCTTCAAGAATTTTGAAGCTCTATTACTGGGCTCACAGACATTTATGATTATGCCTTTTTGATTGATTCTTTTATCATTATGAAATCTCTCATTAATCAATAATCGCTAATAAAATTCCATTCTGAAACCTAGTTTGTTGGATATTAAGGTAGCCACTCCAGTTTTCTCTTTTTTTCACCCCATTCATTTCTTTTGCCCTCCTGCCACCACCATTCTCATGTAATATTTTATTTTATTTTTAAAAGATTTTTATTAAAAATATAGCTAACATACAACATTATATTAGTTTCAGCGGTCCACCATAGTTATTCAACATTTATATAACTCAAGAAGTGATCCCCCTGATAAGTCCAGCAATCATCTGACACCATACCATGCTAACACAGTATTATTGACTATATATGACTTATGCCATATTTACATCCCCAAAACTTACTTGTTTTATACCTAGAAATCTGGAGATCTTATTCCCCTTCACCTTTTCCCACCTATTTTACATTTTCAATTACAGGTGACAGTCAATATTATTTTATATTAATTTTAGGTGTACAGCATAGTGGTTAGACATTCGTACAATTTAAGAAGTGACCCCCCCTGACTAGTCTAGTACCCACCTGGCACTATACATAGTTATTTCCATATCATTGACTATATTCACCATGCATTCTTTTCAACACCATGACTATGTTGTTACTATCAATTTGTACTTCCTAATGCCTTCATCTTTTTCACCCTGCCCTCCAACCTCCTCCCATCTATCATCCCAAGAAATCTAGTACCCATCTGACACCATACATAATTATTACAATATTATTGACTATATTCCTTATGCTATACTCTACATATCCATAACTACTTTTTAACAACCAATTTGTATTTCTTAATCCCTTCCCTTTTTTTCACCCACACTCCCAACCCCTCTCCCATCTGGCAACCATGAAAATGTTTTCTGTATCTAGAGTTTGTTTCTGTATTTTATTTTGCTATTTATATTCTATATGTAAGTATAATCACATTGCCTCTGTTTTTCTCTGTCTGATATTCCACTGAACACAAGGCCCTCCAGGCCATTCATGCCACCACATATGGCAAGAACCCATTCCCTTCCCTGGTCGAGCAATATATATATTCATACATATGTTTACATATTATATATATCCTACTCTTTATCCATTCTCCCTTCAACAGACACCCAGGCTACCTCCACATCTTGGCCATTGTAAACAATGCTGTAATAAACATATGGATGTACACATCATTTTGAAGTAGAGTTTTGGGTTTTTTTGGAATAAATACCCATAAATGGGATTAATAGTTCTTTGTCTCTTATTATAACCTTTGTTTTAAAGAATATTTTGTCTGGTATAAGTATTGCTACCCCAGCACATTTTTTAATTTCCATTTTCATGAAATATTTTTTCCACCCCTTTACTTTCTATCTGTGTGTGTCTTTCAATCTGAAGTGAGTCTCTGGTAAGCAGCATATGTAAGGGTTTTGTTTTATTATCATTCAGCTCTCCCATGTCTTTTGATTAAAGTATGTAATCCATTTACATTGAAAGTAACTGTTGTTAGATACGTAGCTATTTTCATTTAATTATTCATAATTTTTTTTCTTTTTCTGTCTTAAAGAAATCCCTCTCACATTCCTTGTAACACTCATTTGGTGGTGATGAATTCCTTCAGCTTTTTCTTGTCTAGGAAACTTTATCTGTCTTTCAATTTGAAAAGATAGCCTTGTGGGTTACAGTGACCTTGGTTGTAAGTCATTGCTTTCATCACATTGAATATTTCCTGCCAATCTCTTTTGGTCTGCAAAGTTTCTGCTGAGAAATCAGCTGACAATCTCATGGTAACTCCCTCATTAAGGTACTAGTTGCCTTTCTCTTGCTGCTTTTAAGATTCTTTGTCTTTAACCTTTGCCATTTTAATCATAATGTGTCTTGGTGACGGCCTGTTTGGGTTCCTCTTGAGACTCCCTGAGCTTCTTGGGCTTGTATTTCTATTTCCTTCACCAGGTAATGGAAGTTTTACATCATTATTTCTTCAAATAACTTCTCAATCCCTTGCTCGCTCACTTCTCTTTCTGGTACCCCTATGATGTGAACGTTGTTATGCTTCATGTTATCCCAGAGGTCTCTAGAAATGTCCTCATTTTTTTTTCATTGCTTTTTCTGTTTGCTGTTCTGCTTGGGTGTTTTCACCTACCTTTTCTTCCAAATCTCTGATTCGATCCTCTGCTTCATCCAGTCTGCTGGTGATTCTTTCTAGTGCGTTCTTCATTTCAGTTATTGTATTCTTCACTTCTGACTGGTTCTTTTTTTCTGGTTTCTATGTCCTTTTTTATGCTTGCCACTCTGTTGAAATTCTAAGTGTCTTGAGCATCTTTATAATCATTGTTTTGAACTCTGTATCTGGTAGGTTGCTTGCCTCCATTTTGTTTAGTTTTTTCTCTGGAGTTTTCTCCTGTTCTTTCATTTGGGGAAATATTTCTTTATTTCCTCATTTTGGCTGCATCTCTGTGTTTCTTTCTATGTATTAGATAGATCTGCTATGTCTCCCAATCTTGGCTAGGTGGCCTTATGTAGTAGGTGTGCTGGTACAGACACCCTGGTCACCTACTCCAGGTGCTCCATGAGTGTCCCTTCTGTGGGTTGTGTGCACCCTCCTATTATATGCGTAGCTTAGCCTTAATTGCTATTGGTAAGTCAGTGCATGGGATTGCTTCTCAGACTGATTGTCTGTTGGGTTTGGCCATGTCCACAGCTTACAGGCTGCTGTGAGGGTGTCTAACCCCACTGAGTGGGATTTGCTCCAGAAGCCTCTAGTGTCTATTAAGGGGTGCTGCTTGTAGGGTTAATTGGGCAGTGCTCTGCTGTGGTCTAAAGCCAACCTCCAAGTTTATGGTTCTGGACCCTCTTGGAAGGGGCTCTGGTGCATGTCCAGGTCAGTCACTACCTGTGACCAGCCGGTCACTGGTAGGAGCTACAAAGCGCTCCACAGTTGTCCGCTGCCTGTGCTAAACCTGGAGGCACATGGGAAAAGCCACACTATGAAGCTATTGTGTTTCCCCGAAAACAAGACCTAACTGGACCATCAGCTCTAATGCATCTTTTGGAGCAAAAATTAGTATGACCCAGTCTTTTATATTATATTATATTATATTATATTATATTATATTACATTACATTACATTACATTACAGACCCAGTCTTATATTAAAATAAGACCGGGTCTTATATTAATTTTTGCCCAAAAAGACTCATTAGAGCTGATGATGCGGCTAGGTCTTATTTTCGGGGAAACACAGTAGGATATCTGCCACCAGTACCAGGCCTAGGGTAGCTCTGCAAAATGCCAGGACACCCTGATGCCTGCTGTCCACTGCCATCTCCCTTAATGTTCAGCCACTGTTAAAGCCTCGTGCGGTATGCAAGTTGGGTGAGGCAGGCTCTCAGAGTCTCTAGAGTGGGAAGAGTTGTGGTCGCCAGGTTAATGTAGATTCTGGTGTGGTGTTAGAGCTGAGCCTGGTGCTACTTAGTGAAAGTCTCAGAGCACAGTGAGGCCAGTTGTTGCTCACCTGGAGCACACAGATTATGATAGTTTTTCAAGAAAGAGTGGATTATGGGCGGATTTGGCTGTTCACCGAGAAAGTGCCTCAGGCATTGGGGAAGTTGGGTAGGGCAGGGTCCCAGCAGAGCCCACCAGACCAATTCAGATTCAGATTTGGCCATGTGGGGCCAACACAGCAAAGATGGTGTGTGCCGGCCAGCTGCACAGGAACAAGACCCCACACAAGGAAAATGGTGACTGTCCTCCAGCCTTCGCTCCACAGCCACAAACCTCAATCTGTCCCCCGTATTCTGCCAATGTCCCCCGAGTCACTGTCTCTCCACTGGAGCCCAGGGTGAGTGCTTGCAAGTGAGTCTGTGTGTGGGCCCTTTAAAAGGACATCTGAAGCCTACCCTCTCATCTGGATGGTCGGAATCCACACTGTTTTTCATAGCCACGTTGTGGGGGCTCCTCTTCCTGGCAGCAGTACTCTGGTCTGGGGAGCCTGGGTCCTTCAGTCCTGTGGGGAAAACCTTTGCGGCTAGATATCCCTCCTGATTCTCAACCGCCACATGGAGGTATTGGGCCAGTCTGTTAGATATCTCCTCCCCTCCTACCAGTCTCTATGTGGCTTCTTCTTTATATTCTCAGTTATAAAACTTTTGCTCAGTTAGACTTCAGATGGTTCTCCAAGTTGATAGTTCTATAATTTAGCTGTAATTTTAATGTGTTCACAGAAGGAAGCAGACACAGAGTTTGTGTACTCCACCATCTTGGATTTCTCACCACTCTATTTCTCTTAATGATTAGTGTTTGCAAGGTATATCTTTTTTAATCCTTTTACTTTTAACCTGTGTGTTCATATTTGAAGAGGATTTCTTATAGACAGTACGTAGCTAGTAGGTCTTGGTTTTTTATCTAGGCTGATAATCTCTGCTATTAGAGAATTTAGACCATTTACAGTTAATATAATCATGTGTATGGTTAAATTTGAATTAACCATCTTATTTTCTATTTGTTCCTATCTGTTCTTTGTTTTCTCTTTATTTCTTGACTTGGATTGAATTTTTAAATTTATTTTTTATTTTTTGTACTTCATTTTATCTCCAACATTGGCTTATTAGATATACCTATTTCTTTTGCAGTTTTGGTGATTGCTTTGGTGTTTAAAATATAGACCCTTAACATCACAATCTAACTTCTAATAGTATCATGCCATTTCATATACAACATAAGAATTTTACAGTGGAATATATTTATTTCCTCCCTGCTGTCTTTTGTGCTATTGTCATCAGTCTAACTATGATAAAACTCATATTGAAGAATCTAGGTGTTGGCACTCCCAGCTAAGATTAGCTTTTAGTGATCCTTGTCAAAGTACCAGAAATGTGAGTAAAGCTGTATTGGACAGTCCAAACCAGCCCATTCTCCAGATGAATGTCAGCAACTAACCTCAGCTGATGCTACAGAGAACAATAACCACTCTCTGAGCCTGCCCTTTTCACTGACCCACAAATTGTGAATTACAATAAAATGGTTGTTGTTTTAAGATGATAAGTTTTTTATGTAATTTGTTACAGAATTACATAAACATAACACATTCTGGCACATCGAAGTGGGGTTCTGTAATAAAAATCTTAAAACATGTGGCACTGGCTTTGGGACCAGGTGGTAAGCAGAAGCTGGAAGAGCCTCAAGAAGACTGCCAATGACAGCTTGAAGGACATTAGTAAAAATGTTAACAGATGGAGAAATGACAACTCCTCTTACACAGTGGTGGAAAGTTTACTGTTTGCAACAGTATTCCTTGCATAACATAGAAAAGAGAAAATGTGTCCAATACAGTTGTAGATTTGGCTAAGGAGATTTCTAGGCAGAATGTTAAAAGTGTTGTAGTCTTCTTTACCCATGTATGATGAGACATGCACAGAGGAAAATGAGCTAATAGAAGAACTGTTTCATGCTCAAGCAGAATTCAGAGTAAATATAAAGGAGCCAGATATTGCTCTTTTAAAAAAGAAAACAGTTTCTCATCCCCTTTCTCTACACACAACACCACATCTAGGGCTCTATCAATAAAGCATGGTTTCATGATAAAAATCTCTAGAGTATGGCTGTAAAACACTGTTGGTGAGACTGCAAAACTAAAGTATTATCTAGTAAAGTTCTAAGAGTTTTAAGAGTGTGCCTCTTAGACTCTTCTAGATAAAACACCTCTAAGGAATCTTGAGGGTGTGCCTTTTGGACTCTTTCAAACAGGAAAGCTTCTAAGAGACTTATGGGTATTGTCTTGTAATACCTTCTCTCAGTCTGAAGTAGGGGGAAAAATGCTTTTCTCAAAAACAAATACGGGTATGGCTTCTGTCTAATGGAGTGTATTTCATTTTGATACACAGGCATCTGACCAAGTCTTTAAAAGAATTATGTCAGATTGGACTGAAAGGAGCAGAGAGACCACAAAATTAAAAGAGGCTTTCGGACTTTTAATCTTCTATAAGCAGGAAACAAGGCAGGAAAAGCTCCCCAGTTGAAAACATGAACCATTTCTCATAGAAAAAGAAGGATGACTCAGAATTGATAAGGTGAAGCCAGGAGCTATGAATAATCACTGCCAGGGAGTAGGAATGGCCCTAATGAAGGAACTGACAACATGATAATTTCAAAATTATTACAGAGCAGTAAAAGCTATGTGCCTAGTTCTCTATTTTTGAATGAAAGTGTTTACTGCAGTTATTCTATGCCTGCTTCTCCATTGTATGTTGACTAAATAATTAGTCTCTTGAGAGGAACTGTACTGTGTAGCTTCCTACATATCTGGACCTCATTTAAATGACAAGATCCTGGACCTTAACTTTGAAGCTAAAGCCATTGTTGGATGAGAATTTTGGATATCTTGGAAGGTGGTTAATGTATTTTGAATAGAGGAGGAATGTGAACCATTTGTGGCCAGAGGTGGACTGTGGTAGACTAAGATGGTCACAGATTCTCTAATACCTCTTCCATTAGAAGGTCATGCCCATGTTCCCTCTCATGGAAACTGGGAGGGTTCTGGGACTGCTTTGTCCAACATAACATAGTAGAAATGATGTGGTGCCAGTTTCCAATTTTAGGCCTAAGACATTGGCATCTGCCACTTCCCATCTCCTGGAAAATTCTCTCTAGAAGCCCCAAGACTAAGTATTAGAAGTCTGACTACCCTGATACTACCATATTGCAAAGGTCACGTGAACCTAGTTTTCCACCTTTGCCCAGGAACCATATACGTATATGTGTAAAGATATCTTGTATCCTCCAGAGCACTCCCTCCACCAGTTGAATACCATCCAGTGATCTCATTCAATGCAACATAGAACAGAAATATCACTCAGCTGAGACCTGCCTTAATTCCCAATCCACAGAATCATGAGCTATATAAAGCAGTTGTTTGAAATCACTTCAATGTTGGGGAAATTTATTATGTAATAATACATTACTACAACAATTTTTGTAAGTTATCTTTTTTTAAGTTGCTGCAGGGGCCACACTGCCCTGTCACCACTTTCTACAACCCAATTGTAAGCAGTAGCCTAAACCTATATATAATTCAGAAGTAACTTGAATAGTTCATTACAAGGTAAAACTATTTCTTAGAGATAAAAAGACCAACTTTCTCAGAAATATTATAAAACAAACTACTTTTTGAACACAGGAAGCTTCAATTAAGTTATTATAACTAAAACCAACCATTTTCTTATTAAATATCATACATACATAATTAAGCCAAAAGATTCATGCTCAGGTTTAGTGCATTTAATAGATTGTTACTTAGATGCTTTCTCATGATTGAAGCAAGACCAGTATTACAAATATAGATTATTTGTGGAAGTCTAAAACAGTGATTATAAAACATAATGTAAACAAATATTGGTTTATTAAGATAAATTATGAAGTACACAATAGGTAACAGTTGTTAATGGATTTTATATATGTGTGTGTATGTGGTGTGTTGTGCATACACAGGCATATGTATATGTAATGTGGTATATGTGTGTACATGCACGCTTACATCTTTTTTAAATGGAGGGAGTGCCTGTCTGACACCAGTGTATTTACTGCAGCGTTTTAACAGTTAAATACTGGAAACAATTTAAATATACATCAATAGGAAAATAGCAAAAAAGAGGATAGAGAGACTTTAATTTTTTATTCTACATATTCTATACTTGACCTATGAATTCAATTGTTAGAAATGTTTACTATAGGCATGTAACACTTGTGGAAATTTACAACGAAAAACACACCATTACAAGCTAATGCCCATGGTCATGTTCTACTGTCTTTGGAGCCTGAATGATCCCTTGGTCTAAGCACTGGAGATAGCCAAAATTATTTCTGGGGGAGAATCACAACCTATTAGCACATATTTCTTCAGGCTGCCTCTACGGAGAGGTGGTAGAGAGTCTATTCAAATGCATTTTGTCCTCGGGCTCCCCAACTTTCCCAAGAGGATGCCAATCCTATACCCAAGCTAGCTGACAATTAAAGCAGAAGTCTCCATATCTAACCTGTAACTAAGAATAACTACACTGCTGGTACTTGTCAGGAAGCAAAAAGGCCGATCTTACCGTTACTCAGTTTTTACCAAAATCTTCTGCAGGACTGCTGCACGTCTATTTAGTCCAGCCATTCATTATTCCCAAAACTGCATGTCGGGATTAAGACATACCAACCAAAGAACAGCATTTCTGGCTTTGTCCTCTTACAGCTCTCCTGCATATTCACCCAGCAGAACTGTTTAGTAAACCGCCTTAGATGTTAAGCCACTAGACAGTACTAAAGGGAAGTTTAAAAACAGGTCTGGAGAAGAGTCTTCAGCCATGTCTTACAAGGAGGATGCCGAGGACAGAGTTGAGTATGTTGCACTATGACGAAAAGGATATATTTTTCTTTGAATTATAATTATTAGGCTTCTCCTAAAACGCTAATAGATTTTGATCTTGTGAAAACTAGAAAACACATCTCATAAGAGCTCTCATTAGAGAGTTTAGAGCAAAATTTGTGACCCAACCTCGAGCAAATATGGAGCTTTTATGAGACGCACTGTGTGTCCCACTCTTAGTCCATTTGTCCAATTTTTATCATCCTTCGGTATTTTTTTTTACATTATTGCGGTACAATTTACATACCATAAGATTTATCTGTTACAAGTATGCAGTGAAATGATATTTTAGTAAATTTACAGAGGTGTGCAATCATCACTACATTCCAGTTTTAGAACATCCTCATCTCTCTTCAAAATCCCCTTGAGTCCATATGCAACCCCCACTCCCACCCCCAAACCTGCTCTGATTTGCTCTGCCTAGACAATTCATGTGACAGGCACCAAACCATTTTTATTCTTCTGAATTTGGCTTTCTTCACTTAGCATATCCTTGACGTGCATCCTTGTTATAGCATGTGTCAGTATTTTCCTTTTTTTTTTTCCAATTGCTGAATGGTATTTAAATGTGTAGACATTCCACATTTTGTTTCTCCATTTACCAGTTGATGGACATCTGGATTGTTTCTCATTTTTATCTATTATGAATAAAGCTACTATGAACAATCACATATAAGTCTTTGCATGGATATGTTTTCATGTCTCTTGGGTAGATTCTGAGAAGTGGAATCGCTGGGTTAATTTTACAGGTCAACTTGGTTGGGCCCATTACCCAAATACTTAGTCAAACATTATTCTGGGGAAGTGTTTTTGGATGAGACTTACCATCGGTAGACTTCGAATAGAGCAGAATGCCCCCTTATCCAATTATTTGAAGACCTGAACAGAAAAAAAGGCTAACTTCTCTGAGCAAAAGGAATTCCCCAGGAGACTGCCTGTGGATTTCACCTGCAACATCAGCTCTTCCTGGTTTCCCAGCAGGCTGGCTTTGGATTTAAACTGCATTTCTTTCCTGAGACCCAGCCTGCCGGCCTCGCTTATCAGATATTGGACTTGCCCAGCCTCTACAATCACATGAGCCAATTCCCATGCTATTGGTTCTGTTTCTTCTGGAGCACCTGACTAATGCATATGGTAAGTTAGTTTAATTTTTAAAGAGATGTTCAAAGTGTTTTCCAAAATGGGGGTACCATTTTACATTCCCATCAACAATGTATGAGAGTTCCTGCTTCTCCACATCCCAGACACTAGACATTGTCTGTCTTTTTTGACTACAGGCATCCCAGTGGGTAGAGAAGTACCTCACTGTGTTTTTAATGTGTGTTTTCCTAATAACTAATGCTGTTGAGCACATTTTCATGTGCTTATTTATTAGTTGTATGTCTCTTTTTGATGAAATGTCTATTTAATTCTTTTGCTCATATTTTAACTGGGTTACTTGTTTTCTTATTATTGAGCTGTTATATGTTCTGGATACAGTCTGTTATCAGACATGATTTGCAAGTATTTTCTCTGTGGCTTGTCTTCAATTTCTTAACAGTGTCTTTTGAAGCACAAAAGTTTTTAATTTTAATGAAGTCAAGTTTATCAATTTTTTTCTCTTACGTCTCATGCTTTTGGTGCTATATCTAACAACTCTTAGCCTAATTCAAGATCATGAAGTTTCTTCTGTGCTTTCCTTTAGATGTTCTACAATGTTAGCTCTTACGTTTAGGTCCATAATTAATTTTGAATTAATTTTTGTGTATGGTTGATTTTTATGAGGAAGTTCATTTTTTTGCATATGAATACCCAATTTTCCTAGGACCCTTAGTTTAAAAGATAATCCTTTCTCTATTGAATAGTCTTAGCAGCTTTGCTAAGACAAAAAAAAATCAATGGACCAAAAATGTAAGGGTTTATTTCTGGACTCTCAATTCCTCTCTATTAATATACATGCTTATCCTTATGCCGATGCCATATTGTCTTGGTTACTGTCACTTTATAGTGACTTTTGAAAATGGGAAGTAACCAAGTCTTCCAACTTTGTTATTTTATTCATTTATTTTAAATTTTATTTTATATTATGTGTAGTAATGAATACCATCTTAAACTTTTTGAGAGAAGACAGGTATGAATAAATACAAAAATAAAATAAACTATATTTTAAAGATATTTTCAAAAGAATATATTCCTCTTTAGATTTGAAAGTGACAATAACTAATATATTCCCCTAGGAATAAGTGCAATTAATCTCCCCTCCTCCCCCCACACACATCAACAAGCATTTATTGAATGCCTACTAGATACCAGGCACAGTGTAAAGTTAGGTGCTGAAGATACAGAGACAAATAAGACACAGTTCCTCACTTAGCATATAAATGGAGACTGATGGCCTAGTGTATTGAGAGCACCAATAAAAATATGTACAAGACACAGTGGTAGCCAGGGCAAGGGAAATTAATTTTATCTAATTCTATTTATCTTACTTCATATAATAAACTTACTTCTGAAAAAATGGTTTAAATTTTTTGGGTTGTTTTTTTTCACCCCCAGCAAAGTCAGTATTAAAACACCAGAGAGGTTGGTACTTATAAAAGCTTGGAGAAAGCAATCCTTTTATAAAGTAGAGGTTCCCTCAACTAGTTAGACCTTGTAATTTGTTCTTTGTTATTAGGTTACAAAAAGAAGGTACATGGATGAAAAAATTCAAATAAAACAGAAGTAGTTACACTAAAATGTAACTCTCATTTTACCTCCCACCCACACTACTCTTCCCCCCAAGAAGTAATTTCTGTTATGCTTGGTCAACTCTTTTCTAGAGCTATAGAAGATGCAGACAGTATGAACTCTTGAAATCTTCAGACAAATCTCAAATCTTGTTTCAGATAGAAGTGTTACCCTCTTCCCCACTAAACATAACATCAGAACAGCTAGCAAGATGTTAACATTATTCTTTTTCTTTCTATAGTCCATCCTTTGCGCTAGAAAAGGTAAAGATTAAGAGAAAAATGGACATGAGCAACAGACCTAAATAATGTGTATGTATATGTAAACTTTATAGTGACACTTCCTGAAACTTGCTCTATAGGAGGTTTTTAATAAGCGTTCTTAAAAAATAAAGGAAGGAAAGTCAGAAAGAAGGGAGGGAGGGAGGCAGAGAGTGGGCATTTTCAAAGTCAAATACATTTGGAAAATACTGGGTTAAATAAAATACCAATATTCACTGAGATGCTCCTACTTTTTATAAAATTAACTAACCATCATATTTTTAAAATCATGGATCACCTAGTAACATCTTGAAAGACTCTGGATTGTCACAAAAATACAGTGGGGGAAATAAGCACTGGTTATAGTTTCCTCTTCATTATTACACTGGCAGCAAGTCATGCAGTTGAACAAATGAGGATGTTCTGAAATATGCACAGGACCACATAAATCTGCTACTGGTCAAAAGACTAAACAATAAAGTCAGCAGACTGTCTTGAGATCTATCTTTACTATGTTGGAAAAAAAAAAAACTGGTTTCGTTTTTTTGGTGTGTTGTTTTTCCTTTGTACAAGTAAAAAAATAAAACGAAACGCAGAAGTTTGGTTCTAAAATTTAACTCACTCAAGTATTTGCTTGTAGTAATAAGTAAATATAATCAAAGGGTCTCAAAATAAATTGTATCCATTTTTTTTAATTTGCTTTATAAAACCAAAAAAAATGGATTAAAGTAGTTTAGGATATTAATAACTGTTTTATTGTAGAAGAACCTTTAATAGGTTAATAAAAAAATTATTGTGAAGTTAGATTTACCTGTAGTGACTACAGCCACCTATATCTGTGCAATAAAAAAAAAAGGAAATTTGGATCTATCTCCTTATATGTTAGACTTCAAATCAAGATATAATTTAGCAGTGAGCACTGTTAAACTTGCCATTGAGGTTGGATGGGGCCTTATTACCAAAGTGTAGTCATAAATGATTAACATCTCAATATATCTTCTTCCTGTCTTCCTGCTGAAATTTTAATTGGGTGAGAAATTTGGGAGGACTTCCTACTGAAGTGCATCCTTATGCTACCTTAAAAAGCTGCTGTATGTCATCAGTGGAAGCTGTTCTGAAATTCCACTTCAGTAAAAAATAAAGAATAAATAAGTCTCCAATGGAGAAAAATCTCCACCAAATACTTAAGTTTTTTGTTGTTTCTTCACTGCTGCTGGGAATAGGACATGTGATAACTATCATATTTATAAACGTCAAATAGACTCACTCCTTTAAATCCAATCCCCAATTATTTATTTCATACCCAACTCAAGCTTCCTCTATGGAATCTCTCACCACTTTTTAATTCAAGTCAAAATGATTTCTCCCTCCCCTAAGTGACTTGATTCTTGCTCAGATCTCTCACTTAGCACATAACCGTAATCAATGTATAGTCAGTGGCTGTTTAACTTGACTACTGTACAAATCCTGCTTGTTGAGAAGTCTAGACTTTACGCGACAGGACCAGGGCCGCATACATCTTTGAAGAACCCACAATTCCAGGCACATGCTGTTGACATGAACATTCTCTAAGTATTTGTTGACTAACTGACATTACTATTCATAATGCTTTATGATGGTCCCAGGAATAATTAACCCTGGGAGGAAATATAAGAGTTTTTCCATTATGAAAAAAAAATCGGCTTATTGGTTTCAGGAAATGTTAATAGACTATCTATAACTAAAGTAACTTACGACTAAATGCCACTCTTTTCTATGACAGTAGTGTCATGGTTAGGTCAGCCAGTTGTGCATCACTTAAGGACTTGGGCACAAAATGTTGTGAGGGAATTAACTGTTTAATAACACAGAACTATGAATAGGACCTACCGTTAGAGACTAACAGGAAGGGCGAGAGTAACAGATTTAGATATGGACATAGTCACCCCCATATGGATCAATCAAGAATCTACAGCAGTAATTGGCAGTCTCATTCATTGACTCATTCAACAAACCATCACTGAAAGCTTACTGTGTGACAGACTGGTTTAGTCATTGGGGAACTAAAGGTAAATGAGAAATATCAACCATTCATGTCGGCTCTCTAGCAGATGCAAACAAAATCAATCTAAGAATGCATCTCCCCATTTCCACGCGAAACCATATTACACATGGTTAAAGTGAGATGGAAAAAAAAATATTTTACCTCATTGCTTTAAGCAATGCAAATAGTGTACTTTGGCCTAAACACCAGCACACTTAAATTATCCTAGAAACTCCTGCAAAGAGACACTGTGCTGTTTCTGTC
The DNA here is from genome assembly GCF_964194185.1 of Rhinolophus hipposideros. Lineage (NCBI taxonomy): Eukaryota > Metazoa > Chordata > Mammalia > Chiroptera > Rhinolophidae > Rhinolophus > Rhinolophus hipposideros. The sequence goes on from NC_138047.1 coordinate 25,159,781, forward strand.
TGTCCCCAAAACCTCAGGTTCCCTGGTTGTTCAATGAGGACAGAGAGATGTGCTCTGAGCAATGAAGGTAAACTTGCCCAGAGCTGTGTCTACACAAAAGCTCATTACCTGCGACGAGGCCAGTGCAAGCACAGGTATTCAGTTCCTCGCAGTGCATCATCAGCTGTTGACACATTCTTATGCATCACAGAAGCATAACATTTTCTTTTAAAACTGAAGGGAAAAAGGCAAAAATAGAAAACCTTTCGCCAACCACAAAAATGTATATTTTAAAAATTGTGGAATAAAAATGAGCTGCTATATGCTTTCAAAACCAGAGAAAAGATAGAAAATAACGAGTATCTCCCTATTCCCAACTACAACCTTCTGCACTGGACTGAAGCAGAAATGTTGATGTTTCAACTAAGCAGCTTTACACATCTGAAGCAACTTAAAACGATCCACTTATTAAGAAAAGTAAAAGATGGTAGGGTCAACATTTACCCTTTTTAGACTCAGAGCCCAATCTTCAAGTGTGGTTTTAGAAGGAAGAATGTAATCTTTAATAGATCATTGGGTTTTCATTTAACTAAAAATTCATTAAATCAATTTAAAAAGCTACACAAATAATTTGACAACAAACGGCTGCTAAATTTGAATTTTAAAACTAATATGTTACTGCTCTGTTTTTGTCTTAAATCAAAGGAGTTTCTTCTGGGACTGCAAAGGAATGACCATTTAGCCTATCTCATGGAGGAAGGAGCGATTTCTAGTCTTTAAAAACAGGAGGTTTGCCTACACGATCACCTGGGACAAACTTGGCCAGCGCAAGCTGGCTAGAAGGTTATAAGAGCCTGGGAATGTTTAACATCAAGAAAGGAATTACAGCGCAGTAAGATCAGAGGGAATTACACAGGAAATGTGAACAGTAACCCTTTCATATCTCCATACCTCCTCCCACTGCCTGTGATAAATGGAGTCCTGCTGCAGTCCAGCTATGCGAATACACACGCCAACTGGAGAGGGGGACTAGAAAAAAGGAAAAAAAGACATTTTACACACACACACACACACACACACACACACACACTCTCACAGCACAGCATAAATTCCTAATGACAGGATAAAATCACGTTGCTCCAGAAAACTGCCTTTAGCCTTTTTCATTGCCGCATATGCACTGTATCACTTTCTTATCCAACAGAGCCCTAAGTAAAAATTCCAAAGAAACTTGGAGAATCAGGTGGGGGTGGGGGGTAGAATAGTTGGCAGACTCATCATAAGTAGGGAAACGTGGCTCCTCTGAAGCTGACCAAACAAACAGGTCTCCACCCTGGCTTATGTTTAAACATCTTGTTCCTAGTCAGTCTAGAGGGAAAACATTCTTTCCACAATAAATAATATGCAATCGAATCAGAAAATTTTACTCCAGGCTTTATCTACCCTATGTAAAACTTTCTTTAGTATCATAAGCCAGAAGCTGAAAGAATTTAACTGATTATGAACTTTTCTTTAAGAGTAACTTAATTATAGTCAAGGTAAGTTAAAATATTTCTAGTTGCTAATTTGGAAAAGCAAATGTGACTGTGCAGATCCGAGACTCCTTAGAGACCCCTGGTTGGGATCTCCAGAAAACAAGCTACTCTTACCACAACTGCCTCTCGGCAAAGGGGAAATGCTCAGTTCCTATATACAGATGAATTTGAGAGAGATTAATTAAAAAACAAAAACAAAAAGAATCCTCTGGTCCTCAGATAATAAAGGGCATGACTGGGATAGCAAAATAAAATGAAGAAAGAAGTGATATTTCCAATGGGTTATGTTTAAAATATGGAATAGAATTTCATAGGTCACTTTGAAATAAGATTTAACTTTTTCCATTGGTATAACTTCAGAGTAGAAATGGTTTGCCACAAAGACTAGGTCAAGAAATAAACGAAACTGAGTACAGAGATGACAAAGCAAACCTCCAATAAAAGTGAAAGAAGTAAGCTTTTCAGAACTATCAAGAAGAGGAAACAATAAAACCAAAGGATTATTTTTCCAGGAAAGTGCCTCCTCCAAAGCACACCTATCTTCTTGAAGAAACAGCCTACAGCAATAGTGTTTTTACATAATAAATGGCACATCACTCAAATGGCAAATGAGATTTCAATTGTAGACTTCCTAATTGCCTTAAAGCTAAACAACTGATGTCTAATTTCTGTAGCACTGGCTCACAGAAGGCAGTCCCATGACTGCAATAGGTTAACGGTACTTGCTCTTTCCATGGATTCTGAGTTGCCATAACATTTATATTAGGAAAAACATTAGCAGAATGAGAGGGAGCAAAATGATAAAGAAACTCCAAATAATAAACCAGACTTCTGCATGGGCTTCCAAGCAAGGATCAGTTCCCCATTACAGCATGGAGTGCACCAAATGGAAACTCAATGGAACTCTACTCATCTGGAAATGAGAGCTTAGTTTTAGTGCTTCTTAACCATTTTAAACCCATGTCTGGTTCTGATAAGCATAAAAACTTCATACCCTCATTGTATGTTATTTGAGACTTCAAAATAATTTAAGTATTATATAACCTAAAAGAAACCACAGCAAAATACTTTTTATTGGTTTTTCAAACAGTGTCCCACTAGAACAAAATTTATTAACAAATACTTTTCTAAGTAGACAGATATTAAAATTTGTTTACTGTTATCTTGAAGACCAAAAGGTCAAAAATGTCTATGAACACTAATGTATTGATGACAATGAAATGATATAGGTTGGGACCTTCAGCATCTCCTCTCCTGGAGAGTTACTGTAGACGATACTTTCAGTTCTTACATTAGGCGTGAAGAAATGCTGATTGATACATATTACACCTTCAATATGTGTTAAGTGATTCGGCGATGGGCCTCTTTTTCTATTCTGAAAATAACAGAGCAGTAATATAACACTCTCTTTCAAGTAATAAAGGATAGAAGCAAACTGGTTAAGTCTTCAGTACAGAAGCAATAGTAAAAGATGCATATTGCAGACAGCCTTGACTATAATTATGATAATGAAAACAGCAAGAATATCACCTAATATTGGCACATTTATATAGCATTTCTCAATGTATAAAATACTTTATGTAATTTCAACCCCATAACTTTATAAAGGGGATGTTATTTGATTCAAACAGTTTAAAGTGGCTTTTTCAAGATCACCCAGCTAGTTAAGTAGCAGAACAGAGATTTGAACTTTTCTGGCAGCTATCCCATTTATTAAAGCTCTTAACATTGTTATGAAATTTTGAAATTATCTTCACCCAAACTCCAAAATCAAGGTACATATAATAAGCACAGCCTTTTTTTTTTCTCTTAACCCACCTAATATCACTCTTTCTACCAATTCCCATACAAATTCTCAGAGTTCCCATTGCAGCAGCTTTTATTTCCTCATACCCAGTCTGACTAAGGGCACAATGAAAAACATCTTTCAAAAACAAACCTCCATCCTCCTAGGTCATATATCCTACAACTATTCCCCAAAACAAGTACATCATCACAGGCGTAGACTTTTAAAAGATCCTCCTAGGTCATATATCCTACAACTATTCCCCAAAACAAGTACATCATCACAGGCGTAGACTTTTAAAAGCATTAACTACTAAGGAAATGTCTGGGGTTGTCTGTTCGCCATTTAGAATGAGTCAGATATGACACATACACCTCTTCATCCCTAAAAGGTGAGCAGAAGTCACTCTCACATTCCCAGGCTTAGCAAAGATACTCACTTCAGGGACTTGGTACAGAAAGGCTTACCGCACATAATAAAACTAACACAACTAAAAGTTACATTTTTATCAATTTTTAAACATCATTCTAAATGTTTTAGTTTTGTAATCTTATTAAAGGATAATAAACTACTGGCATTAGTATTTTAATGTAAATGTGAGGTATAATGAAGGCGGAATTTTACTGATATTAAATCAACTAATTTTACTCACGTCTGTCAATAAAAGGTCACTGTCACCAATTCAATGCCAACAGGAGTCCTCAATCTGGGATGCAGTAAAAGGAGAAACTTTATTCAGGTGAACAATTTGCAAATGGGGGAAATACAGCCTCCAGTGGAAACCAAAAGTGCACTCCACCAAGACAAAGGGGAGGATGTCTTTTATAGAGAAAGTTCTTGCCCTGGTTCCTGATTGGTTCATTTTTATGCAAATGAGGAATCCAAATTACACAGTTCTGACTGGTCAGCTTCACACACTCTGATTGGTTGTTATGGAGCTGCTCTGATTGGTCAGTGTAGATGCAAACGAGGATATAGCTGCATAGTTTCAATTGGACGGGCAGGACTCTGCCCGTTGGTTGAAAGGCGATAACAGGAGCACCCTTACAAGGGTCAGCTCAGACAGCAGCAACATAGTGCCTGAGGCTTGGAAGCCCAGTCTATGGCTTTTCCCTGAAATGCAGCATGTATTGGAGGCCTCTGCTAGCAATGGCTGCTAGACTCTGGTTATGATTTTGGGCCCAATTAACCCTAAGGAATCCTTCTTTGCAGATATATTCCTTCTCAAGGTTCATACCTCTGAAGCTTATTATGAAGATTATGAGACTAAATTATATGAAAAATGCTACACATCTTGCCTAGCACATAGTAACTACTCAATGCCAGCTGCTATTAGTAACATTATTAAAGTATCAGAAATAAAACATTTAATGGAAGATCATATTTAAAATGAACCAGCAAACAATACATTCTGTGGGTTATTTTTTTTAACATCTGTGCAAAACAAAGATCTATTCTATGCAAAAAATATATGCACATAAATATTCAGAAAATGATTTGGAAGAATTAATGGTAAAATGACGACCTCTGGGAAGATGGGAAGGTAGTAGCCAAAGGGAACTTTGATCTGTCATGCTTCATTCTTCAAAAAAATAAAAAAGTATTTTTGTATTCCTTCTGTAAATAAAATTAATGTCTTAAAAACCAAAATAGAAAATATATTCATACGAAGTATTATCTTAGTAAGTTTCTTCAATTACATAGCTGATTTCAGTATTACATGAAAAGTTTACTTTTATTTTTAATGTGCCCAAATGAGATCTAAAATCTCATTTTCTTTACTTAGAAATTTCAAGCTTTATTGTACACACTACTTTCAATAATCTTCCTAATGATATTCTTAATTGCTATATTAAAAATACCTGCTTGTGCAAAAAAAGAAAAAAATTACTTTATTAAATTTTAAAACCACTCAATGTATTTAATCAAGGTGCAAGGAGGCTTTCAAAGGCCAGGAAGCCATAAATCAAAATGGCTTTACATAAAAAGATTACCTTTTCCTCTTAAATTTTCTATGTGTTTATATTTAATATACTACATACAGAAAGTCGAATCCTTGATTCTTTCTAAAGCCAAAGGGTTGCCTATTTAAAATCATCATAACAATTTCAAATGTCTTGAGGGTTGTTCTAATTAAAAATCTCTCCTCTTAGGCTCTTCCTAACTTCTAATTCTTGTCTGCACCATATTGACGCTGGTTTTAAAATTCTAACTTCCCTTCTAGTTTACAACCATAACTTTGACTTTTTTGTTCCATTCTTTTTTTCCTTCAGATCACCGAGCTTTGAGCCTATAAACTATGGGCAAACCAGGTCACCAAAGCTCTTATTAACTCCCTCGGAGCAGCAAATAGCCGGCCTCCAGGCATGGAGGTAAGCCACATGCACCACAGGCCCAACCAGGCTGGGCCCCATCAATTTACAAATCCAGCTTATAAATTAAAGGCCTCTGGTGTTGTAAAAAGAGACAGACATTTCAATGGATGAGAGAGAAAGCAGCCTCTTACTTGACCAGAACAGGTCTGAATAGGAAATTCCTACCTCAAAGAGCTGTGGGATTCAGTGATTGTGGGAAGCTGTACAATCTCTTTTAGATATATTTAAAATTCAGAAAGCTCTTTTCTATAAACTCATGGAGAACAGTATTTGACCAAATGGTATCCTCCTATAATTTCATATAAAAAATGTATTATAATTTGTAGCTAGTACAGGGCAATTCCAATATAATTATAATAATATATAGTTTTGTTTCTAGAAAATGAAAAGCATATGCTTTGACGTTTTTTTTTCTCTTAGGTGCTCAGTTCATTAATAAATATTAAGCTGCCGTACTTTCAAAAACATACAACAATGATTCTTCCATTAGCTGACTTCCTTAATTCTGTAAGTCTTAACAGCACAGTAGTTAAGAACAACAACTTTGGAGCCAAGTCCCAGATCCACTACATACTAATTGTTATTGGTTAAGTAACTCAACTGCTCTGGGCCTCAGTTTCTTGGCTAATATGAATACCTACCTTATAGGATTACGATTACTGCAAGGATTACATCACTTGTTATATGTACGTAAATCACTAGAACCATGCCTGCCACACAGTGAAGGCATTTTAAAATTCTCCGTTATTATTATCCTTAACATCAGAAATGTTCAGCTCTTGGAACAAAACTTTAAGCACAGCTTACTACAACCACTGAAGGAATAGGTTCCTTGCAACTGCTTAATTCTATTCTTGGGACATTCAAAGTCACGTGCATCATTCTCTGCTATACATTCTAATGATTCTGTCCCTCCTATACGCCTCCACGTTCCCTGAGCTGCAGTTACCTGTTTACTCATCTCCCTGTGGCCTATGTCTTGAGAACAGGGACTCTGTCTTACCTTGTAGTCTCAACTTCTAGCACGGAGCCTTGCATAGATGCTCTATAAACGCTGAATGAAACATAATAAATATTAGCCAGTTATCTGTCTGCCTCACTCAGGTTAAGTTCCTGAGGACAGAAGCTACTACGTGTTGATCTCTGCATCCCTAGAATGGTCTTCTACACAATGGCACTTAATGCCTATCACCTATATTTTGTATCCAAGTTTCTAATTTATTTGGATTTATTCATGATATTTCTATTTACTAAAAGAAAATGCATTTATGAAATGAAAAAATTCTCTTTTTTTCCCTCGAAGCTTTCGTGACAGAGAGAGAAATAAAACTTTTCAATAATTTTGTAGTCCTCAAAGCAATGATGACAGAGAATCAATCAATGTCTGCTGCACAATCTTTTTTCCATGCTTATCTGGATGGAGCCTTGTCCATCCTCCAGAATCTAGCCAGCACAAAGCCTTCCTCAAAAAGAGTCACCCTTTGACTGCTGTACGATCTTATTCAGGCAGTATTGTTCCCTGGCTCTTTCACAATTGTGACATGTTCATTATTTCAAAATTCTCTGCCCACCCAGCTTGCGACCACACCCAACTCAGCTTATAACAAAAAGCCAGCTCGGGCAGCATTCTACTGCTGATCTTGTGAAACATGTATTCAGTGCTGGCAGCCTTTTTACTACTCAGGGCTCATCAAGAAAGATGTGCAGTGGAACCTTCAGTCTGATGTCTGACTGCTGCCACACAGGGGGGCTCCCTCCCAATATCCTCCATCTCAAGACACACACGTATCCCAATGAAAGGAGTAAGAGCATTCTGGGAGTCTAGATAAATATCTTTCTCTGTGTTCTCAGGGGAAAATGGTGATCTAACATTCCTCTGACTCATTCTATTACCAGATTACTTCCAGGTGTTATAATTGGGACTCTCCACCACAACATGTGTCACTTACCTAATATTAGATCAGAACATAAACACACAAGTCAAATATGATCCCTTCTTCTAATTCGCCTTACTCAAAGTAGTAAGATAAGTGATTTATTCCCCTTGACTTCACAAGATGAAATTAAAAATAAAAAAGCTGCCAAATGGAAACTTCCTGGCTATCCCTGGTGCCCTGGTAGTCATGGAATTTTAAGGTTAGAAAGGATCTTACAGAGTCATCTTCCTCATTTAATAGATCTAGCCTGAGGGTGAGAAAAGTTGAGAGTTTGCTATGGTCACAAAGGAAAACAGAGAACCAAAGCTAGAACGAAGGTCTCCCTGCCTCCCCGGCCCATGTGCTTTCCACATACCACACTAAGTGAGTCTCTTGCCAAGAATTTCACCCTGACCCACAGTCCTGGAGTGGATGTTCACCTCACTCCCTTCATCTTGGTAGTCCAGCTACATAATTATCTGCTAAAAAAATATGAGACAGGCAACTCTTCCATCTCTAAGAATAACTTAGCAACATCACTGTTTTCTTAAAGGTATCACCCCTAGCAATTGCTAAAGGCTTCTTCCTTCCACATTATTTCCAAGACAAGGCTGAGGCCCCGCTAAGTGTGCCCTCTCAAACCCAGCTTCCCTAAATAGTCCTTAAGTATTCTGAAAAAAATGGGAAAGCCCCATATACAAGGACACTTATTACAGAAAAGGAGGCCCACTTGAGCAGGTCACATGACTAGGATAACAGCCTATCAGAAACTCAAAGCAGCAAGAGGACAGCTTCTGTCATTGAATAGACGTTACTGAGAATGTACATCCCATGCCTTGTGCTACTTGATATGATAAACAAGGACATCTTAGAAAACATGTTTATTGGTCAAGAACTGGTGATGTTCCCTAACCCACCATCATAAAATCCTTGAATCCAATAATCCCAAATAGATTCTGAATTTTACACTTTGCTATAGCAAATACCAAATACAAAATTTCATATTCTAATTTTAAATCACACTTTGTTAACTTTTTAAAAAATGGTCTGAAGGGGGACAACAAGGAAAAGAGTATCTTTTTAAGATGTAATATGGAAATAGATCAAGAAAATAATGAGAAGATAATATGACACAAGTTTGTTTTTAATGACTGTCTTAAGGTTCTTTTCGTATATACTTAGAAAACAGTGGCAATTTATTTAAAGTTGTGACAATCTTGTGGTTTTCATAATTTTTATGTCTAATAAAAATTAATGAAAGAATATTTTATAAATCATTTAAAATTACAATTTAATAGTAGTTTGTGATAAAATTCTCAAATCATCTTAATGAAAACTAAGAAGCAGATAAGTAAAACTTTATTAAATGTCTCATTCATACTGAGGAAAAATAAAAGATACCATCTCGTTCTTTACTGTTAATTATAGATCTTATATAGTCTTAAGGTTTAAAAAAAAAACTTAAAAATAATCCCTAGTAGATTTCAAAGCAGGGTATATATACCTTTTAGCTATATCACAAATTTAAACTATCAATCAAAGCAAAATTAAACAAAGATAAACTTTAAATCAAATAGCAAAAAGTCCAAAACACAATGGAAACAAAAAAGAATTTAAAACAGTTTAAAACAAGATCAATGAAGTAACACCAACTAGATCAATTTTGACAATAAATATAAATGAATTAAAATATCTCTTAAAAGACAAAGGTTCTCACTAGGCTAAAAAAAAAAGGAAATCCAACTATGTTCCACTTTTAGGAAACATATCTAAAAGAAATGACAAAGAAAGTATAAATATAATAAGAAGTACAAAGATGTATAGGGAAATATAAACTAAGATAGCAATATTAATGTTGGCTAAAACACAAATCACAAGGCATACATTAGGAAGAAAAGCAGTATTACTCTGATAAAAGGTATCATCTTCAATTGAGATTTCGACAGTAAATAATACATTAAACATACATACCAAAACTGACAGAAATATAAAGAAAAAATTAATGGAAGAAATCACTGACTTACATCTTTAAGCCTTTCACAGATCAGACAAAAAGTAATTATAGGAATAAAGTTGAACAACATAATAGATAAATATTTAGGTATCTTACAAAGAAGACAACTTCTCTAAAAAGGTCTGTGGGACTTTAATGAAATTAATCATAAACTAGCCCATAAAGACAACCTTAAAAAATTAGCCAGTGGAATGCTGTATATCAATTTACTAATAATTATTTAAAGTTTAAACATAACTTGGAAATTGAGAAACATTCTCCTAAATAACGACTGCATAAAAAAGAACTCTTGGCATACAATCCTATGCTATTTTAGAAATTATGTTAATTGAGAATATAAACCAAAATCTATTGGATATGGCCAAACAGTACACAGAGAAAAACGTAAAAGTCTTAAATACTTTCATTTTGTATCAGGATATAAACTTTCTACCATAACAGATACTCAGAAATATAGTAACCCGTTAGAATTTTTTCTTTTTCAGGTCACAAATACAGGGTAGCAGGAGGAGGTGTGCTTCACCAAATCTTACAGGGACCCAGGCTGCCTCTATCGTCTTCCACAAGGCTTCCATCTCTGGAAGCAGTAGCTGCTGCTATACCTGACGTAACCTCCAGCCAGCAGAAAAGGAAAAGATAAAGTCCAGGACAAGTGGCTTGTTTTTAAGGAGGTAACTTTACACACATCACCATTCACCTCTCATTAGTCACAAAGCCACACCCTGCTACTGCAAGAGAAGCAGAGAAATGTAGTGTCTAGATGGACAGCCATGTATGTGCTCAGGAAAAATCTAGGGGTTCTCTATTCCTAAAAGGAAGAATCACTTCTAAGGTACATGAGTGACTTCTACATATTCTTTCTAGTTAAAAAAAAAATGAAAAGAATAAAACAAAACCAAGAATGGATTACACAAGGTCTGACAATTAAGTTCGAGAACTTGCCACTGTGCACTTACATTGGCAGCATTGTACAAACAGTTCAATAAGGTTTCATAACGTTGGTATATGAGTGTCTCACCGCTGTGTTCGTGTCGATGTGTGGCGGTGTCTTGCTGAGTGGCGTTCATTAATGTTGCGTGTTTTTGTGTGCCAACGTGAGAACGTCTGAGCTTGAATTAGAGCAACGAACAAACATTAAATTTCTTGTTAAACTTGGCCAACAGTGGAAGTGAAATCAGGGACATTTTAGTCTAAGTGTATGGGGATAATGCCATGAATAAAATGGCAGTGTACAAACGGATTAAACATTTTTCTGAGGGGAGAGAACACGTCACCGATGAAGAGAGGTCAGAGTGGCCAGTAACAAGCAGAACTGATGAAAACATTGCAAAATCATCAGCTGACTGTGAGAAGCATAGCAGACCAAATAAATATCCATAAAGAAACCATTAGGAAAATCTTAACTGAAAATTTTGGCATGAGAAAGACGTGTGCAAAAATGGCCCCAAACGAGCTCTTACATCATGACAATGCAAAAGCTCACACAACACTGTCTGTGAGGGAGTTTTTAGCAAGTAAACAAATAACTATTTTGGAACACCCTTCCTTCCTACTCAGTTGATTTAGCCCTCAATGACTTCTTTCTTTACCCGAAGATAAAGGAAATATTGAAAGGAAGACATTTGGATGACATTCAGGACATCAAGGGTAATACAACAACAGCTCTGATGGCCATTCCAGAAAAAGAGTTCCAAAATTGCTTTGAAGGGTGGACTAGGCGCTGGCATCAGTGCATAGCTTCCCAAGGGGAGTACTTCGAAGGTGTAGTGATATTCAGCAATGAGGTATGTACCACTTTTTCAAGGATGAGTTCAAGAACTTAATTGTCAGACTTCAAATGTACTTGCTTCATTTTAGCTGAATTCTTCTTAGTGCCTAAAACACTACCAAATATCAATTTAAGAAATTAGAAAAGTACATCAATGACTTCTAAGGATTCTAGGGTCCCATTCCAATACACACACTCATAGGCTAGAAAGTATACTGAGAATTCCTGTACTCTCTTTCCTTGTTTAAAGGTATTTGATTCATGCATTATTGTTTACATTGTGCATACTGATTTATCTAAATGGATTTTTCAGGTCAACTCAGTTTCAGCCTTACACAGAGGTCTTCTAACATTATACAAAAACTAATGTTTTGCTAGCAAAATGACTTTCAAAACTGGTAGAACTTTTTTAAAAACAACATTACAAAAGCATAGTATATGTACAATAAAATTATGTCCATTTAAAGTGTACATTTTCATGAATTTTACAAACATCTATATCCATATAATCACCGCCATAATCAGGATATAGAACACATTCATCATGCCACAAAGTTCCCCTGTGCCCCATGCAGGTTAATCACACTCCACTCTCAGCCACAGGTAACAACTTGTCTGCGTATTGTCACTATAGATTAAATCTGGCTTTATAGCATTTCTCATATAATAATCCAGGAGTAAATGGAATCATAGAGTTTATATTCCTTTGTGTCTGGATTATTTCACTCACCATCATATTTTTGAGATTCCTCCATGTTGTTGTGTGTTATCAGTACTTTAACCCCTTTATTGCCAAATATTTTTCCATTGTATGGATATACCACCTGTGTTTATCCATTCACTAGCTGATGGACAATTAAGTTGTTTCCAGTTTGGGGCTATTATGAATAAAGCCACTATGAACATTCATGTCCAAGTGTTATGTGTAAACACATGTTTTCATTTTCTTGGGCAAATATTTAGAAGTAAAATTGCTGGGTCTTATAACACACTGCCAAACTGTTTTCTAAAATGGTTTTATCATTTTACTTTCCCACCAGCAACATATGGAAGTTCCAAGTGGTCTATATCTCAATTAACTTCTTCTTTTTTAATTTTAATTATTTTGATGAATATACAATGGTACCTCGTTGTACTGATTTGCACTTTTCTGATGTCTAATGATATTAAAACCCCTTTTCCGTGCTGCACTAGCCATTCATTATTTTCTTGTGCCTACTTTTTTAACTCAGTTGTCTGAATATTAATGAGCTGTAAGAATTCTTTATATATTCTGGCCACAAGTCATTTGTCAGTTATATGTACTGAGAATATGTTCTCCCTGTTTAAAGACTGCCTTTTCATTTTCTTAACGATGTCTTTTGAAAAATAGAAGTTTTAAATTTTCATGGAGTCCCATTTGTCAATTTTTCTTTTATGGTTCATGCATTTTGTGTCCTAAGAAATCTTTGCCTATCCCAAGTTCATGAATATTATCTCCTGTCATTTTTTTTCTTAAAGTTTTACTCTTTTATATTTAGACACATGATTATTTCCAAGTTATTTTTGTATACAGAAAAGGTAAGGGTTGAGGTTATTATTATTTTTTTAATATTTGGATAGCCAGGTGTTCTAGTACCATTTGTTGAAAAGACTATCCTTTCTCCATTGAATTACCTCGGCGAGGTTGTCAAAAATCAATTGACCATATATATAAACACCTGGCTTTTCTAGCATTTCTCATATAACAATCCAGGGCAGTAAATGGAACCACAGAGTTTGTATTCTTTTGTATCTGGATTATTTTATTCACCATAATATTTTTGAGATTCCTTCATGTTGTTTTTAACTAGGTTTTTAACTAAAAGATTGTGTGTGTGTGTGTGTGTGTGTGTGTGTGTGTGTGTGTGGTCTATTTGTGGATTCTCTATTCTGTTCCATTGATATATATGTCTTCCTTAGGCCAACACCAACTTTATCACTGTAATTTTAAAGAGGACGCTTTAAAATGTAGAGGAAATCTTGAAATTAGGCAGTAAAAACCTTCTAATACTGTTCTTCTTTGTCAATTTTTGACTTTTTTAAGTCCTTTGTATTGCCATAGAAATTTTAAATGTCATTTACCAATTTTTCATTGCTAGTATATACACACACAACTGATTCTGTATATCTACTGTGTGTCCTACAATCTTGTTAAAATCAATTACAAATCCTAGTGACTTTTTTGGAGACTTCTTAGTATTTTCTCTATACATGATTTAGACGTTTCATTTCTAACTTGCCAATCTGTATGCCTATTACACTGGCTACAGCTTATAGAGAGGGTGGAGAGTAGGCATACGTGCCTTGTTTCCTATCTTAGGGAGAAAGCATTCTACTTTTTGGCATTAAATGAGATTTTTAGCTAAAGGTTAGGTATAGATAGATGACTTTTATCACATTGAAAAAGTTCCTTTCTGTTTCTGGGTTTCTGAGAGATTTTATCATGAATGGCTGTTGAATTTAGTCCAATGCTTTTTATGCAACTACTGACTGACTCAGATAGCCTTCCCCCGCCCCTTTTTTCCTGTTAAAGTGATGATTTATGTAAGTGGATTTTCCAATGTTAAAACAAGCCTGCATCTCTTTTTTATATACTGCTGGATTTGATATGCTAAGTTAAATTTTTCATCTATGTTCATGAAAGATATTTGTTCAATTTTCTATTCTTGTAATATAGTATTTATTTAGTTTTGATGTTAGCATAATGCTGGTCTCTTAAAATGAGTTGGAAAGTGCTCATTCTTCCACTATACTCTGAATTATTTCTCCTTTAAATGTTGGATAGAATTAATCAGTTAAAACATGTAAGAGCCTGAAGTTTCCTTGGTTTTGGTTTTAGTTTTAATTTTGTTTTGTTTATATAGGGAAGTTTTTAACTTGGAATATATCCTTTTTTAAGTATCTTTTTAAATTTTTCAGTTACAGTTGACATACAATATTATATGAGTTTCAGGTATACAACATAATGATTAGACATATATGAAACTTATGAACTGATTACCCAGATAAATCTAGTAACTATGTGACACCACATGAGTACATCATTATTACAATATTATTGACTATATTCCCTATGTTATATTTTACAGCCCCATAACTATTTTGTAACTAACAATTTGTACTTCTTAATCCCTCCCCCTTTTCCACCCACCCCCAACCTCACCCCCAGGTGGCAACCATCAAAATGTTTTCTGTATCTATGAGTTTTGTTTATTCATTTTTTTTTAAGATTCCACATATAAATTAAATCATATGGTATTTGTCTTTCTCTGTCTGAATTATTTCACTTAGCATAATACCCTCTAGATCAATTTGTGTTGTTGCAGATGGCAAGATATCATTCTTTTTTATGGTTGAGTAATATTCCATTGCATATATGCACCACTTGTTCTTTATCCATTTGTCCATTGACGGGCACTTATGTTGTTTTCATCTCTTGGCTATTGTAAATAAAACTGCAATTTATATAGGGGTGGATATTATGTCTTTTCAAATTAGTCTTTTGGGTTTCTTTGGATAAATACCCAGAAGAGGAATTACTGGGTCCTTCTTTGTCTCTTGTTATATAGCCTTTGATTTAAAGTCTATTTTGTCTGGTGTAAGTATTGCTACTCCAGATTTTTTGTTTGCTTGTTTCCATTTTGATGAAATATATTTTTTTCCATCCCTTTTCCTTTCAGTCTGTGTGTGTCTTTTGATCTGAAGTGAGTCTTGGAGGCAGCATATATAAGGGTCTTGTTTTCTTATCCATTCAGCCACCTTATATCTTTTGATTGATGCATTTAATCCATTTAAAGTAATAGATATGTAGTTAATGCCATTTTATTTTTATATTTTTGTTCTTTTTATTTTCTTCTTCTTCAAGAAGTCCCTCTAAAATTGTTTACAATACTGGTTTGGTGTTCATGAACTCCATTAGCTTTTTCTTGTCTGGGAAGCTCTTTATCTTTCCTTAGCTTCTAAATAATAGTTTTGGTGGGTAATCATGGTTGCAGGTCCTTTCTTTTCCTCACTTTGAATATTTTGTGCCAATCCTTCCTGGCTTGCAAAGTTTCTGTTGAGAAATCAGCTAACAGGCTTACGGGAGCTCCCTTGTAGGTAACTAACTACTTTTCTCTTGCTGCTTTTAAGAGTCTCTTTTTGTCTTTAAACTTTGGCATTTTAAGTATGATGTGTCTTGGTGTGGGCTTCTTTGGATTCATCTTATTTGGGACTTTTTGGACTTCCTGGGCTTATATGTCTATTTCCATCACCAGGTTAGGAAAGTTTTATGTCATTATTTCTTCAAATAGGTTTTCAATTCTTTGCTGCTTATTGTGGTACCCCTATGATGCAAAAGTTGGTATGCTTGATGTTGTCCCAGAGGCCCCTTAAACTATCCTCACTTTTTTTGGATTCTCTTTTCTTTTTGTTTTTCTAATTGGGTATTTTCTGCTACCTTATCTTCCAAATCAGTAATTTGATCCTGCTTCATTTAATCTACTGTTGATTCCCTCTAATGTATTCTTCATTTCAGGTACTATATTCTTCATTTCTGACTGGTTCTTTTTTATGTTTTGTATATCCAGTTTTACGTTTCCTGGCTCTTTGTTGAAGTTCACACTGAGATCATTGAGCATCTTTTTAATGAGTGTTTTGAACTCTGCCTCTGGTAGATTGCTTGTCTCCATTTAATTTAGTTCTCTTTCTGGAGCTTTTTCTGATCTTTCATTTGGAATATGTTTGTCTCCCCATTTTGACTGCCTCCCTGTGTTTGTTTCTGTGTATTAGGTAGAGCTGCTACATCTCCTAGTCTTAGTAGAGTGGCCTTCTGTAGTAGGTGTCCTGTGGGGCCCAGTGGTGCAGTCTCCCTGGTCACGTGAAACAGGTGCTCCAGGTGTTTTCCTTGTGTGGGTTATGTGTGTCCTCCTGTTGTAGTTGAGCCTTGATTGTTGTTTGCATGTAAATGGGATATTGACCCTCACGCTGATTGGCTGTGAGGACTGGCTGTGACTACAGTGGAGGAGTTATTGTGCAGGGGCTGACCCTATGGAGCAGGATTCGCTTTAGTGGGGCTCTGGTGCCAACCTAGTCAATACTTTGTGCATGTCATTTTGGCTGGGTGCCGCTCTGTTGTGGTCTGAAGGTGGCCACCAAATATGTTGGCTCTGGGGCTTCTTGGGAGGGGTTCTGTTGCATACCAAGGCCAGCCATTGCCCATGATATACCCTGGGCCACTTGGTATGAGCTACAAAGTGATTTGCAGATGGATGCCACTTATTCTGGGCTTGGAGGTTCCTGGAAGAAGCTAAGTTGTTAGCTGGAGACCAGCACCTGCTAGTACAGAGTTTGGTGCTGTTTAGCAAGTGGTACAGGGCACAGTGAGGCCAGATGCTACTTGTTTTGGGTTTTTAAATCTTTGAGAATTTTTAGGAAAGTCCGTAGCCTGAGCCAAGACAGGCCATTTGTATGGAAAAAACACTGGAAGTGGATTGGGTGGCCCTGCAAGTTGAGTGGGGCAAAGTCTCCAGGAATCACCGGGGCAGGGTGAACGGTGTTATCCAGGTTGATCGAGACTCAGATATGGTGCCCATCTGTGCATGCAAGTTGGGTGGAGTGTTCAACAAATGAACAATGGTTTCCGCCAGCACTTCTGTATAACAGAAAGCTGACCCTCCAGCCCTTGCTCTGAAGCCAGACATTTCAGTTCCTCCCTGCATGTCCCTGGTGACTTTTGAGCTGCTTCCCCAGTCCTAGAGCTCAGAGTGAGTGAGTCCATTAGCAAATAAGTCTGTGTGGGGGCCCTGTAAGAGGAATGCCTGAGATGCCAGCATCCCTTTGTCTCTATCAGCCACAACCTCTGATGGTTTCCACAGCCAGAAGTTATGGGGACTTCTCTCCCCGGCACTGGAACCGCAGACTGGAGAGCGTAGTGTGAGGCTGAAACCCCACACTCCTTAGGGGGGGATCTCTGTAGCCACACTACCTGTCAAATTTTTAATCAGCACACATGTGTGTGGGGCCAGCCAGTTCCACAGCTCCACCAGTCTCCATCTCCATCTCCTCCTACCAGTCTCAATGTGGCTGTTTCTGCATATCTTTAGTTATAGGACTTCTGTTCAGCTCGACTTCAGGCAATTCTCAATGACAATTGTTCTGAAGTTCAGTTTTAATTTTGATGTAGTCATGGGAAGAGGTGAGCACAATGTTTACCTACTCTGCCAACTTCACTGAAAGAAATGTTACTTTTTTAATAGATAAGTTGCTATTCTAATTTTATAATTCTTCCTGAGTCAGTTTCAGTAATTTGTGTCATCCAAGAAATTGATCCATTTAATCAAAGTTGTCGAACTTATTTCCAAAAGATGTTTGTAGTATTATTTGTATATGCTTTCAACTTCTGTAGAATCTGGTATGATGCCCCTTCTTGCAATCCTGGTATTATACTTAATAGCATGTGTTTCCTCTTTATTTTTCTTAATTACACTAGCTAGAAGTTTATTCATCTCTTCAAAGAGGCTGCTTTTGGTTTCCTTGATTATCTCTGCTGTTTATCTGTTTTCTAGTTTATTGATTTCTGTTCTTCTGTTTATTTCCTTCCTTCTACTTACTTTGGTTTTAATTTGATCTTCTTTTCCTAGATTCTTAAAGCAGACATTTAGATCACTTATTTTACACCTTACTTTTTTTCTAATATATGCATTTAAAGTTAAATATTTGTCTAAGCACTGCTTCAGATACATCCCACAAATTGTGATGTTTTCATTCTGAATCACTTCAAAACTTTTTTTACTAGTTCCCAATGTACAAAAAACTGTAATAGTTAAGACATTTACACCCCTCACAAAGTGATAACCCCTCTCCCCCAATCTACTACCCTCTGATATCATATACAACTGTTACAATTCCATTAACTCTATTCCCTATGCTGTACTCCACACCCCATGACTATATATATATATATATATATATATATATACATATATATATGTATATATATATATACATACAGTCACATTCAATATTATTCAGCTTCAGCTTCAGGTGTACAGTGCAGTGGTCAGACATCTACAGCATCCATGAAGTGATGTCCCTAATAAGACAAGTGCCTATCTGACACACTACAAAATCTTTACAACATTAATTATATTCCCCATGTTGTCTTTCATAGCCCTGTGGCAATACTGTGGCTACCAATTTGTGCTTTCTAATCCCCTCACCTTCTCCCTCATCCCCACCCTCCTCCCTCTAGCAACCATCAGTTTTTTTCTCTACATCTCTGAGACTATTTCTGTTTAGTTTGCTCATTTATTCTGTTCTTTAGATTCCACATATAAGTGAGATCATATGGTATTTGTCTTTCTACATCTTAATTATTTCACTTAGCATAATGTTCTCTAGGTCCATCCATATCATTGCAAATGGTAAGATTTCATTCTTCTTTATGGCCAAGTAATACTCCATTGTATAAATGTACCATAATTTCTTAATCCACTCGTCTATTGATGGGCATTTCAGTTATTTCCATGTCTTGGTTATTGTGAATAGCGCTGCAATAAACATAGCGGTGCATATATTTTTTCAAATTAGCATTTTGGAATCCTCTAGATAGATACCTAAGTGTGGAATTGCTCGGTCATAAGGTAGTTACATTTTGAGTTTTTCACACTGATTTCCATAGTGGCTGCACCAATCTGCAATCCCACAAACCACATGAGGGTTCCCTTTTCTCCACATCCTCGTCAGTACTTGTTTATTGATTTATTGATAATAGCCATTCTGACCAAAGTGAAGTGGTATCTCATTGTGGTTTTTATTTGCATTTTTCTAATGATTAGTGGAGTTGAGCATTTTTTCATATATCTGTTGGCCATCTATATGTCCTCTTTAGAAAAATGTCTCTTCATGTCCTCTGCCCATTTTTTAATTGGGTTGTTTGTTTTTTTCATGTTCAGTTAAATGAGTTTTTTATAAATCTTGGATATTAACCACCCCTAATCAGATGTATCGTTGACAAATATCTTCTGCCATTCAGGAGGATCCCTTTTTGTTTTATTGATGCTTTTCCTTTGCTGTGAAAGTTTGATGTAATTTCCCTGTTTGTTTGTTTGTTTTGACTAATGTATTAGAAGTGTGTGATTTAATTACAAATATTAAGGATTTTTCAGGTATCTTTCTGATATTAAATTCTAATTTCATTATGTGTGGTCAGAGGACATACTCTGCATAATTTTCATCATTTGAAACTTAATGAGACTTGTTTTATATAGTAGCATATGGCGGGCTATCTTGGCCATGTGCATTTGAAAAGAATGTATTTTCTGCTGAGTGTTGAGTGGAAGTTCCATAATATCAATGAAGTCAATTTTGTTTGTTTTGTTCAGCATATCTATATCTTTCCTGATATTCTTTCTACTTATTCCATCAATTACTGAAGTGGGTGTTGAAATCTCCAACTATAATCAAAGATTTGCCAATTTCTTCTTTCAGTTCTATCAGTTTGTGCTTTATGTATTTTACATTGTAATTCTGGTTCATTTAAATTTAAGGTTAATATTTCTTCTTGATAAAATGAGCCATTTATCATTATAAAGTGTTCCTCTTTATCCTTATTAATGTCACTTATTCTGATGCCCACTTTAATATTAATATAGACACTCTAGTTGTCTTATACTTAGTGCTTATATTGTATATATTTTCCACCCTTTTATTTCTAACTTACCTTGGGGTTTCTTGAGGACAAGACAGAGATTATTCTTGGGGTTTTTTTTTTGTTTTTTTTTTTTAAATCCAATATAACAATCTTCGCCTTTTAATTAGAGTAGATCATTTGCATTTGATGTGATTATCTATACAGTTGGACATAGTTCTACCATGTTGTTGCGGGTTTTCTACTTGCTTCATCTGTTCTTTGTTCTTTTCTCCCTTTGTTCTTTTGGATATTTTAGGATTTCATTCTTATTAGTTAAAACTCATTTTTAAAAACTTTTTAGTGAACAGTCTCTTTAGCTTATTACAACCTACCTTCACAATATTACACCACTTTCATGTATAAGACCCTTACCATAGTATGCTTCCTTTTCCCCATCCCAGTCTTTAAATTATTATCATACATGTTACTTTCACGTTATAAACTTTACATCAGATGAACACAGTTACTATGTTTTGCTTTAAATAGTCATTTACCTTTTAAAGAAACTAAAATAGGAGGAAAAATTGTTTTATGTTTACCCACATGTGAACTACTTTTACCATTCTTTATTCCTTTGTATAGTCCACATTTCCATGTAGTATCATTTTCCTTTTGCCTGAAGAATTTTCTTTAATGTTTCTTGTAACGTAGGTATGATGGTCATGAGTTCTCAGTTTCTGTCTAAAAAAGTTCTTATTCTCCCTTATTTTTTTCTTCCTTTATTTTCTAAAGATACTTTTACTGGATATGAGCAGTAGGTTGACAAATTTTTAGCACCTGAAAAATGCCATTAAATAAATTGCATTCTGGCATGCAGTTTCCGACGTCAAGTCTGCTGCCATTCTTAACTTTATTCCTTTATATGTAATGTCTTTTTTCTCTTTGCCCACTTTTAAGATTTTTTGTCACTGATTTTGAGCAATTTTCTTATGGTGTGCCTTGGGATGTGTGGATGTGCGTGTATGTGTATCTTGTCTGGGGTCTGTTGAATTTCTTGGATCCGTGGGTTTATAGGTTTCTTCAAATTTGAGGAAATTTCAGCCATTATTTATTTAAATGTTTTTTTCTCTTTCTCCCTTTTCCTCAAATCTAAGACTCCAATTACATCCATGGTAATAAGATCCACGGTAGTTAGATCTATAGGATGCCGACTTGCTGTTCATCTTTTTCAATCTCTTTTCTCTCTATGCTTTTGGTTAAATTCTTACTACATTTTCAAGTTCACTGATCTTTTCTCCTGAAAGATCTGATCTGTACCTAATCCCACCTAGTAAAATTTCCATTTCAGTTACTATATTTTTAATCTCTGGATGTTCTAATTTTTCTTTTTTATATCTTTCATTTCAGTCCTCATTATGTTTATATATGTGGATCATATTTACAATAGCTGTTTTAATGTACTTGTCTGCTAATTCTATCATCTCTGTCATTTTAAGATCTATTTCTATTGTCTCCTCATTATGGAATTTTACTCCTTCTTCTTTGCCTACTAGTTTGATTAGATACAATTCACTGTGAATTTTATGTTGCTGAGTGAGTGCTGGATATTGTTGTATCTGTTAAAGAGTGTTGGACTTCTTCTGGCAGACAGTTATTTGTGGATTAATATGGTTCTTTTGAGGCTTGGTTTTAACCTCTTTTACAGCGTGTGTACTGGAACCTTTATTCTATGGCTCAATATTACGATGACCTGGTAATTTTTCATCTCAAGTTGTCCTTGTCAGTTTCTTGGGGTGTCATTCTACACATGCACAGTTTGGTATTCAGCTGGATCCTCAACAACACCCCTATATATATTTCAGGAACTCCTCTTCCCAACAACCTACTCTCTAGGAGGGTGAGATTCAAATATAATTAGGCTTTTTTCATCCTGTCTCCTTACCTGCTCCATAGTGAGAGTCACCTACTTCACTTCTAGATTCAGGTTACTGAACTTTAAAGGTTGAAAGGAGAACTACCTACCTCTAAAAACCTAGGTTATTAGTAGAGAAGAAAGCAAAGGGTACCGCTCTATATATATATATTTTTTTTTAATTATATTTTTTATTATTTATATATTATATATTATATATATATAATATATATTATATATTATATATTTTTATATATATTTTTTATTATTATTATTTTTTAGGAATTGAATACAAAAAAAAAACAACACAAAAAGTAGACAGATTTTGCCTCTCCAGACACTTATTGAATAGGTAATAATATCAGTAAATATTGAAAAGTAGGATTTTCCACATCTATCCCATAATCATTCATAAGAAAGTATTTACTTCATTACCCCTACTCTAAAAAAATATTAGCCCTTTATTATTTATGTTGGCATGTGCCCTAACTGAAGCCCCCACTAAACCATTAAATAGCTTATACATTTTTTGAAAAAAGAAGAAGAATAGATGTTTTTGTGGAGGTTGAAGAGAGGTACGTGGGTGGCAGAAAGCAAATATTTACTCCAAGGCTAGGCTGTCATGAACCAAGTTTGAGTATATAGTTATCTGAGAAGTTTTAATAACTTTAATAATCATCAACTATATCTAGATAATTATGCAGGCTCACTATTGAAAACTGAAAAATGCCAAATATAGAAAGATGGAAATATATGCCATCTGTAAACCTATCCCTCAGAGGGTAACAACTGTTCACTTTGGCAAGTGTCCTCAGAGAGTTCTGCTAAGCATCTGCATACATACATGCAAAATATCTTTCTTAATTTAAATTGAGATAATACTGAGATGCCATTTTGAATTTCTTTTCAATTACGTTATAAGCATAACTGAGACTCACTGAATAGTCTTTACAAACATATTTCTTAACCAGGGACTGGAACAGGGTGAGATCTGTCCCTAACACAGAATATGAAGGTACTGAAATTCCTTGCTACTCAGTGTAAGAACCACGGATCAGCAGCATCAGCATTACCTTGGAACTTGTTAGAAAGGTAGAATCTTGGGCCATATAACAGACTTAATCAAAATCTACAGTTTCACAAGATAAGCAAGTGACTCATGTATATATAAATTTTAAAAGCAGTGCCCTAGTTTAACCATATCTCCTATTGTTGGACTTCTGTACTATTTTCACTTATTTTGCTATGGTAGCATTATACAGAACTCCCCTGTACATATACATTTATGTTCTTGAGTAATTATTTTATTAGAAGGGTACACATTAAAGTGAGAATACTAGGTCATTATATTCTCTTTTAAATTTGAAACTTCTAATCTGCTGTGGTCTGAGAAACCAGTTAACCAGGTTTCTTAGAATTATGAGTTAGAGAATATAAGGATCAAAAACAAAAAGTAGTTACACATTTGAGTTTAAATCCCAGCTCTGACAAAACAAGCTGTGTAGCTATGGGCAATGATGTAACCTGCCCAAGACTTTGTTTCCTCATCTGTTAAGTGGGGATTATAACAGTATTTATCTCACAAACTTGTGGTGAGGATTAAATTAGCTAAAATACATATAGCACTTAGAACACAGTCTTATTTGTGTTTGCTGTTGTCATTCAGAGGAAAAACAAGTAAATAGAGAGGCTCTAAGTGAACCTAATATACCACTTTAAGTTCTGAACTTTCAAACATCATCTGCATGTACAGTGTTTCCCCGAAAATAAGACTAAGTCTTACATTAATTTTTGCTCCAAAAGACGCATTAGGGCTTATGTCCAGGGGATGTCATCCTGAAAATTCATGCTAGGGCTTCTTTTCTAGTTAGGTCTTATTTTGGGGAAAACAAGGTAGCTTAAAAGCCTCTTTCACTTCATCCCTAGTTCTCAGACCTATTCTAAGTACCTGAGTTTAATGGAGAGAAGGGTACTACATTTGAGAACTGTTTTTTTTTTTCCTTCTTTGTTTATTACTTCATTATGGGCTTTAAAAGGCATATGGATATGTTAGTCTTCCTTAAATACAGGTGCAAAAACTAATCTTGATTGCCTAGGTGCAGGAGGTCAAGAACCACGATACACGTGCAATGCTTATATTACCTTTAGAATCAAAGAAGTACTAGTATCTTACCTCCTAGGACGACCCGTGGCTCAAGTCAAGACAGGAATATCAATACAGGAGGTAATCCAAACTATATATTTTGGGTCAGAGCAGCAATTTTGTTTAGTGAAGTCGAAACAGTAAGCAGGAAGAAAGAGGACTCAAATCGAAAGGACAGATAGGAATAATGGGAAAGGGGCAGCAAAGTCAGCAACCCAGAGGAGAAGACAGAGAAACAAGAAGAGACTCAAGGTGAAAACCTGTGAAAGGGTCCAGGCCTTCCTTAGAGAGTCAGAACAGTGTATTTATCCATCAGATAAAGTATGGCGTGCCAAGCACAGGCCGGAGTGGAGCAGGCCCTGCTACTGCAGAAAGCTGTGACTGGAGAACTTTTAGATGTGACATCCTTTTATTTAGGTGCTAGCTACCAAAGTCATCAAATATAAAGTACTGTAGTGTCACAGAGACCCTGAAAGTCATTCTTTCCTATATCATAAATTCCAAGTGGCACAGTTCAATGGTGATAAGAAACTGGAATTTGCATGTATAGTCTTATTCAGCGCTAACTAAAAGCACTTATAACTTCAAGTTCTCTATTACTTAAATCATATTCTTGCATTTATAAGGTAAGATAAGACAATGGCTATTTCACCCTCAATGAAACATTCACACGCAGTCAGTACTTCTCAAAGAGCTTCTGGTTTAAGGGTAAGGATGAGGTGAATTTTCCATTTGTAGCAAACTGATCAAAGACTACTTCCAAATACCGTGTTCTTTACTTCTGAAACTCAGTAAATGTTTAATAATTAAAACCTATTAGGGAATTTGTGCATGTAAGTATAGCTTAGTTTAGACCAAGAATCAATCAAAATAAATTTTCAATAAAAAATGAGAAAATGAAAATGCCTCAACATAAATTCTTTAGATGAGGACTTGACCAGTCTGATTGGAAATCAACATTGACACTAATTCTTTCGTCTCAAATATTGGAAACGTCACCTAGAAATGCCTTCTACTTCCTTCGTGAGATTGGTGAAAGCTTCCCAATACAAATTCTGGAGGGTGAATCTGAGATGGACTCTAAGAGTAACAGCTCTGAGAAAAAAAAGATTCTAAAAGACATCTCAGCATTGGGAAGACCTTAGAAATCAACTCGCTCCTCCTTCACTCCACCCCAATTTTCCTCCACAACATCCCACATGGTGTTCACCTCAACTTGTACACTGTCAGCAATGGAGAACTCACTGTCCTGTGAAGTAGCCCAGTCTATTTTTGTAGATACGAGTGTAATTGTTACCAACGTACTCACTGTAGTGCTGATTAAACTGAGCAGAAATCTCTCTGTAACTTCTCTCCATTGAAAATCAGGAAAGACTTTCAGGGTCTCTGTGACACTAAAGTACTTTATATTTGATCGCTTTGGTAGCTAGCACCTAAATAAAAGGATGTCACATCTGAAAGTTCTCCAGTCACAGCTTTCTGCAGCAGCAGGGCCTGCCCCATGCCAGCATGTGCCTGGCACACCATACAGAATCAGCGATCTGATGAATGAATACACTGCTCTGACTCTCTAAGGAAGGCCTGGACCCCTTAACAGGTTTTCATGTCTCTTGAGTCTCTTCTTGTTTCTCTATCTGCTCTGGGTTTGCTGCCCCCTTTCGTTCTCTTCCAGTTATATCTTTCTATAGCTCTTATCTCCAGTCCTTCCTTCATTTGAAAGCAATTCAAATTTCAGAAATTTGGAATAATAAAACTGCAAAATTTATAGTGAGACCTCTCTCACTACCGCCTTGGACATGTACTTTTCTTCTCTCTACATCTACCTCCACTAGAACCAGGCTAGGGACTGCTGGTTGGAATGAGGTTGTAGGGTCGGGGATTAGGAGGGATTTAGCTGATTCTAAAAGGATTTGGAGAATTTCAGGAACAGCAAGAAGGCAGCTGTGGCTAGAGCAAAGTGAGCAAGACAGAGAACAGGAGATGAAGTCAGCAGGCAGAACCTGATAGAACAGGACCTGCCAGAACACAGTGGGATGGGGGGTTTTCTCCTGAGTGTGATAAGGAGCTTTATCCTGAGTGTGATAGGTAGCCACTGACAGTTCTGAACAGGAGAATGACAGCAACTGTTTAACATTTAAGAGGAAAACAAATAGCTTTTTTCCCATGGTCCTACATGGAGAAATGATTGGCGAGGTGAAAGGAGGAGATAAAGAAGTATAGATAGAAGGCCAGTCACAATCATCGAGGTAATTTATGACGGTAACCACCATAAGTTATATTATATTATATAACTTATATTAATATAATATATTAATATATTAATATAATATATTAATATAATATAATATAATATAATATAATATAATATAATATATATAATTATATTATATTAATATAATTATATATAATATAATAATATATTATATTATATATATATATTATATATATATTATATAATATATATTATATTATATTATATTATATAACCATAAGTTATATTATATTAGGGTAGAAGTGGTGGGGTGTTGGCAGCGAAGGAGGATTTGGGATACATTTTGAAAGGAGGCAATATAAGCCTTACTGATGGGCTGGATGTGGGTTAAGAAGAAAAAGTCAAAGATGACCTCTAGTTTTGGGCCTGAGCAACTGGGTGGACCGTTTGCTGAGATGAAAAAGAAAGAGGCAAGGGCAGGTTTCGGGAGAAGAGTTCAAAAGCTCTATTCCAGACATGTTAAGTCTAAAATGTTTATTAAACTTTCAAATAGAGATGTTCACTAGGCAGACATAGATATTAGCCTTGAATACATGGGAGAGATCAATGTAAATAAACAAATTTAAGAAGACATATAGCATTGAAAGCAAGGGATCACAAGAGATCACATAGAGGATAACTGTAGAAGGCACAAAAGGGCTGGGCCCTGAAAAATTCCAACTTTTGAATACCATGAAGAAGAGACGGCAAAGGAGATTTTGAAATTTGATGTATATTTTATGCTTTCAAATGTAAGAGGGGCTGGAGATATAAAGCTATAGAAAGACATAGCTAGAACCAATGGGAAAGTTACAGAGAGATTTCTGCTCAGTGTAATGAACACTATAATGAATAAGTTGGTAACTTACTCTTCCTCACAAAGCAGTTGAAATTATTTTATATCTGCAAACTACAAAGTCCATAGCCAGCCATCATAATCTTCAAAACCCACATTTCAAAATCACGTGCCTATTCTGTTTTTGACTCTTGCCTATTGACTGAGTCCGGATAACTACATTTTATGTGTCAGCTGTTCAATTATTCCATGCCTGGCCTCTGGCATATGTCTTAGCTTCTGGATCCAAGTTCTCACCCCAACTAACAACTTCTAGTTGCCCAACACTAACCAGGAGGCACGCTGAGATCATGTTCTCCCGAGCTGCCAAAAGTTCTTGGCATATGATCAATGAAGAACACAATGAGTGAGTGTTCAGCAATTAATCAGGTGACAAAGAACAACCAACATGTCAGGGAACTGTAGAATGAGCCAGATCAAGGCTGGAACATAGAACAGCAGATTCTACTCCAGAATAGTTACCCCAGGGGAATCTGCTCTAGGTCACCCAGTGTGATCAGACGTCCTTTTCTCCAGAAGAGTTGAAGTAATCTGAAGTGTCCAAAGGTTCAGGATTCTCTGGAAGCTGGTAACTTAATAAACTGTAGGTACTGCACACCATGGGCACTCGTTCTTTCTGCCCCATTTCCTCAGGGTTACCCTGGAGACAACTGCTACTCTCCCAGCCTCATCTATGAAAGGATTCCAAACTGTCTCATAGGTGTTTCTGAAGATTAAATGAGATCATTGTAAATAAAGTGCCTGGTACAAAGAAAGTGCTCTATATACTCGAACGTTAGCTATTCTCATTTATACTTTAGGTGACCACAGAATGACAGTCAGTCAGCTGAATGGTAAAGCATGTCTCTAAAAACACTTTTAATGCTCTTCTAGCACAGAAGAATAATAAAAAGGTTTTTTTCAGTTTGTTTTTAATGTATGAACTATTATATAATCAACAGAATTTAAACTTGTCTTCAAAAAATCTTCCCTCCATTTTTCTACACTTTTCTACCAAGGTTGGCACAGTTATGTTACACAACTAAGAAGGATGCAAATTCTATTAACATGAGATGGATAACACCAATTCTGAGTAAATATCAAGCAAAACAGAACTCTCCAAAATAACAATTCTTCTGCAAGAGTCATTCAGATCTGGGCCTCTTGTTTTAAATGTCTATATCCTTTAAGTATAATATATTTCTATTTCCCTTTATTAAATTTAAGTTTAACTAAAATCATTAAAGTTGGCAACAGAAGAAGAAAACCATTTATAAGACCTTCATGGATATTTTACTTTTATTAATAAAAGAAAAGTTATGTAATAGTTTCAACAAACTACAGAGTTCCCTTCTTATACTCTTTTAATATTTATAGAAATTTAAAAGAGTTATACTGCTGGAGTTCATTTTGGAAACTGAGAATTTCTATCATCTGACAGCAATCAATTATTTTAGATCAATTACAGAAATGTCTATATCAGACTTATGTTCATCTTTATTCATATTCTTTAACAATAGGGCAGCTGTGTCTAGTACTTGACCTAGAAGCTCAAGTAAGTGTGACTGAACAAAACTACACCAAGAAGGTCTCAACTCCAAACCACTGAGTCATATCACTGGCTTTTTTGCCTCTAACAACATACTAAAGAAAAGAAAAAGAAAAAAAAAGCAATGTTCTGGGAACCACTTAAAGGGCCTGGCTTGTGTTAACAGAAAATGCTGTACTAAACTATCGAAGAACACACAAGTACCTTAAAGGAATAAGGGCACAGCTGTAGCCGAGTATAACCAGATGTTTACGGACACAATGCTAATACCTAAAAAATGAACTCCCACAACTCTCATGAACTGAAAAGTAAAATCTGTAGTCACATATTTCCCTATATCTCTATTTCATGAAATCTAGATTTTTACTAATCTAGGTAATTAATAATTTTGATTTTTCAAACTACTACACAGAAAAGCTACTTCTAAACTGTAATTTTCAAATCAATAAATCCTGATTTTTTTCCCGCTATAAATAATTATTTGTTTTGGAATTATTGTAGATTTGCAGAAAAGTTGCAAAGTTACCACAGAGTCTCTGTATACCATTCACTCAGTTTCACCTAAAGATATTAATCTTACATAGCCATGATTTTGTCAAAACTAAGAAAATAACGTTGGTACATTACTAATAAGTAAGTTACAGACTTCATTTAGGCTTCACCTATTTTTATACTAATGTCCTTTTTTAGTTTTAAGATCTAATCCAGGGTACCACGTTGCTTTTAATTATCATCATCATCATCATCATCATCAGTGCTTAAGTTTAATAACGCGCCAAGCCTGTGTATCTTATTTACAATATCCTCATTATAATTATTATAGAAAATAAACCTACAGCTCCCTGGAAAATATGTTTATTGGTTAGTAGGGAAATGTTACATGAAGATTCATGGAAATGTGATGTTTCTACTAATGTTTTATTCAGGAAAAAAGGTAACTCATTAAAGTAAGATATGCCCCATTATCTACTTTGGCAGGAACGTATGAGATCAAATTATGTAATGTTTCAGAAATAGCTATTCAAAAAATGCTTGTTACTTACCTATTTCTCAAAGCTCCAGTAAAGAGTCATAAGATATATGGTAAATCCTTTTAATTAATCCTGTAATAGAATATAAAGTATTATTATAATTATATTCAGATATTCCAGTTTTATCAAATACATGTAAAAATTCCTTTCCTTTCATTCCCAAATTTCATTTTTAATTACTGTATAATATTTTTATTAAGACAACAAAAGAACTAATTTAAGAGAGAATAATTCCATAAACTAATGTCTTTACTTTAAAAATGAAGACAAGCAAAACTTAATAAAAGTTTTAAGATAAATAGAAAATGTTCTAGAAAAAAATGCCACAATGAATAAAACTAAGAATGCTTCACATTCTTTTCTATGTGCATAATGCTATAAAAATTACTAAATAGTCATAAACAAGTGAATCATATTGAGAGCACAGCCTTTTTGATGGAAAAAGAGTGATTAAGAGTTTGGGATTAGGAGCTTTTTGTAAAAAACATGTGCCTGCTAAAGTGTCCGTGTGTCAGTTTGCCTGAGACAGTCCTAATTTATGCCCATTGTCCCAGTGTCCCACCCAATTTATTATTTGTTCTGGTTTTTCCATTTTCTGGTGATTTTTTATAACAGCATTATAATAAGCTGGGACTTTACTTCCACACTCTGCCATGATCTTGTTGAGTAGTGTGAGATGCGTGTGTAGCGAACCCAGCTGACACTTTAACATGTGGTTAAATCTGAAAGGCCCTGAGCAATAACCCATCTCTGGATAGGCTGTAACTGACACTTCATCCTCAAAGATGGCACCCAAGCAGCTCACAGAAAAAGGAAGTGCACTCAGGAGTAGCTAGGGACAGCTAACTCCTTCAATCTTCGGCGAAGATGGAAGAAATATTCAACGCTGCTGCCCCGTTTGTGATTAGCTTGAATACACCAATTTAAGAAAAGCGAATGGAGAAGTTTTACAAGATCAAACGACTGTTCTTTAAATTTATCTTGCTCAACTCTGATTACAAATTACCATGTTTACATAGTAGTCTAAATTAAATTAAGTGACAGCTGTCACTTTGTTGGCTCTATTAGCAGCACAAATTCACACTTAAATGATGCCAGCTTCCTCAGTGTCAGGAGATATATCAACTAGAATAATCAGTTAATTCCAATAATGGTTTGATTGTTTTCATCCAATTCATGGAATCAAAGCAAAGCTCTTGGGAGGTCATTCCGTAGAACATAAAACACCTGACATTGCTGTAACTGCTATTTAAATTCAGTTACAAAGTTCAACAACAGAGATAAAATTACAGTCAGTTTTCATGATTGACAGTAACTAAGCTCTCTAAAGCCATCATGGACACTGAATTAGTGAAAACCAAACCATTGTTTTTAAAGGAAATACAGAGTTAGGTTCCTGTGAGCCTCTGGCCATAACATTTTCATCAACTGATCAAACATAACTTTGTTTTATGTGCATTTCTGCTTAAAGACACTTTATTTCATATAAATTGTTGAGTCACTAACATTGAACTCACAGCCAACATCACTAACTCATGCCTGAATGAAGCTTATATAAGACACGTATTTTCTCTGTAAAATCCATCACATCACAGCCTTCTTGCACTTCAGCACTGTGCCTGGGTACCATTTGAAACAGGGGAATCACCAACAAGAAGCACAAAAATGCAAAAAATGTGGCACCACGGACAGGACCCTTGTTTACAGTATCAGAGCTGAAAGGAGAGGCAGAGAATTGCCTTGTTTTACCTCAGCCGGGAATGTGTGTTGAGCAATCTAAATTTTGTGTCACTCTGCAAATGTCCATGAATGACCACAGAAAACCATGAGTACTGACTTGGGGGTTACAAATAAATTTTTGTAAGTAGGAGAATTTGCAAACTGGAATCTGTGAATAATGAGGATAGACTATGTTTGTTTTTACAGTGATAACACAAATACAAATTTTGGTCAAGCACAGCATCGTAGAGTAAAAAACAATGTTCTGGTTAATTAAAAAAAATTATGGAACATAAATAAACTTGGATATGCTTGTGATTCACATTATTCACCACTGCGCCATATAAACTGCAATATACTACCCATCAGTGTAGACGCAAACAGATTTCACAATTGCATCCACCAAAATGTAACAGTCTGCCAATCAAAATTTATATATTTAAACATACACACCCACACATCGTTAAGGAACAGAACTAAAATATTTTGTGACAAAGATAATGTTGAATAAAAAATACTTCAGCGTGGCAGTACATGTTTTCTCCTTTTGCTTTGAAGCTTTTATATTATGTACAGGATTAAATGAACTTCAAAATGCTTGCATTCTAGAAGCATCTAAATTTGGTAAAATGCTCAAAATACACCTAAATACACACAACTTATTGACTTGTAAAAAGTTCATTGAAAAAAGGTATTTTAAATAAGAGTAAAAAAGACAGTATTTGTGAATATATATGAGCTGGAATATTTTCATATTACACTATTAAAAAATCAAAATTTAGAATAATTTCAATGCAGTAGAAATTGCTTCAAATTTACCAGGTACCTCAGTACCTATAGAAACATTATATTCCCAAATTTTAAAATTATGATTTATAGCAAATAGTAACTATTGGAAAGAATCGACAATTTCAAGTCTAAAAAACATTCAATGAAACTTTGAAGACTATAATTTTATGAAATGATTAAAAACCATACAACTATATTTCAAAACTACATTTCTTAAAAAAAAAACAAATACAGACCCAGTATTATGCACAAATGACTACTAAAAAAATTGAATAACGTTTATGAACTTTTTTTAACTGAGAATTCTATTTGTATTCTTTTTAAGACAATATGGAAAGTTTTGATTCCTTTAATGTACATGGATATACATGTCTGTAAGTTATTTTTAGAAATAAATTTACTTTATAAATAACTTCTTAATTGGACAATTTTATATGTTTATCAATATAATAATTTTTCAGTAAAAAAACAAAATTATATAATTTTATTATTTTTTAGTATTCCTTATTCTCAAAAGAATCTAAGTTTGGGCAATAACTTAAATGGTTAACCTAAGTCTGATGGTTAATTTTATGTGTCCACTTGGCTATACTATGGTGCCTAACTGTTTGGTCTAACACTAGTCTACACATTGCTGTGAAGGTCTTTGTGGATGTGATTAACATTTAAAATTAGTTGACTTTAAATAAAGCAAATTACGCTCATAATATGGTGAGACTCATCTAATCAGTTGAAGGCATTAAAAGCAAAGGCCGAACTTTCATAAGGAAGAAGTAATTCTGCCTCAAGACTGTAACACAGAAGCTCTGCCTGGGTTTCCAGCCTGCTGGCCGACCCTACATATTTCAGACTGGCCAGCTCTCACAATCACATGAGCTATTTCCTTAAAACAAATACTGTCTCTCTCTGTGTATGTGAATATTTACATTTTTTCCACCCCAAAACATGTGTGTGTGTGTGTGTGTGTGTGTGTATGTGTGTGCATTCATTCTACTAGGTCTATTTCTCTGGAGTACCTTATACACTAGGTAAATGATATTAGGAAGTATTAAGGAACTCCACCCAATGGAAGCTGTTCCCTGATAAGAGTAGAAAGTGAAAGCGTTTTATTTTAGGAAGCATGTAATTGAAACAATTAACATGACCTTAAAGAAGAATAGAACCCCAGATTCTAGTGCCACACCTTCCTATGCCAGAATAATACCAGATAACCCAATTACCTAGCTTTTGGAGAATAGGGTCATGTCTTATTCCTCTTTGTATCTCCTTTCTAGCAAGTAGTCTGAGACAGAGAAGGTGCTCTAAAATGTTGCTAAAGAAACAATGTCTCAGAAGACATCACCAGTCCTAAATTCTATAAAAATGGTGAGAGTATATGCAAAAGTATGTCTTTAATGTTTTTAGTAATCATAATGTTTATAGTAGCATTAGTGTTGCTATTCTGAACTTTTGCATGTGTAATATGGGATAAAAATAAGTGAATAATTATGTTTTTTTTCTAATTCTATAATCACTTCTTGGCACAGAGAAAAGGAGAGACAGAGGGAAGATTTAAATGTACTGTAATCTAGAGTTTTAATTGGAAATACCAATATATATTTGTGATGTATTTTTTTTTACTGTAAATACGTGCATGTTTCTGGGCTCTGTTTACAATAAAGGTCTAGAAACAATGACCAACCAAGTATCAATGAACATCCTTTAGAGCCCAGTGCTTCTTAGAAAAGTGGACAATTCCTCTATTCAGGAGCCAATTTTGAGAGGCTCCCACTGACCAAAGATGGAATGATTTGAACTTCATTAATGGTAATAATTGAAATGGATTTAAATCCATTAAATATTTTTAATTCTAAGAGTTCACAAAATTTTAAAGAAACTGGTCACCTTTAAGAGATGATAACCAATTAATTATCTTAAAAATCATTAAATCAAAAGGGAAAAAATCAAGAATTTATCCTGCCTTTCCTTTAGGCACTGTATCACTGGGTAATACCTAAACTCCATCAATTATGATAGCTTTCTCCAAGCCACACATACCTCTAACAGTAAAGAATAAAAATCTAACTGGCTAGGAGGGCATACGCACAGCCTTTGACCAATAAGTGGATTATGCTGACCAAGGGATGTGAGGCTAAAATTAAGAGAGAGAGAGAGAGAGAGAGAGAGAGAAAGAGAGAGAGAGAGAGGAAGGAAATAAATTTGAGCAGGGACATTATAAGATGTACACTGTGGGGAAATAGACTTCACACAGTCAGTTCAGTGAAGTCTCTAAAAAATAAATAGACGACCAAACAAACAACAACATTAACCCCCATCCCCAAGGTTATCAGTACACAACGTAATCTAAAATGTCGTTTTCAACACACATTGCAAAATGCGGGGGGAGAAAAGGGTAACCCATTTGTAGGAAAAAGGCAGGCAATACAAAGTAATTTCAAAGGGTCCCAGTTGTTAGACCTAACAGATATATACTTCAAGTCAGCTATCATAAATATGTTCACAGAACTAAAGGAAATCATATAGAGAGAATTAAAGTATGATAACAATGTCTCATCAAATAGAAAATATCAAAATACAAACATGACTTAAAAATAAAAGACCCAACTAGAAATTTGGAATTGAAAAGTACAATAACTAAAACGGAAAATTCACTAGAGGAGCTCAACAGATTTGAACCAGCAGAAGAAAGACTTAGAGATTAAAAATAGATCAGTAGAGATTATGCAATTTAAAGAATAGGGAGAAAAAAGAATGAAGAAAAATAAACAGCACCAGGGAAAGAGAAAGGGGCAGAAAAAGATTTAAGGAAATGATGGCTGCAATCTTCCCACATTTGATGAAAAACATTATTAACTTAAACATCCAAGAGTCTCAACAAGTTCCAAAGATAAACACAAAGAGATCCACAATCAGACACATAATAGTCAAAATGTTGCAAGACACAGAAAAAAAGAGAAAATCTTGAAGGTAGTAAGAGAAAAATGACACATCATATACAAAGGAACCCCAACAAGATTAACAGCTGACTTCTCATCAGAAGTAAAGGAGACCATAAGGCAGTAGGATTAAATATTAAAAGTGCTGGAAAAACAAACAAACAAACAAACCCCAAAACTGTGAACTAAGCATCTTATATGCAACAAACCTTTCAATAATGAAGGTAAAATCAAGACATTCCCAGAGAATAAAAACTGAGAGAATCTGTTTCCAGAAGATCTGCTTTATAAGAAGTATTAAAGGGAGTTCTTCAGGCTGAAAGCAAATGACACCAAAGAGTAATGTGAATCCACATGAAAAACAGAGTGCCAATAAAGGTAACTATGTACATAATTATAAGACACAATAATTGCATATCTCTTTCCCCTTTCTTCTCTTAATTGAATTAAAGAATAGTTTAATAAAACAATATGGAAAAACATACACTTGTATTTTGGGGCTAATAACAGCAATTTTATGTTTGACAATAACAGAGGAGGCAGATGAGAGCAAAGCTGTACAGGAGTAAGGAAATAACACTAGATGGTAACTCAAATCCACAGGAATATATGAAGAGAATGAAAAATGCAAAGGTTAATATAACTAATGCAATGAATATGTACTTGCTCTCCTTTCTTCCATCAGCTGCTTTAAAATACATAAGATTATAAAATGTAAAAATTATAGCAATATATTATTGGGTTTCTACTATATATAGACATAATATATGTATAATAATAGTAACATAAAAGGGGGGAGAGTTAAATGCTATTTAGAAGAAAAGTCTATTTTGCTCGAAGTAAGTAAAAATTAGAAGTAGATTTTTGTAAGTTAAGATATATGTTGTAAACCCTAGAGCAAACACTAAGAAAATAATTCAAAATATATAATTTAAAAATTAATAAAGAAATTAAAATACCACATTGGAAAATATTCACGCAATTCAAAAGAGGGCAGTAAAGAAAAGAACAAAAAAGGAATGAGACCTATAGAAAAACAAAAGCAAAAATGGCAAATGTAAATCCAACCCTATCAATAATCTTAAATGTGAATAGATTAAACACTCCAATCAAAAAACAAGAGTTTATCAGATTTATTGTTTTAAATCCAAGCATAGCTTTATATACTGTCTACAGAAGACACATTTTAGATTCAATGATACATATAGGTTAAAAGTAAAAGGATGGAAAATATATATATTATGCAAAAGCAATCCTAAAAGAATCAAACAAAATAGACTTTAAAACAAACAAACAAAGTATCAAAGTAATAGTAAACATACAATTCAAAAATGATAATAGGATACTTCAATATCCTCTTTCAATGCTAGACAGAAAACCAGGAAGAAAATCAAAAGATTTGAACAAAACCATAGGCTAACTAGACTTCTATATAACACTCTACATATATACATAATACATTCAACAATACAATGTATATTATTCTGAAGTGTACATTAAATATTTTCTAACATAAACCATATAGTAGGCCACAAACAACCCTCAATAATTAAAAGTGGTTAAAATACAAAGATTGTTCTCTGACCACAATGGAATACAATTAAAAATCAGTAACAAAAAGAAATTTTAAAAATAAAAAGTATTACAAAGAATTAGCATGAAAAATTGCATGGCCAACAATTGGATAATATAAATGAAAAGGACAAATTCCCCAAAAACACAAACTACTGAAAATGACTCAAGAAGAAATAGAAATCTTTAATAGGCCTATAACAAGAGATTGAATTAGTAATTAAAACACTTTCAACAAAAATGACTGCAGACCGAGAGGACTACACTGGTAAACTCAACCAAACATTTAAAAAGGAATTAATACCAATCTTTCACAAACTCTCCCTCTCTTTTACCCTCCCCCCCAAAAAAAAAGGAACGGACACTTCTCAACTGATTCAACAAGGCCAGTATTATCTGATACTAAAACTAGACACAGACATCATAAGAAAACTCCACAACATTCTTTATAGATATAGATGTAAAAATCCTCAACAAAATACTAGCAAACTAAATCCAGCAATATAGAAACAGTATTATCACCAGGATCAGGTGGGATTTATCCTAGGAATGTAAGGTTGGTTCAATATACAAAAAACAAAACAAACAAAATATATACCATATTAACAAAATTTTAAAAATAAAAACATAATCATATCAAAAGACACAGAAAAAGCATTTGCCAAAATTCAACACCCTCTTATCATATAAAGCATTCAACAAACTAGGAATAGAAGGGAACGTCCTCAATCCAATAAAGGATGTCTTACGAAAAACTCACAACTAACATCATACTTAACAGAGTACTTAACAGAGAAAGACTGAATGCTTCCCTCTTAAAACTAGGAACAATGAAATGATGTCCTATTTCTTACCATTTCTACTCAGCATTTAACTTCGTTGTAACCAATACGATTAGGCAAGGAAAAAAGCCAAATAAACAGAAACAGCATCTAGACTGAAAAGGAATAACTGTCTCTATTCATAGATGATACGATTTTTGTACATAGTATATAACCCTAAGGAATTTACTAAAAAAAAAAAATCTATTTGAACTAATAACCAGGTTCAACAAGGTTGCAGTATAGAAGAATAATATACAAAATTCAATTTATTTCTATACACCAGTAATGCTAACCCAAAAATAATATAATAAAATTAAGAAAACAATTCCATTTACAATCACATCAAAATATAAAATAAAATACTAAGGAATATACTTAACAAAAATAGTGTAAGTCTCACATACTGTAAACTACAGAACATTGTTTGAAGAAATCAAAGACAACCAAAAAAATGGAAAATGGATTGAAGTAATAATATGACACATCACAGATAAACCTCAAAAACATTATAGTAAGTACAAGAAGTCAGATACAAAAGACTACATATTATATGACTCGATTTACGTACCAGTCAGAATGAATAAATCCATAGAGACAGAAAGTAGATTAATGGTTGCCAGGGCTAGGGTAACTGGGGAAATGGGGATGAGCAGTGACTGCTAACAGGTACAGGTTTCTTTTTGATGGGATGACAATGTTCCATACCTAGATTATGGTGATGGTTGTACAACTCTGCGACGATACTAAAACCACTGAGTTGTGTACTTTCATGTCTAAGACAGCACATTGGATCCATAAATTATAACAGCAAAGGAAAAATGCAAGTGGTTACTATTAAAGGTGGGATAATGGTTACTGGTGGGTTGTTACTGACATAGACACATGGAAGAGTTTCAAGAGTGACTGACATTTCCATTTCTTGACCTGGGTGTACTGGCATGATAATAATTCATTAAACCACATATTTGATTTGGGTGCTTTTCCATATCTGTATTTTATACAATAAAACACACAATAAACAATAAAACACTTTTTTTCCAAAGGGACATTCTTGGATTTTTTTAAAAATAGGAATTTGAGATTATATGCTAACCATACGATTTAATTATTGTTAAGACAATGATGAAAATATCATATATCTGTACTGTTCAATATGTAATTATTGGGCTCTTGAAATGTGGCTAGCATATTTGAGGAACTAAATTTTTAATTTAATTCTAACAATTTTAAATTCAAATTTAAATAGCCATATGCGGTCGATAGCTACCACACGGATAATGCAGGTTTAGAGCATACAAATACTATGAAACTTTTGGCAGAATAGATGTTAACCTAAAAATGTTAAAAATAAAATTTGTATGTCACTGAGATGGCAGCTTTGTGACAACTACCATTTGTTTTTAAATTTGCAAAAACTTCTCAAAAGAGCAATGAAATAAACAGGGCCTAGCATCCTTTTATTTAAACACACCACACACACACACACGCAAACACACACACACACTCACACACACACCCCAGAGAAGTTTGGAATCAGATGCTCTTGTCTTATTAAACAGAGTTCTTAATATACCAAAGAGCTCTTAACAGCAGTCATATTTCCCGATTTCATCCAAACCCTCAAGGAAATGAAAATGGCAAATTAATATGAACATCATTCAAGTGATTTCTACAATATATCACCAATCCCCCTCCCTGCCCTGTCGGACTCTAAGAACCATTAATTCTACCAGAATCTTGAACAAATCCAATTAGATACAACTCTGAGGTGTTTCTGTCACCATCCAAACAGTTTCCCAGCCCTAAATTCTCCAGATTTTGTTTTCTGACTAGTTTCTGTCGCTAAAAATGGTCCTTAACATTGAATCACTAACGTTTATTGAGCAATTATTCTGTTAGGTGCTGCATTAGGAAACCAATGAAAAGTATAATCTTTGTCTTCAAAGAAATCATCTTCTAGAAGGGGGCAAGCATCAAATAAACCTCCAGAATTGAGCAGTGTGTTTAAGTGCTAAATGAGTACCATTTACATACCTCTGTGGTTGTACAGAAAAGGAGCATCTAGTTCCTAGAAAGAGAAGCAGGGCCAAGGAATTGGTGCTGTAGTAGAGGTTTCCTTGAGCTAAGTCTTGAAAGACAAGCAGGAGCTACCAAAGCAGTGAAGGGGGAAAAGAGAAATATTCCAGGCAAAGAGAAAACATGCAAAAGCATAACAGCCCAAGAGAACTCAGGATTGAGGGAACTTCAGTACTGAAGCACAGTAAGGGAGGGAAGGGGGAAGAAACAAACATTAGACAGGTGGGCAGAGACCCAATCCTGAAGCCCTCTGCTTGCACAGGAAGGAGACTGGATTTTATCTGGAAGATGTAGGAGGCAAAGAATTTTGAGCTCAGGAATAATGTGATCAGATTTGCATTTTTAAAAACACCACTCTGCAACAATATGAAGTATAAACAAGAGAAAGTGAGATTGGACATAAGACAAGCATATTAGGGAACATTACAGCAGATTAGAGGAAAATAAATGAGGACTCAAACTAAAGCAGAAATAATAGGGATGGAGACGAAATGATGTCCTTGTGGGACATTTACAGCATGGAATGTCAATTGGCTGTATATGGGGGAAATGTAGAATGAAGAACCAGGGTGAGTGCCAGATTTCTTACTTGAGAAAAAGGGCACTGCCATTGTTCAATAAAATAAATAGAGGAGTACAGGTCTGAGAGTAAATTTTAAGCTCTGAAATTCAGAAAGACAGTACTAGTTAGTCAAACCAATAATACCAAATGTCCCTAGAGAGTTTAAGTAAGTTCAAGTCCACAGACCCCAGCTTGGACTTACTGAATTAGAAACTCTGGGGACGGAGCCCTCTGATCGTATTTTAATCACCCTCCAGATATGCTGGTGTACTAGGAGAACCACTGGTCTTACCAAACGCTACTTGTAATATTGGCCAAGGATCAGGCAATCACGTGGGCACTGATGATGACAGAAGGGGAGGTGTATTACTAGAAGGAGCAGATCCAGACTGCAGGAGGTTTAAGGAATACATTGGAGGAAACGAAATGGAGACGACACTACATGTAAATTTTTCTTTCAATAAGCTTTAAGAGAAAGGGTGAGAAGAGAGACAGACTGAAAACAAAGGTGAGAAAAAATGATGAACAAAAAGCAAGTCCTCCAAGAGGTCGGAGTAAAGGATTCAGAGCCTAAGCAGAGGAACTGGTCTTGGAAGGTATGGCAGGCACTGCGGCTGCCTGCCCTGTCTGTGCTCCTTCCTGGACAAAGGAATCCTCATTGTGTTCCCTGGGAGGGCTGCAGGGCTCCTGACTGTCTAAGTTGATCACAGGACGCCTGTCCCCCACGCCACTGACTGGTTTAGATGTGGGTTATATGAAAGAAAGTTGGATAGTGAAGTCAACTGCTGGGAGGCTTCTGGGAAAGTTTCCTTCACTTAAAAAAAGACATGAGCGATAATATAGCCTGAATGTTTGTATCCCCCCAAAATCCGTATGTTGAAACCCTAATCCCCAATATGATGTTTCTGGAGGTGGGGTCTTTGGAAGGTAATTAGGGTTAAATTAGGTTATGAGGGTGGAGGCCCCATAATAGGATTAGTGTCTTTATAAAATGAACAAGAGACTAGAGCTCTCTCTCTCCCTCTCTCCCTCTCTCTCTCTGCCATATGAGGAAATAGCAAAAAGGCTGTCTGCATGCCAGGCAGGGGCCCTTCCCAGAAACTGAATTTTCACGAAACTTGATCTTGGACTTCCCAGACTCCAGAATTATAAGAAATAACTGCTTGTCTTTAAGCCACCCAGTATATAGTATTTTGTAATAGTAGCCCAAACTAAGACAAAGAGACACCTTCTTTTCTTACAGTCTTAGGTCTTTGAAATAAGGACGAAAACCTTAGAGCAAAAGCTACCTACCATCTTGAGATCAGGAGGGGATAAGCCTGAG
Organism: Rhinolophus hipposideros; assembly: GCF_964194185.1. Classification (NCBI taxonomy): domain Eukaryota; kingdom Metazoa; phylum Chordata; class Mammalia; order Chiroptera; family Rhinolophidae; genus Rhinolophus; species Rhinolophus hipposideros. The sequence goes on from NC_138047.1 coordinate 25,201,309, forward strand.
GACAAAAGCTAACTTGTGGCAGAATGCTACGTCAGAAATCTCCCAGGAGCCGAACAACAGTTAGCTCTACATGGACCAACTATGAAACCATTTTTCTTCCAGATTTCTAGTTATATGAGATTATAAAATTTACTTGTTATTTAAGTCATTTTCAGTTGGGGCTTCTGTTACTTACCAGCTGGAAGCATTCTAACTGATAATAGGAAAATATTTTCACTGAGATGGGTATGGATGGAATTAACTTTGCCTATTGGAGACATGGGAATTTATGGGAGTTTCAGCCTGAAGTTTCATTTATTAAACAAAAACATGGCTCATATACATCTATTTTATAAGGGGCTGGTCTTAACAGCTCATTTTTGCTTTAAAAAATTTAGTATTTCTAATGATTACAATAGCTAGTGATGAAGATGATGATGAAGATGACGATGATGCAATGATGATAAACACATGGTTATTAAAGTATTTTTAAAAGCCAGGTGTTTTATCCTTGCATTATTTACCTACTGCATTCCATTTGACTTCAATAGTGAAACCATACCAATCTCTTTTACTTTGTTTATAACAATTTTCATGTCAGTTTCATTTTTCTTACTTTCATAGTATATAAAACTATATCACAATACAGTTTACAGAGGGAATCTTTAACTTTAAAGAACAAACACTGTGAAAACCAAACAATTTATGAAAAGATCTCTATTTTTATTTCCATATATTCTCTAAATCTGTTCAAGAAAAGAAAACATTTCAACCACATCTGTGGAATGATACCCTTGATTTCATATCAGAGGACGGAAAATCAACACTGCAGTCACATAGATGAACAGCAGAGAAAGCATGATTTAATCGCAAATAACAAAAAGCACTAGAATCGTGTGCCTGTCCAAGCAGTCCCCAATAGTGAAAAGTGTTTTAATTTAAGACAGTTTTTGAAGCCCAAAATATTTTTCCTATAGGAACAATGTTACTATGAGTCATTGCATTGCTAGGCCAGTCCATAAAAGTCTTATAAAACCATAAGCCTAAGACTATTGTTTGAACCATATCCAGGCAGAATAATACTCTTTCCTTTGCAAAATAAATCATTTTCTCCCTTCACCTTCTACCAAGTCCCAGAGGAACTGCCTTCTAGTGGCCTCTGTTCACTCTCCGGCCTCATGTCTCCTTACTCCCCACTCCACACATTCCGTGGGTCACCCTCAGCCTCTTTATTCCCCCCTCCACGTCATTGCTGTCACGCCCTTCTCGTCCTCTCTAGGTCACCTTCACTCAGCCTTCGGGTCTCGGCTTAAATGCTATTTCCTCAGGAAGGCTGTCCCCACACTGAGTCATGTGTCTCTGCCACACTTCCCACCACAGTATTGAACACACTGTATTGTAATCACTCTGCCTATCCCCCCATAATCTCCATCATGTCAGGGATACATTTCATTTGCTATTATTTTAACCCCAGAGCTTAGAAGAGTAGCTGCCATTTTGAAGATGTCTTAATACATATTAGTTTGCATAAATAAATGTTCATAAGAGATGGTACTTCAAAGCATTTTTTAACCTGATCTATGGAATATTTAAGCTGATCTGTGGCCATTACCAAGGAATAAAGGGGTTTTCCAGAAAAGATTTCTCCACTCCTGAATTTATACCTACAAATTGTTCCTGCAGAGAAAGCTACTTATCCAATTTCTTCCCCATTGCTGGTTTATAAAGTAACTTAAATGGAACATTAAAATTCTAGCAAAAAGAAGTAAGTATATTTTCTAGTATTACCTTTATCTCTTTCTTGCAGGTAATGTCATTTATTCTCATGGCATGTACTACAACCGATGAAATACTGATTCCCAAATTTGTATCTTCTAGGCCTAATTTTTCTTTTGAGTTGAAGATCCAAATTTCCAGCTGTCTACAGTTTTCTACCTGAATGTCCCACAAGGACTTCACTCCATCCCCAGGTCTCCCCAACCTTTCTTTCTTCCTGTGTCCCCCCTTTCAGATGACAACACCAGTTACTGGAGCTTGACACTCAAGTGATCTCGCCCGTGCTTCTTAAAAATTACTCCATGGACCAACAGGGGTTTTCATCTCTTAGAACCTGTTAGAAACACAGAATTTCTGGCCCCACACAAGACCTGCTAAATAAGACACTACCTTTTAACAAAATTCCCAGACAATTCGTAGGCACATTAAAATTTAAGAAACGTCGATCTATAATTCATTTTTCTCCCAACCACCACACATCAATTCTCTCACCAAGTCTAAACAAGAACACATCTCAAATATATTCCATCCATGACTGTTATCATTTATCCATCACCTCTTGTCTGGAACATTTCAGAAGAGATGCTCTGTTGTGCAAGTATAACTATGAATTTTGAGAGAGGCCGCATGGTTGGCTAGCCAGGATTGTGCATAATATAAAGCTCATCTTATCTATGTTGCAATGTAAAATCTAGGGATGCTTACATAACATGGAAAAGCATGCAAAAATCAAAGCAAAAAAGATTGAGAACCACTCTTCTCATGTCTCCTCGTTACGATCATTCTCCATACTGACCTCTGTTTTCTTTCCAAAATACAAACCTGATCATGTCATAACCCTCTCTAAAGTCTTTCAGTGGCTTCTAAACACATCACGCACTTCCACCTCCACCTTTCTGTTCATGCTTTGCTCTTTTTTTTCCCTCCTTTTGGAAAAAGTCTTGCTCATCCTCTAAAGTCCTGCTCAAGAGTCATCTCACTGGAGGAGAATCATCTTATCTCGCCAGTCCCCATTGCAATAACTGCTTGGCCCTCCCACTGCAATTTGTTCATCACTGACCATGGCTGTCTATCTTCCCTGCCAGACAAGGACTTCCCTGCTTCCCTGAGGGCATTCTGTATCTCAATCACTGACAGATGGTAGACACTCAAAAAATGTTCAAGAAGTCAACTACCTTTTATACCTGACATCATCAAAAACTGAAGAACTTATCACTGATACTGTGAACACATTTGTAAACTACAAAATACTAACTATCACATATCGGTAAGATAGAATCATTGGGAATATAAAACAAAAAATGAAAATACCTCCAGGCATAGCAAAAGTTCAAATATGCTTGCAGACGTAATGCATATGCCATGAATGAGCCCACACTTGGGGCGGCCCACCCTGTTTCCTCATAGTTAATACAGATAACTGGACAAGACTCAGAGAGGTTAGCCTTTGGTGAGGAGTGCAGGAGGTCAAGTCTGACAGTGGATTTTTTAAATTATACATTTTACCATAAACATTAAAAAGTTATCTTTAAGTAATACAGAAAAATTATCTACAATTTAAAATCTTTAAAATTTCATTTTTGCATATTACTTTTCCAACATGGTTCAAATCACACTAAACATACTATTTTGTATTTGCTTTCAAATTTTCACCATAAAATAAACTCATGATTATATTTCAGTGACTGTATTATTTCATCAATTTGACATATTGCAGTTCATTAAAACATTCACCAAAGTTCAATAATTTATTCAGCATTTATTGAACAACTACTGTGTGCCAGGCCCTAAGGTACAACCGACCACCCCTAACCTCAAGAACCCCCCAGACAAGTGGCACGGGTGGACTCAAACACTCAGGACTGCAGAGTAGTGCTGAGCACAAAGCAGAGGGTGGCTCACCAGAGCTGAAGTGGCTGGGATGCCCGCCCACCATGTCTGACTGCTGCTCAGGAAGCTCAGGAGTAAGAGAGAGAAGGTGCAATAAGGACAAGGCCTGAGAGTCTGAAATCAGACATCATGTTTGGCGAAATGGAGTGGCTGCGAGTAGCTATGGCACAAGAAACAAATAAGAGTGAGTGGCCCCAATTCCTTAAAGCCTCTCCAGAATTGGGAGTTATTTTAACTTTCAGTACTTTTAAGAGAATAGAAGGGGTAACTCAAGGTTGACTTAAAATGCATCTTTGATTACCCATTTTTATTACTAACTCTGTTACTTATCTGCTAAAATTCTCTGGCCACTTATGTACTAAATCTTGATACTTTTTTTCCTCATCAAATTTGCGAGGACTCTTCAGATTTTAAACCTTAGTCACACTGATGCAAGCATTTCCCCCAGTCTGTTATGTTATGTTTTCATTATGAATAAGTCTTAAATTTTATATATTCAAAATTGTTGATCTTTTCATTGGTGAGTTTTTCAGTGCTCCAATAGTGAGTTATCAATCCATCATAAACCTGGTGAATATTACATTCTATTTTCTATTACTTTTTTCCAAAATGTGATTTTAAAGTATTTAGCTCTTAAAAATGAGACCTGATAAACACATGATGTGCATAAACATTCATGCGTAGCCATCAGTCTCCCACTCCCTTTGCTAAGATACAGCCAGGGAATTCCCTTTCCTCCAAACTCCTCATTCACTTTACCTCCAATTCCCTTACAATCACAATGCTGGGAAGAGAGGAGCTGCAGCTGGTGTCGTCTTGTGCACTGTGTTTAGACATGGCCCTGAGACTCCACACTCTCTAGAAAACAATGAAGAATTAATATTTTAAGGTACATATTAGGGACAGAAAACAGTTAAGGGATGTATCAGCAATAAAAAGAAAAAATCAGTGCTAATTTTAAAGTATTGTGGCAATATTTACTTGCCAGACTTTCTAATTCCCTAAAATTGGGCCTGGACACCATATCCTTTGGATTTCATGTTATGGAAGGTAATTTTCCAGTTAGAAAAGGGGACTTCGCCAAGTGTTTGCAGCTGAGCATGTCTGACTCCCAAGGGAGTTTGGAAATTGGAGGGGAGGGGCATTTTTCAGATGTCACAATGAGTGAACACACATTGCTATCTGTGAGGAACCAGGGATCATAAGTTTTCCTCAAGGTATAGGACAATCGTATACAATAAAAATCTGTCCCACCCCAAATGCCAATAGCCACCTCGTTTCAGCGAAGAGCCTTATAGCCCAAAATGTCTTGCTTTCGATATCCAGTGAAGGCAAAATCTCCTGACTCTCACTTGTTCTATCCACCCTCCCCTAGGTACATGCTTTCCAGTAGGAGGACAGCCCGAGGGAAGACGGTGGGTAGACATGGCTGTCCTAGATGTCTTGCCCACTCTTCCTGGGCGGTGTCTCACTTGCCTGCTTTCGTTCAAGCAACATCCCCACAAGCTCCTGGTCTTTGGCTACTCTCCTTACTCTGATCCACCAAAATCTGTTTCCAGCAAATTCAGAAACAGTAAACACATCACGCTAAGTGTGATAAACACATCACACTAAGATATTAATCTCGTGATGATACAACACATTCCTCTTCTCAGGGATATTTGTAGGTAAGGCTTACATCAAAGATACCACTTCTTACCATCTTCTCTATTACCACCCTGGTCCAAGCTACTACCATTTTTCATGTGGATCACTACAGTAGTTTTTTTTTTACCGGTTTTCCTGCTTTGACCTTCCAACTCAGTCTATTCTCAACAAAGAGCTGACCTAAGTGAGAGCCTATCATTTCTAAGCCCAAATCTCCCTTATAACCCCTTCATTCAATAAGAATAAAAGCCAAGTATCTTTAATAGCCTGCAGGTCATAAATGACCTGAAATGAGGAAAGCTGGAGGAAGAGTTGTGATCATGCTGAATTTGAGCTGTCTATGAGAAATTCAAGTGTTGCTGTTCAAAAGACATTATTCTAAGATCCTCAGAAGAAAGCTTTAGGCTAGATAAGTGGTTCCCAACTTGGGGTGATTTTGCCCCGCAGGAGACATCTGGCAATGTGTACAGACATTGTTGGTTGTCACACCTAGGAGAGAAGTGTTGTGTTATACTGGCATGTAGTAGGTGGAGGCCAGAGAGGGTGCTAAACCTCCCACAATGCACAAGACAACCGCCCACAACAAAAAATTATCCAGCCCAAAATGTCACTAGTGCCAAGGTTGAGAAACCCTGAGCTAGAGACATAAATATGGAAGACTTATTCAAAAAGATCATATTTAAAACCCAAAGTACAAAGTGAGGGGAAAAAAATGAAAAACTAAACCCTAAGGAACCTCACTTTCAAAGTCAGACAAACATGGAAGAACCAATACAGAGGACTAAAAAGGGTCAGTCAGAATGGGAAAAGGAAAACCAGAAAAGAGTGGCATGACAGAGGCCCAGAGAAGAGTGTTCCTGAAAAGGAGCAATGTTCAGCCGTGTGCACCTGCAGGGAGAGTTGCTAAAATGTCAGGAATCGCTGGTGGCGGGAAAGAGGTTTGAAAGAATGAAGGAGGTACGCTGTGGGGAGTGAGAGGCACATGGGAAGATTACTGGGCGATTTTGAGGCTGCTGAGTATATCATTAAAGTGAAACCAACAGGCAGGTAGGTGAGCTCATCCAGTCCTGAGGTTTTGCCAGATAAGAGATCAATGAGGCACAAAGGGAGGGAATTTTCAGGAGAGAAATTTGAATTGAGGCAGCTAGGCTGGATAAGGAAGGAATTGATGACAAGAAGGAACTAATGAATATGGGAAATGGGAGGAGGGGTTAATGAATCGAAAGTCTTAATGAGTCATAAATATCTTCCCATATCAATAAATATATTTCTATGCCATGCTTTTAACTGTTCCATAATAAAAGATTCTATTTCTTTATATTATTAAATTACATGTAGTTTAATAAGAAAGAGCTATTTACTATTTGAACACTGCTCACCATCCTACTTACTTTTCCTGACCAAGATCAAATGGCATTTATGGAAAAGACCATGCTACCATGAGAGACATGCTAAATAACAGGCCTGGTTTCAAACATCAGCTCTTTCATGTTATGGCCTGGGACAATGTACCTAACCTCACTGAACCTAAACCTGGTAATCTAATTAACAGATTGTGGTAGGCAGAATGTGCTCTCCCCGCCCCCACCAAGGATATTTAAATCCTAATCCTTGAAATGTGTGACTATGTTATGTTACATGATGAGGGAGAATTAAGGCTACAAGTGGAATTAAGGTTGCTAATCAATTGACCTTAAAATAAGGAGAGTATCCTGGATTATTCAGGAGGGCCATAAGTAATCACAAGGGTCCTTTAGGGGAGAAGAGGGACACAGAAGAGGCAGAACCAGAGAAACAGTGCGTGTGAGAAAGACTCAACCTTCCAGTGCTGGCTTTGAGACCGAAGGAGGCCAGGAGCCAAGGAAAGGTGGGCCGCCTATAGAAGCTGGAAAAGACAAGAAAACCGATCTCCCCTAAAACTTCCAGAAAGGAATGCAGCTCTGCCAACACACAACCCACGTTGGGCTTCTGACCTTCAAAACTGTAAGATAATAAATTTGTGTTGTTTTAAAGCCATGAAGTTCTTGTTAATTTGTTACAGCTGCAATAGGAAACTAATAGGAAATTAATACAGGCATTAATAAAACAAATCATATTCATAAATTTTGTGTAGATTAACCAAGAGAACATGCATGAAGTACCTAACAGCATGCCTGTACATAGGAAGCATTTCAACAGCCGCTATTGATATTATCATTGTTAATACTGTATCACCAAAAGCAATAGTAGTCAAAAGAAAGAACACTGACTCAGTTCTAGGACTTACTCAACTCTGTGAGTAAAATATGTGAGTTAACAAAGATACCTTAGTTAACCTCTGTAGTTCTCTCACTCAGTTCTCTCACCAAAAAAAAAAAAAAAAAAAAAGAGGGGGCCTAGAATAGATGACTTTTAAAGTTTCTTCCAGCTCTAAAATGTTAATGATTCTAAAAGCTAATTCCTTAATGACACATTCTACTTATCGCTAATGAACTGATTAAGAAAATCCTATTAAATAAAAATAATAAGCCACGCAGTTTTATATTTTATGTTTCAACATTTTCAATATTTTATATTGCTTTATCAAGTTGAATCATGGCATAAAAATCACAGGCCTGCAAGCAAGGAAAAATATCTAAGTCATCCTGCTACTATTTAAAGGCCTTACAGTCAAATTACAGTAACAGTGATATCTTCTCAAATCGCTCAAAGTATATTCCCACATATTACCTCATTCATTTTTTAACAGCTTGGAGATAAAATTCACATACCATACAATTCACCCTGTTCAAGTATACAATTCAGTGCTTTGAGTACAGTCAGAGTTCTGCAACCATCACCACAATCGTAGACCGTTTTCATCATCCCCAAAAGAAACTCCCTCCCCATTAGCAGTCATTCCCCATCTGCCTCCTCCAACCCTCCCGGCCCCCTACTTTCTCTCCCTGTGGATTGGCCTATTCTGGACATTTCAAATAACTGGAATCATATAACATATGGCAATTTTTTGTCTGGCTTCTTTCACTTAGCATAATGTTTTGAGATTCATCCATGCTGTAGCATGTCGTACAGTAGTACTTCATTCCTTTTTATTGCTGAATAATACTCCAGTGTATGGATACACCATACGTTGTGTATCCATTCATCAGATGATAGACATCTGGGTTGTTTCCACTTTTTAACTATTAGGAATAATGCTGCCATAAACATTCATGTACATACATACATACATACATACGTATGTATGTTTTCATTTCTTTTGGGTAGGTGTATACCCAAGAGTGGAATTGCTGGGTAACATATGGTATTAGGTTGGTGCAAAAGTAATTGCAGTTTTTGCAATTATTTTCAACCTTTTAAACCGCAATTACTTTTGCATGACCTAATAACTTTGTTCTAACCTTTTAAAGAACTGCCAAATGGTTTTCCAAAGCAGCTGCCTACTTTTACATTTCCACCAGCAATGTAAGAAGTTTCCAATTTCTCCACAGCCTTAACACTCATTATCTTTGGATATCGCCAACTAGTGAGTCTAAGTGCTATCTGTTGTGGTTTTGATTTGCATACCCCTCTGATTAATGATGTTGAACATCTTTTCATCTTTGTATACCTTCTTTGGAGAAATGTCTATTAAGACCCTTTGCCTATTTTTTAATTGGGTGATTGATCCTTTTGAACACTGAGTTATAAGAGTTTTTTATAAATTCTGGACACAAGTACAGTATCAGGTATATCGTTTGCATGTATTTTCTCCCATTCTATATATCTCATCTCATCTTAGTGTAGCTACTTGCACTCAACAGATTCTGTGCTGCTATCCCCATTTCATAGATAGAATTGGCGTGTCATGTGATTCAATAGACTTGACAATTGACAGACTCAAAAGAAAGCTTAGAGTTGCGCCTGCTTTTATTTAATATAAGGAGGCCATATGTTGATAGCAATGTTGTGACAGAATACCAGGAAGTTCCCATCATTCAACCCTCATGCTGTCAATATTATTTCCACAGTTGCATCAAAGATGGTTCATTTCTTCACTTGAAAAATAGTTATTCGGTGTCACATGGCAGGCGCTGGGTGCTACTCCCAGCTCTAGGTGCATCAGTGAACATGGTCAAGTCCTTGCCCTCATTAGTCTTAGAAGTTGGCAGTGTTGTACAAAATCCTTAGGCCTAAATCAGTTTCTTGATAGCACATAGTCCAAAGAAATTTTTACCTTAATGCTGAAAGATCCACCCTCAATTCACAGGATCCATGACAGATTTTAATGCAAGTGATATCCTTTAAAACAAAAAAAATCCGAAGTGTCAAACTTATTCTGTGGTCTAGGATGACCTTGTTTTAAGTATTGGCTCCAGTATACTAGGCCATCACTTGGCTCTTACGAATCCTTTTTATCATGCAGCAATGCTTCCTTTAATGACATTTGTCAAAATGAAACTGTGACTAAAGGAAGAAAATACTCATAATTTTTATCTTATCCAGGAAGCCTGAAGGTTCAAAGTATATATCATGGCCAATTCCTGCCTCATGCTGAATAAAAATGTTTTAATAGCTCCATTAAACATACAAACAAGAATACAGAAAAAAGCTGACAACTTAAAAAGGTAGTTCTAACCTTGTCTATCAAAGTATTCCTAACACAGAGCAGAGAGGCTAAATAACCGCAGAATTTCACACAAAGGTTACATTCTCAACAATAACACACCCAGTTTCTTTTGTTTTATATATGTATGTATATATAAAATTTAACATTCTTAATTAGGGTCAATATAAGAATTTGTTGAGAAGGAACTAGAACTACATTAATTTTAACGGTGCAAATTTAGTAAATTAAATAACAGTCAGCAAGAAAAACTAACACTGGGGAAGAGGTACCATGCCGCGTTCATGGCTCTGAGTGCCCTCAGACACCCCTCTGTACCCGGACGGTGGGTGCACACACTGCCATTTGACTAACTAGGTGCTAAGGAGCAAGAAGGCATGGGCCAAGCAGGGAGAGCATGACCTGAGGTGACCCCAGGGATAGCCTGCTGCAAGCAGACCGCATCACAGTTCAAGCAGGGCTTCCCCACACTATGAACTGGGAGGCTGGGGGTCTTCTGGCGCTGCCTCGGGCTGCTCTGTGGGGACAGAGAATAGCTGTCAGTGGGCAGAGCACAGCACTCCTGACTTCCAGGTCCCTCACTTCTACCTGTCTTACGTACTAGGCTTTCGTGTAAGTTTTCTGAAGTCTGAACTCAGACTGAGGAAAAACAGAGCTGAAATTCTAAATCTAGAGGAAGTCTTGGCCAGGCAGACAACAATGTCCATCGGATCTGGAAGACAACGTAAGGACAAAATGGGAGAATGAATAATGAAGCCGGTGAGAAGCAGAGTCAAAAACAGGAAAGGGTGCGGTATGAGCCAAGGGTCGGGGTCAGGCCTTTATCCACTGAAAAGAATGCCTATTGTGGAGTGGGTGCGTCTGCTTAAAGGAGCAGCAATGGGCTCCTTCACCCAGAAGCACTCAACTGTTGAAATCTCAAACTACAATACGCTACTTCCAGGCTACCGCCTTTTATCCTTCTGGATTTCTAGATTCCTTAAGTCCCACTGTCAATCAATTCTCACAAAATAACCAATGTGGTATGGCTACCTAGACTGAAACAGTTATCAAAACAAAGTCCTGCCCTGGCAGATTTTGCTTCTAGTGGGAGGTAGACAACAAATATATTTATGGTTTCAGATTGTAAGAAAACGTTAAAAAGAAACATGAAGAAGGGTAAAGGGCTACAGAGTGATGCCTCTGCCATATTAGATACTGTGAACAGGAAGAAGCGCTTGGAAGAAGAGTCCCCTGAGCAGAGACTGGAATGTGCTTAGGACCCAGCAGCACACGTGGGTAAGGAAATAGCACAGCAGAGCCAGGCCTGGAGCTTGCTGGAGGAGCAGCCAGGGCACTGGGGAGTGTGAACGAGGAGGAGAGCAGTAATTAATGCGGGACATAATACATTAGGGCTACCATAAAGATTTAGGATTTTATTCAAGTGCTATGAGAAAGCTATTGGAAGGTTTGAATTAGAGAAGTGACTTTCACTTTTCTGATGGTTCACCCAGCCTGGAAGATAAATGCTCAATATTTGTTGAACAAACAAATGAATAAATCATACTTGATCTTAAATATTTTTAGTATCCAGGTTTTCCCCAACCCCTCTGTATTTTTTCCTGATCTCTCAACCATGCCCCAAGCTTCACTTCTTGCCCACTCTAACCTGTGATGCGATCATCCAGCTTTGCCTACTCCCTGGCCTAAACTCTTCATTGTCTTACCAGCTTGCCCTTCCCCTAAACCAATCTAAGGATCTACTTTTTCACTCTCACCCCAACCATCTAGAGATCACTTCTGTAAAAAGCCACAAACATGGTGAATGGGGATTCTGCAAACACATGGTCTCCCATCTCGGTAGGCCCTTGCTTACTGCTATCCATCAATTGAGGGGCTCCCAATCAGCTCCCTCTCACCTCTCACAGATTAAATTCCAAACTTCCATCACTTTCTTCTAGCTTCCAACTCTCCCTTCCACTCAGCAAATGACATCACCTCCACAGAAACAAAGGAATACTATTAGATCAGACTCCCTCAATTTCCTCACCCACTGACCAACAACCAACAACTGACCAATGACTAACAACCATACACCCACTCTGACCTCCTTCCTGGCTGCGTGGAGGAAGGATGTCCCTCTTTGTGCCCAAAGCTAACCTTCAACCAGAGCTCTGGGACTCAAGCAACCCACCCACCTCCTTAAGGATCTGATGCCATCATTTATCGGCTTTACCCTCCACATCTTCAATTTCTCCTTCTCTTCTGGCTTTCCCTCCACTGCATGTGAATGCTTACATCTCTCTCATCATAAAACAAACAAATGAACAAACAAAACTAAGAAACTTCCCCACACCTGATACCTCCCTTGTACTCTCCTGTTTACCCCTTTCCCTTCGTGTCTTGAAAGACCGTCTAAACTCACCTTTTCACCGCTCCACCCCACCCCGATTCACTATTTAACTCTCTGCAAACTGGATTTTGTCTGCAAACACAAAACTGTCTCTCCTAAGCACAGGTGACTTCTTAACTGAAAATTCACTCAGAATTTACTAGACCCCCCAATTTAATATCAACACCCTTCATCTTAAAATGTTTGTCTCTTGGCTTCAGTAACATTATTCTTTCTTGGTGTTCTCCTTCTTTGGAGCTTTCTTCACAGTCTGTTTGCTGTTGACTGAGAAAAACCTCTATATGTGGTGTAGCGGTTAAAAGCATGGGCTCTGTCAGAGTCAGCTTTGGCTGCCATAACAAAGCACGATAACTGGGTGACAAAAGAACACAAGCTTATTTTCTCACAGTTCTAAAGGCCAGGAATCCAAGGTCAGGGTGCCAGCATGGTCAGGTTCTGGTGAGAGCTCTCTCCCTAGGTTGTAGACGGCCATCATCTCACTGTGTCCGCATATGGCAGAGATCTTCTACGTCTCATTCTCTTCTTAGGAGGGTACCAGTTCTAAGATCATTTAACCCTAGGCTTCATTTAACCTTCATCACCTCCTTAAAAGCCCTAGCTCCAATATACTTATATGGGGGGGTGGGGAGGGTGGTGAAGGCTTCAACATGAATTTGAGAGGACACAATTCAGTCCACAGCAGCCAACAATAATGAGATTTTAAGTAAAGTATGATAAAACTAATGTTACATAACAATAACTGTGCTTAAGTATAACTTAAGTATAAGAACTCCAAAGGGACCAAGAAAATGGGCATCACATGAAAATATCAGGATACAAAATTTTATATAAACATGTAAAACATATGCATATGAAATAAAAAGGAATATATCATAATCATAATAGGAGTGATAGTCAAGTAAAAGAGTTTATTTCTAAACTGTTAAGACAATTTGAAAAATAAATTTTCATAGAAAGAATATATAAATCAAAAGCTTCAACTGAAAAAAAAAATCACTAGGAACAAATCTAACTTTGTTTCCTTATATCACTACCATCTGTGTTAACTAGAATGTAGGCTTCTGATGGAAGAAAACCAAGAATGTAGTGGCTCAAACAAATGGAGTTTATGTCTCTCTAACGTAACAGTCCCACAGTCCCACGAAGGCAGAGAACTCTCCTCAGTCCCTTCTCTCTTGTTTGTCCACTCCCTGGGCCACTGCCCTTGTGTAGATAATAGAAGCTGGCTCAACAACACCTTGTTTAAGGGGGTAGAAGGAAAAGAATGTGACAAAACAGATTTTTAATACAAATGTGCTTTCGAAGTTGCACACATCACTTCCACTCCCATTCACTGGCTAAAACTTAGACATGTAGCCTCAATGTGGCTACAAGGAGCCTAAGAAATACAGTGTCTACGTAGGCGCTATGTGCCTCGCTAAACATCAGAGATAGGAGTGCATCCTTCCCACTCTGCAACAATCATCTCCTTTCTAAAGGGATAACCTAAAGCCCCATCCAGCTGCTGGATTTAGCTCAAACTCTACAATCTCTGGGTGATGCAAAAACCTCGTCAACGGATATTGATTTGGTTCCATTCCAGTCCAGTGAGCTACAAACTAAAAAGCGAGTAACCTTTGCTCTCCACCACCACCATCACACCCAACATACAATAGAATGCAAATAAGATAGTGCAAGTAAGTCTTTCATTCTGAAAAGAATAGCAAATACATATTCTTAGGAATGATAAAATACTGCTGGACAGGGACGGCAAAGAATCCCTATTCTACCAGGGAAGCAAGTTCCTCCCTTGGTTAAACTTATTTCTGTTCTCTGTGGGATAGGGAATCATCTCCTTTGTCAATTTATCTGCTGGAGCCTGGCATTGCCTCTGGAAGAGTCCATTTCTCCATTATCATTCTGGCCATATACAAAGTAGACATGGGAGAATATGTGCTCTAAATAGCCAGCAAAGAGCTGGTACAAACTCGGGGTGTCAAGGGTTGCTTTAGGAGTCAATGTCAAACCATCACAGGCTTTTCAAGGCAAATTTGTGGCATCTTTGAAAACATAATCCTCTCAAAAATTCAACACGTCTGTTTGCCTTAAGTCAGTGCCATGTGAAAGTAATGACAACTACAGATTTACTCTGGTCGTTGGTATTAGGCTTATCATTTCTCCTTTTATTTGCTGGCATCTATGGCAGCTCCATCTCTCACCCGCTTGATTTAAGGTTAGCTACTTTGACGTCATCTGATTCCCAAATGAAGGATTATACCATCACACCCTATTTACATCAGGGCATGCCATGCGACATGAAACGGTCCTTCCTGCCTGACTGATTTCAGACTCGACCATTGGAGTTCCTTTGGCCAATAAAATATGAACAAAAGAATATTCCACTTCTAAGCAGCTGATTCTGCCATATCTCTTTTCCCTCTGCCACAGAACAGCGATGTCCCCCAAAAGCCTATTCTTTCAGCTTAGAGTAACAGACGATGTGGAACAGAGCCATTAACTTGTCATAAGAAGTAAACCTTTGTTGTTGTAGGGAGGTGAGACTTTGTATTTGTAACCGGAGCTTTATCTAGCTTAACTGATGGTTCAAGTGGGAAGGTAAAGCCTTAATTTGATCCTTGCCTGGACTGGCTTCCACTGTCTGGCCAAGAAAAATCTAATGGCATGTTCCTAAGAATGAATCTTACCTCTTGCGGTTTGGGATACAGAAGCAATTTTTTCCAACTCTGCAATACTCCACTTTACTGTTCTTTCAGCCAATTCAGAGCACAGGCCATGGGCAAAGAGAAACTCCTTTAACAAAACTATACTCCCAATTCTAACTGCAAACTAGCTAATCACTTCCTTATTTGACACCCTCTTGTAGTTCTTTACTAAAGCAGCAAGGAGTAGTCAACTCATTTTAGCAGTCTTTCTAACCACTTCCCTAAAGGTACAAGCTGGATAGACACATTGCCTTCCAAGTGATTAGAGGTGACAGTTTCACCAAATGTTTTACTGCAGCACTGTCACCAGTTTTGTAAACTATAACATAGTGCCTACTGTTTGCTGACCAACCACTTGGCCAGTGCCATACATTTTAGTTTTTTATCATGGCAACACCTCACTTCAGGGACCAATTTCGGCATTATATAGGGTATGCGGTAAATTCTTATGATGAAATGATGTCAAATGCAGTGGCTCAAACAATTAAGTTTTTTCTCTTCCTTGAAACAATACGAAGGTAGGTTGGTGGCTGGGAAGGAGGGAGGTGGGGAGGAAGGTAAGTTGTAGTTGGTTCTGCTCCACAGTGTCATCCAGGGACCTAGGCTGATGAGAGATGGCTCTGCTCTACTCATCACGGACTTCTATCCTATCTCTGGGTTTCAGGAAGTTGTTGCCATTATTGTTGTTGCTGCTTTCCAGTCAGTAGGAAGGGGCACTAGGGTGGGGAGATGAACAGGACAAGTATCTTACCGTCAAATAGATAAACCAGAAGTTGCACTTATCACTTTTGCTCACATCTAATCGGCCCAAACCTAATCACACACTCATACCTACAGGAAGGGGAAGTTGGAAAATACAGTCTCTAAGTAGGTAGTCATGTACCCAGCTTGGCCAGAGTTGTAGTACTAAAAGAAGGAAACACTAGATACTGAACAAGAATTAGCAGTTTGTGCCATACCTCACACAACCTATTTTCAACAGCTATCAGGGTTTTTTTGAAAGCATATTTCAGTCTCTAACACCCTCTGTGCCAAACCACCACTGGTTTCCTATTCAATTAGCATAAAAACAAAAATCCTCACAATGGCCTACAATCTTCATGCAATCTGCTCCGCTCATTACCTCCCTCACCTCATCTCCTAATACTCTTCCATAAAATAAACTCTAAATGAATTTAAGATCTAAATACGAAAGATAAAACTATGAAGTTAAAGAAGGAAAAAGTAGGATAATACATCTGTAACCCTGAGTGATGACAGATCTCAAAAGTATAAACAACATGGGGAAATTGTGATGGAATTGACTCCATCAAAATTAAAGACTTATTATGCAACAAAGGACAGTACAGACAAAGTTAACAGATAGGCAAAAGACTGGAACATTATGTTTGCAACATTAAGAAGAAAAAAAAACAAAAACAAGGGATTTGATATCTAATATTTGCCAAGAACTCTGGAAAAATAACAACAAAGACAGGAAATGTAACTGAAAATATGGTAGGAGACAGAAGCAGACAATTCACAGAAGGTAAAATTAAAGTTGTCAGACAAAGTATAGAATGCCTCATTAAAGACAAACAATGAAAAAAGATTAGTATAAGTATGTCCCAACTACTCATGGTATATTATATGCGTATACTAAAAATTCATTTGTTCTTTATCTGAAATTCAAATTTAACAGTGTCCTGTATTTTTATTTGCTAAATCTGGCAACTGTGCAATCCATATGGCTAACAAGTGAATCATAAGCCCAGCCTCAATAGTAACCAAAGAAATACAAATTAAAACTGTGAGATACCATTTTACATCCATTACATTATTAAAGACTAGAAAATAAGGCTTTTATCGAAGAGCACATAACCCTTGTTTTTTCCATTTTACTACAAAAAAAAAAAATCACCTGATTTTTTTTTTAATCAGATCACTAGGCAATAAAAGGCCCACTATTCACTGCATATGCACAAAGAAAAAACACATTTGAAATCCATTGTGTCATATTATAGACAGCACAGAAATAATCACAGTAACCATATTCAGGCATCTAAGACAAGTTTTTCCTAGAAAATTTAACTACCTATTTATGTACAAATTTATAAAATGTAAATGTTAAAGATAAAAACGTTTGCATATCATCTAGTAAAGAACAGCTTTTTAATAAACATCATAATATTAATTTTAATACTGGATTAAGATTACCCTCTTACGATTAACTATCATAGCAGGTCAGAAATTTGGACTGTAAACAGAAACAATTGGCCTTCACATTTTCAAAAAGCTTTCATATAAAAACACTTTATCTAAATCACTAATATAGCTTTATCACTGGCTAATACCTAACTGGAAGGAAGAGAGGTAAGACACAAAAGGTGTAGGTTGAAGAGCTGCATATACACACAACAGCACCCTTTCTTTTAAAAATATTGTCATCTTATTTTAAATATAAACAGAGTATGTAGGGTATTTTAAATAACATCTCAATACAAACAAAAAGTATATCAAAAACTCATTTTGCCTTCTCTGACTTCTAAGACAAAGAATACTCTCTGAGTTTATTTTAACATCTATATGGGAAAATATTTTTAAAACTAAAATGTTACTGAGGGAGATCAATTTAGAAAAACACCTACTTTTTGTTACAGTTCTGGTAAGTAGCCATAAATAGCTCTTTATTTCATTCTGAAGAATAAAAATATTCTGAAATAAATATTAAACCAAAATACTATGTAATGGTACTATGATAAAATAATTGTGGTAAAATGATTCACAGATACTAAAATGATTCCACCTACCTTATATAAAAGACATGAAATATAATCATTAAACCTTCTAAAATGTTGATCAGAATAATTAATTGCAAGTTAACTTCCAAAACTAATCCCTTGTAGATGTATCTCTAACAACAGCAAAAACAACAAACGTTTAGATATATAATTCAGATCCATCAAGACTAATTTTGGCAGGTATGTGATATGACACTCCCACGAGAGAAAAATAGACTTAAAAGTAACACCGATTTCAGCATAATGTTTAATGCATTATAGTATTTCCATAAATAACATATTACCTTTTTAACTACATATAAAAATAATCCTTGAAGCAATCTGGGTCCCAAATATCATATAATCCTGAGTCTGGTAGGAGGAAAACAAATGATATTCACCGCACTCCCTTGTTTTTGATTTTGTTTTTTTCTGTTGTTTTGTTTTGTTTCAGCAAAATCAAATATATGTTAGTACAACTGCGAACATAAATGGTTGACATAAATGTGGAAAATAAAAAGTACCTATCCTCTAATTTCAAGAAAAAAAAATGATTATTCTTTGGCTCTTGTCACAAGCTGGGAACAAGTAACCACAGAATGGGTTTTAAATATTCCACAATCAATCAATCCTTAAACTCTACTCAACCTTTCCGGTTAAGTACACAACTGAGGAAAGCAGCCAATAAGCCACGCCCCTCTTCAGTACCTTTGCTCCTCAAAGCCACCCAGTCCCTAAACTCCAAGATTAAAGTGCGCTGATCCTTCAATTGTCTCAGTTTTGAAAACAAGCCAATCCTAAAACTCCATGCTTCGTCAAAATCCTGTCTAAGTACATCTCTGCGTATTCGGAGGGCTGTATTCTGCAAGCATGGGTCTCTCTCTTGCTTAACATGTATGAAATTCAGCTTTGTTCCAGCCACACTTGAGGGGTGGTCTCTTCCCTCAATAATATGATAAATATTATGGTTACTTGGATATTAGCATTTTTCTTAATGGAAGTGTGAACCGAAATATTTAAAACAGAGTACTAATATCAGGGGGTCCTCAAATGCAGTTGGAAGGGCATTAGGAAAGTCAGACTTAGCCATGTTCACCCCCAGACAAGGTTAGGACATTTGGACTTTTGTGCTTGCCTTAGAAATACATCCTGGAAACTTGCCCTCTCAACCCTTGTTTCTATGCCAATGCTTACCTCAGTTTCCTTACCTGGATTTGGCCAGTCCTCTTTGAACTAGCCATCACACCATGTTAAGTAGCCAACAGGAAAATGTCTTTTCTTACAGCCTGTGTTTTTTGTCTTTATAAACCCTGTCTATTTTGTTCTCTCCAGAGCTCATTTGGGGTTGCTACCTGAATCTGTTTCTCGGATTACAATGCTACACTCAAATAAATACCTTTCATTCTTTATCACAGTTTAAACTTTTTTGATCAAGAGATTAAAAAAAAAATTGTTACAATAATTCAGTTTCATAGCAAGTTGGGAATCTTTACCTTTTGAGTCTAATTATAATCCTTGCCCAATCACAACCTCTTCCTTCTCTCAATCCCAAACCCACAATTTCATACTATCAATGGTCCAAATTCAGCCAATGGATGTATTATAGGAAGTATTAAAATTTCCAGCTACTTAAACTTACATCAAGAATTGAATATCATCAAGAAATCTTCAAACAAATAAAGAACTGATCAAATATTTAAGTAGATATTCTTTTTGATCTAATGTAAATGAGTTTGGCTTGGTTGTGTAAGATCTGAAAACATAAATTCTAAATCCTATCTTTGAAATTGATTTACTTAGCTAAACTGAATCTCTTCTTAAATTTTCCAATCTAGAAAATAAAATGACTACCACAAGCTCTTACCACCTTACAAAAATGATGTACTCACTTAAGATGAACTCTAAATATTTCAGAAAGGAAAATAAAAACCAATCATTATGTTATCACTTTGTAGTTAAAGTCAAGTAAGTCTGAGGTTTTATGTCAGCATGGCGAAAAAGAGAAATAGCCTCAAATTTGATATAAAAAATGGCTAAAGAGAATAATATGGAATTCTAATTAGAAAATCAGAATGAATGGGAGTCCTACCCCAAATATAAATGCCTCTATCACACTGCAAGGTGAATCGTGCTGGGTGGGGTATTTCACCCAAGTATATACAAATACAGCCAAGAGCCATCCCTTTGGACTGTTTTTCGACTTAGTGTTCTCAAAAAATAAATTTTAAACAGCAAGTAGTATTACCTTATAGTTTATCAAAACTCCGTTAAGTTGCCACTCAAGTCCTGTCAGGGTAGGATTACAATTACCAATTGATTCAAGTGACAACATGAAGCAGGCATTGAAGTAAACCAGAATGTCCCCCCAAAATATGCCACTTTACGGGTGGCCAGTTAGCTTAGTTGGTTAGTGTTAATAACAGCAAGGTTGCCGGTCCGATCTCCACATGGGCCACTGAGGGCCCTCCTTAAAAAAATTTATTTTTTAAATGCCACTTTGACATATTATTTTGAATTAAAGGTACTTAAGAAATAACAGGTACATGGATACCCTGACTCTCCTTTTTCTTCCTGAAAGCAAAGGACAAACTCCCATATGAAAGGTACTGCCTTGTACCAGGAGGAAGGAAGACATTCTCATCACCAGAGATGGGAATTGGGGAGAAAAATCCATACAAACAAATCTTGTTAAACTCACCCTTCTCTTCCCAGTTACTTCATCATGTATTACCTCTAATCCAAATCCCTTTGTCTTGTCAATTCTTCACAAACTTATTGTTTCTTTATCTAAAATGTATAAAAGCTTTCTGTTCTGGTAACGTCTTCAGGTGTTCATTCTCTTGTGAAGGTTCCCATGTACATGTGATGTTTAATAAAATGTGTATGTTTTTCTCCTATTAATCTGTGTTACGACAGTTTAATTCTTAGGCCCATCCAAAGACCCAAAGAGCTAACTCTCCCCTACAGTGTCAAGAAACCTACTGAGGGAGGGAGAGAGAAGAAAGAAGGAAGGAAGGAGGAAGGAAGGAAGGAAGGAAGGAAGGAAGGAAGGAAGGAAGGAAGGAAGGAAGGAAAGAAGGAAAGAAGGAAGGAAGGAAGGAAAGCAAAAAGGAAAGAAGAAAGGAAGGAAGGTAAGGTGGGTGGGTTACATATTGCATTTTCAACATCAGCAGTATTCATATTTTGAATCAGATCACGTGTGCTGTTGGGCTGCCCTGTGCATTACGGGATATTTAAGAGCATCCCTAGCCTCCACCAACTAGATGCCAGGAGCAGTGCCCCGCACACACAGTTGTGACAACCAAAATTATAGCCAGTCATTGCCACATGTCCCCAGCGTGAGCTGGGGGAGCGGACAAAGTTATCCCCAGTTAAGATCCACTGAGCTAAATCCAAAGTACTATATTCCAGTATTTATCTCACATTTCTCTCTCTATAGATTGATGGCTTAGAATGCAGCTTGAAACTAGCAGTTCTTCAATATAAAAACCAAATAAAAGAATGCTGCCTGTAGGATAGTAACATCTTAAGTATAGGTATAGTAGGAAGTTACGGTTAAATTATCCCTTCTAGCAACATACTGTTTTTGCTTGATACTGTCTAAGAATTTTCTCCTTGGGTGTTTTTTTGGAGTTAACAGCTTGGTCAACATGTCACTAAAACTTTGTTTCCACCCATTAGTGTTTATGTAGAAGGGAAAAAAAAAATCAACCCTCAAGATTTTAATTTCTCAGCAACCAAATATGGAATGAATCAAAATTAAATGCTACTTATCCAGTTAAATTATTTAATTAAATATATTCCAACAACGTTACGTGAAAGTACACAAACTAGAATTCAGCTATTACTGCAAACGTATGAGACATGTATGATATATATGTATGTACATATATATATACATACATATGAGTTAAAAGTAATATGCAAAAATAAAATAAACCACAAGAAGTGGAATTTTAAAAACTCTATTTAGTGCCCACTGCATGCCATCATTGGGCTAGACACAAAGTTTTCTACAAGAAACAATTTCCATTTATTTACATTTGTACTCTTAACGTAAGGTAGTTTTTAAATTTGCTTATGTAAATATAAAGTTTAAAAGGAATTTGGATTTTATAGTTGTCTAGGATGCTATAGTTCATCTGGGTCAGTGTGAGGGTGGCTTCTGCTGTCTTCAAATAGGAGGACTTACCATCAGTCCTGCTCTGCTGGGAGATATCAGACACAAATAACCGTCAACCTGCTCTCTTTGAACCTAAATTTAGAAAATGACATAGCCTGAGCAATCAACCGGCCATTTAAGGTGGAATGCTACTTTATACCATATACAATGTTCTTTAAAAAGTTAATTGCAGTTGTGGTATAAATACTAAGCCTACCAACTCCATTAAATTTAGGGAAATCACAATAGCAGATTTAAAATTTTGTGAACTGCCAAATGAGATGGCATATCATCTTTACAATTATATTTGTGGAAGATTCCCTTTTAGAGTTATGGTGTATTTTATTATTCAGCTCAACTCTTCCACTGAAAGCTAAGGGGCTAAACAAAATATAATTTTATATATTGTGAGAAAAAAATTGAAATTAATCATAAAATCTACAATGGTATAATTTCATCTAATCTTTGAATGGTTCAAATTTAAAATACTCATGTTAGGAAGTAATAAAATTGTGATAAATGAGATGAGGATGCAGGATGCCCTGAAAGAGATCTACAGAAACAAGACACTTATTTTTGTGCGTATTGTTTCAGTTTCTATGTTCTACAATGTTCCACACAGAAATAATGTAATCTATAATTCAACCTATGACATGTAGTACCAAGATCCCTTTCTATGACAAAAAAAAAAAAAAGTATGTATCTCAATGTTAGAGAAGATCAGCAGAGAAACTCAAACTTATTTCGTTATGTGGAACTTTGGCGTGATACACTTGAACTGGTGGAAACCTGCCGAAGTACTTCACACAGCCCTTCCATCACCCTCTATTATGCAAGCTACAGCATTTCAAGCCAACTCCCTTATTTCACTAGTGAGCCCTGTCAACACTGAAGTAATAGAACTGGAAAAACTCATCACTCCACAATCATATTCAAGTATCAGAATATTTTCATTTGGTAAAAATTATATCATTGCCAAATAAAATGAATGCAAATATAGTAAAATATGCAAGATTTTGAGGAATTCTCTTGTTGAAAAGGACTCTTGGGGAGCCTCAAATTCACCCTGCAATTGCTTAGGCATTCGTTGGCTCCTTTGACCCCTTCATGCCCCATCCTTTAAGTATATGGGGCGGAGGGGGCTACAGAAGGCCAGAATGAACTAATCAGCATGCATTTATGCAGTTAGTCTACTCTAGTTTTATTCCCACAGGTTTTTTCTCATACTCTGCTCCTCCAGGAAGAGTGCTATGTTTTATTCATCTCTGAACTCCCAAAGCCTAACCAAATGTCCTGCATATAAAGTCATCCCTAAAATCTACTACCTGGGAGGCATTGGATTAGGGACTAGAGATAGAGAAGTACAAGAGGTACAGACCTCACCCTCATGGAGATATTGAACCTTGGCTGCATGAGCAGAATCCAGACAGCACAGCTCCACTGCCTATGTTCTTTTTCCCCACTGCCAACCAAGGCTTAGATGAGGAACAAAAGCAGGCTTTCTCTTCAGAAATATAAATGTGTGTCTCCAGCTCTAAATTCCCCTGAGTGCTACATTCATAGATCCAACTGCCAACTCACCGTGGTGACTCGGAGGTGGTTACAGGGACTAACTGCACAGACTCTGAAGCCCGACTGTTTGGGTCTGAATCCCAGTTATCACTCACAAGCTGGGTGACATTAGGCAAGTCACTTTTAACCTCTGTGTGCCTGTTTTTTCATTTGTAAAATGAAGACTATAATGGTTCCCAGCACATACAACTGCTATCGGGATTAAATGAATTGATACGTAAAAATGCTTAAAACCCTGCCCAGTAAACAGTTTATGCTTACATAGCACTTACTATTATTACTAGCCGCACTGGTACTAGTGTTACTAAGCCTACCAAGCATTTAAAACCTGTCCAAAATGAAATTTATGATTTTCTTCTCAAATCCCTTCTCCCCTCTCAGTAAACAGCACCACTACTCTCCCAGTTGTTCCAGCCTAAAACCTAAGAATTTAATTGTAGGTTTTCGGTGAACCCACATTCGTAAGTTCACACCCGCAGATCTTCCTTCAAAAGTATATCATGAATTCTACTTACTACCTTCTCTACAACTACCTCCCCTAGCCTGACACCACCAGGCACAGCAATACCCTCCTATTTTCTCCGCTTCAATACTCCCCTCTGGGGACCCTACCGTTAATTCTCCAGCCAATAAAATGAAATCAGGTATTCCCTTAACGTAAAACTTCCGATGGTTTTCCACAATACTCAGAATAACATCTTTATTTCACCACAGCCTGCGAGGGCACCCATAGTCTGCCTGGCCCTGCAACATCTCCTACCACCACTTTCACCCTTCCCTGCTGTGTTCTCAACACTCTCACCTTGCGATGCCTGGGCCACCTCAGAGCATTGTTCCATCCTCGTTCCTACTGTCACTCAATCCAGTGTTGTTTAGCACATACACTCTGAAGTCGAATTGCCCGAATTCAAATACTGCCTCTATCACATTGTAACTGTGCGTCCTTGAGCAAATTCTGGATCTTTCTGTCCGTTTCCTCGTTTATAAAAATGAAAATGAGTCCTTTCTCGTAAGGCTGTTGCAAAAATTTAATTGTGTTTAGAAAAATGCCTCACATGTAATCTGTACATAAGTGTTTACTGCTATTATGATTCCTCCGTGAAATTTTCAGGCTCTTCCTCCACTTCAACTGATTCAACTGTCACCTCCTTTGAAACGCCTTCCCTGATAGACTCTATCTAACAGCCTGCCCCGTTCTCCCAGTCTGCTGCTCTCTTATCCTCCTTCGCTTCACTGTACTTATCACTATTTGAAATAATATGTACTTACTCTTTGTTGCCTATTTTCCCACTGGAACATGAGCTCCATTAGGTTGGAGATTTTGTCTTGTTTGCTGCTCTTGTCCTAGTTCTAACTCGGAACATGGCTTTGAATGCACACATCTCTAT
Source organism: Rhinolophus hipposideros (assembly GCF_964194185.1). Taxonomy (NCBI): domain Eukaryota; kingdom Metazoa; phylum Chordata; class Mammalia; order Chiroptera; family Rhinolophidae; genus Rhinolophus; species Rhinolophus hipposideros. The sequence goes on from NC_138047.1 coordinate 25,226,161, forward strand.
TTCTCTTATACAGGTGAAGGAACCATGCTAATTTCTTAGCAACAATAGAATATGTAGACAGCCTTTCATTTTCACACTTACTCGTATGATCACACTTAATCCTTGAAAAGCAACCCCAGATATGCCATCATCTCCCATGGTAGAGAGAAAAAGACAGTTCTAAGTTTGAGTGATTTGTCCTTGAACACAAAGCTAGTAACTGATAGAACAAAAACTTAGAACCCCTGCTCTCTAAGGCTCTTCAAACTCGGATGGAAGGATGTTACACCCTTGAACTGAATTTACAGAAATGTGATCTTCAAGTCTCCAGAATTAATAATACACCCTGAAGTGTGTACAATATTCTTCCGTTCCAAGTTCCTGAGAAACACTCGTTCCTGAATTTGAGAAGTATTATATATAGTAGAATACTAACTCGTCAATAACGTATTAACCCTTGCAGGCCAAAAAAAAATTCAAGCAGTCAGACATGATGATCGTGTCGGCACAGCAGAATCTCCAAAACTCACAGGGTATCTGTGTTGAGTATAACGTACCAGTTCCAGCCCGCTAACAGTTTTCTCTGCAAAAGCCAGACAGGGAGGATCTCTAACTGCTGAGATCATTGTGATAATGGTTCCACCAAGTTCGGGGACAATAGTTCAGAATGCGCATCAGGATCGTGTTGGCCATGATCGGTTTAGGGGGGTTGGGGGGAGTTGAGGCAAGCGTGTGACACAGGTCCCTACCTACAAGACCTCTGTCAAAGGGCCCTTGTCTTTACATGTTGGTGTGACCTCACGGGCTCCCGTGGGAATGACAATTAGAGGCCAGAAGCTACTTTCCCGCCATTTTACACACAAAGGAAACTGAGGCAGTAAGTGATTATCTTTAAACTCGTCCTCAACGGTTTCGCTCACTTGCGGGATCCCACAGGAAGCCTGGATATGGAAGTCTCTGAAGGAATCTTCTATCCCAGATTTAACATGTCACATTCCTGGAATGAGGGCAATCAAAGTCCCTTTATCAAGAAAGAAAAATAAGAGCCTCTTCCACTTGGACCGTCCCCCTTCTCCGGCCTCGCGCTAGGCGCCCGGGGTCCTCTCGGCCCCAGGAAGAAAGGCGCAGGCCCCGCGGGGCGCGGCCGCGCCCCCGGGCACTCGTGGCCCTCCCGCCCCGGAGGGCGCGCTCCCGCTCTGGGCGGGTACCTGTCCCTTGACCAGGTTCGGCGGCTCTCCCGATCGCCCCAGGATCTAATGCCCCACAGCCACTACCAACAGCAGAAAGGCGAGCAGCGGAGCGAGCCCCGCAGGCCAGGGGATCTGTAGGAATCCTCCGAAACTTACAGTTTTCCTACAGCGTGCGCGTCACGGCGAGGTGACGTCACGGGACCCGGCGTTCCGGGAGGTCAGGCCGCCGGGCGCGGGGCCGCTCGGCCCCCACGGCTCCGCCCCCAGCGCGCAGGCGGGAGACACGCCCCTTTCCTCAGGGCCCCGCCCCCGTAGTGAGACCCTGGGCGTAGTCGCGGACAGCCTGCGTGGCCGCCTCCTGGCGGGCCCTCGGGTCCGGACGCGTAGGGCGGGGGCCGCTCAAGAGAGCTGCGCTCACAGCGTGTGACTGGGGACAGGGAGGATCAATAGAAGGGGGCGAAAAACCCCGGGAACACAGTAAACAAGCTATTGGACAGGGGCTTGGGGTAGGACGCCAGAGTTGTGAGCCAGATTTTCCGCAGACACTGCTGTCTTTCCCTCACGTGTTCGTTAAAAATTCTCCACGTGTGGAAACAACCGTTTGCTCTCCATCAGGGGCTTGCGGGTCCTGGGACGGGAGGGGTCAGCTCTCCCAAGGGACCTCACCCCCCGCCCCACCTGGGCTCCGCCCCTGTCCCAAGCTCCACCCAACCGGACCGGCCCCGACTCGGACCCGCCCACTCCAGGCTTGGTCACGCCCCTTCGATCTGCCCTTCCGGCCCCTGCTAGCTGAGTAGGCAAGTGCCCGCCTGCCAGGCACTGTCCCGTCGCTGCCTCTCTCCTTTTCCTTTGAGTTTTTAGCCTCTGCCCCTCCTACTGGATTTTCTGTTTGGGCTCTATGAAGCTACTTACAGACTACAATTTACCTGTATTACATTTAACAAACGGTGATCTGTGTAAACAAATATGTACACTTCGTTACTGTCAACTTTCCACTACCTCCATCTCACATGAGGATATCTTCTGTGCCCAGTCCCAGGTTACTGCTCTGTGATGATCTTACAAATGATGAGTTCTGGTTAAAAGATGGCTCAGTAGAAGGAAAGTCTTGAAAAACTCACAATATATTAACATTTCGAGCTTATAGGATTCTTAGTGTACTCTTGCAAGCAGAAAAATAAAGGTTATGGTAAAAAGTGGTCTGGACAAATCTGTGTTGGGGAAAAATAATTAAATGGGAAAAACAGGCCTTGGAAATACACCCTAAGGAGGAAGTGTTTAAGGTAGCAAGGATCACTATTAAACATTTATTTGGAATCAGGGCAAATGGCTAGAGAAGACCTGGGATTTTGCCAGGCAGATCCAGTGTAAATAAAATCTGAAACAATGGTTTGTTTACACTCTCATTGAAAATTTGTAGTATTTTCATAGGAAACAATGATGACATCCTTTAACTCTTGAAACCTGGGCTGGGTAAAAATAAACACGTATTATTCAAGAAAAACCTAAGTAATCAAAGTTTTAAAAAGTTTCTAATTTTGATGGTATTTGTACACTTTATCTTAATATAATTTCATACAAGGTTTTAGTGATCATTAGCAACTGATGTAAGAAATTTGCAAAGTTTGCACATGATAATTTTAATGTTAAGGTTTTTGTTCTGTTGAGCAGTTACAGAAAAAAAATAGCACTTTTAAAAAGTTTTACATGTTTTTAAAATAGCAATATTTATATTTTTCCTTGCAAAAGAACATTTTTAAGAACATTTTAGATTGTTAATTACATTATTGTATGCTTACAAAATGTTTCATGTATATCATCCTCAAAACTAGAATTCTTTCTCAATGAGATTCTAGTGTACCTGTCAACCAAAGGTCCCTGCTACCAATCCAATGCCAACAGAAGTCCCCAATCTGGGTTGCAGCAAAAGGAGAAACTTTATTCAGGCAAACCCAGGAAACACAGCCTCTAATAGAAACCAAAGTGGGCTCCTCTGAGACAAAGGAGAGTCCTGCCTAATAGAGATTGTGCCTACCCTGGTCCCTGACTAGTCCCTTTTTATGCAAATGAGGACCCAAATTTGCACAGTTTCATTGGTTCAAATAGCATTGTCCTGATTAGTTCAAATAGCATGTTCTTATTGGTAGTTATAAAGCTGCTTTGATTGGTCAGTAAAGATGCAAATGAGAATATAGCTACACAACTCCAATTGAATGGGGCAGGTCTCAACCCATTGGTCAAAGTATAATTCCAGGAACCCCTTTATAAGGATCAGCTTAAAAGTCAAGAAGCATAGTGCGGGAGGCTTGGCTGCCTAGCCATTAGCTTTTCCCTGATATGCAGTGTGCTTGAGAGTCTTCTGCAAACAATGTCGGCTATGCTTTGATAATGAATTTGGGTCCTGTTAACTATAAGGAGTCCCTTTTGACAGGTATATTCCCTCTCAGAGTCAACATATCTCAGGGAATGTTCCACAGATGAATGTCATCTGTCATTTTTTGGAGTGAAACAGTTAAGAAGTACACACTAAATGTAGTAAATGTTTTTAATATTCTTTTGCCTTTATAAGATGGCATGACAGAGTACTTTCTTTTCTTCTCATCTTATTATTCAGTATTTTTTTCCCCAAGATTTCTCCCAAAACAAAACAAAAACCTCCTATATTGCTAGATGCGGGAAATAAGTAATGTGGCCAACAAACGACTGGCAAGAAGTAAGGTATACTCAAACAGAGAGAGGAACCTCAGGGAATGTCAAGTAGAAATTTGTAGGGAAATACACAATCAGATTCAGTCAAGTTTCTATAACAAACTGACCTAGATAAACCACCAGTATCTAGGGTCAAAGTGTGTTGATTTTAGAGAGAGGAACTGTATAAAGAACTTCTTTCTTTAAGAAACTAAAATCCTGGAGGTGCAAGGGTTAGTACTGGAAGGACTAATTACCTCTATCTACTCTGGCCCTTGGGGTTTCGATTTCCCCTGGTGGTTCTTTCACTTTGATATCTGCTGCCCCCAGCAAACGGGTTTCCAGAGCCCTCTACTTTATCCTCTTGGTCCTACTTAGCAAACTGAGAAAAGCTGAAACTTAATACTAGGGGAAAATAAAAAAGAGCAAAATATAATGGCTAATATTTATTGAGTGTTTATATGTGCCAGCCACTGCGTTATCTCATGTAATCCTTAAAACTAGATAAGGTAAGTGCTGTTATCTCTATTTTACACAAGGCTAGCAGCCTGCAGGAGACTAAGTCAGGTGTTCCATGTCACACAGCCTCTGAGTAGCAGAGTCAAGATTTGAACCTCTACTCCAGAACCCGCACCCATAACTGCTGATCTGTATCAAGTTTTATATGACAAAGTACATATAATGCAAGAAACAGAGACTTAGAAAGCCCAAGATATAGAAATTGTAGCTCCAAAAAACTGATAACAATGTAGGGGCATCTTCACTATTTCCCAGCCTATCTCCGTACTCTACTTCTATTTCATTTTTTAAGGTGCTCATCATGACCCACTAACTTGATTTTGTGACCCATTAATGATTGCCACCCTGAAAAACACTAATCAGAATCCAAAATATAAAAGATCAGGTTGTATACATGTAATAGGGTAATTTTTTCCAAAACACAAATTTTGGGAAAGTAGTGTTTTAACAATGTGTGTGTATTCTGGGTTGCTATGTTAATGTATTTCTTACTCTGGATCTCAATTTTTAAAAAAAATAAATTAAATACTATTAAAGATAACCCTTGCCTGACTTCTATGCATATTTCAGTTTTTAGAATCACAACGGAGAGAAATCAAATTCCACTCTGCAATCCCCTCACAGCTCCAGAATCTGGTCTGAGAGAGCTCTTCCCAGATAACCAACACAATAATCAGGTCACTTTTAAATCCAGAAAGGCTCTTGTCTCCAGCACAAACCCAACAGTGTACTAATAACAATAAAACAAATATTCATAAAACAAGACTTAAACAGAATAAAAGAGGTTGTTCTGAAAGGAGCAGAGGTGGGGAACTTGGTGGAAAGAAGACCTGGGACAGAGATTAGAGAGCTACAGATGTATGTTTAATAACCACACAATGTGACACGTCTGCTGTCAGACAGTTTACAAATTATTTCATATCTCATTTTATCACCTCTCTGGCCCTGTCCCTTTATGCAGCTAATCCTCCCCATCCTTTTGGTCTTTACTTAGCAGGAACTTCCTCAGAGAAGCTTTCTCTAAGCTGCCTTTGTTCTTGGCTTTGGAAATTATTTTAATTTCCTCCTGTGCTAGACTGTAAGCTCTGTGAGAATAGGGACAATGTTGGCCTTGTTCAACAACCTCAAATCCTCTACTTGTAGATGAGTACCCTACCCTAAGCAGATACTCAGTAAATATGTGTAGAGGAATGAATGGATGAATGAACTCAAATTCAAAGACCAGCTAGGTTTCTTACTCAATATAGTTGCTTTCCCAAAAGGGAGGACACTATGTTAATAGAAATAATACGGAGAAGAAAATGCTTTAGGAGGAAAAACATTTTGAGTGACAATGCAGCAAAACACTGAACAGGTTCAGTCTGTTATTAACTGGGTAGTTTTGTGCAAGTCCAATAACTTCTCCAAACCTCTAAGGGGGTCAGGCTCACTAAATATTATTTGTAGTGAATGTCCTAATAGGGTGTTAGCCCTCTGGGGAACTCTGGGAAATCAGAGCAGGCCACCTGGAGCCTTATTTACATGAAGTCCCCTGAAAGAACTGACAGGCACTGGGGGATAGCAATTAATCCTCTTAAACAAAGGATGTTGGACAAAGACTTCCCCCAACAGCAAGAGGGTGGTATGGGGGAGTGGGGAGGGAAATGGAAGACAAGTAACTAGTGTCATTGCATTTAGGAGCCATGTTCATGATTGAGTACAGGGCCAGGTGCATGCTTTTGAGTACAAAGCTGAAAAAATTAAGCTGCCTTTATGGGTATGTTGGACTGGAGGGTAGGGAAGGAAGGTGCAGAGAAAGAAGAGAGTGTCAAAAAGATTTAACAATTCCTCAAGGAAAAATACTTGTCTATTACAGCACAGCAGACAAAAAGAATGTTCCAGAAACAGGCCTCTAGTTCTTTGTGTCGGTTTTTCTCCTTGAAATTTGTTTTGTCTCTTATCTCTCGGAAAAAAACAACTCTTTCTTCAAGTTCAAGTTCTATCATTAATTACCTCTACTAATAATAGCCAGTGTTTATTGAGCACTTACTTAGACCAAAAGAACTGCTGAACACTCTATGTAAAATCTTTAATCTCTAATCTTCACAACATTTTTTTCTTAGAGGTACAAAAAATAATGGTGTATCTTATAATTGATGGCATCTTTAATAACACATAGTATATTGTATTATAATTGTTTATGCTTCTTTCTTCCCCACTAAGCTATGCATTCTTTAAAGACAGAGACTGATTTACTCAATTTCGTGTCCTTAGCACCTGAAACAGTTCCTGGCACATAAAAGGCATTTGACAAATTTCTTGAATTCAGTTGAAGGAGTAATGTCATCTGACAGTATGAGAGGTGGGTGCAACCTAGGAGGCAAAAGTCATCACTACTGTCACCAAATCTTTGGTTATCTCCAAGACCCTGTTGGCCTGGGAAAACAAAGTCACAACTTCTGTGAGTTTTATTCCAGTTAAGGGATAAATCTGGCTCTGAAAATACATGGTAGTCCCCTTTGGAGATTTATTCAGCATGTCTCTTCTCAACTTGATAAATTGTCATTTATTATTTATACTTTATATAGGGTTCAGGTAATTTTTAATCAAGTAAAGCAGCTATATGAAGGTCACATTACAGCAATATTTTAAAATCTGATTTTGCAAACTCAGATCCAATTGCGTTTAAACCTTTAACTGGAAAGGTTTGATTTCTAGTTTAAGGTCTAAATGCAATTGGATCTGAGTTTGATTTGGTTCGTATTGTGTTTTTAAATTTTTGAATTGACAATCAAAGATGACACATTTAGAAAGCAAGCATTTTGGCTTCTTCTGAAAAATCAGAAACTCTGATGATATTGGCCCTCAATTTGCCCAGGGCATTCATCATTGGAGGGAAGCTGCCTGGCTCAGGGGGGATGTTCCGCATTTTCCCGTAACCCTACATGGTGACTCTGTAACCTACCCACTTGGCTCTTGAGTTTATGACAGATCTTGAAGTAAAGGGCTTGATAATTTACTTGTAAATCTTTAGCTAAAGAATCTCTAGCTTAAAACCTGCAAAATGAACAGCTTTATCCAGAAATTCAGTAATGTTCTACATGAGTGATATTCAATAGTCACATGTACCCCTGCAAATAGATTTTTCACAATTTTTATATCTGTCTTCTAGAGAAGCAACTTTTTTTGTGCATTAGGTATTTTCCAATAATATATTCGTTTTTGGGTATTTAAACAAAAGAAAAATACTTAAGAAAAAATGGAAGAGCAAAATAGAAGACAGTGTATTGATTGCATCACAGAACATACACTGTTACCCAGCAGAGAGTCATGCAAGTTTCTTTCCCTTGGCCTCTCAGTTCTCATGTAACACATAGGAAAAGGGAGAGGTAACTCCTTGTTAATTATCACATTCATCTTTTGTTCTGTAGTACAGATGGTAGTCACAGCCACTTTCAAATTATACCTAAAAGTAAATGGCTTTTAATTAGTTTATTATTTTGGTGAGATTTTCTTGTCCAGTCATATTAATGCTATTGACATTAGTCAGGATAAGGTTTGGTTACAAGTGACAGAAAAACCCTATGATGGCAGGCTTTAAGAAAATCGCAGTTTATTTCTTTTATGTATAAAAATGTCTGAATGTAGGTGATCCAGGGCCAGTTTGCCCATAGAGGTGTCGGGGACTTAGGCTCTTTCCATCTTGTTGCTCAGTCGCGCGTGACCTACAGTCCCAAAGTCACCTCACAGTCCAAGATGGCGAACTAGCTCTAGCAATTCCCCAGAGTGCAAGGAGAAAGGCCAGAATATTCTGCAGTTAGTGCTTAAATATCACTTTTTCCCAGAAGCTTTCCTCAGCTAGTTAAGAGACTGAACTGGTAATTTCTCTTCTATATTCACTTAAAACCTACTTGTACTAGGCTTCGGTCATTTAAATACTTTCATATGTACTTATATTATGTATATTCTCAACATCTCCATCATCATGATTGTTCTTAAATCTAGAACAATTATTCTTAACCGTGACTACACATTAGAATTCCCTGACAACCTTTGAAATAAAATGCAATTCTCCTGTAATGCTGCTGGTCCTGGATCCACACAGTAAATCTTCACTTATTGATGAATACACAAGAGTTAAGTGCCTACGGCATCTCATCAATGATTATAGTAAACCAACCTTGAACAAAACTACCTTGAATGAAAGGACGTTATTCGAGGAACTGCTGTACTTGGAAAATTGCAAAGGTGAAAAAAGAACTGACGGTTGTGGGGCAGGATGGGGGAGCCGGGTGCTAGGGAGGAGAGTAACAGCAGTTGTAGGTTCTGTTAGCGGCTCACTTGTATCCTAAAGAGTACGTGTGCCCAGGGAAGCCCAGCCGAAGATTCTGGACAGATTGACCTGAGGTCAAACTTGATTCAGAAACATGAGACTTCACACCTGTGAATGGACTGCACAGGCCCATGGCAGGAATGATCTAGAGTGGCAGCCATGGGACACTGGAGATCTGAGGCCATTCCCCATTTTTGGAGGCATGGGGGGAGGGTGTGTCCAACCCCAAGGAAGGGAATCAGACCCAGGAAAATAAAGATAGATAGGTAATTGATGATAGGAAGATAGATAGATAGATAGATAGATAGATAACATTTTCTGCCTGGCTAGTGTGGAAGCTGAGATTGTATTTAATTTAGAAAAATTAAAATGTCTCACTATTACATTTTTTTTTTTACACTTGGAACTAATAATAAAAAGAAAAGAAAAGAAAAATGAAAGAAATGTGATAGTTGCTGTGACTCAGGTATCATGGAACAAAATTATGAGTGGATGTGACAAAAGCTGATATATGTGCAGAAAAATACTGTATGTTTGAATAACACTTTATTGTCACGTATAAATTCACATGCTCTACTTATCATCTGATTAGGACTACAAAGTTACCCTTAAGAGTGAATATAAAGCAGAGGCAATGTCAGTATAAATTCAGTATGATACATACCTAAAGAGCTCCAAACATAGATGGTGAGAACGTCACTCAGAGAGATGCTTGTTTTCTGACTCTTAACAATTGAGAAATATATTAAATATTTTCCTAGTTAGGCATTTTCCTTGTTATCAGTATCTTCCTATTTATAGAAGCAAAATTAGTTTTTTCACTTTAAAATTTTATTTCTGTCATATCTATCCAATTAAGTGGGCACTTACTACATTTTTACTTGTATATAAACATTTACAAAGCCTGGAAAATAGATGCCCATATTATACTAAGTTGCTTTGATTTTTTCTTTTATATATTACTTTTAGAGGCTCTTTTCTGTTTAAAATATTACATTATCCTTATTACTTAAAGTTGGCCAGTTTCTTAAGATGGGCTTGATGATCAATTCACTAGTAACTAAAACCTTAAAAAATGTAGTTGTCTAATTCCCAGATTACCCCCTCTTTAAATAAAATTGGACCATTTATAAAAAGCACAGAGCCTGGTACACTGTCAGTACTCATTCCATGAATGAATACCCAAAGTTATACAACAGAACTTTCCTGATAAACAAGAACTGAAAAAATAAGGCCTGATGGCCATTTAAGTACTGCTTATTTATTTTTATATTTCACGTTTTTCGGGTTAATAATAAATAATAATAATAATAATAAATAATAAATGTATAATTCAATGAGTTTTAACCAATACATACAGCCATATGCCCACCACGCAATTACGATGTGTATCATAGAATATTCCCATCACCCAGAATGTTCCCTTGTATCACTTTGTGGTCAGTCCCCTCCCACACCCTGGCCCCTGGTATCGGTGATTCTTTTGCCTTTGTAGGAATAGATTCATATAAATAGAATAATACAGCCTTTTGTGTCTGGCAGCTTTTACTTCGTACAATGTCTCTGAGATGTTTTCATATTGTTGTATTAGTTCAAACATTTTTATTGCTGAGTCGTATATAATATTATGGATATATCACAATTTATTTTTCCATTCACCTGTTGACAGATATTTGAGTTGTTTCCATTATATATTAAATAGCTATAAACTTTAGAGTACAACTCTTATATTTTCATTTTTCTTGGATAAATACCTTGTAATGGGACTGGATTTCATGAGTAGTGTGTTCTTAACTTTATAAGAAACTGCCAAATTGTTATGCAACGTGGGTGCACATTTACATTTTAATCAGTAATGTATAAGAGTTCTAGTGCCTTCACATTCTCATCAACGTTTGGAATTGTCAATCTTTTGGCCCTTCTATTGTTTATTTTCTAATGTTCTATCTAACACAGCTTGGACTCACTCACCCAAGGTCACAAAGATTTCCCTTTTGATTTCTCCTACAAGTTTTATAGTTTTAGCCTTTGTATTTAGGACTAAGATCCATTTTGAGTTAAATTCTTTTATAGTGTAAGAGTTGAAGGTTTTTTGTTTTTTGTTTTATTGTTTTTTTCCATATAGATAGCCAATTGTTCCAACACCATTTGTGAAAAGACTATCTTCCCCCAATGATTACCATGGTACCTTTGACATCATCCTTTTTCACAAAATGCCATTCGATCTTCTAACCAATCTTAACTCACTCAAGACTACCCTTCTCACCATAGTCAGGTTTAGTCAAAAAATAAATAAATAGAATTTAAGAAAAAGAATAAAAGAACGTAAAACGCTGTGATGGGTTCTGTGAAGAGATCCCTCTTCAGGACAGAGACACTGGTTCCAGCTGCTGGATGTGTTGGTTGGTGATGACTCACAGCTGTGACCCTCTCCAGTCGTTGCTCTCACATGCAGCAATCAGCCTGCCCAAGGCTACCCATCCTCTCTGGCGACTGCTCACATCCAGTGACCTCTCAATGTGGGTAAGAAGGCCTGGTCACCTGGTCTCAAGGTGGCACAACTCTGAAGGGCCGTTTCAGCTACAGAGGTCCTCCTGTGATCAGCGGCAGTCTCTGAAGCACCTGCATCACAGCCAAGTTCCCTCCACTCCCTTACAAGTACTGTTTCCAAAATTATTCCCCCTGTGAATTGCTGCACACAAATCTGAAGGTTTCAGGGACAATTTCTTGGGGAGTCTGAGCTCTGATCATCTTAAAGCTGATTATGTCATTCCTCTGCTTAAAATCCTTTACCTACAGACTACAGTATTAACTCCTTAATTTGGCATACACAGGCTTTTATAATCTAGCTCCACTCCATCTTCCTCTCTTCAGCTTCCTTTGCCATCACTGACTGTCCTTCTGACAACTTCATACATCTATATCTGAAAATTCCCCATACCCACTTCTTTGCATATGGTCCTCTCTCTCTAAAGGATAAATTTCTCACCTTCTGCTTATCCTTCTATTTTGCCTGGGATCAGATGTCACCTCCTCTGGGAAGTCTCATTTTCCCCCCACAGTACCATGCAACCCTTTTTACAAGAATTTTCCATCTAACGTTGAAACTGATTTGTTTACCTATCTGACCCTCCTACTAAATTGTGAAATCTTCTACACAGAGACTGAATTCTGGGCCCCGTGCCAGCTTCAGTAGATTATAGATTTTCAATACATTTTTAGTGATTGAATGAATAATAAACACCAAGATAACCTGGGCACTATAAAATGTATTAAACATTTGCTATATTTGGTTTCTGGTATCTTATATATAGACTATCATGCATCTTCTTTATTATTTTTTAATCTTGTTTGAATTTTTGACTACCATGTTGACCAGCAACAAATCCAGGCAAAAACTTCAAGATGAAATGAAATCCAAACCTCAAGTTTTTAAAATTCTGTTTATAAAAAAAGAAGATTGGGAAGGACTTGGGGGTGGAAACAATCAATGATTTCAGAAAAAAAAAAAGAGGGGGGAGAGAAAAGGGAGGAAAAAGAGAGAGAGAGAGAAGAGAGAGAGAGAGAGAGAGAGAGAGAGAGAGAGAGAGAGAGGGGAGAGAGACCTGATTAAATTGTGTTGTCTGGTGAGAGACTGGAAATTTTTTTCCCATTCCCAAGAGGCTTATTTTTTATCTTTCCTTTTCACACTGTAAAAGTGTCAAATTAAATTGCAAAGTTAATTCTCATCACTAAGGAAGGGATTCTAAATGTATTAATTAAGGATTACTGGGTATTTTAATTTTATTCATGGGAATGGAAACTTTTTAATGATTAAACAATCATTTGTTCTCTTTAACATATTTATGTTCTTATAGAATAATACAAGTTAACGTTAATACTTTAGACTCTAGGTTCTAGAGACTTGGATGACTACTTTAAAATAAGAGCTGTGCTTATTGATAAATTTGATTTTATGAATTATGATACTGGAGTTCCGTTGAGAAATTATGTTCCCTTTTTCGAAGATAAAGTCTTTAACAGGATGACATCTTATCTTGCAGGAAACCATGAATTCACTGTGGAGAAGAATGATTTGGATTTCACTCTGGGAGAACATGAAGTACCTTTGAATACTTTACTGTCTCTTTCAGTGATTTATCTTATGCATGAAAATAATCTTTGCATTTTCAAACAGATAAATCTATCTTTATAGAAATTGAACAGTTGTTCTGCAAGAAAATCTAAGAGAAAGAAAAAACAAAATGGTTTCTTTTTGGCAAGGTAACAATGTAATAACAAGGTAAAAATGAAAAAAAGATTGTATCTTTGAAAATCAGGTATTTAATGATTACGTCAAATTCTTATTTTAAACAGTAAGGCAATTGTTGAAAAAATTGGAATTGTTCTTCTTTACAAATAAATGTTGAGGAGATTGTAAATTCTAAATTATGAAAATGTGATCTGAAAATAAAATAATAACCAACTTAAATTAAAGAGTATGTTTCTTTTTCCAAATTTGCTTTGCCTTTTGACATTTAGTTTGGACTCCTCTGCTACTTTCTCAAAGTAAATAAGCTATTTTAATTCACAGATAATATTAAAAATATAACTGCACCAAAAGGAAACAACACTGAAAGTTACCGTGCTTCAAGCAAAACTAAATTATAGTGCTTCAAATGGCACCAACAATCAGAGATTTTTATTTTTTAATTAAATCACGGGTTTTTGTTAACAAAATAAAAGCTTTAGCTTTTTATATATGAACAGAGAAAATATGTGCGTAGACGTACATTGTCCCCTTGTCACCTTGACGGACAGAGATTATTATTAACAATAGTGTAATACAGGCATACAGAGAGTCTGGAATTCTGTCTCTGTTAAGATTTAGATCCTGCAGTGGGTAGCAGCTGTTTTAAATTTAAGAAGACAGGAGTGAGTTAGCGACATTTTGTAAGAAAGAAATGAGCCCTCAGCACACACCAATTGCTGGTAAATTCAGAAAATGATAAACATTTTTCCTGGAGCAAGAAAGGAAGATGGGAAACACACCTGCAAAGACTTATTTTCAAAGCAGAAAAAATGTTGCTGTGGAATGGAGACATTTGCTGAAGCTTCTCCATTATTCTATTTTCACCTTTTTCCCAGTCTTTTTTCATTCAGGACAGTCTCCTGACGTCAGTTGTTCTCATAAAATTTTAGAGATCCTAACTTAAATAAAACAAAACCCCAACATTCGCAATTCAAAAGTGTCAACTTCAATATGAAAACCTAGGGAATCCTCCATTAACATTTTGCTCAACATAATTTTCTTCCTTTGGCCTATGATTTTTTTCTTGTGAAAATAGCATCAACATTTTTTACATGATGAAACAACAAACATCAATGAAACAAATAAAACCCATCAAAAGTTATACAGAAAACTGAACACTCCTTAAGCCCTACACTAAAGGGGCTGCTAGCACAATATGAAAAATAGATAGTATGTTTTAGGCTTTATCCTACAGTGAGCATTCTAGAGAGTTGGTGAAAACTTTGAACAAGCCTCTTTTTTAAGTCAATTGTGTGAAATTTTAAACTACCAACTTTTTGTATTTTTAAATATCACATAATTGATGTCACTGAAAAAAAGTTGTATTTCTTAATAAATCTAATTAAAACACAAAATTCCCCCAAGTTGCCATTTTAATTTCCTGAAATAGATCCTTGAGTCTCTCATTTAACCTATATGTAAAATACTGTGTATTTCCTTGTCACAAATCATAATTCAAGAACACCTATGAAAAGAAGGATCTATATTCAGAGATAAAGTAAAAACTGAGATTAAAATATAAAATAGTAATGTAGACTATATTTAATATAATCGAACTATACTCTTATGCCATAATGTACTACTAAAATTAGATGAATATCATCAAAATAGCTCCCTATATTTATGGTTTCCAAAACTTTGTGTAGGTTTTTGCCATATTCAGGAATACGATACACACACACACATACACATACCCCCTTACCCCCACACACACATGCTTATACACAGAAAACACATAGGCTGAGGTAAATAAACTCAACTAAATTGATAAAATGCATTTTAGGTCACCTTTAAAGCTACATAATAAATTAAAATACTGTATTTTCTGAAATAAATCCAGCCCAAGCTTTATGAAACGTTTCAGTATAAAGGAGATATGTATATCTATATCTATATCTATATCTATATATCCATATATATATATATATATATGTCAATAGATATATAGATATCAATTATTCCTTATAATGAAAATTAGAGTTATAAACTTTAGGTAGTAGGGGAGGTAAAAAAAATAATAAATAGTAATAAAATAATTCTTATTACCATGGTTTATAGTACTCCTTCCAAACATGACATGAGGATGTGAGAAAAAAATCTTTTATGATTATGATCATAAAAACCAATCATTACCTCCCAAACCACATAAAATTAGAAACTAGAATTAAAACAACAAATAAGGAAAAAAAAACATAGGATGCCACTTCAGTGCTGTTCTTTCATTTTATGGTTTTTTCCTTCCTATTGCTCCTGGGGCTAAAAAAAGTTTGTCCCACATTATTACCATTTCTGTATAAAATTTGGGTCTGCATATGGTCTCTGGCTTGTATTACAAGATCCTTGCTAGTGGAGGATACATTTTTACTTATCTGTCTGCCAATATTTTGCTGTGCACACAGAAGGTCCTTAAAATGCAATTTAAAAAAAACAAACAATAACGATAACGTGTTTTGTCCATAAACTTAGTCACAAAGACATAGTTAACAGTTGCTTTGAAGGGAAGAATTTAAACAAAATTAAATAATAGGAAACAGTTGTTAAATCCTTTAGCTAGTGTCTTGAAGGGGCAGCATGATAACCTTTGATGTCTAGTTCAAGTCTTGAATCTGCAGGAGCAAAACCTCACAAGCCCTTAAGCCCCAAACCATGAAAATCCAATTTTGAATTAAATAAAAAGCATTTTGTTGGAAATGGTTTCATACATTAAGAATCCTTGATGTTTATCTTCTACTAATTTGTCTTTAATCTTCTGGAAAAGGAAATAATTTTGATATAATCTACATTATGAAACATAACACAATAACTTAAAAGTATGCAACAGTAATCATTGCTATTAACTAAATATTGGAGAATTTTAAAGCTATAAAGAGAGTTTAAGTAGACAGGATCAGAAACAATTTAAAAGATGTCAGCATTCTGAAAAGAACAAATATGCCCAGAAAATCTTGTTAAATTAATATTAAATGTATGTTTTGTTATATATTTTAATTTCTTACAAATACATTTAAATATGTGAAATTAGGATTTATGTTACAGAATAAATGCTAATTTTTCAAAAAGTAGATTTACATACATCTATTAAGTGTATGTATTTATTCAACATATAGCAATCATTGTTCTTGCAAGATATTGTGATATTGACATATAGGAGAAAAATATGCTAAGGCATTGATTTTCAAGGATGTTTCAGTTCAATAGAGGTGATAAGATAGAAAGAAACAAGTAATAATAATATACAATATAAAACTAAGTATTACTAAATTTCAGTTATGACTATAAGTTTTAAATAAACACTTAGCAATTTAAACTTGGCAATGTAATTATGAGCCATGACCAAGTAGGTTTATTAACTGAATTAGTACATATAAAGCTCTTAGAACATATGTAGTAAGTGCTACAAATCTGTTAACTATTAGCTACTTATTCCAGAAATAAAAGGATGATTCAACGTTATGAAAAATATCTAGTTTATACATTAACAATTTAAAAAGAAAAAAAATGCTTGTATAAATATATACAAAAACACACTTGATAAGCTTCAGCAGCAACACCAAAAACCAAAAACCAGCAATTATAATGCTAAAAGGCAAATGGCTAAAGCCATCGTTATTGAAATTAGAAAATAAATAGGAATACTGTATCTACTTGATCAATCAGTGGTCAGTCATCAGGCAGAAGCCACACCAGTTATTTTAGCAGAGAGAATTTAATGTAAAAAAAAAATATTAACTAGGTACCAAATTATTTACAAAGTAGTTTTAAAAAGAAGAGAGGTCTTGGGGTCCCAGAGGCAGGAACTGTAGAAAGCAGCTACCACTCTATGATTGAGTGGGATCAAGAAGAGAAGTTGGATTTATTAAAACTTAGGAGCCTGGAGAAGGGCCCTTGTGGAAATGAAACTCACCTCTGATATCTCTGAGTGGGGGATTGGGGGTGGGTACAATGAGGTAGTTTCTACACATGCTGGAAAACTATTCCTGGGATCCTCCTGCTGCTATAGGAAGGAACCGCTGCTGCCAAGATGAGGAAGCATTGGTGGGATGATGCTCATAAGAACAGGGAGCAAACAAGAAGCCCAAAGAAAACAAACAGGAAGGAACAAGTCCTTTCCTCCTTCTGCAGCCTGTGATATCTCTGCCTGTGAACTCTGCATCAGCTGTGTTTAACAGGGAGCCAACTTGCAAAGTAAAAACAGGGTTTGCAAAGTTCCAGCCCCAGCATCATAGGCATAGTATCCAAGGGTAGGTTTGGCACGAAAAGATAATAGCTTAATAAATGACACATTTGCTATCATAATTGTTATTTAAAATTGTTTTGGAGATTTAGGCTAATGCCAAAGATAAGAAAACAAAATATTCAGTATAAATACTAGGAAGGAAAAAAGCAATTCATTTATTTGTGAAAGATGTTTTATATCTGTAAAACCTAAGAAACCATGTTAAATTATTTTAAAAATAAGAGAGTTGGGTAAGATGACAGGATATAAAACAAATATACAAATGTAAATGAATTTTTCTCTGTACTTATTGCATCAGTTAACTTGGCTGTGTAACAGAACAACCCTAATATTGCAATGGCGTAGAATAGCAAACATTTATTTCTCACTAATAGTCAATGAGGGCTGAGGGCTGTTTTGGGGGACACTCTTCCATGAGTTTCTCCTGTTTCTACCTGTCTTGCTGGGTATGCCAAGCCTTCAAGACCCTGACTATTCTTTTTACCCTATTTCTCAAGATTGTGTTTGCAGTGAGCATCCTTGAGAGAGGAGTTAATTTCTGCCTCTGGAACAAAGAGCAGGCTTGCTCACTGCTTGTTATGAAATGATGGGATTTCAAGTTCAGTGTTCCTCTCCTGTAATGTCACCTGCTATGTGTTCAGGCATCCATCTGGGCCCCTTCACATCGCCAATGTGTGAATGGAGACTCAGGTAACCCAACAAAAATCTTTTGTCTCTGATCCAGGAGTTAAGTGTCTTCTGTCAGCATTCATGAAACTGGCAAGTTAATATCTTCACTTGAAAGTAAGGTAAAATATGAGATCTTCACAGGTCTCAATCAGAGCTTTCTACAATTGCTATCTCTGTGACCACAAGATCTCTCTCTCTCTCTTTTTTTTTAAATCAAAGTATATTGGGGTGGCAATTGTTAGTAAAGTTACATAGGTTTCAGGTGTACAATTCTGTAATACATCATTTATATATCACAATGTGTGTTCACCACCCAGCATCAGTTCTCCTTCCATCACCATATATTTGATCCCTTTCTCTCTCTTTTTAAAACCTTTGTGATTAATTTGGCACCTAGTTAATATTTCTTTGATTGCTACACTGCTCCAAACTATGGGTTGGCTACAGGTCTGCTTCACAAGTATCCTCGTTCCAGGATCTCGGCTAATGGGGCAGCCCCTACCTGGAAACTTGAATGCCACATAACAGAAGCTCAAGGCCAAGTATAATCACACAGTTGAATTTAAGGCTTCTGGGGGGATACGTTTATGCTATGTTTACTCACATTATATGGCAAAGCAAGTCACCTGCCCAACCCAAATGAGGATAGAAAGTATGCTTCATCTTTAAGAAGGCATTGCAAATTATATCCAATGAACATGAAATGTATTCTTTTCTTATTATAGGGGGAGTAGATAATGACCAATAATACAGTCTACTAGTGGTAACCAGTTAAATAAAGTTGGAAAACAAAACCCTCCTTTTCACAATAGCAAAATAAATAAATAAATAAATAAATACTATAAAAAGAATAAATTTAACAAAAAATTATACTATATACATGAAAACTTTTTTTTCTTGAAAGACATAAAAACTCAAAAAATGAAAACTTATACCATGTTACCAGATGGAAATACAGGATGATTTTTAAATTCCTTTTTAATACATTTTAATGCAAATTTAATCATAATCTTAGTTTTTGGTGTTTTTTAAAATAAAAATGAATTATATGTCATGGGCCAGCGGGATCATTCATGAGAAACTGTTAAGTGATAAAACAAGTTATAGAAAATGTGCAATATAATACTATTTTTATAAAATAAAAACACTACATATTTATGTGTTAATGTAAATGTGAATATGTTTATGGGAGCATGAAGAATAGGGTGAATAGGTTGACTTACCTCACTTGACTTACCTCAGAGGGATGAGTTTATAAGAGACTAGGGGAATAATTCTTTTTTCTTTTTATATCTCTGCATTGTTAGACAATGGAGTTTAGTCCAACAGTAAATAAGAAATCAGAGAATCATGAAAATATTTTAAATCTTGTGTATGTTTCCATGAAAGATGGCATGTTTTAGGCTACTGACAGAGGTATATGCATAGCAAAATATTTGCTTATTGGGCTCAGGTATGAGGAGAAGCTAGACAGTTATCTTCTGCCATCAGCATCACTTTATTCTTCAAAACCAGGTTGGCACTCTTGAAACTATTCCTCATTAATTTTTTTCTATAAGTCAACTGAAGATGGCAGCCAAACACAAATCTGATAAGGCTCGCTTATTTATCAAGGTTCGATCCAGGTTTATTGCAAACAACAAGGCTTCCACTTTTTTATGCCTAAAAACTCTGATCAAGGAACCATACAGCCCCTATTTCAGCTTTAACAACCTTTAAATCAGATTCACACAAACCTTATTTTTGTATGGGTAGAGTTCAATTCTATTATTAGAGTTCAATTCTCTGCAGTATGTAATATTAAATATCAGAATACCATAAGAAGAAACTGTAGTGGCTGTGAAGATTTTGTGTAAAGTAGTCCTTTTAATCAGTGGGGGACCAAACTACAACACTGGAGAAAATCTCAGGAACCTATGCATTCTAGAGTGCTGTCAAAAGTTTACTGAGAAGATATTTTAAAGCTGTTCTGGAAGTTTTCTTTCTTGCATTCTATAGTTAGGCATTTGAATGTCTTACCTACTGAGACCACACTTTAGTTTTGCAAGAGATCAGATCACGGCTTTTTCTTCCTGTGAGTTGTAATCATCTTCTGGCTGCCTCCAAGAGCTTTGTGCTACACCATGTGTGTGCATGTGCACTTGTGGAAGAAAGAAGCTGTTTCTCAAGGCTTTGGGTCTACAACCAAACCTAATAATATCTTTGAAGCCCTGTCACAATTCTTCAGGACAAATGAACTTTAAAAAATTGGTAGGAATGTACATTCATGCTGCTCCAGTAACACGGGATTCACAGCGAGGAATTCGGCAGGGGAAAAAAAATCAGTTATTCAGTGCTACGCGCCTAAAACTCTGCCCAGCAATTTATGAGAATTAGAATTATTCATATCATTATGAAAGTAGCCAACCCCATGAAAAGTGCTAGAGTATATACCTTATTTTGTGAATATTTGAATGTTCATGACAACGTTCTTATGTTCTATCCTGAAGTTATTAGTTAACAAAAGGAAGGCTCTTTGGCTGAAGAATGAAGGGGTCTTATTTTTAGAACATCAGGAAACTACCAATTACTTCAGACTTTCAAAACTAATAATTTTCATTGGTGCTGGCCAAATTTGGCAGATATATTTAGAATTCTGTATATGGAACCTGAAATATTAAGAGATAAACACAAATATTAATATGTGTTAAGTATACTCCAGGCAGTTATAACGAAAATCCAGCTAAGGGAGAACAAACTACAGCTTAAAAATGGTCTCTTTTCTTTTGACTTAATTCTTAAAAGGGATTTCAGGGATAAAATGTAAAATATCATCTAGTCTGCTTTCAAGATAAATTCAGGTAATATTTTCCTGATATTGTGGCAGAAAATTCAATTTGGAAGTTTGCGAGGAAATTTTTACTCCCCAACAGTGTATATTTCCAACCAATCCCCAAGAGAAGATTTGGGAACAAATTTGATTTTGTTGTAACTTCCAGAAAATAATTTGGAAAATTTTTGGTTAAAGTAGGTTCTTATTTTACCCCAAATAAGTGAGTAGGCTTTGTATGTCCTTATCCAATTTGTTAACTATATTTGTGAAACTTTTTAATTTTATATTTCTGGCTCTGAAAACAAAGCAGCATGATAGGCTTGATGTTAAAAATGGCCTTATATTGTGTTCTTGCTTCTACCGTCTTTCCAAACTCTTGCTTCCAAAGAAAGGTCAATAGCCGGCTCAATACACACATAAAGTCACATAACTAAGGTAAAAAATGTAGGTCTCAACTTAAAAGTTAAATCTTGTTTCTAAAATACAACTGCTTTTATTAATTTTAATTGTTATACTTAATTCATTCTACAATTTAAAATGGAATCAAAGGAAACCATGGTTTTGAATGAAGGAAGTAAATTAAAATGATTCTTGCCTCATTTTTTGCTACTTCAGGGAATACACGCTTATCTGTAGCAATATAGAGCTGATGGCAATTTCCTGTATATGCTGTATATTTTATGCTTCTGTGCCTTGTCAGATTATGCTTTCCTTCCCTAAAATTCACTTTTCCTCAACTTGTTCACTAAGCTAATTCTTCCTTGACCTTCAAATCCCAGATCAAGTATGTCGCTGACGCTAAAGAGCCTGGTTCAGAAACAGTGGCTTTTCTTCTATCCTCCACAACACACTACTCAACCTTTCATCCTAGTATTTTCCCCGAACTGTGCACTCTGGGGCTATTTTATTTTACTTTATTTTATTTTATTTTATTTTATTTTAATGCAGCCCCTCTTAGAATGTCAGTTGCATACTGGTCTCTCAATATATAATGGTTACCTAATATTGGTGGATAACTACATGCAGGTGTACAAGTCACAGAGAATAAGTAGAGAGGAGTCAATGATTAACTTGATAGTAGTGATGGTGGGCAGTCAGGAAAAGCTATACAGAAAAGGGGACACCAAACAGGATTCTAAAACTGAACAGGCCATGCCACATAGAGGATGAAGTTGAAGGAAGCATGAAGGGAGAGAATCTCAGATAGGTAAAGAGTATGTAAAGGGAGGGAGGGACAGAGGAAGGAAGGAAGGAAAGAAGGAAGGGAAAGTAATAACAAGGAGGCAAAGAAGTATGAGGAGATTTAAGGCAATGGGGAGTGGTGGAAACTGTAGTAAACCAGACGGTACATGACTCATTTAAAGAGGGGAGCCATTACAAGGCTTTTATACGTGCTTTTCATATAGAAATTTGAAGCCTAATGTTATCATATCTTCCTTTTTAAGAGAAGCTCACAATTGGATATGAAACCTCCTAGTTTTCAGATAATGGTAAGAAACTTAAAGTCCTAACGCAGGCTAGAAACATGTGTCCTTGGGCTGAACTTATCTAACGATTTCTGTTTTATGCCTATAGCAAGAAACATATAAACTGTGGAAAACAAGCTGCCATGACACATCAGGTCAGTGGTCAGGTTTGGGAATGATCTAGAAACAACCATTTTTATCTCTGGGGCATTTCCCAGTGAACAGCAGTTTCTGATGAGAGTGTGCTCTCATCGCTAATATTCTACATCAGTGTGAGAGCACTGAGGAATTTCATAGCCCTGAGTGAAATGGAAAGATCTGGAAAAATCACTCCCGATAGTTTAATTTCACACTATAAATAAGTCACCAGAGAGAATGTAAAGGGGGAACAATAAAAGACCCAAAGTCAGAACTTTGGGGGAAACACCTACTTTCAGGGCACTAGAAGAGAAAAAAAGGAAGAACATAAAACCAGTAAGGAGAGTTTGCCATGGAAACTGAGGGAACAAAGCCATTTATTAAAATTATGCTCAGGTTATTTAGTACATTTGTTTTTATTAATAAAGTGACATAAAAAGTAATTTTAATAGCTATTAAATTATTTCCTCAGCATTCTTTTTGCATGTAGGTTCAAGAGTTAATATTCCCTGACAAATAATAATACACTACGAGCAAAGAGATCTGAGGCTAGTTTTACATCTGCTTTACTTTAACCTTTCTACACAGGAAAAACAGTCTTGACGACTTTGCCCAGTTTTTAAACTTGGAATTGTCTTACCTGGAACTGAAAAGTGCTCACACACGATGAGATGAATCTCGTGGTGTTGAAACTTTGGAAACCTGGCATGGAATTTTCTTCTTAGATTTGAAATTCACCTAAGAAAGATCTACACTTAGTACACAAATATGTGGAAGTGTTCAACCTCATTACCAATCCAAGATATACAAATCAAAGCAGCAATAAGAGAACCTGAATAGTTTGGAATAATGCTGGTTTCTAATGATGGCTGCTTTGATGTTAGTTCTACTGTGAAACAGTGCTGGAGGTCCTAAATTGGGACAAACTCTATAGAAAAGTAATTTGGCAATGCATTTCAAGAACCACAAAATATCCTGGCTCTATAGTTTTTGGAATTGGATTTGAAATCTGTAAAATAAGGGGGGGGGGAACTACATGTATAAATGTTTTTGTGTCACCTTTATTTACAAGATATTTAGTGTACCTAGAATGGCTATTAATTAGTTCAGTAGCTTATTGAGGTTGGTGTCCCTAGAAGCAGAGCCTGAGATGGGTGTTGTTGTGCAGTGATTTAGTGAGAGTACTTGCAGGTAAAACCTACAAGAGAGCAAGGGACCCAGGATGGGACTGAGGAAGAAGCAATTTGAATATGTATGTGGGTTCAGCTAAAGTCCAGCCTCAGCCTGAATCCACAGGGAGCTCTGCAGTGTGAACAGCTCAATAGATTGTCTCTTGAACAAGGGTCTGGCATTTTGTACAGTGTCAGTCATTGGCTGACGGGCAAAATCATCCTTGCATTTCCAGACGAGGCAGCTTCTCTCACTCTGGAGAAGGGTTCAGCTCACAGCACGTGGTAGATGGAGGCACTGCTCTGGTAATGGGGGTCTGGACACTGGTAAGCACCCCTCTCCTCTCCATGTTGGAGACTATGATTGATAGGACAAATCCTTCTCAATTATAAAGTTTCGTATTCATATAAGGCAGAACTCCTGGACGCCAGTCAGGTTTTATCAGCCTAACGTTATTTATTTTGCTTCTAGGAACAGAATGCCCTTTGCTCTGCAAATGGCTTCTTCCAGTGGGAACTGCTAAATTGTTTCTTCAATATTTTCATCCCCTTCTCTCCACCCCACCATCTACTACCACTCTGCCCAGAAATGGCTAGCTAAAGAAATTGACAAGAAAAAGTGTGCGTGTGTGTGTGAGTGTGTGTGTGTGTGTGTGTGTGTGTGTGTGTGTAGGGGGGAGACACTGGTACATGGAAGGCAGAAGTGTAGAATGGTTCGAAAACTGGACCACATTGTATTTTGCCATGTATAATATGCACTTTTCTGCCCAAATTTGTGAAGGAAAAATAAGGATGCACATTATACAAGGGTAGTTCTAATTCTGTATCTATACAAATGTTTTAATTCTTTTATTTATGCTTATGAGTTAAAAGTGTAACTCTAGAAATCAATAATGATATCCATATGCAAAATAATATACTGGAATATGATAATCTGTTTTGTTGAACTTACGACAAACGTGCAACGAGGAAGAATTCTTGGCCTTCTATGAAGCATGCATATCGAAAATTTGTTACCAGTACATAAAATTTCTTCTACCTTGTCTCTATTCTTGTGTTTTGTACTTATTTGTTATGTAAAATTTCTTGTAAATGCTCAGATGCATCAAATGCTTTACAATACAAAAAATAATACCTAAATGTAAACAAATAAAAATTTGAATTAAAAAATTAAAATGAAAGATTTTCCCCCTGGAAGTTTGGGCCAAAAAACAAGGGTGCGCATTATACATGGCAAAATACGGTATGTCTGTTTTTCTTGTTAGTGCCAGTTTGGTGTATCACAGTAACAGAATGGGTGAGTCAGGAGCTTGTCCAGTCTCCTTTGGGAGCATCTGCCCTGTTTTGGTTTAAGCTATGGAGTGTGTGATTTTTAATCCAAAAATGTACTCCTTTATGCACCCCATTGAATGATACAGGTAGTGGAGAATCTGGCTGGTCTTTTGCATATGGTCTTCTTAGCTTTAGTTTCCACTTCTTATCTTTTTGTTTATCTTCCAGGGAATTTTAAAGAGAAATTGGGAAGAATCTCAAAGCTGTCAGGAATGGTCAGTCTTCTGCCAAGTTCGTTCAGAAGAGTTTTTAAACGGGGGGAAAAAGGTATTTGCACATTTGAGAATTTCTTTTGAGAACTCTTTTAAAGTGATGTCTTTTTACTAAAGACTTTCTGTTTAAACCAGATATTCTTATTTCTATATACACTTTAGAAATTAATGATAAATATACAAATTCAAAAGTAGTAAGTGAAAAGCAATGAGGCTTTTCCATCTGAAGCCTTAAAAACAGTCAAAGGAAAAGGAACTCAAGTGGAACCTGAGATCATGGAGAAGCATAAAAACTCAGGAAGGGCTGAAGTGATCAAGTACTTATGTTTTTAATTCAAATCCCCATTCTACCACTGAACATCTGTGACTTTGGAAAGGTACTTTCTCTTTCCAAGCCTCAGTTTCTTCAACTATATAATGGAAATGGTACTTCTTTACTCCCTGGGGCAGCTTGGTGGTGGTGAGAGCCAGGGGAGTTTATTCTGAAAGCTCTAGAGTCAGAATGCCTGGATGTTAATGTTGGCTTCACCACACACTGGCTGTATGACCTTTGGCACATTAGTCGCTCCATGTCTCAGTTTCGTTTTCTGAAAAATGAGCATAATAAGAGTACAAGGTATGATCACAAAATACGGTGTTTAAATTTAAAAAAAATTATTACAGCAAAAGACACATTGCCATTAATCCCCCTCAAAATACTCCCCCTTGCTTCGAACACACTTATCTCATCATTCCTGCCACTTTCTGAAGTAGTTCTAGAAGTCCTCTTTCGTGAGTATCTTTAGTTGCGCTGTTGTGGCTGCCTCGATGTCCTGAATCATTTTGACTTTGGGGAAGAGCCAGAAATAGCATGGTGCCATATCCAGTGAATAAGGTGGAAGAGGACATACCGTAATATTTGTATTTGACAGAAATTGCCATATAAAGATCGGACAATTAAGTTGGCGAATTCATCCTAGAAAAAGTGCTACCTACCTCATTGCTGAATATCTCTATGGTCACCTTTGAAGTACTCCCCTTGGGAAGCTATTCACCAACACCACCAGTGCCTTGTCCACCCTTCAAAGCAATTTTGGAACTCTTTGTCTGGAATGGCCATTAGAGCTGTCGTATTACTCTTGATGTCCTGAATGTCATCAAAATGTATTCCATTCAATATTTCCTTTATCTTTGGGTAAAGAAAGAAGTCACTGGGGGCCAGATCAGGTGAGTAAGGAGGGTGTTCCAATACAGTTATTTGTTAACTGGATAAAAATTCCCTCATAGACAGTGCCGTGTGAGCTGGTGCCTTGTCGAAATAAAAGAGCCATGAATTGTTGGTGAAAAGTTCAGGTCATCCTACTTTTTCATGCAGCCTTTCCAGCACTTCCAAACAGTAAACTTGGTTAACTGTTTGTCCAGTTGGTACAAACTCATAATGAATAATCCCTGTGATATGAAAAAAGGTTAGCAACAACGTTGCAACAAGTTCCAGAACTTAATTGTCCAACATTGTGTACCAGAAGCGATGTGTGACATGGAGCATTGTCATGATGGAGGATGATTTACCACACACTTTCAAACACACCTTCTCTCAACCGTAGCTCACACCCAACTGACTGTACCAAACAAGTTGAAACTTGTCACACACTGTTACCGTCTTTCCCCGAAAATAAGACTTAGCCAGACAATCAGTTTTAATGCATCTTTTGGAGCAAAAGTTAAGATAAGACCCAATCTTATTTTACTATAAGACCCAGTTATAACATAACATAACATAACATAACATAACATAACATAACATAACATAACATAACAAACATAACATAACATAACATAACATAATATATACTGGGTCTTATACTAATTTTTGTTCCAAAAGACACATTAGAGCTGATTGTCTGGCTAGGTCTTATTTTGGGGGAAACATGGTACTAAGTTTCCACGTGCTGCCTCCCATATTGAAAATCCCCACCTTTCAGCTGGATGACACTGGGCAGCAGCATTCACTGTATTGTTTGATCACAACAAAAGGTTCCATGTCACACATCGCTCTGATAAGGCAATTTCTGTCAAATAATAACATTACAATGTGTCCTCATCCACCTTATTCACCAGATCTGGCACCATGCAACTTCTGGCTCTTCCCCAAAGTCAAAATGTCCATGAAAGGTAAATGTTTTGAATTGATTCAGGACATCGAGGCAGCCATAACAGCATAACTAAAGAGACTCATGAAAGAGGACCTCCAGAACTACTTCAGAAAGTGGTGAGAGCGATGGGATAAGTGTGTTCGAAGTGAGGGAGAGTATTTTGAGGGGGATTAATGGCAATGTGTCTTTTAATGTAATAAATTCTTTTTTATTTAAACATTGACTATATTGTTTGATCATACCTCATACTTATCTTCTAGGAAGTGATTTGAGAATTAAATTAATTAATAGCACTCAAATGCTTAGATGAATACGCGGCACAGTAAGTATTAAAACAACATTGGCTACTAATTTATTAGATATTATTATGATTTTTAAATTAAATAATGTGTATAAAGAAAATAATAAGTGTTCAATAAATTCTATAACAAGGATTTGATCTGTATATGTTTCATAGCAAGGGGTTTATTCTATATAAACACCAACTAAGTTTTTCCAATTTGAGGTCATCATTGTTTAGAGCAAATGAATCCCATCACGTGACAAGATAACGAACACCTTATGTATGAAGTATTTACAGATCTCTTTATTTTTGTATTATTAATACTCTGGATCTTCTTCATTTCTTATTCAAGAAATATACAATATTCCATTAACATGATGGATCATACTGACAACACTGAAAACAAAACAATCAGCAAGAAACAGGCTTTAGTAAAATTCGCCCTCCTGTATAAAAATGAGAAGGAAGGAAGGAGGGAAGGAAAGAAAAAAGAAAGGGGGGAGAGAGAGAGAGAGAGAGAGACTATGAGAGTAAACAAATAGGACATAAAAATAAATAGTTTCACAAAAATATTATCAATATGTAGCTTAGAAACTGAATAGATGGTATCTCCAATTGATCTTAGAAGTTAGTCAACACTGATTCAGTATTACCTAGGCTAAAAGGGTATTAGCACACCACCTCATTTCCAAGCAAATGCACATATAAATTTTCTTTTTAGTAATTTCATGACTTAGAGTAAGGCCTTGAAATCCATTTACAAAAGATAATGTAGATACATAAAGTGTTGAAATGTGTCTTCAAGATAATGATTATAAGATAGGTGTTTCTCCTGTAATGTGATCTGCATTGCCTTACAAGACTTTGTGCTCTGCAAAACCATGTGCTAAAGTAATGGAGTTTATGAAGAAATAAGGTTGGAGCAGGCCACTCAAAACTATGCAACTTTGTAACCAGAGCAGTAGAAAAACAAAAATTGTTCCTGGAACAATAACCTCAAGAGCCCAGTAAGGCAGCTCTCAGAGAGTCTAGAAAATGCCACAGCAGAACAAAAGACTGGCAGTGTTGGTAACATTTACATTAGAGGAGAGCTGGCAGGGCTGTGACAGTCCAGGAGGAGGAGGGAGGCTGGGGGGGGTGACTGAAGGTAGGCCCTCGGGCCTTCACTTCTCTAGGGGGATTGCCTCGGAGGCTGGTGATGTTTATTTTTTTAAAAATACAATTTATACATTCCTAGTGCTCGTGTGGTAATCAAGCTGAGTTTTCTTTTTCATTTTCTGCTGAAGGTTATAATTTGATTGCTGCTATAACAGTGTCCGTTGACTGGAAAAAAGACCGTGAACCAATGCACTTTCCTGGTTCTACAAAGCTCATTTCCTATTGATCAACTGCATGTGAATTAATTTGCCTGTAGGTTATCTAATGTAACCAAAATGGTGTTAGGAAACTTTACACATTTTTTAGAAAAATTACAAAGCAACTTACTAAGGAATGTGTTGCTTTTGACTACCTGAAAGAGCTATAATTTGAATTAAAGTGCTGAGGATCTTTGAGGTAACTGAGATATAAGTAAAACAGTGAGGTGATGGAGCCAAAATAATAATAGAAGGAATTAATACTTTGATAATAATATCTAATGCATTTCTGGCAAGGTCTATGTGCTTTTCATGGATTAACCCAGTTAATCCTCATAGCCATTTTTATAAGTTAGGTTTTTACCACCTCACTTTCACAGCTAAGGAAACTGAGGCACAGAAAGGTTAAATCACTTGCCCAGGATCATGTAAGTAGTAAAGTGGGATTTGAACCCAAGGACGGCCCAGTCTCTCTGCCTGCAGGCTCCCGGTGAATCCCTGAATTAGGCAGATGTAGAACTCCCCAGGCATGGGGAGACATATATTAAGAGGGAGCAGTTGTGAGAAAAATTTAGTTACCTGAAGCATGGAGGAAGAGAGAAAGCATGCTGGGCAGACACCGCAGCTTCCCACGTATAGC
Organism: Rhinolophus hipposideros; assembly: GCF_964194185.1. Classification (NCBI taxonomy): domain Eukaryota; kingdom Metazoa; phylum Chordata; class Mammalia; order Chiroptera; family Rhinolophidae; genus Rhinolophus; species Rhinolophus hipposideros. Next base: position 25,255,585 of record NC_138047.1, read on the forward strand.
AGTTTGTGTGCTGTCATCTCCCACTCCTTGTTCCTCACAGATGCCAGCCCCTAAACTCCTATGCTTTTTCATGCTTTCATACCAGCCCTGGCTCCTGGGAGGAAGAGAGTGTAGCGTTACTTTGGTTAAAAAAAAAAAAGTAGATACTGGAAGAACAGTTTGACTATTTCTCTAAAGTACAAAGGGATCTTTCTGGGGATCTTTGGGAATCTCCAAATGCATCATTAACATTTCGCCAACTTCCTTCTCTCCTGGGGAGGTGTCAGGGCGGGGGGCATGAAATGAAATAAATAACATGAAATAGAGGAAGGACTGTTGAATGAAGAGAGACCCAGAGCACCCAGGAGGACCCGCCTGGCATTCCAGCAGGGCGGGGGAGGAAGGTCTCTTGGGTGCAAGGAGCTTCAGGTTAATTCCAGGCCTGGCTCCAGGGACGGGCTGAGGAGCCCGAGGAACTAAGTGGCTTGGACTTAATATCCATGGGTCTCTGCTTTTTTTACCCGCAGCCTGTTTCCAGCTGTTTCCAACTTCAAAAAGATTAAAGGATTGTGGCTCATGAGGAATTGGAGAGTAGGAGGGTATTTATGGCTGATCCTAAGGCTTAGGAGTCAGAGAAGGAAGGAAACCTTGATCCCAAGAAACAGGTGGGTACAGTGGAAATCAAAGCAATGGGACAAACCCAAGAATTCTTGGGAAAAAAAAAGAATTAACCCAAAGCCAAGAAGCAGCCCAGGGGACAGCCATCTGGAGGCCAAGCCCCTGCAGTGATCCCACACCATCCTGGGGAGGGGGTGGTCCCTTCTTTAGGAACTGCTCACTGGGTCCTGGGAGTGAGTGGTCCCTGTTTCCAACATGTGAGAAAGATGGGGAGACCCAGGAGACCCTGGGGCCTTTGCACAAAGGACAGAGATTCTGGAATCCCATGTTAAAAATGGACGGCATTTCCCAAAGCAAATATTAGGGTGTGTAAGCACAAATGATGTAACAAACGAAAACCATTCAAGGAACCACTTTTTAGCTCAATACAGTTAAACGATGAGGCATATGGGAAAGAGAACAGATATAATGGGAAAGACTGGAACTCGGTTTTATCAGAGTTGATTTGTTAGCCACCAGGGATGATGTTTGGCCATGAATCTAGGATCAGTGCTCAGGAAGTCCATGTTACTAGGTTTAGAGATGGGAGACAGGAAGAAACAGCCAAAGACAGGAGATGGGCATTTCGTTAATGGGAGCCGGCAGAGGGGTGGGGTTAAGGTCTGCATCTCCCCAGCTGTGTCCCCCTGACCGTGCTCACAGGACTGACGTTATGTGCTAGTGGGCCCCTCCCCAGACCTGCTAACCCAGGACTTGTGGTGGCAAGGCCCAAGAATCTGCATTTTAAAATGCTAAAACTTTAACATTCGTCTACATATGAGTACTGGAGAACCACTGGCTTGGTTTTTATTATTTGTCATCTAGAAATGTGGGTGCCTGGATAGTAAATGAGAACAACAATCCAATTATTTACCATAAGCATGAGACTGAGCATCCATAAACAAGCCATAGGGTTAAAACTGAACAAACCTCGTTACGATGGCAACGACCCTAACACACCTAAACGCTATTTCGCGGCATAGTAATTAGACGTAAATGTGAATCTGTTTCCCTAAATGATTGTGATTCATTTTACTTCAAAACATTTTTCCCCAGCATTTCTGCAGTCAGCAGGAGAGAAAGAGAGGCATGAGCCAGAAGGCTGTTGTAAGGACACAGCTGAAGAATCCCAACGCTTTCTAGCATAGGATTGGGAGGTCAGGACTGCTGTTGCCTACAGGTGAGATAGATAGTGGAGAAACAAGAAGTCATAACTAGTCTCTTTCTTTCCCGGATAGAAGGTAGAGCCAGCCACTCACCACTCTCGGTTTTCCTGTCCCAGATAAGGGCCCTCTTAAAGCTCCAGGTCCCCGATTCCTTCCCAGAAGCCCAGCTGTGGGGACAGAGCCAGAAGTGCAGTTTCCAGGCTCTCGGCCCCACGTGGAAAGGTGCTGGCTCAGGTAGTAAATGGCCATCAACTGTGATTGGATGGCCATCAGCTGTGGCTAGTTGGCCATCAGCTGTAACCAGTGAGCCATTGGCCACTAATATAACTGCTGTGGCTACGCTAGCAGAAAAATGGGGGCTAGCAGGAAGATGGTGGTTGAGCCTGCAAGCGGCGCAGTGAGGGTTGTGAACATTGTGACTCCTGCTTCCTGTGTCTCCAACCCAGCCATCAGCAAGAACATAGTAGCATGGCTCCCCTACCTATGGCTCCCTGGGTGTTCCTTTTTGGCCTCACCATGTCTTGCGTTGTTATGTTGGGAGCGGGACCAGAGACCCTGCACAACACCAGCATACTCATCATTGAACTTTCCAGAGCCCTGCTCCTCCCTTCCCATGGCCTGCCTGGAGAGAAGGATGGTTGGATAGGCCATCATGAGCAGTACAGCACTTCAAGCAGTGCAGGAAGATTCACATCCTAGGACAGAAGAGTCAAATGCTGTCTGGTCCAGACCTCTCATTTTGCTGGTGAGAAAAGAGGCTCTGAGAATTGAAATGACTTACTCAAGGGCACAGGGCTCATTCCGGGCAGCTCGGCACCTTGGAACTCCTCGCACGATGTTGTTCCTCCTTTTCCATTACGTGCCTGAGCTGGTTTAGCTCTGACTGGGCAGAAGGTGAGCAGGTGACTCAGGAGAAGTGTACACCAGGCATAGCTGGGCCCCGTGAATAGCTTCCTGCTCTCCCTCCCCAGCCACTCTTCACCAGATCACTCCTCTTAGGGACCACCCCATTTTACTGGCATATCTTTAAATCACAACTCACTTAGAATCAGTATTGGCGGCAGAATCTTAAGCACTTGCAAAATTAACATGGCACATCTCTTACTCTCCATTTGGCTGATTGTGGAACATCGCTTTCTGACTCCCATTTTTATTTTTTAGCAAATATTCTTACCCATTGTGGCCAAAGGGACCAAAATTAAATTCCAAGGTTGCTTGTGTTAACTTTGAAAGGCTGAGGTAATGTAGCTTGGAAATAAAACCAGGTTCTGGGGACAGATGTTACTCCACTCAGTGCAGTCTGGTTCAGTTTCTATGCTTAGGTCATCAGCAAGGGCTGGGAACTCCCTGGGAGATTAGACTTGGTCCCTACCAATGAGGGCTGTTTCCAGGTAAGTTTAAGAGTTGTACAGGAGTGTCCTCAAGTCTATCAGAACCTTTACACTTAAGAATAGCCATGCTTCATAAGAGCCTGCTGGAGAAGTTTGGAGGAAAAATAATCAAATCGCTAGTTACTTCTCCATCCAGTTTCCAAATAGCACAGGGAAGCATGAGGGCATATGTTTTTAAAAGTCACATCTGTTCTTCTCTATAGGTGAGTTTTGTTTCAGCATGACTAAGTGGATGTGAAGATGTCTAGCTGTTAGTTGAAACAGGTCCTTTACAAGAGTTTATCCTCAGCCTGAAAAACTCCCAGAAACATCACATGAGTATGCTTAGCTCCTGTCAAGTGATACTTGGTTGCTATATAGGGGAAAGGGAGGCCTCCAAGTACCCAGGTTCCAGCCAAGAACGAGCAATTTGGCAAGTTTACCAGGGCAGACTACTAGATAATTCTTCTAAAAGTTGTCCTGGAATGGTGAAAGCTTTGACTCTAAAGACCTTATCCAAGAAATCCCCCAAGGTCCCATTCCATCATGAAGTCTACATTTTTCTTTTTGGAGCAGCTAAATGTTCCTGTCAAGAATAGACCCCATGGTTGCAAGGAGAAGAGAATGACATTTTTAGTGGGAATTCAGTCATCACTTCAGTCCTCTGCAAGAATGAGGGGGGGGGAAGGTGTTAGTGGCATATAACCAAATATAATAGTTTTAGCTATGCGAAAGTCTTTATGCATCTTGGAATTTTTGAAGCTAAAGTTGTCTGTGCCAAGATACACTTGGGCAATACAACCTGAGAAAACAAAGTTTTAAATAAAGCATTCTGACATCTTTTGCTAATGACACATGCAATTTTGTAATCGACCAAACTTATGACTTTCCTTCTAGCTTGAGAGAGTGCAACACCATAGGTGTCTGGCCCCAAACCAGGAAGAAAGTTGGGCTTGGCCTTACCCCTCAATTCTCTGTGGCAGCTGATACAAGAGGCCTAGACACAGACAGATAATTAATACATCAGCCCCTAAGCCGAGAGGTTTGGGGGACCTGTTCCCATTTCTTTGGTTTCTAAATATAATTATGTGCAAAAACTTGGGCTGGGAGTGAGCAATGCTGATGTGAAATCGTTCTGGGCCCAAATTAAGGTGGGATGTGCTCTCTTTCATGCTTCAGAAGTTGCCCAGGAAACCCAAAGTCATCTATCTGTAAGCGGATCACAGTAAGGGCTCCATGTTACCTATGAGAGCCAAACTCAAAGTTAATGTGATTTTCTGCAGTTTAAACATTCTAATTAAATACCTGAATTTACTTTTTGGAAGAAAGAGAGCAGAACGTTTATTTCAGTCATAGAAATAACCGTGTCTTTGGTTTGTATTAAAGACTGTTGGTCTCCCAAGCTCTGTTTGAAATTCACAACATGGGAATTTATAGAATTTTCATAAAAGCAATTGAAATTACAGCGTCTCCATGAACTCCCAGGGTGTACTTCTATTAACAAAAGATGTTTTGCTTTACTCACACCTGCTCAGTTCTCCGTGGGGGCTCAAGCAATACACATTCCAATAGAGCAGCGTCAATAAAATCAAATAAAAATTAAGTTCCAAGGAATGAGATGGAGATATTACCACATAAAGTGTATTTGAAAAGGAGTTGAGCTCTTGGAACTAGCTAACTTAGTAGAAAATTGTTGCAGAAAAATAGATTTTTTTCAACCATAAATCATACAATTTTGACTTTGTTGAATTCTCTACCCGACAACTTGAACCCATCTTCCCTCTGTCTCTGTGTACGCATGTGGGTGTATGTCAGGGAGGGAAAGAAACAGGTGGGGAACATTTGCAAGAGGTAGGAGAAAGGGATAAAAGAACTAGCAAAATAGGAATTTCTTTTTTCTCATTGCCTGTTACTGGAAAGAATTAGGGAGCGTTCACAAAGTCTACCAAAATTAGTGTGTTTGTACTCATTAGATTACTGTCTTAAGAAAAGAAAACTCATGTTTTCTTTACTCCAAATCCGTGAAATCCACTTCTCTTAAGAAGTTTTCTGTCTATGGGGAGATAAGATCAGAACTGAATTCCCTCTAATTGCCAACACATTCATACCGGTTTTCCCTGAAAATAAGCCCTAGCCGGACCATCAGCTCTAATGTGTCTTTTGGAGCAAAAATTAACATGTGACCTGGACTTATTTTACTATAAAAGACCGGTTCTTACATAATAAAATATAAGACCGGGTCTCATATTAATCTTGCTCCAAGAGATGCATTAGAGCTGATGGTCCGGTTAGGGCTTATTTTCAGGGAAACACGGTATTTACACACAATATCGATATGTCTAGGCTTTTGTTGTTGTTGTTATCCTGAGAGTCATAACACATCTAAGGAACCCTCTCTCTGCAGAGTATTACATGAATAGTTACCCTCCCTCCATACACACAAACTCACATGGATCACGTTGAATTACAAGTAAAAGGCAAGGTCCTTTGCCTCGAAAGAGATTAGTCATTTGGGGTGCAGGAAGATGACAAATACATGAGTGACAATTTTATTTCTGAGAGGGAAAGTACCCTGTTATTTACCAGTTTTTGGCTGCTTTTGAAAGAAAGAGGATCCTAAAGAGGACCCTTTGCAAAGTGAAGGGTGGGAGGGTCGCAGACTGGCAGCCTTGGGAAAGGCTGGGTCATTGCTGTGAAGGGTGAAACAAGGAGAGCAAAGTCAGGCTGCCCGTGGCTGAAAAGAAGCTCTGGGTGGGGACAGAGATGTGCAACGGGGACTTCTATTGATTTTTCATTCCTTAATTGATTCACTTTTTTCAGACATTGTTACTGAGCACTTGCTGTGTGAGCATCTCTGTGCTAGATACTGGAAGTAAGGCAGACACTGATGCTCAAGCACCTTCAGTGAACTACCTCGCTTCCTTGTGGAGATTTTTCTCTTAGAGAAAGTAGGAAAGAGCTCGGGAGACTTCGCCAACAATTACATCAGGTTAGAACACCGAGGCTGCCAGAGAGGATAGCCACACCTGCCTTACTCATATTTTATAGGGGGTGTCCGTAAAGGAAAAAAACCAATGTGTTGGCTCTTACTTGTCACAACTGACTTGGTGACCAAGAATTGTAAGCATCTAAAAGTAGGAAGAACATGCGTAGTTGCTCAGGAATGTGGAGGGAAGGGAATAGTTTGCTTTGAATTGCTGTAGTTACTTCTCAGTATAGTAAGCTGGTTTTATTTAGTTAGCTTGTTCTTTCACCTTGGTCTGAAATAGTCTTTGGAGTTTAAACCTCTAGAGCAAGTTTTCAATGGAGATGTCCCAACAAACTGGTATGTTGGAATGAGTTGTGAGGCGTGCGGTAATTTCTTACTAATAGTAAAGTTCCAAAAGTGTGCAAGTGAAGCCACCATGTTTTTTAAATGAATATTGTAAAAGCCTGGATACCAAAAACAGCTCTTCCTCCCAAATGTCTCAATCTTCTCCATTACTGTGACACATGTGACAGTCTATATTTACGTTTACATGCATGACCCATTGGGTGTTCCCAGCTTGGTAGCTGTAATGAAACTCCTTTCTGTCCTATTCAAGAAAGAAATGCAAGTGAACAAGAAAGGGATTATTATTCCTTAAGGCTAATTTGGGCTCTGTGGAAAGAGTACTATGATTGATTGATAATGTCTGCCATGGACATGGGAAGCGGTGTGACAGTGCATTGCCATATATTTGCCGTTTCTGAGTTAGATAATTTCTATGAGTTCTTTGCTGTTGAAGCTCTTCAGTTTGCTTTATGTTGTAGTCATCTGTTTTGTAGTCTTCTGTAAGGTTGTATCTTACATAGTTTTGATTTACATCATTTAGCCTGGTCAGGTCTTGCACTGACGGAGACTCAACAATCTGATTGCTTTACGTACCATTTAGTTGAGTGCTCCTAATCTGTATGCTCTCTTAACAGTTATTGTCATGAAGGTGACACCCATGGCAACCTAGGTCCATATACCACTCAATATAGAGTAGGGACACAAAATATTTTTCTTATTAATTGTACTAATACGATATAATAAATTTTGATCAATAGTAAAACTGTATTCAACCAGAAATTTCAGGCAATGCAATATTAATGATTCATTTTTTTCAGAGACAATGTTTTTGGGAACCCATACATGTCGACTTTCCTAATATGGTGAACACACCCTAAAGGACAAAATGGAGACTGTGGGAGTATCTCATAGTCCTCATTCTAAAGATCATTTGAATGGGGAACATTGGGTCAGAACTACGTAAACTCAAAGCAGCTACTAGAAGTTGCTCTAAAAAAATTAAAATAAAAAAACCCAGGCTCTCAGAATATTTTGTTGATAGTGACTTCTTAATGAAAAGACCAGTTAAAGAAAAAAAATCCAGTAATTGAGGGTTCTGGTGCACTAGGAATAGATAATTCTAGGGTTTTCTATGTCTAGTTGCCTAAACATAAATGAGAGGTTAGAACCTGAAACTATTGAATATGTGATATAACTTATACTCTTTCTTGGATTGCAGGTACTAAACCTGGATTAATTTAAAAAGCACACTTCCTTATAGTTCTGATTCCTTAACACTCCATTCTTTTCGCATTTGAAAACAGAAAGTAACCACCTTGAAAAAGACAGTGCCACCTGTCCAATAATTTCACTCCTAGCTTGAGGAATCCAATAAAGAAAGCAAATAAATAAAAATAATTGCTATTGCAAGATGTTTCAATGAAATTTTTCTTTTGAGAGGTAGCATAATGCAAGGTTTGAAAATATGACTTTTTACTCAGGTTTAAATTCCAGCTCCAACATTTACAAGCTGTGACCTTGGGCAAGTATTTAAACTCTGTGCTTCACTTTCCTCATCTGTAAAAGAGAACAGTGGTCAGAAAATCTTTCATATTCTGGTTCGTGGACAGGGTGCCTGGAAAGTCATGATAAGATAGGACTAGAACACCACGTCATATTATATGAAGTCGTTAAAATTATTTTTATCAACATAGAGATAATTTTCTAATCAACCAATTGCTATTACTTTCTCTCTGAGTATTGGATTGACTACTGCCATGCACAGCTCTACTTTGTAACACTGCTCTTTAATTGTACATGAGTGAGGTCTGTTTCTTACCATGTGCACACCTGGGGAAAGTCGATTCTATGTAAACATCGCCTTTCTAGCTACATGATCCATATTTATGTTCTCATTGATGACCAAATTCTAAAGTCTTAATGTCAGCTAGTTCTTTAAAGTGGCTCAAAACTAATTTATTACAGGAGAAAAGTTGATGGGGGTCTGGGGTCCATTCCTGAAGGCAGAGTGAACCTGGAAGGCAGGCACTCTAGCGTGAGAACTGGTACCAGGCAGAGGTTCAGAGCAGCCATGCAGCAACATGATAAAGGGGCAAGTTGAACAGTGGAGCTAAGGAAGGAAACCAGAGGTCAGCCTGATGGAAACAGTATCAGACCATAGGTCAGAGGAGCAGGAAACAGGTCTAGGGCCATGACCTGGGACAATCAGGACCAGGTGGGGAAGGGGAAGTGGCCAGCAAGATGCACTGGGGCAAATATTTCAGGATGCAGCCAGGGAACAGAAAGAGGATACCTCGTACCTTTGAATAGATGACAACAATGTGATGTGGGATGGACCGTCTAGCTTAAAGACTTTGCAAATAACCTTGCTGCAGGTCTTCTGAGGTGCAGTGTTTATACCATAATAATCTGAGTTAATAGGGAATTCTCATTTCTTCAGAACCTTTCCAAGTGTGAGATTTAAGTGAACAGTCCTAGAACTTAAACTCCAACTTCTTTGTTCTCCAGGCCTCTATACCTTAACTGAAAATGCCTTTGGGGACAAAACTCCTTTAAAACAAAATTATGTTCATAAGTTACATGAGCAACACTGGTGGGCATCACATAACCAAATGACCAAAGTGCATCACAAAGGCTCAGTCACACAAAGCTCAACCTGCACAGGCTAACCTCATGGCAATCCAGGGTCCATGTCCTATACCTTTCCCTTCTCTGTGATCAGCATCACTCTGCCTTCTAAACCACTCACCTTGTGAGTAGTCATAGCCAACAGCCATGCCCATGTATTAAGTTTTAGTATGTGCTACCTCCTTTACATATAACAGGTAGTTTAATCCTGGCAACAATCCCAAGGGTAGGCATTATTAGTATTATTATCCCTATTTTACGGGCGAGGAAACTGAGACGCCTAAAGATGAAGCATCTTGCTCAAGTTCACTTAACAGGCAACTGGCAGACCTGGGAATTAAATCCAAATCTGTTTGACACCAACGACCAGGCTTTTTACCACTCTGCTGAAGTTCTAATAAGAATGAATTACAGCTACTGATGGATTAATTACACCCAGTGAACATAAGTTTTAGGCAAAATGTTACTACTCTCAAGATTCGTTTAAAGATATTTTATCTTCAATTGTGGAGCAAAAGTTTGTGTCCTAAATTAAAAGGACAGGCTGGAGGCAGCAGGAAGGAGAGGACTGGGTGATGGAGTGGGTGAAACTGTACGAGGCCAGGTGTGCTCAGTTGGATTGATATTTCTTTTAGTATGACCAGAGTGGGTGAGCTGAAAAGGTCAGCAGGCTCTGCCCCACCTCTTCCGGAGAGATCTGGGAGGAGGACCAGCTCAGGACTGCCTGGGCTCCCGGCCAAAACTATTTTCAGAACCTGCATATATTGGGCCAACTTTCTTATCAACTTGCCCTGTGGCCTAGAACCCCCTGAGACCTAAGACAGACGCGTGCTTGGACGCTTTTCCTCCCGCTGTCCGTCCTCTGTCCTCCCCCTGAACCTTTCCCCTTCCTCTGGCGTTTTCCTCATCTGGCCCATGTGATACTGCTGATAATAAGAGCAAACACGTACATTTTATTGACTAGCTAACACTCTGCATATCTCAACTCATTCAATTCTATTTTCCTGAGCATTTTAGAATATTTTTCTAAATAATCCTCTCTTTGCCCTCATTCTAAAGTACATTTTTAGGTTCCTTATATTATTTCTTACTGCTGATGACAATGTCTTGACAACAAAACGTGTCACTAGAGTGTGTCCTCTTTGGCAGCAGAGGAACAGTGCTTTGCTCCCTTCTAAATTCTTCCATCACCCCTGCTTTGCCCTTCCACCCTCCCACTCAGCTCCCAAACACCCTGTTCAGTAGCATTTGCAGCATCTTCCAACGCCTTTCCAGGTGCTTTCCTGTGAATTTACTTCTATTTTTCTCTCACTGCTCTTTTCCCCTCTCTACCACATATTTGCAGAATTGTGATTGTCCCTCATAATTGGCTCCAAATGTTGCTTCTTCTATTTATTTATCTTTAAGGAGTAGGGTCATCAGCCCTGCAACCTAATGCTGGCCACAGACACACCGTCCTCTCCTTTCTCTCCTGCTCTGCTGTTAACTAACTTGTAAATTGGGAACAAACATAAAATAGTGATGGTTGCACCCCACACCCCATCACTCCCCTCACACTGAGGAAGGTCTGTGGCCCACATTAGGCTACTCTCCGTCTCCTCCCCTTCCCTTCCATCCCCTTCAAGAAAAAAGTATTCAACAGAGATCCATGGATCTTGCAGGGCCAGAGGACAAAACAAATATCTTTACAACACACCATAAGTCACCATGAAAGGTGTGCCATCATTTCCATGGTTTTGATAAATATGAGGTGTGCTTAAATTAGAGATCATAAATTTGGGAGCCTAGAGGAGATGACTTGGATTTAATAGAACAAACTGCTATATGAAATCTGTCTTCTTAAAGTTAATTAAAGGAAGTGGAAATGGTCATCAATTAACAGAATCTAGCCCTCCAAGGAATAGTTTGTGAATACAAATGTAAGTACACATTTGTACATACATATGGGCTTTATGCGTGTAGATAATAGTGTGTGTCTGTATTTATATACAACTTCTTATTCAAAAAAGGAGATACAAAGGGATTTTTTCTGATTTGTGAATTTATTCATACAAGTGACATTAAAGACATAGAACCAAATAATATTTCATTGTATGGTTAATGCATACTATTATTGGAAAGAATATAATTTCATACAATTTCTTTTTACATCAAAACAACTGCATACAGAGTATGTGTATTTCCCCATGTTACATATTCCACCCTCCTCTGGACAATCAACACAAGACATTATTTTAAAAGGTCACTATCTAAAGACATTGGAAAATCCTGCACAGACTTCTGTTTTCCAGATTACTGGTATCTTAAAAAAAATCAAATATAATGAGGTTGTATTTTTAACATAGAATTAAGAGACAAGGACATAAATTCAAAGGCAGAGATAGTTACTCATATTCTCTAAAAACATTTTGGAAAAAGTAAGTCAGCTTTTGCATACAGTCTATCATGAGTTTTGTATTTACGTTAAGGTCTTTATTCTTTATTGTCAAGCTCACCAACTGGATGGGTCCTACAATCTCTGCTTACTCTTTGGCTTTAGGAGAGCTGGGGCCCTTAGTCCAAGACCTGGGTGGGATGCTTTTGAATAGCCTCTAAGAGGGCTGAGCATCTGAGTTGCATGAGCTCAAAAAACAATAAAAGGTGAAAAGAGAAAGGAAAAAGAAGAAGCTTTTACAACTGAGTTGCTAAACCAAAAAGATGGCTTTTGAACCATACCCAAAAGTTAGCAAATCAAATCACTATACGCTAGTCTAGAACATTAGCAATAGTGTTAACACGTGTCTTACTTGATATAAGTTATATAGAAAAGGTGTTTGTCTATTTATAAAATCAGGATGGGAAGCTCTGAGGAGCAAAGGCATTGTCTTGAATTGTATAAGGGCACAGCATTGTCTGTGAATGTGGGAGGCTTTAACCGACCATCTTATGTGCTAGCTGCATTTTCACATACCGGAGGTAGCCGCATGAACTGAAACAACTGGTTTGGAAAGCATTTGGGCAATACACAATAAGAGTCATAACACTTTTCATCTGTCCTTTGACACAGAGATTGGTCTTCTGAGAATTTATCCTAAGGGAATGGAAAAACAAATAACATTGCATTGTTATTTTCAAAAGCAACATCTTGGCCATAAACTGGAATGGCCAACAATAAGGAATGGTTAAGTAAAGGAGGTACAGTGGCTGTATGAAATATGATGCAGTCGTTAAAAATGTAGCTGTTTAGTAACATCCAAAACAAAGCTTAAGATGTGGGTTAGTTATCAGTTATTGGCCCCCACCTTGGAATTCTCATTTCCCTGCTGTGCTTAAGCTAGAACTCTGCAAACTGAATTTTTGCTTTGCTTGCTGGTTCCTTATTATAGTCCATCAACAGCGGATGACGATAGAAAGAGATAGAATGCAGGAGTGGGGAGAAGAAACAGGTCCCTCCCTGTGCACTTCCTGTCTTGTCGGTTACCCCACTATGGCCCTTCACTCTAGACAGGGGCAGTTCATCTCACCAGCAGTGGGTTCCAGTCTCCAGCTTTTATCCACACCCAGAAGCCATCTCATCACCCCTCAGCTCAGAGCTATCAGCACCAACCCTGGTGGTGACCCTTCCCTGAGGTCTGCAGCCCCCTCTCCCAAGCTTCTGGTTCTGTGTACCTGGACATTTTCCCTTTGTTTCTCCACCCTAGGGATAGTATCTGCTTCCTGTACTTATGCTTGTTTTATTTCAGGGTCTCCTTCATGCGTTTTCAGTTCTCCAATACCTATTTAACCAATTTCTTATATTAAATTCTCTCTGCTAAATAGTGTTGTTTCTACTTTCAAGACTAGTTTTAAAAACCAGGGAATAAAATCGTATGTGTATGATGAGTACAAACATATGAAACTATGTAAAAACAGATGTTTAAGAAAAAGTATTAGAAGGAAATTTACCAAAATCTTAGTAGAGGTTGTATTAGACAGAGAGTTAGTCTTATGAGTGATTTTTTTCTCTCCCTTCATCCCTACTTTCTGGATTTTTTTTTCGTAATGTGTTTACATTACTTTCATAGTAAAAATACACATTTATAAATTTAAAAGGGGAGCATTTGATTCCCAGTAAAAGAGTATAGACCTGTAAAACCAGATGAATTATATAATTCAGGTAATGGAAAGTGATTGCAAATGTGATCACAATTCCACTGGGGGTATGTTTTGAAAAAGAGGAGCAGCACAGGAAGACTAGAGTGAAGCAAGTGATGTCACCGCTCTCCAAGAGGGCGAAATGGTTTAGTTCAGAAATAAACTGAGAAGGGTGATGTGACTTTCCAGCAAATTCTACAACAACCTATTACATAGATGACTCAAGAGCACTGGGAGAAAGCCTAGATATACAGAGACCAAATTATGCCAAATTCACTTCCCTTCCTTTTCGTTGGATTTTTAGATAGACTGATCATGTTTTCATTTATTTATCCAAGTCATTCATACAACAAACATTTATCACATACCTACTTTGTTCTAGAAACTGTCTTGACAATGAAAATAGAAAGACAAGCTTCCAGTAGGAGAAACAGATACATGACATTTAGATGCTATTATTATATGTCCTAGGAAACAAATCATTCTAATTTAAGCTCTTCGTTTTACCCAATAATATGCAAAACAGACATCTGTACTTCATACCTAAGACTCACATATAACTGCCCCACACCCCCCACTTTGGGTGGGGAATGGATTACAGGGACTGGGGATGACAAGAGGGAGGGTTAGGGATAAGGCAGGAACTGGAATGGGTGACAATGAGGGCAGGTTCAGGGGTGGGGTGGGGTTAGGCACCATCTGGCAGCCCAAACACATCAAACCAGGCAGCATATGTTTTTCACACTTGCTCATCACAGCAGGGGTCATCAATCATTCTAAATAAGATATCTGCTCATCCTCTTGATTTCACATGAGTTTTGAATAGTCCACATATCAGATTCTTTGAGTTCTCCCTTAAAGTTGTAGTGGTCAAATGCATTTACTTTTTAGTGATGAACAGATTTAGCAGTTAAATAATGGAGCTCATTCCATTTTTGGTTTGGACACTTCTGCTTTTTTTGGTATTCTTTCTGATTTGGTTGTCTTTATTGATTAAGTATACATAGGACATCAGAGTGGGGGGATAATTTACCTATAATATGATTTTATATTCTCAGCTCTAGATTAAAATAAATATCTGGTTTATGGCTTTTTTTTTCTGCTGTTTTGGGTACTCTCTGCTGTATACAGACATCTTAGGTAATATTCTAAAGCTCCATTGTAATGATGGTTGGGAGGAAAACACTAAAACCTCTTAGAGGTTAACCTAGATACAGATGTTAATATATCTTTATACTTTTTTTTACCTCTGAGGATAAAAAAAAACTATTATCTTCATGAAAATTACAAGCCATTTGGAAATGAATAAAGTAGAAAGTGAAAATTCCCCACAATTAGCAGTGGAAGTTGTTGGAGATGAAATAAGGGAGAGGGTTTGGCTGAGCACGATATTGGTAATTAGTATTGGTAATACTTTTTGACCTGACTAAACGAATAAGGATTAATCAAAGTGCTCTGCTTCAGGACAGGCAAGACCCCCAAACACATCTTTGTAATACAGTGTGGTAAAGACTCTAGTGAAAGAGGATCAGAAAGAAGGCAGTGAGCATCAGGGTGGAGTTGGAAAGGAGTGTCTGGTGGAGTTGAGGCTGAGGATTGTGGCTAAGTCATGCTCCATGTTACTATGCTTAGCACTGAACAAGAAAACAACCCCCAATTTGTTATACCTCACCATAGTTCAAAACATACAAGGTGGCCTATTAAAATGTATGTAATATAAGAAGAGAAAGTGAAAATAAGTTGTGAACAAGGGCAAAAGGATTCGGGTGTGAAAAATAAGATGAACTCATAAAATGATTGGTCCAAACTCAATATTTGCTGAAACAATATATGAAAATATTTCTAGGAGTACCTATGCATTTGCTGAAAATGGACCACAAGTTTGGTTCCAAACTTTCAGGTACACATTAAAAACCGAGAATTCTGATGACATTGTTAATCAGTTTATTAATTCAATTACTTAATTATTTAATTGTTTAAATATACAAACCAATTGTCTGAGTAAAGCACAACTCTTCCTGATACTGAGACTAGAGAGAATTTTTTCCCCATGAATCTTCATAAAGAAGATACTGAGCAAGATAGTGATAAGTGTCCCAATGGCACTTTAAAGTGAAAAAGGCAACACGTCTTATGACGATGTTTCTTTTATCGCTGTCAAGGGACTGGTGTCAGAATACTATCACCCAATTCAGTAAAAGAAACTCCATGAGAATAAAAACTTTGTGATACGAGTGTGTAACTTGTCCTGAGGGAAATTTTAGAGCAGTAGTTCTTAACTTCTGAGTTCTGGACTACTTTGGAAAACTTTCCATTCATTCATTTTTGTAAAACAGATATGTATAAAGATTCTGTTCTGTTCCAATCTGTGGCAGCCATGGGAATATGCTGCTTGGATCTCCTGCTGTGGGGAAGCCCAGCTGCCTCCCTTCTGGGTTCACCACCATGTTCTCACTGAGGCCGCCATTCCCCGGCCCCCACCAGCTGCTCCCAATCCCCGCCAATGACAGAGCACAGTAGAGGTGAGGGTCCCAAGGATTTTGGCTCAAGGACCACCCATGAGCCTGGCCAGAACTTTCTTAGAACTATGCTGTGGTCTGAGATTCTTTCACTGACCCTCCTTCCTTCCCTTTCTCCTTTCCTAGGGGTCAGATCTGTGTTGTGGTCTAAGAGTTCTGCCTGCCTCCTGTCCCCTCCCCTTTGTCTTCCACTGGTATTTCCAATAAACCTGCTTTTCCAAGGAGCTAACCCACATGCACTGGGGATTCAAGTTACCAGGACAGCCTAGGATCCTGCTCACATGGCATTTCCATTCTAGAGAGAAAAGACAGACTACAAATATGTGACTGAAATGGTTCCCAGATAGTAATAATGACTACTCAGAAGAAAACAAGACAGGGTTATGTGCTGGAGAATGAGGAGGAACTTTTCTTTAGACTAGGTGATCAGGGATAGCCTCATTTATTAAGATGCTATCTATCATTTATTAAGAGGCCTGCAGGAGGGCGCCATAGGGAAGGAGGAGTTTGTGTGTTCAAGGACTGAGGGTGTGTGGGAGGGGAGAGAGCTAGCACAACAGTAGGAGGATGTGACCTCAGGGCTGAGGGCAGGGGCTGGGCATGTGGGTCCTGGAGAAGAGTTCAGATTTTGTGCTAAGTGTGATGGGGAAATAAAAAGTATAGGTCTAATTTTAGGGACCTTACAGACCTCCTAAAACTTACCCATAGGATATAGAATCAAATTGTAAGTGGAAATGTGCACATTTTAGGCAATTTTTCATAAATATTACCTCTCTTTTCTTTTAAAGCGTAAGTTTATTACTCTTGAAAATGTTCTACATCTTTACTGTAAAAAAAGTGCCAACTATACAGAAAAATACAAAGAAGAAAGTAAAATTATACCAAAGCTCACTAATTAGGGACAACTATTGGTAATATTTGGATGAACATTCTTCATGTTTATACATTTCATATTTATACAACTAGATATAAGCACATACTTTCATATATACTACATATATGTATTTACTATTTACTATACATGCTTGTTTTTGTGTGGTGTGTGTGTTTTTGTTTTTTTGTGTGTTTGTTTTTTTTTACATTGTTTTTTACGCCTGGAATTGGGCTGCATCTTACAATTGCTGGTGTCTGGCCAGGCAGTGGCCATTGCAGACACATTCACAAAAATCATCAAAACGCGCAGAATGGGTATTAAGGGCTTAGGAGAAAATTCATGTGCCAGAGGTGAATTCTCTTTCAACTCCGAGGAACACAATTTTTGAGGGAGCATTATGGAAGGCCATTTGTTGGAAGTGAATCTGAAGTGCTTTATCAATTTTCCTGAAGTCCAGATTGGCCAATTCTACATAACAGCAAAAACGGCTTAGGAGTCCAATGCCTTTATCTCTTTTACATATTCTTAAGAAATTCAGCATCCAAACACTGTTAATGACATCAAAAAAAAACACAGGACATTGACAACTCTGAGTTAATAAGCATTCAGAAAACTTGGAGTCTAACATAAAGAAGTTTCAGAAACATTAATTTATTATGCTTATATTTTTCTTTCACGCATGCACAAGAGCGACATATTATAAAAATATACCTAAGTCTGAAAGAGCTGATAAGTATAGAATAAAAATTCTAGGTAACAAGAAAGCACTGTGTCATTTAATGGACAACATTTATTTTTCTTTCTAAGTATCATAGAATAATGATGCATCTTAAAAAAAATGGTATCTCAGATTTGATAAAACATAATAAACTCTCCCTCTTCCATTTTAAGGTTACTTCATATTCCACTGTGTGTTATATTCCATAATTTATGTGACCATCCTTCTATTAATGGACATTTGGATCACTTTAATTTTTCACTATTATAAAAGCGGTGCAGCTATGTTTTTGTGCATACATCTTTTCACCCTGGTGTGATTTTTCTCTTTAGGATAATAAACCAAAATGTTGATTAAGTGTCGAGTTGCAGGGATTTTGAAATGACACACCTTCACTGCTTGTACACAGAGTGCCACAATTCCAGGATGCGAGGAAAGAGCAGACTAAAAACTTCAACTGTCACGGAGCTGGAGGAGGAGTGGCAATCTCTTATGAAAACTGAGGAGCCGGAGGGGGGCTTGCCCTGCCTGGAAGCCAATCCTCTTCTTTTTGGAATAGATTAAAGGGGGAAACTGTGGGCAGGGCAAGATTGACTGATTGTTTGGACTGATCGTTCGTTCATTCATTCATTCATTCGTTCATTCATTCATTCCATAATGCTTCTCTGTGCCAGCTATTGTGCTGTATGTTAAGAGACAAGATAGAAATTGTCCATACCCTGTGGAAGATGCCTATACCATGTAAGCCATTTAAGAACTTTGAACTTTATCCCCAAAGATGTTTTTTTGGTTTTGTTTTGTGACTTTATTTTTTAATCTCCAAAAGCCTTAAAACAAGAGACTTTAAGCAGAAGAGTGTCACAATCAGATTGATTGTTTTTTTGTCTCAGTCAAAATGCTTGACATTTGATGAAGTTGAACAGGTGGCAGGAACGGGAGCCTGTTACTGGGACCCATCTGTCTGAAGGCAGGGAATCTTCTTCAAGTGTTACATTAGCCTCAGCTTTGACTCAACTGTACTGTATGGGGAAAGGTTGCTGAGACCTAGTAAGAAAACAAACGTGGGAGGTGAGGAGTTCCTCCTTTTTTGGAATCCATCAAGTTTGAGTGCAGCTGATCTGGGTTTGTAACACTAGAAATAAAAGCCTTCCTGACCGCCAATGGGACTGAGCAGCCATAATGTCCCTTATATTCTTTCCTTAGTTAACTGGGCCTCATAACCCCTTGTCCATATTCTTTTGTACATGCTGTTCCCTTTGCCTGGACAACTCTTCTTCCTTTTGGTCTGGCTAACTCAGGCTGATCTTAAGTCTCAACTGCAATGTCATTTATTCCAAGAATCTAACCCCTAGCCTAGATCAGGTGCTGTTACTATGTGCTTCCATAGGGTAGGACGTCCCCCACCACCATTTATTTAGCACATTTTAGAAAACTTACTGGAAGGGCCACCATTTATATGGTTAGACAGGTCATGCCTTACAGTGCGGCATCATTTATATCATGGTCTATGGGAATAATGTCTCTGCTTAACGTTTTCTGATTAAAATAGCAAACCTATCCTTATCAATACATACAATGGTGAAATGTAATTTTCCCACTTGGAATTTTAATTTTCTAAGACAATGTGTTTGTAGTTAGATTTAAAATTAGTAATATCCTCAGTGGCATCTTTCCATTTTTGTTTTATGTGCTGCTGCATTAGTATAACCAGATTTACTCCGTCTATTTCCTAATAACCTTTATCATACCACTCACTCCAAGGACAAGCTTCACAATTGCAGGGACATAAGCTAAGACCAGTGTTAAGGGCTCAGCAGTCTGCTGACCGAGGAAGAAAGGAGAAACTTCTCCCTTGAGGTAATTAAGATATAGTCCAACAGCAATAGTTCCACCCAACAACATAGACTGCGGTCTCAGTGCCAGAGGGCAAATGACCACTGTCTACTCATCTGGCCCAATATATCTACATATAAAATAAAGGTTATCTTTTTATCTTTTCTTTTCTTGTCTTTTTTTTTTTTTTTTTGGTGTATTGTGCTGGTTGAATAAAGACAAATCATCCTCCACATTTCTTCTCCCCGAGGTTCTGCATATACATAAGTTTAGATCAATTTTCCATTTTGATAAATACAACCATCTCTAAAACAATGACCCCCAAAGGAGGAACATATCTCCTACAGGGCTCCAGTCAGGACTCAGTGCCAGCCTCAGCATTCAGTCTCAGGATCCCCAAAAATTAATGAGATATGGAAACAGACAAGATAATGTGCACTTTTAAAACATTCTGTAAGAATTCAGAAAAAAACATATTTTGCTTCTTCCTACAACTCAAACAAGCTACTTTCATAATTTAAAACAAAACCTTACATGTGAAATGTCTGTGGAGAAATTGAGAAAAGCATGAGTTAAAACAGACTTCTGGTTGAACTTACACTGGTTGGAAGAAAGTGGAAAGATGGTCCATGGTCACATTTAGATGACCGTTGGAAATATGGGAATATGATTTGCTGACTGAGAGTCCCAGAAAATGGATTTGTTAGATAAGGGAGAGTAGGGGGAATAGTACAGAAATAAATAACAAATTCTCAGAGGTTCTTGTTCATGACTCATCAATTATCTGGCTATATAAACTAACCAGAACCAAAACCCATCCTAGTCAACCCATGTCTTCAAAGACCCAATCAATAAATAATAAAAAGTGTCCATCTATTAGAAAACTATGAGGAATAATCTGCAACTAAGTAACATAATAAAAATCATCTGAAATGATAAATCTTTGGTAGAAAACATGCTGAAGATATGTGTATAAATATGTCATTATTTACAATAGAATTGAGGAATGTTTTCTTCTATCTGAAATTAAATTTTGCAATTTAATACAACTCATGTGATGAAAAGGCCATTGATTCAATAAGAAAGTTATTTCTTTGCAACATTAATCATCTTAAACTCATGGTTTCTCCAGAGGGATAACCCCTACTCTCCTTTCCATTTATATTATCTTTAACAGGAAACAAATGAGTTTGCTAGAGTTGTATCCTCACTAATATTGTAAAATGAAACTTAGAAATATGGTGGGCTTAATGACTTCGCCGTGGGCTTCATAATCACCAGTGTAAACGATAGCATTTGCTTTGACTGCAATGAAAACTACATTCATGAAAATTAACTCGGCTGAAGTGTACCTGAGGATGATGGAATTCAAGGAAAAAGCCTTATTTGCGTGCAGCTTGTGTAATTGGAATATTCAGACTGACATTCTCTACCATAACAATGACAGACTTAATTCCAGAATTTCACATAACAGGGTAGCATGTTGAGAAAAATGAATAATCCTTACTCTTCTAGAAACCCAGATATGCATTAAACACCTTTAATAAGGCTCTTAAATCTAAAACTATCCAAAACGATCAATGGAGTCTTCGCTCTGGAAAAAGCTATGCCATCAGAGGAATTCTTCACATATCTCAACAGTCTTTGTTCGTAGTGAAATATGTATTCACTATACAGTTCAGTTTTTTCCTTTTCTTCCCACAGTGGAGATGGCAAACACATGATGCCAGGCCCGGTCCTTTCTCCATGACAGGCATCACTAGTCAATCTTGGCACACTTTCTTGCTGAGCCCAGATCAGCTTTCTCAAAATATCACTTCAGTGAGCTGCCAGTTGGTCAGTGCTCAGGTGAAACCTATTTGCCATTCCTGTTCCCCAAAATAGCTCTACATATTTGATTTAAAAAGTTAGCTATATTCCATATATTCAACTTTCCATACAGTTCCTTTCTGTTACTGTCAGAAATGTTTCTCCATAGGCTATTGTAAAACCAGATGTGATTTAAACATAATTATAACATCATCAATCTTTTAAACTCACACGTGAAGAAGATAAAATATGATAACATGGTCAGCGTAGTAATTTATAAAAACTTGAGGGATACTTTCTGTAGATACATTTTTGTATGATGGGATAAACCATTAAGTACAATGAGTTATACTGATCTGTGAAATACTAGTATCTGAGAGGACATTGATTCATCACATTTAACACTGCACGTTTGCTACAGTGGTAGGTATTGCTGCATCACAGACCTTCAAAAATAATCTTACCTTGGAAGCATTTTGTCTATGTTAACATGAAATGTGAACTAACTTCATTAAACAGGTAAATTGCATCAGCAAAAGCATAGCTTCTACTGCTGTGCTTTGTAATAGCTTTATCCTGAAGTCCATTCCCAACAGTCTTCCCCAGATAACTTACAGCCCTAAGCCATCCATCTGCCTCAAATGCTGTGATCATTATTTCTTTCCATTAGATTAGTTGAATCATATGAACAAAGTAACTGAAAGCTTACTCAGGAGGCAGGGAAATAAACCCAAACATAACTGGAAGATTTTTTAACCTCTTCTTCCATCCTTGATCTGGGGACCATTTGCTTCTCTTGATGTGAAAGAAGTAAGCACACAAGGAGTCCACCATGGCAGCTTGCCCCAGGATGCCTGCCGGGGGACTTGCTACTTATTGTCTCTACTGCACTATTTTCTCCTTACCATCTCTTCTCTATTGAATCCCAGAAAGCAATGAAATAGACATGGGATTTATGACATGTTAATGTTAACTTAAGAAAAGGACTTGTGTAAAATGGAAAGCCAAAAACTATTATACATGCTGGATGTAAGCCAACGCTTTAAGGTGAAAGTAAAACACAAACCTTCTCTCCATTTGTAGTCAACTTGGGAGCTAGGTGTTTGACTGCTAAATTCTCTTTTCTTTCTCTGTTGCATGAGCATAAAACCATCTAAGAGCAGACCATCCTGTCTCCATCCCCAGGCATCCTGCACAAACAGCTGTCAGGTCTAAAAAATTGCATCTGGGGCAGGAACACAAAATGGGGGGCAACCCACCTGTTCACATTGTTAGGGGATTTGGCAGGATGTGGCATGTTTTCTTATCTGTAAGATGGGGTGATGATTCTTGCGCTAAGAGAGGAAGGGAGGGGAAAGAAATGATGTAATGGATGTGTACTTGTTCTGTCCATTAGGCAATGAGTCTCAAAGAGCTACAGCAGTGTCAGGTATGATTTCTATTACGGCATCCTCATCGTATTCTGTCTATCTGATATACTTCAAGACATGTAGCTCCTTTTTTAGACTCAAACAAGATGAAGAGAGATTTAGATAAAGTGCAATATTGCATTGTTGTCAAACTCACCTTTCAGTTTATTTCCAGCTACCACCTACCCATGGTTTTCAACCTAGCTCAGCATTCAAAATCAATTGTAGAGTTTTGTTTTGTTTTGTTTTTAAACATTAATATGTCATTCCCAAGCTTTAGCCCAGGACTGGACAGGACCCAGTTGTTTATATTTTTAAAAGTTCTATAAGTAATTCTGATGCCTAGTCAAGGCTGACAACCACACATACAAGGTGATCCTGGGCAGCTATCTCACCCTTACACTCTCTCAGGCCCCAGATTTCTTTGCTTCCATACACAGGTCTGGGCAATGGCGCTCTTTTAAGATTCCACTGGTAGAGACTTTCCTTCTGCCTCAGTCTCCTTCCTCTCCTTCCCTTCCCAGGAGAAGCTGGGGACCTGAATAATCTAAGCATCTCTTCTGCTCCTACCCCACCTCTTCTCTCTAATTAATTGTGAAGATGAGTTGGACTGTGAGCCACCTGAAGTGAAACATTGTCTCCATCTCTCAGCATCTACGTAATATCTGATAATCACAATGTATAGTATGATGGCTAATGAAACAACTAAATGTAATTTATTATACTAAATGTTATAAGCATGCATTTAAAATAAGTGCCTGTGATTACATTTTGCTGAATTACAATTTTAAACTCAGCATTGAATTTATGTGTTTGTGTGTGTGCGTGTGTGTGCGTGTGTGTTTGTTCCAGGTTATGACTGCATTAGCAAAACATGGATACTTTGATTCATACTAATCCATTTCCCTTGGGTGAAAATACTTTATTATTTTTAATTTTTTCAAACTCACTCATTCATTGGCATGCATAATTTTAACAGAGTTAATTCTAATCAGCTCAATTCTAGAGAAAGATTTTTGTGGCTTTGTAAATCCTTCCTTTTTTTCCCTTAAGAGCACATTTTAAATTAAATTAATCTTTGTATACCTTTGCTATTAGAATCTTCTCAGGTTGGTACAGGTAAGACCATCAAACTGATTGCTGACATCTAGAATGTGGTTGTTCTTTTCATTTCCCCTAAGTTTTTCAGCACGTTCATACAGTAATATTTCCCAGCTGGTAAGGGACCCAGCTTCTGGAAGAGGCTAAAGCAAGAAACACAGCCTAGCTCCCCAGCTGCATGTTATTACGTTATTTCCAATTCACAGGAAATGAACAATCATTTAGTCTTGACAGGTACATCCAGAAACTCGCTGTCTTCGTTTTCAACCTGAAAAACAATCAGGGTCCTGCAGAAGTTAAGCATTAAAGTATGCTTCGTATTTTTTGCCAGCGTTATGAGGATATCTTGGGAAAGCTTTCGAAAACACTCTGGGAAAATGCTGCCAACAGGCTAAGAAACCTGGGAGGAAAAAAATAATCATCCGACATACTTTCTGTTCATGAAGATATGTAACTTAGTGGTCCCTTGTGAGCTGGTGAAGTTTAGACATATGTGATGGTAATTGGGGTGTAACCCAAATGGCCTTTTTAGTAGACGATTAGACTTAACACAAAGCAAAGTTGTCAGCAGTAAGGGCCCCTGCAACTCAGTTCGAAAAGTCGTTACAAATACGCTAAAGGGTTTTTTTCCCCCTTTTATCCTGATGGATTTTTCCTTCAATTGAAAATATTTCCATTTTCTGAACATAGTTTTCCAAGATAGCAATACAATCAACACAAAATAATACTCCCATTCGACTTGCAGGTTAAAATTCACAAAGCACTTGCAGAGACATTACTTTCCCCTCCTCACTGCTCCTCCTGTCATGGAGGCTGGCCTCCATTTTACAGATGACAAAACAGGGACTCAAGGGAGGCTTCGCAGGCTGGCTAGAGTTGCATTTCCTAAGTGAGAATGCCTGGACAGACAGCTGGGTCTCCTGGCTCCTAGGCCAATGCTGTTTAGTCTATCTAGCTGAGGATTTTAAAACATTTACTTCAGCTTAACTCACTTTGCTCCCTATTATGGTCCATTTGTGTGTGTCAGTCTTTATCTCTGGACCTGAGTCAAACTTCACCCCTTCTCCCACCTCCTCCTGTTTCACAAGGGGAAACACACAAACACACACACACACACACACACACACGAGAAAAAAAAAAGCAAAGCCTAAAGATGGAACACATGTGCTTCTCATCTGGGCTGTTTAGAGGGATGGGGAAATCGGAATTGTCATTGACTCTTTGTCCTGGTGTTGCAGAATGCCCTTCCACCTGGGTCCCACTGGCACTGCTACTGGTCGCAGTCGGATGGAGCCTACTGCATTCAAAATCAACCTTCCAGAGTATGCCTCCATTTTAACTGTCATCTGTTTGGCTTCTCTGTGTTTTAGAGGTTTGCTTTACTGGTCTGTGAAGAATCTCCTTTTGTCGTGATTTAGGGTACATTTGGAGGCGTTCAGTGAGAGGATAGTAGACACCTTTCGGTAAAGACCTGGAATCTTCTACCACCTCTCAACTGGAGTGCAGTGGGCAGCCATGACTCATGGTGAGCTCATGCATTCCCGGGCAAAGTTTATAGTAACCTGGAGGCTGAGCGATTTGCAGGTGCCTTACATACTGAGCATTCTAATGCTAACTCACCTCCACGTTGCACTGGCATCTTTTGAAGTAAAACTTCATGGGGTGAACAGGAAGACTACAACATTTTTATTATAGTTGGCTTCCTTTGCTGAATTAGCGTTTATATTTTCCCAGTAGAAATCCCCAAATTGAAAATATAGAGGTGTCAGCTAGCACCACTTTAGTTAAAGTTGTGTCAACATTTCCTATAAACCTTGTTTTTCTAGGGTTTATAACTAGACCATAAAAATTTGCTCAGCTCTGAGACTTGGCATAGAAAGTAAACTTGGGAGTGAATTTTGCAGAATTTGAAGAGGGAAAAATAAGTTCAGCTGTTTTTAACATGTGCCTATTCTAAAATGGAAATGATTTTAAGATGCATTTTCTTATTTGTGTGACTCAAATGGAGCTTCACTTAAAAAAAAAAGAAAGAAAAAAAGAAACTCCTCAAGAGATTATTTCATTGACATGGACTAATTGCTCTTGTTAATTTTTAGAGAAAATGTTAATGATTGAGGTATTTAACTCGAACCCACTGAGTGTGCATCTGCAGGTACCAGTTTTCTCAAAGCAGTTAGTTGTGCATAATAATGTGATTTGGCAAATCATCTGCATACCTTTTAGTGCAGGAAACCACCAATGCTTCAAAGGAAGGAATCCTTCTGGTAAAAGGTTAATGGGTCATTTCAAAATACATATTCATTTAGGATAACATCCTTTTATTCATCTTAATTCAATCTGTAGCTCACATTTATCAAATGACCCCAAAAACCAGTGCATACAATGTTTGTATGAGGGAAACATCCAATCTCTTTGAAAATCTACATTTTCTTGAGGGCGAGGCTGGTATCCTGCTTCCCAGCAGCTTACATATCCATTTGGCTGTGCTGGCAGGTTACTGGCCTGTTTGAGGCAACCAGTCAGCATGTTGTCATATGCTTGTGATGCCCTGGCCTGCATTTGTCTGTCTGTCTCAGGCCATGAACTCTGGGAAGATGGCAGCCACCAGTGACAGGAGCATCATGAAGGAAAGCAGGAAAGTGCTGGACCCAAAGCCAGAAAACCGAACTGCATTCCAGTGCCCTCTCTGGTCCTTACTGACTCTGTCAACCTGGGAGAGTCGGTCCACAGGTCTGGGGAAATTGATACTCTGCTAACATAGTAGAGTTAATTAGAGAATCCACTGAATTCATTATGTGTATAAAATTTACACACACACACACACAGACACACGGTCAGACAATTAAGTTCACCAACTCATCAAAGAAAAAGTGCTACATACCTCATTGAAGTATATCACTACGGTCATATTCTTTTCAAGTACTTTTGAAGTACTTCCCTTGGGAAGCTATGCACTGACACCAGCACTTAGTCCACCCTTCAAAGCAATTTTGGAACTCTTTTTCTGGAATGGCCATCAGAGCTGTCCTCATATTACCCTTGATGTCCTGAATGTCATCAAAATGTCTTCCTTTCAATATTTCCTTTATCTTTGGGTAAAGAAAGTAGCCATTGGGGGCCAGAGCAGGTGAGTAGGGAGGGTGTTCCAATACAGTTATTTGTTTACTGGCTGAAAACTCCCTCACAGACAGTGCCGTGTGAGCTGGTGCATTGTTGTGATGCAAGAGCCATGAATTGTCGGCAAAAAGACAGGTCGTCTAACTTTTTCACGCAGCCTTTTCAGCACTTCCACATAGTAAACTTGGTTAACTGTGTGTCCAGTTGGTACAAATTCATAATGAATAATCCCTCTGATATCAAAAAAGGTTAGCAACATCATTGCAACAAGTTCGTGAACTTAATTGTCAGACTGTGTGTGTGTGTGTGTGTGTGTGTGTGTGTGTGACTGTGTGTGTATGGGGTGCCAAAAAAATGTATACAAGTGGACACTTTGGTCAACGTTGCTCAAGCAGTAGTACACCATAATCAGATGTGTCTGGAAGCTGATGGTAACCACTTTGAGCACGTCTTGTAATTGCAGAAGTCAAATGTGACTTATAGTTATCTTTTGTTATTGGTATATATTGAGTATTACAATTTTAATAGTGTTTCCTTTTCTTAAAATGTGTACACATGTTTTTGGCATCGTGTGTGTGTGTGTTTACATATATATGTCTATATATGTAGACATATATATAAATATATGACATATATATTTAAAATGTATAGTGCTATCCACATGAAAGGTGGTAGTACCTCCTGCAGCATCTAGTATCCATGCACACCTACTAAGCCCCTCCTTTCAGCTAATTCATACGGAAAGGCCCTGAGCTTCCCAGCTTAACAGGCCACAATCACGTGACCCAACCTGGGCTTTATTTCTTCTAATGACAGATTTCTGCTTCCACTACTCTACCTGTTGCTGATCACTGACCACCTTTTTGAATGGAGAATGTTCCAGAGTTTCTGCTGCTCATTTCCCATGGACATCAACCCAGTCTAGTCTCAGATGCCACTTTTGATGTCGCCTTTCTGCCCCTCCCCCACCACACCCCTCCCCTATCCTGTAGCAGGACATCTGGTCCTTTTCCTAGTTTCTAGGGTAGGCTTTGGTAGCTTTAGGTTTTCTCCAAGACTGTCTCCCACTGCACCCTAGGGCTTCTTTCCTCAGGAGAAACATGCAACATATCTTGAGCATAAGTGACCTGCATCTGTCCTAGGAAATTTTCTGGCAGGGAGAGCTGTGAAATGCCATTTGCATAGCCAGTCCTCAAAACCGCCCCGCTCTTGGTTTTATGGTCTGCTGTCACCGTCCTGAAATTCTTAATACGTTTTTAACAAGGGGCCCCACCTTTTCATTTTAGGCTGCTCCCTGCAAACTATGTAACAGGGTCTGGTCCTGATCTTCTGCTAGCTATCCCTGGAAACTTTAGCCTGAAACAATCCTGCTGAGTCGTTGTAGAGCCAATTCTGACCCGGGTTGGTGAGATTCCAGGCAGCAGAAGGATTTAGAGTGAGTCTTGCTGTCCCATCCTGGGCTGGTGTTTGCCTCCTCTCCTGGAGCTCTCACCCCACCGCAGCCTGAGAAGTGGATTTCTGTTTCAGTTCCTCGCAGAAATGAGAAGACTCTTAGCTGGCTTCACAGGAGCCAGACTCCCTGCCCAGTGTTTGCATCCCCTCTTCCAGAAGGCTGGAAGCCCACATGAGCATTTGCAGTCTCCAGTGGAGTCCTGTTCCCACATGAAGGAGATACCGGGCACCTTGGAGCAGCCATAGCCTGCAACTGAGGACCATCACATCTGCTTGCATTCAGCCCACTGGGTGCCATCCGTTTACCCACCCAAGGCTAACTGAAGACTAACCATCTGCCAGGCACAATATGGGCACTAGGGACATGTTATTGAGCAAGACAGAGATGTCCTTGCCCCTGGGGAGTTCACATTCTAGTAAGAGAAGACACGAATGTAATACATGAGTAAATTTGTGGGTTGGAAAATTAACGGTGCTATGGAAAAAATAGACAGCAGGGTAAGGAGACAGGGCAGGCTGGGATAGTTTACATGGAAGGGGAAATCTGATGCCAGATTTGAAGGACTTGAGAATGTAAGAGTTGCGAATTTCTGGGGAAGAGCATTCTCAAAGAAGGTACAGCTAGTGCAAAAGCCCTAAGGGGCAGCAAGTGAGGCTATCCAGGAGCAGCAGGAGCCATGCGGCTGGAGCAGAAGAGAAGAGATGGGTAGGAGATGACACCAGATGAGGGGCAGGGGCAGGAGTCCTGCAGGTCCCGGGAGGGTCTTTCAGACCAGCTTGGAGCAGCAGTGACAGCATGTTTTAAAAGGATCACTCTGACTGGAGTGCAAGGACAGACTATAAAAGGGTAAGTGTCGAAGCAAAAAGACCAGCCAGAAAGCTAATCAATAATCCAGAGGAAAAAATGCTCACAGGTGCGGAGGGTGGACCTGCATCTCTGAGCAACTGTAAATGCTGCAGTTCCGGCTACTGACTCCCCTTCTCATCCTCAGGTGGCCTCAGA
This sequence comes from Rhinolophus hipposideros, assembly GCF_964194185.1. Taxonomy (NCBI): domain Eukaryota; kingdom Metazoa; phylum Chordata; class Mammalia; order Chiroptera; family Rhinolophidae; genus Rhinolophus; species Rhinolophus hipposideros. Next base: position 25,284,646 of record NC_138047.1, read on the forward strand.
GCTGGTTCTGCCCTGGCTCCCGCCCCAGCCGTAGCCTCGTCTCTTCCTACTTCTTTCTGACACCCTTATGGTGTGGAGGCCTCAGCAGCCATTGCAGCTAAATCCACCCAAAGAAAGGCAGACTGTCAAGGCCTGGCAGGGCAGGCATCCCCTTGGCCACAGAGACTTAAAAAAAAAAGAAAGAAATAAAAAAATAAAGGCTAGCTTTCACCTGGGGATTGTTTAAATCCACATTTAGGGGAAGGTTTCATACTTCATGCTTCCTTAAGACCCCTTCAGGCCTGTAATGCCTTCCCCAGTCCCTCACTCCCAACAGCTACATCTGGACTATTTGGTTCACCCATAGCTTGCTTTCAAATGAGTCCCCAGGGACATTAACTTGAGTCAGTAAAACACCTTTGCAGGCAGTAAAACACATATCCCTATGAGGTCAGAAAGCTCCCTGGGCAAGACAGCTAAGTGGATGGTGCCTGTAGGGCAGACGAACCGGGCTCAGGACTCAATTCCCTGACCAGGGGCACACCTGGCCTGTAAGTCACAGGTAAGCGGGGAGGAAAGAGGTGGCAAGAAGGCCTGCATGTCTCCCTTTTGTTCATCTCCATCACCTTGTTTTCTTTCCAATTCATTATTTCACCTGTTAATGAAAAATTAAATCTTTCACACCAATCCCAGATTGGGTCCAGAATCAAATAAGAAAATTGTGAAAGTGCTTTGTAAACATGAAAGCACTCTCCAAAATTAAAGTAGCATTATTATCTGGGGAAACAGCCTCCAGCGTTCTTCTTTAGTGTTTGGAAATACTGTGTTGAATACCTTCCAAACAATTAAATCCCATCAAGCTGTTCAAATTGTCCTGTTCTAATAATCTATCCAGACTCTCACCGCCCCCCTCCTGGGGGCTGCTTGTATGCAGAGTTATCTCCATTTTCTACTCTCTGCATGGAGGCTCGGTGGCAGAACATGCTGGACTCTGGGCCAAAAGTCAGAACACCCACTGAGCCCAGTGAGTAACATGGGGTGAGTCACTAAACCTCTCAGAGGTTTGTATTTTTACATTTAAAATGTCCTACCTGCTTCACAGGGTTTGGTAGCATCACGAGATAACCCATATGAAAATCTTCCATAAACTGGACAGTACAATGCAATGCCAGTTGGCCACTTCAAAGGCCAATCCACCTGCAGATGGAACCACAGCGTTACGGACATCAGCACTTCTTTCCTAGCAGTTCCAAGATCCAGTGCAAATTAAATATAGATGTTTTAGAGACCTCCCTGCCTTCTACTCCTTAAGGTTTGGTGTTGTTTTGTTTTTGTTTCTGTTTTGTAAATTGCTTGTTTAGACACACAAAGAAGCCGGGTTGCTGGATCATACTGCTCATCAAGGTCTTTGAATAATCTTCAATGAGAAAGACCGTGTCACGGTCACTGAGTCATTTGCAATAAGGAATAGGAACTAATGAATTCCATGGATTAGCAGCATGTGAGAGAAAGGAGAAAAGACCCTCAATGGTTAAAACCTGAATAAACAGTGTTACAAAAGGACAGCATATGAGGCATTACGGGGTTCTGCTACATAGTCATAGCTGGCCCACTAATTAGTGTGCTTAAAAACCTTGTACAGGGCAGTTGGTTTTTCCCCCAGTCATGAGGTGCTTGCAGGGGCTGGGGGTTTGGAGAACCAACACACTGTAGGATCTTGGAAGAGCTCTTCCTTCCCACAGTGACCCCCTTATTAACCAGACCCCAGAATGGCGTCACTGAATTGCAGGAGGTAGGAGTCACTCAGGTAGGTACTGGCCACCTTGCTGGCTGAGGGGAGTAAAAATCCTGTCCTCTATGGTGGTCAAATCTTGTGAACCGGTTAGGAGGTCCTCACACTCTCAATACACCAAGATGAGAAACAGAGAGGCATTTCCTAAGAAGCGCTGGCCATGGAGCCTCATTGCCCTGGCTGCAGCCCTGGCTCTTGCACCTACCATACAATCATCATGGAATTGCTCAGGGCCCCTGACTCCTCATCTGTGAAAATGAGCTTGGTAACGGATGAGGGTGAGCTTCAGACAGGACCTTGTGTGCAAGCACTTCAGGCCTATGTACAGCCAATGTATACTGAGTGCTTGTCTCATGCCAATAATTTTTACAGGGGTTATTTATTCAATTTAGTTCTATTTTATTTACTTCTCCAATTCCTCTGTGAGCTATATGCTAATGCCACCTTCATTTGGCAGAAGACCCTGTATGTAGGACACCTTACATTGTCCCCACATCCCTAGTCCACCAACGTCCTATTCTTCTTTAATAAAGATATGTCCTTTCAGTTAAGAATGCCCAAATATTCTTGGAAATGTCTATATTTTTCTCAGCAGCCACATAGCCATGAACGGATTTCCTCTGTATGTGGAATTTCGGAGGGATTTCTCTCTTAGGTGTGTGATAGTATGTACTTCCTCTGGCAATGAAGAAAGGTTCACTTAGCTAATAATTAGCTTATTACAAGGTAAGTGCTTTACAGATATTCATCTTTAATACAACTCTATGAGATAGACTGTTATTATCTTCACTTGACAGATGAGGAGACCCAGGCACAGAAGGGGAAGTGATATGCCCAAAGTCACACAGCTGATTCCCAGCAGAACTGGGACTCAAGCTCAGGCAGCTCTTCCTCACTGCCATTGCTCTGCCTTCTGAGAAGGCACCCAACAGAGAGAGTATTTGTACTCCCTCCATCCTACCCATCTCTGAATGGCCTGGACCCTGGACTAGACTGCTACAAAAAGGCTTCAGAAAATATGTCACATGCACCCATCAAAACTACAAGCCAAATCCAAAATGTATCAGGTCTGCTTCATGGGGAGTGGAAGAAAAATTAAATAAACTATCCTCCTTCTTGTGACTTAACATAAGAGCAAAAACTAATTGAAAACATTTTATTCTCATATTCTTTGCTACGTAGAAGCAGCCTACCTAGGGGCGTTTCTTCAGGATTTTATTTTGAGTTATAATAAAGAATATCTTCATTCCAGATTTGGCCTTGGGATATCATTTAATCTGAATGTCTGTTCAGATATCCAGAGTCAAGATTTCAGTTTCTGATAGGAAACTGGACACTCATCTTCCCGCATACTAAACTGACATCCTTCGTGCCCAACTTTCAGCACTCTCTGAGGGGACCTTCTAGTGGCCTAATAAAATCATCAGTGTGATGATGGACTACACACTTATGGAAATCAAGGTGATTTTATTAAGAGACATTTTGCTGTATATAGGGAGTTAGATGGCATAAGTAATTTAAGATAACAAAGGTCCTCATTTTGTCCCAGAATTGGCTCCCACTACTGGTTCAGCTTTGGAAAAGGTACATGTTGAACGAGGGAAGGAGGCAGAGGGCATTTTCACATTACCTGTTGGTCGGGTCCCTCTGAAGTCAATGGGAGTCCTGTCTGCAGAGATGCTATTGCACCATTACGGTCCTAATGGTATTATTTTCCTTGGCCATTAGTGTGCGCTGCCCAATTCACTGCAAAATGCTAATAACTGCAGCTCTCTGTGGTTTTCCCAAATAATGGGCCTGTGAAAATTCATCTCCAGCTTCCAAATCAAGTTGTTCCAGGACCCCTGTGGCAAGTGTGTGTCCTCTATTGCTCTCCTGCATGTCAGGAGCTTCGCAGAAAAAGATGTGATTCCTAGGAACAGAAGCAAAATGAGGGCTCAGCTTCTAAAGAGATCCTGCTTGGTTATGAAAAAAAAAATCATCCTGAAGGTTTGACCAAGCCAGAGCTGGGGGCTGTGTCAAAGCACAGGCCACTGAGTGGGTGCCAGGCCTAGGAGAGGCAGGCAAGAGAATGCGGTTCATAGTATCTGAGGTGCGAACCAGAAAGGGTCAGGCAGATCTGGGTGGAACAGCAGCCAGTTTTCAGAGACCAGACAAGCAGTAGGTCAGGGACCAGGGACTGGCTATTGGCCAGGGGATTCCATAGAGGGAAGCTGCTCAGTGAACTTGAGATTTAGCACCCTACTTTTCATCCTTTTGTTAGTATCCTACTCAGGGGTAGAAAGCTGCCTTCTCCAAGCGTTCCTAATAAGGTCTTCCTTCCTCAGGCCTTGCAATATGCCCCTCCCCCTGGGGTCAGGCCTTGCTCAGGAAAGCAGTGATCAGCATGTCTTCTAGAAAAGCATGCCTGACAGCTCGTAAAGCCCTGGCAAGGTTCTGCTCAGCCAGAGGACCACAGACCTGGTAAGAAACTCAAGAGTAACCTGAAGTTACTCTTTCAGGTAAGAGCTAACTTCAAGACAGAACAGGAAAGCCTTGAACAGACAGATGATGGCGGGTATGTCAGGCCTGTCAGGAATATAGCCCCCTTTTCCCAAACTTTCCTCACCATGAGTTCCCAAGACCCCAAATATTCAGGCTCAGGCCCACTTCCCTCCTGAAGCAATTCTGACCAGGATGGACCACACGTCTAAGCCAAGTAGAGTAGGACCCTAATACATGGATCGAGTTGCTCTCGCTGTCATGGCCTAGTAGTCTAAGCTGTCCTTGGATCTTATGGACTTAGTCGAATGGATTGTCATGCCTTTAACTTTCTGTGCAGTATTCTGAGTGATCTCCTCAGATTTGCCTTCCAGTTCAGTGAAGTTCTCCTCACCTATGTAGAAACTGTTGTGTTATAGATCCGTGGAGTTTTTAACTTCAATGATTATAATTCTCATTTCCATAATTCCTATTTGGTTCTTTTGCAAGCCTTTGTTGTTGTTTTTAATTTCTTCTTCCCTAATGGTTCCTACATCTTACATTTCTTAAATGTTTATTTTATAGTATCTTCCAGATTGTTCAATCATCTTTAGTTTTGTTTCTCCCATGGTGGTTCAGTTTGTCTGTGTGTGAGTGAGTGTGAGTGTGTGTGTGTGTGTGTGTGTGTGTGTGTAATCTTGTATACACACATCTTCAGTAGAGGGTATCTTTCTCTGGGAGTCCATGTTCTGTGGACTATAAGGCATCTGCCCTAATCCTGTGCAGGTATCCACTGGACATCTCTAGTTTGGACCAGTTTTTCCTTAGCCAGAGATTCCTGATCGATACGTGTAAATTCAGATACTACCCCTGAATATGAACTGTAAGATTGGCTTTTCATTTGATTCACAATAGACATTTTTTCCTACCTGGAAAAAAGCTTCCTTACCGCCTGTCTGGGCCATTAGATGGAGTTTTCTGGACCCCTTCTCACAAACCAGCAGCTCTTCAGTAGTTCTGGTTTTAGGCTGAAACCTTTCTTCTAACTCCTCACCTTGAGTAGACTCAAGGTCATGTTTCTTATCCATGCATGGGAATTAAAAGTCTAGCTTTTAGCTTCCTGGTCCACTGTGGCTTCAGCTTAAACTGACTGTTCTGATTTGAGTTGCCTCTTCACTTCTGGCACGTAAGAGTTTCCATTTCTTTCTTTTGAATTCAACTTGTATTGCAAAACAACATTAACAAACTTTTTTTTTCACTCTATTTCATCTAGGATCTCCTGTGTTTGTAGCAGGAGGAGTGGCTGAGTCAACTCAGTCCATCATGTTGCCAGATGTCAAGTACATGTACTTGCTTCTGGAAGTTGACTTCTATCTTCTATGGACCCAGTCATTGACAGGGTCTTGCTCTGAGCCAGCTGTTAACCAGGAACTGCAAGGCTGCTCTCTGCTCACTTTGAGTGTCACTGCACTTGGGACCTCTGATCCTGACCTCATCCCACAGATTATACTCAGGTATCCTTATGCGTCAACCAAATCATGTCTACTTGTCTCTTCCCCTCTGGACCCTCTTGGTGGCCAGCTAATTACCCTCTGGAGAGCCAGCCACTGAGGATAAATGAGAGGAAAGGTTGGTTGGAGTTTCTTAATTCCCTGTTCAGCAGCCTGTTCAGGCAACCTGGCTGGACAGGAACCTTTCACCATATAAAATCCTGTAATTTTTGGTGGTCACAAATCCCTTTGGGAATCTGAAGGAAACTGTGTATTCTGTCCTGAGGAAAAAAGTATGCAGTACGTGCACCAAAACTTCTACATACATTTCAGAGTTCACTAACTCCCTGTATGCCACATTAAGAACATCTGGTTTGGAGTCTGTTCTTTGGCGAATTGGAAACCCTAGTTTGCTGGCTTTATTCAAATCAACTCTAATGAAAAACCTTGTTAAAATGAGACCCTATGACATAATAATAATAATCTTTCAATTTTTCACGCTTGATGCCATCTTGAAACATAATAATGGTACCAGGAGTAATGTCAATAGCTAGTGACAATCTCCTATAAAATCTTTTAAATTTATTAATTAAATTTTAATTAATTAAAAATCAATTAAATAATTGACTATTACAGGAGCATAATTTCTTCAAATACTGCACTCTGACTCACCCCTATGCCATCTACAGGGCAGAAAAAGCTTCATGAAACGAGACACAGCTGATGTGGCATGGTAGAAATAAAGGTGGATTCTAGATTCAGTTTTTGGGTTGGGGATCTGGCTTTGCTATGAACCATCTAGTGCCTTTGGGAAATTCCCAGTCTTCCCAGGTTTCTTTTCCCTTATCTGTAAAGTAAGGAAGTTGGATTAGCTTCCAGGTTGACAAACTAAAACCCACTGGCCAAATTTTGCCTGTTGCCTATCTTTGTAAATAAAATTTAGTTGGAACACTGCCACACTCATTTGTTCCCATATTATCTATGATGGATTTCATGCTACAGCAGCAGAGTTGAGTAGCTGTGACAGAGACCATATGGCCTGTAAAAGCCTGAAATATTTACTATCTGGCTCTTACCAGAAAAGTGTGCCAGCCTTTGGCCTAAATGATCTCTCCCTCCCTTTCCACCTCTTGATGATCTGTGATTCTCGGAGGTAAAGGGAATGTAATCCAGCCCAATTTAAGGCACATGTGGAATAGAAGCAAACGATGGATGAGCCAAGACAAATCACTTATATTATTTTGGTGAAGCAGTTCCCTCAATAACTTGCTGAGGGAAGTCTAATAAATAGTCAAATGGAACAACTTACGACAGTCAAACTTCATGTGTGCTCCAAATTGTTTCATCATCCAGACACTCAGTGATTCAGAACGACCTTTTTCTAGTGTATCCCAATCAGTAGGTTTTTTAAAAAAATTACTTAGTCTGATCATATACATTAATAAACACATTTAAGTTTAGGAACTGACAGGATAGTATATACAGTCCCTTTTACCGAACTTCAATCCTGCATTGAAATGCGCTAGAGCATAAAACAATGACTGAGAAATGTAGCCCTTCGGGTATGAATGATAATAGTAGTGTTCACCTGAACATAAACTTTTGGGCTGAATATTTGGGAGACTGATATATTTTTGTGATCCATGTTATCCAAACCATGCTTTCCAAACCTCATAGAGCGAAGAAGTCACTGTACCATAAGGGCACAGCTGCAGGGTTTCCCACCAAGTCAAGCTTCCAACAGTCTCATTAGATTGGAACGTATCTATTTTTTTCATTGTTCTCTTATTTTTTTAATTAAATTTACTGTAGTGACAGTGGTTAGTAAAATTACATAGGTTTCAAGGGTAAAGTTCTATAATATCTATTTTTTAAATTTCATTTTCTATTCCTCTTCACTTAGTTCCTCCAAGAAGGGATTAACTGAACTAAGTAACAAGATTTTTTTTTTTTTTTTGGAAATTAACATATATGAAAGCAGTAAGCATCTAGTCCTGAAAGATGAGACAGGACTAGTCCTACAGATGTTCAAAATTCCAGACCCATAGGAGCGGGAAAATCTCCTATCATTGATATAATTTTACTTTACAGTTTCAATCTTTTTCTACCATCAGAGTGCTATTTCCCTTTCTGTCCCAACAGCAACTTTGCATTTGGCCATTGTCATGTTTTGGTGCAGTGGAAATAACATGTTATAGTGTGGGCTTTTTCTTAACTGACCCTGAGAAGCTCTTTCCAAACAGCTTTGCAAAATCTCTCATTGGCTGTTTTGTTCTAATGGTGGCAATTGGAACAAATTTCCCCAAATGATAGAACATACGTGATGACGGAGAACATAGTGTCTGAAACCCTCTCGACTTCCTCAAAATCACAGGGAGTCTGGACGCCAACCTAGCTTGCAAGTTTCCTGAGGGTCATGACTAGAGCTGGGAACGTAAACCCAAACCCCCAAAGGTGCCCAAACTGGAGGGTGAGCAAAACAGAAGTCAATTTCCTTCTGAGGAGCTTGAAGAACACTGGAGACCTTCCTGTACCTTGGAGATTAGGAAAACGGCACAAACTCCCAATTTTGGCAATCTGGGGAGTCCTGGGTCAGCCCCACAATTTCTATTCTGGCATAGGAACTTATCTTCTGCTCCCTCCTAGCTACCACAAGAAATTTGACCTCATCATATACATTTTCTTTGTTTCTGGTGTTCTTTTTTGAGAAGATTCCAAGCATCATTGCATGCATCTTGCACAGCATTCCTCTGCTTTCCTCCTGGCCCTCTGCTCTAATTCCTTTCCCCGGGAATCATGTCTCTCTCTCTCTCTCTCTCTCTCTCTCTCTCTCTCTCTCTCTCTCTCTCTCTCTCTCCCTCCCACACACACACAGGGACCTCTCTTCCCCTGACAATCTTTTAACAGTTTAAGATGGTCATGGTTCCATTTTTTTTGTCCCCCACATCCCACTTCACCCCTCCTTCTTGCTGAAAAATTCTTTACTTCACCTGGCATTTGGGAGCAAATCAGGGAATTGTCTAGTAAAAGAGCTGTTGCTGCTCACAGCTTTTTTGGGAGTGAGGCGTGTAGCTATGATGTGAATCAAGGATGCAGAGTGGGATGGACACGTGATTTCATGATAGCTTAGACTGCTCGGAACTTACTAACTTTTAGAGTCAACATAGACAAGGATAAAAGAAGTTCTGTGATCGACATTACAATCCATTACTTTGCTGCCTTTGAATTTCTTTACTTTTTCTAGTAAAGAAATTTTTCATTGCCTTGTTTGGCTCTGGAATGTTGGTTGTGCTCACAGCCCTGAGATGAAGTTTTCAATTCCAGTGTCTATCTCCGTTCCAATCTTGAGTCCATGTTTTGCTTTACTGTTTATGTTTTCTTATTCAACTTCCTGGTCGAAACTCTGTCGAGTTCACCTTCGGCCTAATATAGTTGTAATACTTTCTAAATTAAGTGCTGGCAGTTCCCAAAATACAAACACCAAATTTATGAATGTAGCTTACACAAAAAAGGCTGTCCCTTCTTGCTTCTGGGTGGCATCATCAAAGGCGTGGGAGGAAATTCTCTCTTCTTTGGCAGCAGTGTTCACATCCAGCTTCTCAGTGGGGACTAATTTCCCATAGAAACCATTGCATGTGGTGGTCTAGCTCCCAGACCAGCCCACAAAAGCCCACTTAATCCATAACATAGCTGAAAGAGTAAAAAAAAAGAACACAGCTAACAAAAAACATTTTTTGCTAATGTGTAGTATTTAATTTTCATTAGGGGTTAAATTACAATTTTCTATGGGAAAATGTTTGCTCCAGGTTCTAAAAACTAATTTACAAACAAACTTTTGGAAGAAAAATCCAATCTAAATTTAGAACTTCCTAGATTAGCTCTAGTTTTAAGCACATATTTTTCCTTTTGTTTGCATAAGTCATCTGGGGACAGGTTTACTGAGGCTGTCCCTGCAGGTTAACCCAAGCCACGAGGTGGGCACCTGTCTGGTGTAAGTGCCCCAGGTGCACAGGAGCCAAGGGAAAGGAACCTCTGTAGCCAAAAAAAAAAAAAAAAAAAAAAAAAAAAAAAAGAGTTTTGGCTTTAACTTGAACCGATTTTTCTGGATTACTCTTAAAATGCTATCATCACTCTGCCTATGTAGAACAAACATCAGATAGACTTTGAAAGCAGTTTCTCCCTTTATACCTTCTTAATCATACACTTTGTGGTGAATATGAGTCTTCCTTAAGAAAACACACACACACACACACACACACACACACACAAGCTAAATAGTACACAACCCAAACCTCAGGGAGTGGTTCTCTACAATAAGATAGAATTCAGGCCAATGGGATTTACCCAGAACCCTTTGCTCCTGCAGCCTTCCTGCAGCAGCCAGGTTGGCCATATGAAAACCTGGGTTTGGGGCCTCTCTTCTGGTGTTCACCTGAGGGACACCTGAGTCTAATTAACCATAAATGAAAAGGCACCCTTGTGAATGTTGCTCTCAGGACATGAGCCTGGCTACTGGGCCAGGTGCTCTGGGAGTCCTTGCGCCTTGTGCCAAATCACTACAATAGTCAAGGTGTTTCTTACACTGACACTGTAGCTCTTTTGTTCAGGAGGCTTATAAGTGGCATTTTATTTAAGCAATAATGACTGGTAGAGAGGGCATTTCCTGATACTTAATGACCAACTAGAGGTATTGTGGGCCTGAGGCAATGCATATAATATGCTATTAAACTCTGAAATTTAAAAATGTAAAGAAAAAGTAATTACCTTCTTATGCATGTTACCATGGATACAGGGTGTTGTTTATAGTTTTAGTCTTTTCCTAGAGGTTAAAGTCCAGTGGAGCACCCAATAGGAAAGAAGAACTTCAATCTCAATTTCTACTCACTTTATAATGTTTGACATTACCTAGTTAGTGTACGTCTCTTTAAGAAGGTGCACGTCACCCCTGAAACGGGATATGTAACATGTGATATGGATTGCCATAATAAGTATTCATATTTTATTGAACAGTTTGGCAATCAGTATTTAAAATCAGCTAACCTTGTAGATAACCACGTTTTGATTCCCCGGAGTGGCAGTAAGTTTCATACCATTCTTTTCCCCGCAAAGAATGAGCCATTTTTCAGTCTCCAAATTGCATGCACATATTTTATGCATTAGTCCCAGAAACACTTTTTCAGTTGGATCTATTATTACAGTGCATAACTCAGAGATTAACATTTAAGCATGAAGGAGAAAATACTCAAGAGAAGCACCTAATACTCCATAATTTACATAGTAGCTATTTCCTGTATACTTTTTAAAATCTTGGAACACTTTTTCTTTTCTAACTCTTAGGGAAAGATAGGGCATAATTAAATCAATTTCATAACACTGCAGTAGTGCTGGCCCAAATCAATACAACTAACTCCTCATCTATTCCAGGGATAAAAGAACACTGAGGAAAATCTAAAGACTTAATTTCATCTGCAGCTCCAAACTTTCTCCCACAAATATTTTTTCCATAGCTATCAGCAAGATTTATCTACCTTTATTTTTCTTTATTCTACTATAATCAAAGAGTAATGTAACAAGCCTTTATCCAATACTTAACACAGAAATACCATTCACTTATCTATCCATTTATTTATCTATTAGGTATTTTTAAAGTGTACTGAGTCCTGTCATGAGCCAGACCACAGAAACACGGGAATGAAAAGGCCATGCTCTCCACCCTGGAAGAATTCTATCCGTTAAGGAATCAGGCATGTAACAGACATTACAGTTCTTCGTTGGAGGTGCTAAGCTAGAGGTATAACAAGATGCATTGGGAGCACAAAGAAAGGTGACAGCAACTCTCCTGGGAATTCAGAATGGTTTCTTAGAGAAGGTGATGTTTACATAATATGTAAACAGTAAAGCTCTACACACAATTATAAAGTTATTCTTCTTTTGTTTCATTAACTATTCTTCTATAGGAAAACAAAGATGGACAAATTCCTAAAGAGAATACAAGTCAGCTGATAGTCAAAGAAAAAAGAAAAAAGAAAAATAATAGTGGTTATAAAGCCCATTTTAATACACCTCCTCTCCAGATTTCCTCCCAAATATTGCTATCTATAAACAGTGCTACATTTACATAGAGAACCATATCTTGACACAGGGACATGCGGAGTCCCTGGGAAAAGAAGGTAGACACCCCCTACTGTGTTGATTTCCACACTGACATGCAATGCTGGAAGCCCTACATTTCCCATCTTTATACAAGTACATGAGGAGAATCCTGATACCTTTCTTTGAATGATTTTTATCTGTAGACATCCAAATCATGCTCATGCCAGTGTGATTTATCTGGGTCTTTAGAATTACATTGTATAAGCTAAAAACCTAAGTTCTGAGTAGGAGAGAAATAAAAGGATCAGAAGAGAATTCACTAAGGAGGCTTGCCTAGACCCCTTGAGTTTGAGCAAGACCTTTCAGGATGTACTGACCACATATTCACAGAGAAACGCTAGCATGGACAAAAACAGACAGACAGTATCCAGCTAGTCCCTGGGGATTACAGAAAGCAGATTAGTTTCCCTGGAACAGAAGGGCTGGCTGGCTGGGGAGTAAGGAGAACTTAGATTAAAAAGATAAGGACAGGGAAGGGAGCAGATGGTAAATGGCCCCATCATTAGCTGGAGGAGTGTAGATGGATTGCTAAATTGGTAAATTCCTACTGTCCTCGGGACTGCCCAGATGTTGTCTCTGGATTGCTTTCCCTGATCCCCACCCCTACCTCAAGTGCCCCGGCCTCATAGTACTTAAAAATGTTGTAAAAGAAGCCCAAGGCATAGATGGTCCACCAATGGCTAATCAGAGCTGAAAATGACAAAGTTATCAATACTGGAAAAGTTTACCATTAGGTTAAATAGCAGGATTTTCAATGGAAAAATCCAGGGGAAAGTGCAAATATTTTTTAAAGGTGAAGGAAAAGTACCACTAGAAGCATTTTGACATCAAAACGCATATTGATGAGTCAAGCAGGAGGGCTGGGCTCAATATTCTCATAGACCAAACGCCCCAGGTGCTGGCTAAATCAATTGTGAAGGCCGTCTGAGGAAGGTGGCCTAACCTAATTGAGAAAACATATGGTTCCAGATAAAGCGAGCGCTGACTCACACTCTGACAGAACCTGGGCTAAGTCACTTGCCCTGACTGCTTCGTTCTCCTTGCCTCTCCATGCCACATCCCAGTGGTGTTCATGTGCTCTACCTTCAAAGTTGGGGGAAATGAGGGTGTTTGTTCTTGCAGTCCTTTTAACCAGAGAGTATTAGAGCTAACCGGATAGCCAAACCATGAAGGGTAGAGTGGGGGGGAAGAAAAAGGGGAGGCATGGCCCACCTGTAACCATGTGTGATAACATCACACGATGAATTAGTCCATATGCCCCTTCCAGTTAAAGATCTGAGAAGTTTGATATCAAGTGGAAAAGCTAGTTCACTTGCCTCAGAAGGATCATCTGAAAGGGAATAAAGTTCTCAATCTTTTACTCAAGTCCAAAGAATGGGCTGCATGTCCACCTTCAATTGTATCATTTGTCAGAATTTGCCTGTGAACATGGCCACTCAGGCTCATTACATGATGAGTGTCAGCAAAAAATCAAGTGTGTACATTTCTTTGCACTTGTCCCTTAATGATACTCAGTATATGCTGTCCAGAAGATTTTGCAGCAGAATGTGAAGACTTAGCCTATTTAGTGTAGAGTGCAAAGTTGTGCAAACTTGTGGAAGAGGCTTTCTGAACTACTTCCTCAGATCAATAACATTTGGTCTTGCAAAAACACAGAAGAAACACCTTCTTCTTTTCCCAAGTCTCCCAAGATGGAACTTTCTTGCTGAAGAGACAAGACTTGAACTTGAAATGGCAAGAAAGAAAAACTTGCTTTGGTGATTTGTCCAGGCATGTGAGCAAACAGATGGCAGCTGGGGACATGCCGATTCCATTTTCCTGATCTGCCCTGCGCTCCCCAAACCCTCCACAGAGCTTATAGAGCTATTATTGAAGGAATATGAAAAGAATCAATTCAAGAAAAGATTCATAGTGTTTGACAAAAATGAATCATGTTTTAAAGTTCCTTCAGTTGCCCATGGAATGCAAACCTCAGCATATATCTGAATTATTAAACATTTGCTTTAGCAGTGTGGTTTAGTTTCAAGAATTGATTGGGCTGAAAACAAAACAAAACAAAACAAAACAAAAAAAACAGAAAAAGCCATGCAAAGAAGGCACAAAACCTTAGGATTCTGGAAATGAATATATGAATCTACAAATTTTCCTAACGTTTCTGACTGTGTATCAAACCTCTGAGAAATGTTCGCATCTACTGAGCTCTGTGAAAATGCATTCTTTTTTATGAAGTGGCTAAAATTCAAACTGAGAATTGAAATCAGGATTGGAACACTGGCATCTGAAGTGAGATGTGCCCAAACTGAATCTACTTAGGAATGCTCAAAAAAAGTTCACTTTGCCATATATATATATATGTGTATATATATATATATATATATATATATATATATATGTATATATATATATATATATATATATATATATATTTGATCAATATCAATTGGCAATTAGCAAGAGGCTCATACTTATAGTTTGGTGTTAATAAAATTGACTACTTTTTACAATCAAAGTATTTGCACTTGTAGGCCTCACCAGCCTATGAATACAAATTGTCTCACCTGGTAATAACCTGTTTTACTGGCTGCTGTAGGTGCAGTTTATGAAGGAGTGCTCTTGGGGTCAATATTTATGAAGGGAGAGGAGGAAAGCAGGATGAGACCCAGGGACAAGTTGAGATGTTATGCAGTGCCAGTGAGAGCATCAGAAAGCCCATGGAACTCCAGACCTCTGGTAGCCTTTCAGAATTGTCCCAAATGAGGGCAAGAGGGTTACTCAGCACAGGTTGTCTGTGGAAGGAGGTATGGGCTTCAGACCGCTAAGCAGCTTTTTTTACATGAGGCAAACCCCAAGGCTAAGGGCCATTTTCTGACAGCACTCTCAGGGGCTTGGGAATAAGACCTTCATTCCTGAATAGCAATCTGGACAATGTGGCAAAGCATCCACTACACTCCACCCCTTGCAACACTTGGATCTACTTCTTATACGTTCTAGGAAAAGCTCTTCTAAATTATCAGTGAGCATCTGTTCCTAGTGGGAACTTAGAAGAGGAACGTTAGTTGGACAATTTATAGATAATAACTCTGCAGCTGGTTTCAGTGTAACAATTGATGTTCATCTTCTCTCTCTTCTGTTATCTACTGAAGATTTTCCTCATTCTCAACAAGCACCTCTCCTGATTTCTCAGTAGCTTTCCTGGTGGCGAGACCAGTCCCTCATCCCTGATGGGTCTGAGGGCCTGGCCTCTCAGGTTGTAATCTATTTTCTTTCAAAGCTGGAGAAGGGCATAACAAGAGGCACCCACATAGATCACCTAGGTTCTGCATTATTCCTCCAGTCCCTGGATATAACAGTAGCCCTCTCTCTTCCTGGTGACCAGGTTTAATTATCGCTTCAAGACAGTGACTCTTCTTCTTGCCTGTTGGCTTCTTGGTGCAAGGAATTAGAAGTGCTCATGGATCAGCCACACTTATAGTTCAATGGGGTGGTTGCTATGTCCCCTGTTAGAATAATTTCCCCTTTAAGAATCAGGACCTCAAAACCCATAGAGCTGAGTGTCATGAGGATGGGAAGTCCAAATTCTTCAAGTAGGTCACTGGGAGTGATGCTTGGCAGGACCATTCCTGCCTCTACTCCTTGGTTCCTAAATTTGTGTTTTTTACCCGTTGTGAACACAGTGCCATGCAAAGGTCTTTGATTTAAAGTGTACCTTGCCTCCTGGAGAAAAGTGCCCCATCCACACAAAGTATCACCTTTGAGTTGAGTGTATCAGTTAAGCTCTGAACAGGTTTGTCTTTACTATGCTTTGGATGGCTGGCAGCTTCTAGATAGTATAGCATGAGATAGAACCAGTGGAGTTGTCCATGGTCATGTTCCCATTCCAACAACTCCTCTGTGAAAAGTGTGTTCCTTGTCCTGGTGTGATGTTGCGTGAGATTCCATGACAGGCAATTTAACGCTGTATCAGCCTTGGATTCTGGTGCTAGCTGAGGCCCTAAGGGCAGGAAACATGAACCCATGTCCAGAATATGTATCTTCATGTTAAAATGAATTGCTGTTTCTTCCAGGGTAGAAGATGTCCAAAAAGTTTGCCAGACTGTCTGGTTGGTCTCCTTGAGATATGGTGCTATGCTAGGGACTCAGTGTCACTTTCTGCTGCTGGAATGTTAGCTATCTGGCAGTAGCAGTAGGTAGAAAGGCTTTGGTTAGTGGGTGCCCATGCTAGTGGGCCCTGTATCACCTCCATCCCTGCCGCCATGGCTCTTCTATCCATGTGCCTGTTGTGCCAACACTGCAATGGCTGATGACAGATGCTGGCTGCTAACAATTGGTGAGTCATTTTGTTTACAGGCATATTTAGTGCCTCTCTCTCGTGGGTACTAACATGTATACAAAGATGTTCACAGTTTGTGCCCTCACACAGGTCTATGCATGTGTCTATTGCAGAACTTGATGTTGCTAATCTGCCTATTTTTCTCCTTCTAGGCCCCTACCCGTGGGTCTAAGCTCAGGCCACTTCTCTTTCAACACAACATAGATGACCAGGGCTACCACTTGTGGCTTTCCCTTGCCATTGGCTTTCAAGACACCCTGGAATGAGGCTATGGTGTGGACACTGTCCATTTTCAGCTGGCACCCACATGCAGAGTCGGCCTAGCCATGAAGCAAGCATGAGTTCCTTCCTCTTCAATCGGCTAATCCTAAAGGGTCCTTCACACGGCTGTAGGTGTGGGCTGATGGCGAGGTGCTGGTGCAGGAATAGTGGGTGACGTGGAGCTCCTGTGCAGCTTGAGTGTGTTGTCTGGTCCTGCTGTGCTTACCTCCAAAGGTACCAGTCCAGCCTTACGACCGATGGTTCCTGAGCCTATCCCATAAGACGTGGTGATTCTGACAGAACCCTGTCATGAAGGGCTGCTTTGGCCACGTGGTCAGTTGATGCCCATGATTCGGTGCTTGCACCGGGTCTCGCAACGGGCTGGAGCTATTGTGAAAAAGTTATAGAATTCTCTGCTGCCGATGGCAGAGCTTTGCTCCAGAATCCTGGGTTTCTACATTGTGATTTTTCCCACTCAGGCTTGTCACAAGCTCCACATGGCATCTTGTCACACCACTGATAGCTCTAATACCAGAAGACTTGTTGGCTCATACGGCCTAAGTGGGAGGGCTGTTTGCACTGCAGCCTAGACCTGATGCACTGCCCTTTCTTTTTCTGGTCCTCTCTCAAATCTGGTAACCTTTGAACGGTGAAGCAATATTCCCAGGTGCAGAATATGCTGCTTCCAGAACTCAAACGCACTCATCAGGCTTTGAGCTTCTGTCTTTGTGGTGGGAGGTGTAAGATGAAAAAATGTGTCTCTTACTTTGGATGGGATGTCCTGGCATGCCCCTCACTACTGTACCCATAAAAACTATACCAATGTGGCAGGTCCCTAGAAGGAAGCCGATAGGAATCCAGTGGCTTATTAGTGACTAAACAAATTTAACAAATAGTCTCCAAATGAAGACAAAGGTTTTCTGCTGCTATTTTTATTATACAAACCATGATATTGTTATGATTTTAAAAAGCTTCGTCACATGGTAAGAGTATTATATGTGACTTTGGGACATTGAGCCATACGATTTTTTTTAAAGCCTACTCACACCAATCTTTGCTTATTTATATCCTGCAAATCCATAAATGGAGCAAGATAAAATGAACAAATAAAAATCTGAGGAGGAAGTTAAAAACACAGATTGGAAAAATTAAACAGCGCCAGGTTGAAGTTAGCAGACACAAGCGCAGGGCCAAAGTCGCTGACCAGTTGCCAGATGAGGGCTGCAAAAGGCACTCCGGGTCCTGCTGTGGGGGAAGCAAAGGCAGCCAGGATTTACCAGTCTCACTGAGACCCACCACATCCAAAGCAAGGAGGGATGTAACCTCCTTAACCATTTCAAAAACATAATAACTGCATGGAGACTCACACAGTGAGAAGAGGGATGGGATGAGGGTATGAAGACAGTTTAGACACATAATTCCATTTGGTAAAAAATGTCAGAATGAGTTGGTCTTAGCCTGGGTCTCCTTGATGGCAGATCCTGAGACAAAAGGATTGAGTGCAAATACTTTATTGGGGAATGTGATCCAGTGAGTAGGAGTAAGGGACAAGAAGAATGAAGCAGAGAAGGATGGAAAACCAATACCAAGATGAGTTATGAGGTTGGCCACAGTCTCTGGCGAATGAGTGCTGGCTTTGTCTGGGCTGCCTGGGGAGTTGTATGAAAGACATCGCAGGACTGTCCACGTGGGGGAAGAAAGGAAAGCATTTACCCATTAGCACTTATGCTTCATTGGTCAAAGGTCTGACCCCAAAACATACTCCCCTACAATTCAGGGTTGGTCAATGCACAGGTCCCATGTGGCTCAGAGAAGCTCCAGGCCAAACTCTGAAAGCTCCAGCAGAGGTGTAAGGCTAGGACATGAGGCAAGGCCCTTTGAGGTTGCACCTATAAAAAGGCACCTGCTCAGAGGCAGCATCGATGGCTGGAATAAGGGACAGGGGATGCCAAAGGTGGGCGGTGGTACCCAACCCTGATGCACACACTCTAGGTCTAAAACTGGATGATACTTTTCAAGTACCTTCTTAGAGAGAATCTTTTGATCTTTAGCAAATTGCTGATCCCTACATAGTGACCCCTTGTAGGAGTTAAGTGATGTCAAGATATTTGGGTCCAGCACTGCTCTGGGCATCGAGATTCTATCTATGAAAAGAGCCAACATTTAAAAAAACATGTCCTGTTGTTCCTATTCCAAAGTATGACAGTTTCATGGGTGCATAGGGGATTGTATCTGAAAACAGATATACTGCAAACATCTAGTCTAGCAATCTCTGTCCAAGTTAATGCCTTTGCAGAAAATAAAGAGTTGAAGGAGTAAAACTGTTGCTATTATACATAGGGGTGTGTATCATTTCAGAATACCTTTGAATTTCCAGAAACAGCTTTCTTTTATGCCGTGGTCTAATATACAGCCCCTGAAAAAATTTTCTTCTCTGAAAATCCACTATTGATTTTTTTTCCCAGGGTCAAATTAAGCTGCAATAAACAAGGCAAGAAAGATCCTATTTACTTTTTCATTGTAAGTAGGTCTCTATTGTTTAAAATCATATGGTCTTCTGGATCATAACCTTGTGGCTAAGGATTTTGCACTGGGCTACTGAATCAGTCCTGGAAAATGGATTGTAGGCAAACATTTTGAATCTTTATACACAACTGCTCCACTGCTCTGCTTGAGAAAAAAATGTTTAATGAAATCGCAACTTAAACTTACTGAGGGACAGCTCAGCAAATACTGTTACAGAACTGGAATCCTTCTAGCTGGAAAGGCAATGACAGACACAGAATGTTTCACTTGAGGTCAGAAGGCAGCAAGCAGAGAAAAACTCATCCCCCAGGCCATGGTCCCCTGTGATCCCTCTTCACTAACAGGAGATTTAGTTAAATCAATCTATTAGAATGTGGATGCTCAATTTTTAATTAATCAATTAATAGCACTTAAGTAAAATTTATACCCATCATGATAACTGTAATACATACAAGAGCTTTTAAAATCTTAGCACCACCACTATTAAGTTAGATACTATTATCTCTAGCCACAAATAAAGTACCTGAGACCCAGAGAGGCTAAGGACTGCCTCCAAACTCACACAGCTAAACCGTGGTAGAGCTGCATTCCAGCTCCCGCAGCACCAACTCCTTTTGAATCTACACCCTCCATTCTCTCCTTACCGCCAAAAACACAAGAAACAAATTTGTCGCGTGGTGTAACAAAGAAACCAAGTGGAAAAGCCAATCTTCATGCTGGCAAATTAATCTTGTTTAGCTCTCCCCACAGCAGCTCCTTCTACCTCCCAGGGGCTGGGAGAAATGGGGCGGCAAAGTTACCATTTAGCTTCATCCCTATCCCGCAGCTGCAAAATGTTACTATTAATAGATGTTCTTTGAAACCAATAATTTGGGTTAGGACACTGTACATAAGCATGTTGAAAGCTCTGAAATCCTGCAGTTCAGGAACCTGTGTGTCAGGGCCCAACCTGTCTTCCTCAAACTTATTTCATGATGGTATCTCTTTTTGAGCAGCCCCAAGCTCACACTGATTCTGCAAAAGATGGTTGTGAAATCACTGAGTGGCAGAACACCACAAAATAATAAATTCTCTACCAAGTCTATATAGCTCCATGGGGTACTCAAAGAGTGGCGTAATCACAGTCTGGCCTCACATCCCAAACAGAAAATGTATTAAAGGACTTCTCATGAACTTAAAAAATGTCTGATTATTGATCAGTTCACCCAATATTTAGGGAGCACGATGGGGCAAACACTGTGCTGGCTATGGTGGCTCTATCCACCAACAAAATAGCCAGTTTCTGCCTCAAGAAGCTTAGAGTTGAACAGAGATGATGAACTCTGCACACCTGTACGTGTCATGAGTATCACAAAAGAAAAGTGCCAGGTGCTACAAAGTCACTTAATGGGACAAGCCTATCTTGTCAAGGCATCAGGGATATGACATTTCACCTGAAGCCTGAAGAATGAGGAGGTAAAGTGGGTTGGGGGAATTCATTCCTATCAACAGCACTTATCACCCAGAGCCCTGGTTAGCTGTTTACCCAGACACAGCACCTCTCACACAGTGGCCACATCTTG
Source organism: Rhinolophus hipposideros (assembly GCF_964194185.1). NCBI lineage: Eukaryota > Metazoa > Chordata > Mammalia > Chiroptera > Rhinolophidae > Rhinolophus > Rhinolophus hipposideros. The sequence continues at coordinate 25,305,199 of NC_138047.1, forward strand.
AGGACTGGGAGTCTCACTTCTTTATATCCCTGTTCCATTGCCTGATATCTGACACACAGGGGCACTCAATACATTTGTAAAAGACATGGCAGGAGGGAGGGAGAGAGGAAAGAAGGAAAAGAGGCAACACAGTAATTAACTAATGCCTAGCCGTATGTACAGGTTCATCACGCACCATGTCTTGTTTTCTTGTATATTTTTAAAAAGAGAACAGTTATACTCATGACTCACAACGAGCCCCCCACCCCCACGTCCCACTCCCCCCACACACATTGATTTAGTCTCCAAACATTTGTGTTCTGTGGTGGAGACACAATAAGATGAAGTGTCTTCATTCAAGGAGTTTATGACGTAGTAGTGGAAACTCAGCAAACATGCAATTCTTTTGCCCAAATGTGAAGCAGGAAAGGCAGGATGAGTTCCGATGTCAACTGTCGAGGCAGGATTTTGCCCTTGCCCACCGACAGCCAGCTTTAAAACTGCCAGCGCTGAGCACCAGGGAGGGCACAGCTTCAATTTCTCACTCTAGATGCAGTAAACTTTCCTGCCCAGCTACTCGTTCTTCCCAGCAACCCTGGGAGAGTCAAAAATCCAGGAGACGGGCCGCAGGGCTGCCTAACCTTCCGTGCAGAGCGGGGTTCCGCCTCGCGCTGGCTCCAAGTCCCCACGCCCCAGCCGGCGCAGCCCTCTCCTCCGCAAACCCGGGGTACCTCAGTGCGTCGCGGGCGCCCGGGGACCTGCGTGCCCCCTCCGTCCACCAGCCCCACCCCGCACTACGTCACCTGGGTCACGTGAGGGACCGGGCCCCACACCCCCCTCCTCTCGTCCCCTCCTGCCAGACTCAGCTGCTCGCCTCTGAACTGGGGAGCTGGGGGCGGGCGGCGCGTCTGCTCGGCCCCAACCCGTCCCTCCCCCCGGAGCCAGAGGACAGCGTCTAGCAAGGGGCTCCAATGAAATTGGAACCAGCGTTCTAAATTCAGGGGAGCAGATGTCCCTGTGTTGCTTGGGAGGCCTGGGTGGCCTGCTGTTCAGACAGAAATCGTTGAGGCACTGACCTTCTGGGGCTGCTGTCAATCTCCGCGTGCAGATGGCCAGCCGAGCCCTGCCCGCGCCTCTGCATGGGAAATGCGGCAGCGGGGGGAATCCGGGCAGCCAGAGAGAGCAGTCTGCGTGGGGGGTGGGGAGGAGGCCCGGGGGAGACAGAGGGCAGGAGAGAAAGGCCTGCCCCGCGCACAATGGAGTCCCCGTGGCGGCCCCTCGGAGGACAATGCGTCCCCCGGGACCCGCGGTCGTCTGCGCCAGGTGGGCGGCCCCGCTCCAGCTGCCTCTTCAGAACAAGGCCGTGCAAATGTGCCCACTTGATTCTAAATCCTCTTAGGCACTCTCCACGTGAACGAGGAAAGGGGTGGCCTGACAATCCTTTACAAATCAGAGGCCTGGGAACCCTGATGGTCTGCAAAATGTCTGCACCACGCATGCAAATGGAGCCTATCACTGGGAGAAATAGGCAGTCTTTCTGTCCTGAGTCCGTGATAAAAAAACCAAACAACTGCATTCAGTAAACACTCCTATCGGCCCTTCACTGCCACTCGGGGATCTGAAAAATGTTCAGGGTGTTTCCCCTGGAAGAAACTTCCTATTAAATGTTCAGACAAGGCAGCTGAGCTGGGCAAAATTATTAGTCACCCAGGTATTTACACTGTTTTTCCTATTTCCTTTCTCTCTTGGCCTCTGTGGTCAGCAGTATAAAATTCCTAGGAACTCCCACCTAAACACCGGCTTCCTGTTTATGCTCTCAGTGGCTTTAATGTTTAGCTGTTAAAAGCAGTTGACCAAGGCTCTATGAAACAATCAACAGAGGTTTGCAGGTGAAAAGGAAAAAAAAAAATGAAAAAAAGAAAAAACTCAAATGTGTAGGTCAAAGGTCCAGGTTCATTTTTAATCACTTATGTCAAAATCACAGGAGGGAAAAGGTAAAATTAAAGTGTAACTTAATGCCTAAGATCTTGGTTCAGTTTCATTTGGCCCCTGGGTCTACATGAACCTATAAAATATGATACACTAGTCTCAAGTATGTACATTTCCATTTCATTTCTAAGGCCTTTTTTTTTTCCATGTGGCATGACATTCCTTTGTTAGAAAAGGTTAAAGTTCCCACATAAGCACAGCCTGTGTGTCCTGTGAGTGCCTTACGCGCTGCCATGGCTGTTCTTCTTAAGTTCCTGCCGCAAAATATTGCATTGATGTAGCTCCCTGAATTGCAGCCTCCCTGACCTAGAAGAGAATGCTATAGGGCACCTCTTCCAGCCCTTTTCTGATACAGAATTCTTGGTACAGTTCCCAGAGAGTGAATAGCTATTCTCTGATAGAAACCATCTAGAATTCCCTACCCCAGATGATAGCATCTTTCCTTGACAATCTTATATTTTTATAAAAATTTTCTATATATAAGACTTGAATCTGTCTCCACATATGGAGCCATGCAGAATAAATCTAATTTCTCTTTCACATGATATTACCCTCCAAATATTTGGAGACATCTCTCATATCCCCCTAGAGTCTTCTCCCAGCTAAACATCCGCAGATCTGTCAGCAGGTTCTCCCATGGGTTCTGAGTCTTCCACATCATCCCGAGTTATCCGGAGATGCTCCAGTTAAGTCCAAGTTCGTTTGAAACTGAAGATGGGGCTTCAGTTCCTGCGGACACTCAGTTTAGGAGGCAGCACTGGAGGAATATGGCTTAAAACCAATAAGGGGATTTGGTCATATCATGTCCAAGAAATTCAGACAAAAATAAATTTTAGTTTTCCATCTTATTATTTTTCTACTCTCTCAGTAATGCCAGACTCGGTTATGAAGCCCAGGACAGAAGGAAAAAGCGAAAAGCTGTATTGTGGGCTAGCACTGTGCTTTTCATGTTCTCACAGTTTGTTCTCCCAAAACCCCTCTGAGTGGGTACTATCGTTATTCCTCTTTTAGAGGTTTAGAAGTCAAATAATCCACCCAAGGCCACAGAGCTAGTAAATTGTAGCGAGGTTTCTAACCTGTGACTTGCTTTTTACATGACACAAAGCTGCTGCTATACCGTCACAGAGTTAAAGCTAAGTCTTGAATTTGTTTTTTTAGTGTAATCTATACTATCCAGCTTTAATTCAAGGCCAGTTTGTATACATCGTATTTATACAACTACAAAAACTTTTCAAATACAAGTTAAGAACTTTAAAGGGGTGAAAAAGTTCTTTCTGGAAGCAAATGAAACAGAAATTCCAAGTGGAAGCCAAAAGTCATCCCAAACATGCTTTTATTCCAATGGCATTACTTAACAGCAAAGTGTTATATTACCCTTGAATTTCCTGCCTGGGCTAAGGTTAGGCCAGGCTCTTGATCCTATTTAAATTGTTGCATGTATTTCAGCTCAATCATAAGCAATGCCATTACCCCTGACTCACGCCTGCTCTCCAATATGTCAGTTAGTCAAGAAAGAGGGAAGAATATATTTCCCATGCCCACACTGTAATTTTTTTCCAGTGTCGCTCAGTCTGCCAGAAGAAAAGTAAAACCACAGACAGAAGATTTAGATCAGCCTCTTGATCACCCTGCTGCTATTTCACAGTTTTAGGAAGGGTTGGACATCAAACACTTAAAACTGTCATCTACACATTCTGTCTCAGAATAAAGCAGCATTGGCATATACCCCTGCTAAATTATTTTCTACCCCAAAATGTTGGAAACACTTTCTCTCCAGGAATATACTCTACAGAAGGCACATTGAATTAATGGAGTTAGTTCTGAGAAAGGCTCTTAGTCTACAGCGAACTGCCATATGTAGACATCCGGCCAGGTGGACTCTACACCTAAGCAGGATGTTGCTGAGATGTTTAGATTTTTCTAATTTGTTTGCTATTATAAATAGTACCTGAGAGACCTTTTCTTACTGTCCATCTAAAGTACCCCCTATATCACCATCACATGAATCTATTTTCTTCATGGTATTTATTAATGCTTTATTGCTTACGTGTTGTTTATGGGCTACCTTCTTTAGATCATGACTTGTACATTAGACAAGTAACCTGGTCTATCTTGTTTGTTACCTAGCACATAGTAGGTCCTCAGGAAATATTTTTTGAATGAATACATCTTCTGTGCATATATATTGTTTCTCTTATACAAGTCTCTCCTTAAAATAAATTATTTGACTAGTCAAATTTCTAAAGACAGAAGTTAGAACATAGCTATCAGGGGCTGAGGGGAGAGGGACTGGGGCAGGGGTGTCCAAACTGTGGCCCGCAGGCCAACTGCGGCCTGCAATCCATTTTTTCATTGGCCTGCAGCAAATTCCAAAAATATATTTAGTTGACTTAAATAAACCAGGTGAGGCAATACATACTTCACCTCAAGTGAGTGGCCTGGCTGTTTGTGTATTTTACCGCATATGGCCCTTGGTGAAAAACATTGAAAAAAGTTTGGACATCCCTGGACTGGGGAGTTAGTGTTTAATGGGTACAGAGCTTCAACTGGCGAAGATAAAAAAGTTCTGGAGATGGATGGTGGTGATGGTTGCACAAGAATGTGAATGTACTTAATGTCACTGAACAGTATACTTGAAAATGGTTAAAATGATAGATTTCATAGTATATCAGTTTTCCCACAATAAAAATAAATAAATTTTTGGAATTTTTGGGTTAAGAGTAAGTGTGTATATATTAAATTTGGGTATATATTACCAGACTTCCCTGCAGAACTCATGCTAATTTATATCCCAACTACCAGCATGCAGGAGAATACTCATTTCCCAACACACGGCCAACACTATTTTCTCAATCTGTTTGGTCTTTATGTGTGATAGGTACACTCATACACACACTTTAATTATTGTTTTATTTGTGTAACTGTACTTATTATTAAGAATCAAGTATATTTTTATATGCTTCGTATCTCTTCTTTTGTGAACAGCCTATATGTATCCGTTTGCATTTTTATTGGGCTTTTGTTTCCTTTTATTGATTTTTCTGGGCTCTGTGTATAGTAAAGATAATAACACTTGGTCTATTATATAGTTTGCAAATAATTCTTTCCCAGTTCATTATTTCTTGTTAAATGTTATTTATGACTTCTTGCTATATGAAATTTAAAATTACATGCTATATCAATATAATATTGGGGGTATAAAAAACCCTTCCTCATCCCAAGATTATAAAAAAATTTATCTATGCTTTTATCCAGTACATTTGTGACTTTGTTTTTTATATTTAAATATTTGATGCATCTATATGTTGATGGTAAGAAGTAAGGTAAAGATACAACTGAATTTTCTTTTAACTAACTAGTATTTTTCATCATTTATTAAATAATTCATGTTTTCTCTCAATAATTTGAAATGATATCTTTTTTTAATAATAAATATATCCTTAGTTCTATTTCATTGGTCTATTCCAGCACCTAGACCATGTTATTTTATACAATAAGTTACCAATATAGTTAGAAGGTGCCTTTTGCCATAAATCCTAGACTAGCAACTAACCCTAGATTATTGACTAATCTCTATGTTTGGGAATTAATTGATTATTGCAAAAACTTTTAATTATTTAAATTGTAAATTGGAAAGGTATAGCCAGATAGAGAATTCCCTCCCCTGGGAGTCAGCAAGGAAGAAGAAATGTGTTGACTGCAGACCCTTAGAAGGATCAGTGATGGGAAAGAGAAGGCTTGCTTTGCTGGGATGCTTGGCAGAGTGTCAAGGTCCATTCTTATATCCAACTCACGTTCCCGAGTTAGATTAACTTAGTTACTGGTATGGTTAGCAGAAAGCTGGTGGGTTTTAACCTCTTGGTATTGAGTTCTCTGCTCTTTCCTAGGCTTATGGTCTTGGGTAAGTCACTTAAGCAATCTGTTTATTCCAAGGCTAATAACAGCTACCTAACATGATTGTTATAAAGATTAAACAGTGCATTTAATTGTACTCTGGAAATGAGAGCATGTAAACTTTATTATTATTATTAATTATTATTATTATTATGGCTGTAAGGGATGGAGGGTTTCCCTCCCGTGTCTTCATGCTTCTGCCTGTTCATCTGTGTCCTGGTATTGCTCCTTGCTCATAAGACACCTCGTCCTCCAAGGAAGAACTGCTGATGGAATGAGGAGACTCAGAGGCCACCCTTATTTGATGGTGTCTACAAGGCCATCTCCCTTCTGATCAATGTCATCCAGGACACTGATGGCTTGGTCAGTTAGGTCAGGTGCTCTCTAGAGGGCAAACCTTCCTTCTTGCACCCTTTTTCATCCTACAGACATTCTTAATTTGTGAATGCAGTGATTTTATTATTATTTTTTTTTTATGGGGGAGAAGGAGGTTTTTGTGGTAAACTAGGTCTGTTTGGTTCTGAGTCTGAACCGTAAGCTCCAATCCAGCTTCACCAGGAGTACTCCCTAGGGGGCAATTGGGAGATTACTATAAAATGGCATTTTGATTACTATTCTGCAATTATTCCTTGTGCGCTATTATACACATTGCACTGTGTGTTATTACACATAATCAAATCCCACGGGAGGAGGATGCGTTGACAGAGAATTGAGCCATTCCTAGTTCTCCAGTTGATACTACCATCCTGGCCATTACACCCTCACTTTTCTGACCTCTAACCTCTGACAATTACCAGTCCTTAGCATGAGGGAACTCCTCCCACAAGGAGGGATACTCTGCACAGTAAACATAGTAAAAGTTCAATAAATATTAGTCATTATTATTGCTATTACTATTAGCTCGTCCCCTACAGAAGGCATATAAATGGGGTCCTCTGTGAAACAGGGGACCTCAGTGCCCAGGTCTCCATGTCTATAACCTTGGCCTTTGGCTGACTCCTTGCCCTCCATATTGCCTTACCTGCAGGCCCCCTGTGCTCCCAGGCCTAGCACTGCAGACCTGGCTCTCCCTTGACCTTTTGCTCTCTGGATCCAGTCTACCCTTTGACCTGGCCCTTGCCTTTTCTTCTCACGTTTGCCTGTGCTGCTCCACATTCTCTGTTCATCTCTCAGGGTAGTGTTTCACCAGGAAGCTTGTCAGTGTGGATAAAAGAAATGCTAACAACTGTTCAAGGCATCCTGGGCCAGAACAGGGGAGGACGTGAGAGCCAAGGAGTTCTGACAACCCGCTGGCCTGCTCTTACTACAGGGAGGCTGGGTCAAGATCATCATGCAGTGTCCATTCAGTTAATGAATATTTGTTGAATGCCTGTGCTACATAGGGAATCAGAGATGGGCAAGATGGACACGATTCTTAGCCTCAAGGAACTTACAGTCCAATGGGGAAGACAGACAAACACCATAAAACAAGTGAATGAAATAATCCTGTGTGGCAGATGCTGTCCAGGCTTGACAGGGTGCTGAGATCAAGACCAAGGGCTTTCTATCTCACGACAAGGAAGTCCTCTCTGAATCCTTTACTTCAACTTTCAACATGAACTTTTTTTCTCATCCAATAAATATTTGGAAATATTTCCACCAGCTCTTTCTACATTGGCAAGTTTTCTAGTGACAAAAGAAAAAAAAAATCCCAAGTTGGTGAGCTAGAGAAACCTGAAAAATAGAGCCTCACTGTTCCCAGTCTTATTTCCCTTTTCATTTGCCCTTTGACACCTTTTACTTGATTGCTTTTAAGCCTGGATTAATTTTTCCTGGCCCAAGGCCCATGCTAATTTGCATGGCTATTCTATATACAGGTCAGATCCATGGAGCCAGCAGGCCAGGCTGAATTCACAAACAGAGTCACATCCATCAAGTGGCCCATAGTTCAATATGCTCACTGTGAAAGAATGGAGGATAATGAGAAATCCTGCCCCGACCTGAAATCATGACTCACCAGGGTTGCCCTGTGGTCAAGCTTATGGGTAAACCACTCCATCATCCTTATGTTCTACTTGTCAAACACTTGTGGGATTCCATTTTGGGCTTTAGACATGTAATTATGGTTCCTATTGTTTCTAAAGCCAGAATTAAGCCTCAGATTATATAATTAATTGTGAGTTCGGTGGAGTTCCTTCTTTCATTTTACACTCTCATCTATGATGTTAATACAAATCCTCGTTTTGTTCAGTAATACCATATATTGCCGAGCCACACAAGTTGATAAAATATGCCACAGTATTGTCATATTTAGCTGTTGTTATGAATAGTAACTGGAAGTGTTGCTTACAATCGTAGTTAAAATCCATTATGGGAAATCTGCCCTTTCCCTGTATTTGTTGACATGTTCAAGAATTCTTTTAGTCACTGGAAGTATTTGTTTATGTATTCACATATTCATTCATTCAATCAATCAACAAAAATTATTTTAGGTATATTATGTGAAAGGAACTGTGCTGAGTGAGAGGTAAAAAAAGGCATGGCCTGTGGCCTGAATATTGCACAACAGAGATGGTGCCCACCTTGAGACAGGGAGTGGCAGGTTGTTGTATTCCAGTTCCCTGGGCCACATTGTAAAGTCAGATATGCCTGCCCACCCCATCCCAAACTCTTCTGAGATTCTGATTGGCCAGGTCCAGAGTGGGGCCCTGGCATGTGGATTCTGAATAAACTCTTAGGATAATTCCAGGTTTCAAACCACTGCTCTAATGATCTTCCCAGAACTCTATAGAATTTAGCTCCTTTTTGTGGAACAGTATAGCCATGAGCCCCTCTTCATCCAAGCCAGAGAGTCACCTGAAGGCTGACTGTGCCTGACTTGTGCTAGCAGTACTCCTGGGCTCATGGTCACTAGAATCACCCATTCCCAAGAGGCTGTTCCAAATCATAAAGTCAATCCTGCTCTGGCCACCCATTCACAGGTCAACTCTGGACAGGTGCCTCACTGCTGCACTTTGTCCTCAGCTCTTTTGGGTCCCCCACGCTGAACTTACCTGCTCACCTGACCTCTGAACTTGGCTCTGAAACCCTGCCTTCCAGTGTTGGCTCTGCAATTTCACCTCACACCTGTCTGATTCCCTTTCTGAGTCAAATGATTAGGGCACCCCAGTCATCGGCAGACTCCTGGGTCCCGAGCTGAGAACATGACTGTCCTGTGGGCTGAGGTATGTGGAGTTGACAAAGTGCTCAGAAAAGTAGCAGTTAGGAAAGTTGAATCCAAAAAGGAGGAGATGGACAGGAAGATTCGGCCACTGCAAGAAGAAGTGAGACAGAAGAATTCAAAGCGATGCCAGAGGAAGAGCGGCTCTGACAACACAAGAGGTTCACATTGGAGGTGGGGTTGGGAGAAGGCAAGTTCTTTTCATCAAGTGCGCACAGGTGTGGGAACGCGTGACAGAACAGTTAATAGCCTGACAGGAACACAGGTCTCAGAAAGGACACAGCCCTGCCTGCCACTGCCTCTCTAGTATCTCTTCATTCGAGCTGCTCCCGCAGCAGCCTCGCTTCTTGGGCGCCCAGTCCAGACCCCTCCTGCTCGGCCTTGTCCAGGAGTAAGCATGACTAAGCTCTGATGATCTGTATAAACATTCGCAGGGACATCGCCAAAATACTTTGAGTGACTGGCAATGGTTTGTCTCATGAAAAGGCCCTTGCCAGCTTGTGAATTCTCGTTCTTTTAAAATAATTTCTATTTTCACGTCTGATTGTTTTGGGTATGATATCTGCCTGAATATGGCCAATATTGGTGACAAGTCAGAGAAGATATATTCAATATTTTACAATTATGTTTTAATTTTACACATATAACATTTGGCCCAACCAACCCAGATTGAGGTACCGTAAATCTCTTGAATTGGAAAATGGAGTCAATTCATAAAGATTTACTTAAACCAATAAGCTTTATAATAAACACAAATTAAACCGGGAACATGAATTAGCTAGTTTCATTTTTTTCTAGTTGTGGCTATGTACTGGTTCTTGACTTTACATTATAACATCTTGTTGTTGCAAGTCACTTGGTTCATTCATTTATTCAGCTTTTACCGAATACTTATTATGTGGGATTACCTATGGTGCTTCACAAGCTGGCCTCCAAACCCCGCCTCCTCCGTCATCTCCCACAATCCCTGCCATGTCCTCCCCACCCCACTCCACCCCACTCGTACTACCAGGCACACCTGCAGTATAAAGTGAATAGACATGCCCAGTCGGGGGAGGGTGACACCCATGCATCATTGTTCTGTGGTGACAAAGGCTATGGGAGCATTTGACCTGGATCTTGAAGGACACAGAGGACAGTTCTCCAGAGGCAACAGGTGCCAAGCCCTGGAGCCCAGTGAGCGGTGCAGGTAGTGAAGGCTGTGCCTGCGTAACAGGATATATGGCGGAGGGCAGGCTGGAGACGCAGCTGTGTTCCTAAGCATGGCCTGAGCTTCTGTGAGTGGCTGCACCTGAGCGTGACATTCCTCACTCTGCCTCTTCAATGTGACCAAATTCCCAGGTCACATGTCCTCAACCACTCTCCATGGCTTGTTGCTAACGTGGAAGAGAAAACCTTTGTTCTTGGGAGACAGGCAGGGAGTTGGTTAAGGGTGTTGATTTCTCCTCTTTTTGCCGTTAAAGCAAACCACATTTAACTGCTGCCTGGATCCCTGTTCAGGTGTGCAGCAGACCCGCAGCCTATCAGTCTCTTCCCTGGCGTGGCCCAGCCCCAAAGTAGACTCACATCGGAGCCTTCAGAAAGGTCTGCAGCACAAGTCTAAAAATAAGTGAGCAAAGAAGCACAGACTCAGGGATAAATACTCTTACCAGGCCCCAGGACAGCCAGCTGTATCCAGTTCAGGCTTCCTCCCGGCCAAGCCACAGGGTCGTGAGAGACTTCCCAGCTTGGCTTCTGGAGCTGGGAAAGGGGAGGAGGAAGTGAAGGCAGGATGTGGTGGAGGGGCTGTGTGCTGCCTGGAGGGCCAGAGCTCAGAGCAGAAATCCTCCCAAGGACTCTTTGAACGGTGCGAACCGGTTTAAAAAAACAAAAGAGCACACAGGCACACAGCCCCCAAACAACTCTTCGCTTTCATCTCCTTCTGTGGAAACTGGGATTTGGGATCGTTCTCATAGGGGGTGGCCAGCTCATGGTTTCAGGGTCTTCTGAGTAGGTACAACCATCGGCAAGACCACAAAAAACACAATATTTACCCTGACATCGCTAAATGCACCCCAGGTTTAAGGTCATGAATGATGGACAAAACCCAGGGTAACACCTTACCGGTGGTGATTGGCAAAGAACCTGGCTAAGTCGGGGTGTGTGACTATAACCCGAGTCACTTTTCTGACCTCTCTGTGCCAACACCTCTTCCTCCTGCCCTTCCAGCACTTGAGCCTGTTTGCTGAAGGTTAGAACAGTTTCATTTCAGCGGACTTGTGTCCAAGGGTTTGGAATGATAATAGATTTCAATACTGATTCAATGTATTCAAGGATGGAACAGACACTTCCTCTTTGCTTCTGACCTCCTTCCAGAAGCAAAAAGAAGAAAACCACTCCCAGGAATACACCACAACATGGTCACCCCTGGATCCCCACGGAACCACTCAGCAGGCTTCTATGAGCAGGTGGAGGTGCTATTTTCCAAGTGTATTAAACATGAGCAGCTTTGAGCACATTTCTGGTGATTCACACTGAGGGGGATGACTACTCCTTTAGACTCTGACAAAAATCGTTACTGTAAAATGTAATGCAGCTGGCATCAACGCTTTGGGACTAATACATTTAGAGATATTGAAAGCCTCTACCCTTTTACTTTTTTTTCCAATTTACCTTAAGCAATGCACTGTATTTTTTCCAGCTTTATTGATATAATGACAAGATTCTACCCTTTAAAAATCTTCATGCCAAAAAAAAAAAAAAAAATCTTCATGCCACTTAGAAGGAAAGGTCTCAGATACGTTGTTCCCTTCCTCTTTCCTCACCTTGAGAAGAGTCTTTCTTTAACATATGGCCTCTTCTAAGGCTGTAAGATAGGGTTGATGGAAAAGGATAAGAGAAGGAATTAGTAGTATTTCCTAACTGAATACAGGATTCTAGATCAATGAATGTCCAGTGAGTCAGAATTCTAACCTGGTCCGGGCTCCTCCATCAGACAAGCCTAGGAAACCTGGACGCAGGGTAGCATGTGGTTAAGACTGTAGCCAGAAGTCACACTGCCCAGGTTTATATTCTAGTTCTGTCACCTCGAAGCAATGTGACTTTAGGCAAGTTGTTGAATCTCTTTGCAACTTCCTTTCTTCTATAAGATGGAGACACTGAGTTACCTCCCCATGGGTTTGTGTGGATTTGAGGAGCTAACACACAAGCACTTGCTTGACACAGTGTCTGGAATAGAGTATGTGGGGACAGAGCCCCAGAGAGCGGTTTCCAGGCTCTCGGCCTCATGTGGAAAGGTGCTGGCTCGGATAGTGGATGGCCGTCAGCTGTGGCTGGTTGGCCATCAGCTGTAGCCATTAGCCATTGGCCACTGATATAACTGCCGCGGCTACGGAGGGGAGCCGAGGAGAGTGAAGGAGGAGACTGAAGGAGAGTGAAGGAGATGGGGGCTAGCAAGAGCGGATTGCAGAGAGGCGGATGCCGCCGGTGAGAATATAGTGATAGACTCCCCTACTTATGGCTCCGTGGGTGTTCCTTTCTGGCCTCACCATGTCCTGCGTTTTTATATGGGGAGCGGGAGCAGAGACCCCGCCGGACGCCCCGCACGCCCCGCACGCCAAGTACCTAATAAATGCTAGCTCCTTCTTCTCCAGACATTATCATTTACAACCAATAGATCTGAAAACACGTTACGTTAATTAAACACTGGTTTATTTGGAAAGATTGGCCCAGCATTAATTGTAACTGCTGTACAAGAACTGTGACTTGTGTTAATGCATATTTTGGGCAGACAAGGCACAAAGTGGTCCATATAACAAACTAATAGTTTGTCTTTCGATAGTGTGGAAATGTGTAACTACTCTATGCTCTCCTGGTGCTTCTCACTCACAGAGTTAAAGCTCCCCAAGTGGAAAAAACCTCCACTCCCAGGGAGCTGTTGGATCAGGCTATTACTTGATCCTTCTCTCTTTCATTTCACAGAGGCTTTTTGCAGTTATTCAATTTAGTTCTAAAGACCTGAAGTGTTATGGAATAAATTTGCTTATGGTGATGGATGGGCATTTTGACAACCCAGGACTTTGCTTCTAAAGCATTTTTATTACCATTCAATATCACTAAACAGTGAAATAGGACAGAACACCAATCAATGAGGTACATATTCCTCTCAGGTTGCAGAGAGATCAGGTGACCTGTTTAAAACTGCCCAGAAAAACCAGTGACAGGCAAATCGGGATGCCATTAGGCCACACTCTTTTACACAGAGGTAAAATGAAGGCACAGACCATCCTCTGCCCATATGTCTTTAATTAGAAACAAAGGAAGTCAAGACCTTTTATGCACTTGAGAAAAACAGTGAAACTTTACTAGCTAAATTGAAAATCCCTGTCACCAACAGTCTTTGTGATTGAGCTTCTGGAAGGCCAGCCAGTGGTGAACGCAGGCAACATGTCTGTCCAGTTGTAGTGAATGCAAAGAGATTCCCCAGAGAATGAGGAAGCAGCTGGAAGAGGAGCAGGATGCAGGGCTCGGGCTCTGCCATTCCCAGCGTTCCCTGACTGTCCCCTTGCTCTGCTCTCCTGAGGAGAAAATTGCACCACATATTTTTTCCAATTCACATGCAAAACCAAAAACTTGACTCCGAATGTTCTCAGTCAAGTGAAAACGTTCCAAGACCTCAGAAATGCTAGTTCACCAAAGACCCTTTTCCTGACTCGTAATTTTATCAGTTATCACCGGTTTTAGAAAGGTTCCGGGTGGTCCAGTTTCCTCTGGGCACTCTGTAGCTTTCATGGTTTCAATTTCCGGAGATTTCTGCTTGCCTTGGAGTTCCAGGGACACTGAACTTGCTGAGGAAGTAAGCGCCAGCAATTCAGCTGCGGAAGGTAGTTCAATGCTGAGGAAAGGAAAACCTAATTAGGATTCCTCCCCCTTTCTTGATACCAGGAGCTGGCCTGGGCAGGGCCTGTGTGGAGATGGAGGGTTTGGAATTTTGATCCCTACTACACCTGTATAACTTAAAATTTCAGAGTATTTTATAACAATCTATCCAATTTTCATAAGTGCCATTAGATCTCCTTCCACCCCTTTGGGGTGTCAGAACTGCTGAGGCTCAAGCACCTTCCTCCCTAAGGGTCTGAGTTGGTTGTGACTGGTGTGGAGTGAGTCTCTGATTCCTGCACGATTTAATGCAATCCTCTAAATTGAAGTGCGCAAACTACGTTTTCTCCCTTTGGAACCATCCCATGTAATTTGGTTGAGGAGCTATGCACACTTCCCAGCAAGAGGCTAGATAGGGCCTATCCAAAGGGGATGGAAATTGCTCAAATGAAGGATTTGCACTTGCTGTCCTCCTGGGGGAAAATAAATGCAAAAACATCTGTTGTGAAAGTTAAAGTGTAATCTTCAACTCCTCCACTTTCTCAGTCCTTGTTTTGCACAGCAAAGCACTAACTGAAAACAGGGTATTTGTTAATTTTTTCTTATGCGCACACAGACAGTCTAACACACAACAAGCGGTCCAGGACACCATTGTGCAAGAGAAAAGCAGACCATTCAGGTTGCAGAACAAGACAGAGGAGGTCCCTCTGACAACAGAACTTGTGGAAGAGTGTCAGGAAGCATAGCTGGGCAGTGTAGGGCTATCTTCCCACCAGAACCGGTCGTTATCCTGCCTTCAGTAATAAGAAACATCAGAAAGCACAGCCCAGTGTTCTTAGTGAGTAGAACTCTTTCACACTTTTCCAGCTCCAACAAACATTTCTTCTTTCACAGGTTGGAAGATCACGTGTGTCTTGAAGTTAACCAAATGGAGGACAATTTGAGATGCCACGTGGAGAGCCAGCTCTCTGGAGTCACTAGATTCAACCTTCACTGTCTGTTCTGGGGGAACCCACCTGGCTATCAGATGGGATATCTGCCTCCCAGCTGCATAGCCATGGTGGGGAGACCAGGCAAGACCAGATCCAGAGCTCTGTATCCAGTTAGCGCAGGTACTTTACTAAATGCCACACTACAAGTTGGTTTCCTTGTTTCCCTTCAGAGTTGCTTTTTCTAATTTCATTATGTCCCTAAGCTTGCCATCAAGACCAATTAGAAGAGAATAAAGATGATGTCTGGGAGTGTGTGGGGCCAAACAGATAAAAGCTGTCACTTGTAGATCAAGTGACATGATCTCTGGTGGATGTAATTTCTGGCTGGAGTGACTCCTTCGTCAAAACCACTTGGAGCTAATCTAGAGGGTGCTGTGACCTTCCAGGGCAGCTGAGAGAGCTGCTTCCATCTGATTGGCAAAAGTACCCAAAGTTTTTCAGCGATGACCTTGACTTTTCTCTTCTTTTTGTCCCTTCTTGTCTGTTCAACCAGACCACTCCCTGAATATAGTTTGGTTGCAGGGGTCAAAGATGTTAGAAGCAAGTGCTGAGCTAAAATCTGTCTCTCAGTCCTGCCCTCTTGCCCCTCAGGATGGAGGGATTCTGTGCAAAGATCTTATCTTTGCTGATTTTGGCACATTCTGATATCCTGCTTGTGTGGGCCCCAGATGAGCCCCACTGTGGCCAGCTGGATGGATGTCACCAGGGAAAACCTCTCATCACAGCAGGTCACTTCCTTTCTCAGGCTATAGACACAAGGACTGTGTCAACTTGGGCTAGGGAAAGTAGGCCAAACCAGAACGAACTGGAGAGGGAAATCATGCAGAGTTTATTTGGAGGTGTCTGTGATCCACAGTGTGATAGATAACCTAACCTCTGTTGAGGATGACTTTGGAATTATCTCCATTGCCTTCTGTCTGAATGTCATGTACTGTGTTCCAAATCATGTAATTCACCAAAGTTAACACAGATGAACTGGCTTTTCACATCCAACCTTCTTTTCTGAGCATTAGACCATTTCTACCTTCTGTCTCCAAATATTGCCAACTATGTGTGCCCAGGGTATGGATATAGTGGGGCCAATCTTGAGTTGCCATCTGCATGAAGAGTTGTTCCTTGTATATCCTCCTCTGCTAGTTTGCTGCCTGAAATCCTTAAATAGGAAACTAAATCTTTAATTGTACCATCTGAGCTAAGGAGTCTATGCCAATATGACAGGAGAAGATGCTCATTGAAAATTTCCCGCTAAGATTTCAATGACTCATGGAGATTCTTGCCTGAGGTTAAGATTTTTAGGCAATTGGTGGTGGGGATGAGGAAGAGCAATCAAGAGCAGGAGGTCCTTGGGTCCCTGAAAAAGGAAGAGGGTATCTGGAAGTACACAAAAAGAGATATGCAGGGAAAAGGAAGATAATGTCACCTTCTGCACAACTTGCCTGGTCTATCAATGATTGTCCTGTCATCAGCAGAGCAGGCCTGTGTGTGAAGTCTTTTGGTGGGAAGAAAGCTGCCTTTCTCGCAGACACCAAGGCCAATAACACATGAAGCTGGGTTTGTGCCAATAATACATGAAGCTGGGTTTCACCTTAGACTGTGCAGAGCCAGGAGGAGCTGACTTGGTCTGAGGTCCACTTCTCATTCCCTGGTTATAAGCACAGGGACTCAGCACTGTAGCTTCTTAACCTTTGCTCATGATACACTTTTAAGTGTAGGCCCATGGCCAACCCAAGTCTCCAAACTAGGAGAACTGATATTAAAGCAGAATCTGCTCTTGACCCAGCCACCTGCACCTTACTGTCAGGTCCTCCAAAGGCCAAGCTAACCTTTAACACACACCAGGAAGAAGAACTTCTTATTTGAAAGAGCGCTGTAAGAAGACCAAACTAACTTCCTTTCCAGTGACTGCTCTCTCTGCCTGCCTTAACCCAGCAAGTCCTTCCACCAGTCTCTTCTTCTGCTTGAAGAAACTGCTGGAAAGAAGTATAAAGGACCCATGCCTAACTTTTCTCATAATCACTTCTTAACCATTTTTCCAAAAAGTACAGCCAGAGCACATGGTATATAAATACAATAGGAACTCAACCATTGAAATTACAGCGTGTGTACTTGTTCTGGAATACCTGGGACCAAGTTGAAAAGACTGGATAACAGCTAGCTGATCCTTGAAAAAACTACAAGAGCTGTCAAAAAGTCCTGGAATCACCAGTTGTATTTAAAATATTGTGTGTATTAATATAACACAGAGTATTTGGTTTCACTATCAGCATTTATTCCAGCGTAATTAAAGCCATTTCATTCTTTTAAAAAATTGAGTCTTATATTCACATTTATGATCTGAACCCGAGAGTGCCTTTTAATTCCTTTACTAATTCATCTTTTTTTCAAAAATCATATAACATATGAAAAGAAAATGGAAAGATTACTCACTTGACTGGAATCCTGTTTGAAACCACTCTGAGTATATTTCCTAACATTTCCTGATTGATTGCCTGTGAAATAAATAACCCCAAGTGGTAGCATTGTATTTACATCTCTAAGTCAGGAATCTTTCTCTTATTGCTCCTCTTCGAAAACAGATTCCCAAGAAAATGCATAAATATCAAAAGAGCGTTTTCAATACCTGCCAAACCTTAACGTTTGCATCTCAGCAAGAAAGTGTGTAACTGGTGAGTAAACGGCCTCTTTGTCAAACATAAATGTGGCAAATTCTAAGGTGGCTCCTTTTCAACTAAATTGCCTCAGCAGGCAGAGCAGCAGGAAGAACGTTTGCTATAAGACACAGGCAAAAAACTAATCTTTATATGATTTTTCCAGGAGGGTGTTACATTGAGTCCCAGAGAGAATGATGAGATATTTGTGGTGAAATGGCACATTGTCTTTCAGAATCACCTCCTCCGTTTAAATGTGTTTGATTCTTCACAACGTGCCCATAATGTTCCACTAAGTCACACACAGGCTCCCCCTGCCTCCTCTCTCGGATCTTCCTTCCCAAGATGGCCATGAACTCGACAACATGACTCTACCAAGACTGAGCTCCTCTAGACTTAGCTGGACTCCACATACATGCTTTTCAAGAGACACAATTTTGTCTTGTCTGGAGTGCAATGTAATTAGAAAGCAATTTGGCCCACACACACAGCTTCCATGGTCAGTTGGCACAGCCTCAACCTGCCTCTGGTGGGGCTGGTTATGCTCTGTGTTGGCTGTCCTCCGAAATGTCTAGCAGCTCAGGGATCCTGGTCCTTGCTTGTTCGGAGCTCAGGCTTGGCTGGATTCAAGTTGTGTCATATGCTGTCTGCTCGAAGCCCCAGGGGTCACACTGACGCCCCAGGTCAGCTGTGTCCCACATGGCCTCTGGCACAAACAAAGGAGGTTCAGCCACCTGACACCAGCTGCCTGACCACTCTGCTCAGAGTACAGGGACCATCCGCTGGCATATTCAACCCCCAAATCCCTCTCATTATATTTCTGACAAGCTTTCCCTGCAGTCCCTAAATCCCAGCCCCAGTCTTCAGATTGGAAGCCATATGTAACTCTGCTCTCTCCATTTCTCTCCACATCCTCTAAGTTGCCATGCCCTATAAATTGGGCCTTCTCAGTTCTGCTCTCAATACCCCAATTCCAGACTCTTACCCAAAACTCTATAACAGCCTCCCAGCTTCCTTTAATTCTAGTATTACCCTATGGCCAAATTACTTTTGCAAATACATAGCTTTGGTAATATTATAATGTCATCCTCCTGCTCACAGACCTCCAGTGACTTCTGGTGACTTACAGTTTCCTTAGCTGGGTGTTCTGGCCCACTGCCTGTTTATATAAATAAAGTTTTATTGGAACACAGCCATACCCATTAATTTACATATTGTTTATAGTTGCATTTATGCTACAATAGCATAGTTGTGACAGAGACCACACAGCTTAAGATACTATTTGGCCCTTTATCTAAAGGCTTGCTATAAAAGTTTGCTGACCCTTGCCCCATAGGTTCCCAAATATGGTCCCAAATTTCCTTTCTAGTTTCATTTCCTTATAGGCTGGGCTTTCCTGCCT
Organism: Rhinolophus hipposideros; assembly: GCF_964194185.1. Taxonomy (NCBI): domain Eukaryota; kingdom Metazoa; phylum Chordata; class Mammalia; order Chiroptera; family Rhinolophidae; genus Rhinolophus; species Rhinolophus hipposideros. The sequence goes on from NC_138047.1 coordinate 25,324,159, forward strand.
TAATGCCTTGGCTTAGACTAGTAGACTCTGATCAGGGAAATTCAGGGACCCCTCCAGGTCCACCTCAACTGTGTTCTACTCACGGATGCCTTCCTGACTCACGTTATAGTGTGATGTCTCCCTGCTTTGCACCCACATAACATTTTGTTATGGCATTTTGCACATTCTTACTTTTACTATAAATATTTATATGTGTACCCTGTTGCTTCTGCTCTCACCCCAGCTGAATCTCTAAGCTCCCTAAGGGCAGGAACTGTGTCTTAGCCATCTTTAGCTCTTAGCCTAGCTCCCTGCACATAATAATTCAGTATATATAATATTTTGAGACTCTCTTGACTCAAAAACTAGGAGTCTTTGCTTCCAGTAGCTCCCAGAATAAAGAATCAACATTTCCCTCTGGAAAAGACATGGTGGTTAAAATGAGGCAGGAGCAGATACAACCTATATTCTTCCTAGGAAGATTAAGATTCTTAGAGAAGGAAGGTTTGAAGAGGTTTTTTTGTTTTGTTTGTTGGTAAGTGTTTGGGGAAGTTCAGAGACCCTTAGGAAATGGACAGAGTGGGACCAGAGGAGTGTACAAATGAGCGAGAGGCTTTGCCTCCTCACCCATTCGGGCTCCACTGGAGGGAAACATTGCAAGAACAGAGTATATATTTGGCTGGCCAAAGGGCATGAGTGGGAAGGGTTCATGAGCTTTCACAGAGGGGCTTCAAGTCCCCTGTGGATGAAAATAACACAGTAAAGGAGTCAAGGAAATAACACAGTAAAGGAGTCAAGAGGAAGTAGGTGAAGGGTCTCATGAAATGGGGTCTTATGACCAGATTATTGGAACCAGAAGTTATCTGAATGGGGAGAGTATGATCTTTCAAAATAGACGGTTTTTTGGGAGGTATAGTCATTTCCTACGACTACTTAACAAATTACCATAAACCAGGTGGCTTCAAACAATACACATTTCTTCTCTCACAGCTCTGGAGGCCGGAAGTCCAAAATCAGTTTCACTGGGGCCAAAACCAAGATGTCAGCCGGCCCGGGCTCCCTCCAGAGCCTGGAGAGGAAATACGTTTCCTTGCCTTTTCCATCTTCTGGTGGCTGCTGGCATTCCTTGGTTTTATGGCAGCATCACCCCAATCTCTGCCTCTGTGGCTCTGTTGCCTTCTCTTCTTTCTGTGTCATATTGTTCTCTTCTTCTTGTAAGAATATTTAGGGCTCACTGGGATAACCCAGGATAATTTCCCATCTCAAGATCCTTAATTCAATCCCATCTGTGAAATCCTTTCACTGACTTAAAGATTCACATTCACATTTCCAGGGATTAGAATACAGGTATTCTAATCCTGTATTGGGGGGGGGCAGTATTTAGCCCAGCAGGGGAGGCCTCTACAGAAAAGCAAGCCAAATGACTCAATGCGGAGGTGGAGTGTTACTGTGACTTGAAGCGGTCACAGAAGTAGCAGTTAAATGTGGAATAAGGGGAGTAGGGAGGAATGAGACTTGTTGAAAAGTTATGTGGTGTAAGGGGCTGTTCTTAGAACAGGGAACCTGACTTGCTCGAGGAGCACAGAATAAAGTATATGTTTATATGGAGGTGAGTCAGTGGCGGCAAAACCCGATACGTGGAGGCAGATAAGTTTCGTGGGGACTGTCACTTAGACAATCTTGAAAGGATTATTTTAAAAAATCATAATAATCCAAAATTGCAAACATAAAATTTGTTATGAAAGTGAATTCTTATTTAGAATGAGAAAAGAAATCACAATAAATCACACACTGTGAAACCCTGACAGGTGCCACATACATCACATGTCCAAAAAGTAACATACTTTTTAACATGCCTGATGTCACTTGCTGACACTTCCTCCCTGTATTTGTTGCCTGTATACTTTGTGAACACGTCTTTCTAAAATAATAATTTCATTATTTTCCATAGAGAGAGGGGGGAAAATAATTCAGTTATTTCTTCTAGCATGATTGGCCCAAAGGTGGTTTTTATGATTGATAGTTTAGAAAAGTTTCGTTCATCTTCTCAATCAGTATTGATACTTTTTAAGATGGTTGTCAAACTTGGAAAAACCTCTTTAAAGTCTCTTTCATATACCGATTGGTAAAAATATCCTCCCTCCCTATTTACAGCACCCTGAGAGTTACCCTACAGGAATTTTGATCATTTCTATTTCGTGAAAGTTTCATTAAAAAGAGCAAATTGTGTGGTGCAATTATAATTGTCCATGCTGAGTTAAGTGTAAATCCTGACAGGAGAGAGCTTCTGCTTTGGTTCAGCATTAATGAAAAGCAAATTGTCTATTTGTGACTTTACACACTTGATGTTTGGAAGAATTTACCACAGACTAGTTTTTGGCTCTGTACATTTCAAAACGTATCAAAATGTATTTCTCCTGCTGGATAGTGAGGGACCCTATGGTATCTCCTTTGGGTCATCACAGTGGGTGGTATTCCCAGAAGTATTTCTGTACTGGGACGACTAATAGTCATTTAGCTATGCTCAAGAGAAACCACACTCTTCATAAATATAACCCTCTAAACCAACATTTAATGTATGCCCAACTCCACTTCCCCTGAGCCAGATCCCCAAAATGTCCATGTGCTCTCTGACACCACCCGGCACAAGGGACCATATGTAGAATGGAATTGGAGAGGAAAGAGGCAGTGGCTTAACTGATTTTAGTTAAATTATCTTACTTTTGCAAATTCAAAAACAAAAACTTGACCACATTGTAAGGGCTTTCCCAGGGCCTTGGAAGGAGTCAGTGCAAGGGAGGGGCTGCGAGGCTCAGCTTTGCTAACTTCTCAGTCATTGCCCAGGAGGGAGCATGTGCTCTGTGCTAACGAGGTCTCCAGATCTACCTGGCTCTCTCAGCACTCAGCATTCCCATGGCATAACAGGATCCTTCTACATTTTTTCCGTAATCAGGGTTTTAAAACTCTGCAGATTCACTATGCAAAACAGTTTGGCAGTTTCTCAAAAAGCTACACGTAGAACTACTGTATGATCCAGCAGTTCCACGTCTATGTATCTACCCAAAAGAATCACAAGCAGGAACTCAAACAGATACTTATACACCCATGTTCATTGCAGCAATATTCACAATAACCAAAATGTGAAAGCAGCCCAATGTTTGTCAGCAGATGAATGGATAAAACATACACCATGAAATGTGGTGTATGTTTACCACTGGAATATTATACAACAATCGAAAGGAATGAAGTTCTGACACATGCTAAACATAAATTGACCTTGCTCAATGGATTCCCACTCAGGTTGATATACAGGACTAGGGCTGAACTCCCTTAACCTGTCAAGAGACAATTTCATTTGAAACGAGAGGCTTAATTTACTCCGAAGAATGACTCTATCATGGTAGAATTTGCTACCTAGTAGCTAGATCTTTGGGTATGGGGTTGATGGGGAACCAGGTGCTGCGATCCCTGAGGTCTGTTTAATATGCCTCCTTGGGGATCTGGATAGACACTGACAGCCAGCTGGAGGGGAGGGGTGAGCAGGCAACCTCCTGAAAGTTTCATCCAGAACATAACAGCATTGATATGGGAGGATCATTAAGTGAAAGGGGGGAGGCATGTGCTCCCTGAACATTGTGGCTCATCTCTCTAAATGTATTTGCCATTCCTGCTTCCCCTGCCCCAGCCCAGGTTCCAGTTACCCTCCCAGTCACTTCTAGGAGATAGAGCCTGTGTAACGTAAGGGAAGTAATGCTGCAATTACTAGAGTGATTAGCTCAACAAAAGTTATATTTAGCACTCAAGCAAAATCGGATGTGGTTGTTCCAGCTAGGCAGGTGACTTCAGTCATTCGGGGACCTGAGCTCCTTCCATCTTGTGGCTCCACCATGTCTTATGCCTTCCAAGTTGTCTGCTGGATCCTATGCCCTTGACCAATAGATGAGGAAGAGAGGTTGTGCATAATGGCTGAAGTGGACTTTTTTTTGGTTAGGCATGGGCGTGATTCATGTCACTTCTGCCTACATTCTGTTGTCCAGAATTCAGTTACATGGCCCCACCTAGCTGCAAAGGAGTCTGGGAGATAGTTTTTGGTGAGTATATAACAATGTCTATGCCACAGGGATCATATAAAGGCACACAATCTAATGCCTCTTCCCATCACTTGTACTATTCTATATTCACTCCATCATAATACAGGAACAGTCTCACCCTCCAACAAGAGGAAATAGAAACACAGAAATCTTGAACTCATGCCTCCAGCCTGGATAAATAAGCCTGGCCTCTTGACTGTCCCCTGGAGCTGGCCCTTCCACCTTCCTGGCTGGGTGTCTGGGTACCTTCTCTCGTGATCTTCTCTGAGCTCCGCAGCAAACTAGGTCTCCCTCTGAGAAGAGGGAGACCTGTTTGGACATCTGGGATCCAGATGCTGCTGGCTTTCCTAAACGCTCTGAGTGCACTGAAAGGTATTGGTCTTAAGCCCCCAAATCCCGCAAAGTCTGCTTTTTGTCTCTGAGAGATCTTCTCCCCTTTTGCACTCTCTAAGGGCTGAATTCTATGGAGCCAGGCTTCTTTGACAGCTGACAGGGAATTCCCAGTGGAGGACAGTTGATTTTGGAAGAATGCCTTCTGTCTGTCCTATAAAGCCCAGTTTACTGACATACGGGGCATGATGACAAACCCATCTGCTTTTGCAGTTAGTCATTTGGGGGGCTTAATTGTAAAAAGTTTGTCTAAAGTTAAGCTGGGATGGTGCACAGAAAAGGATACATTTATTTGGTTGATTATTCCCCCTCTCTGCCCTCTTTCTTGTGAATTTCTTCACAGTCCCATGCACATGGCCAGGATATTAAGACACAGTCTTAATATCTTTTGCCTGCTCTCTGTGCAGATCTCCAACCATTCCTGTCTCAGCATTTTTATTTCTGATGAAAATTATCCTGGAGATGATGTTTACCTCTACCATGTCATCTCTTAATCCATAATAGGAATAGCAACATGAAGAGTTGAGGAGATTCATAAATGGTCAACTCATGATGGATTTTTTAGGGAAACAAAAGGGCGCTGTTGCAACTTTATTTTTCCAAGTTTGAGATAAGAACTACCACACCTTTGCACTTTTCCCCTGTGTATCCTGTAGTCACACAGAGCCCTAACCTGGATGGAAAGTGTGCTGACTTCTGGAGGGATTTTTATGTTTGTGGATAGCTCTATTACTAAAGATGCTTCACAAATAACTGTGAGAAAGGTAAATATGTATTATATTAACACATATGTAAAAGCAATGAGGCTCAAAAATACACTTTCTTGAAGATCAGGGAATATAGTTCTTACATGTTCAAGTGAGAGGGATAAGAAAATCTGTGTTTTGGTTTTTTTGTTTCACTAGTTTTGAACATTTGCCTGTTCAGGTTTGCTTCCTCTGTATCATAATGGAGACAGAAGTCATGTACTTTGGGGAATGCTTTCAGATACAAGGAATAACGTACTTGACAAAAAGTGGGACTTATTTCCTCACATACCAAGAGATCTTACAGGTAGAATGGTGCCAAGGTTGGATAATTCACTGGCACAAAGACATGATCTTTTGGCTCTGTGGTCCTCAGATGTGCCCACTTGTAGCTACAAGATGGCTGCTGCAGTTCCTGAAATCACATACTCATCCAACTATGGCCAAATGCCAGTGTCTGTCTTCTTTTCATCAGAGAGAATGACCTTTCTTAGAATCACACAGCAGACTTCACTTGTATCTCATTGGCCTAAACGAAGTCTCAATTCTTATCCTTAATATAATCATTGGCAAAGGAGAATGGGACTATCATAACTGGTTTAGGCCAGTGGTTGGTTTTCGAACTTCAGTGTGAATCAGAATCTCCTGGAGGCCTTGTTAAAATGCAGATTGCTGTGTTCCACCATCAGAGTTTCTGATTTAGTATATTGGGTTGGGGCCTAATAACTGGCATTTCTAACACGCCGTCAGGTCATTCTACTGCTGCTGGTCTGGGGGTCACACTTTAAGGACTATTGATTTAGATACATTTTTTTATTCATTTTCTGGGAATGGGGAGAAGTCACCTTTCCTGAATGAAGTGTGGGGGTGGGGGTAACTGGGGGAAACATTCGGACAAAGTCAGCAGAAGAAAGCTTGTTAGGTAGGCACCAAGTCCTGCCCACCCCATGTTTTCCTGTATTTTCCCCTCTGTTTTCTGAATACATACATACCTAGACTTTTTTGGCCTTTTTTTTTTTTTTCGGGACTGTTGCAAATTAGATGGTTTTACTGAAGTATTTTCGTGAAATTTGATTCCTATAGCAGGTCTTTTTCCTTTGAGAAGGAGATAAATTCTAAGTCCATCAGTGTGTACTGGTTAAATTATGTAGAGCTTAAATTATTCTTTCACTGTCTATTACCTCACTACCTTCTCTGTAAAATGTAGTCAGTCTTTATGTTTGTTCAGTCACCCAGATTTATTAGATCCATCTTAAGTTTCTCACAATCCCCCTTAGTTCTTACCAAACTAAACACTTTTGTGTCATCAGCAAATTTTTCCACATTTCCATTCACTTCATCCACTAGGTCATTAACAAGTATATTGAGACAAATCATTGGAACTATTAACTTGAACTTCAGGCATTAACACCATCTGAAATGACTTATCAATGGTGGCAGCACTTTAGTTCAATGTATCAGTCTCTTATATTAAAAAATAAAATCCATATTTATTTCATTGTTTCCTGTGCAGAGCCACAAGATGGAAGGAGCTCAGGTCCCCGAATGACTGAAGTCACCTGCCTAGCTGGAACAACCACATCCGATTTTGCTTGAGTGCTAAATATAACTTTTGTTGAGCTAATCACTCTAGTAATTGCAGCATTACTTCCCTTACGTTACACAGGCTCTATCTCCTAGAAGTGACTGGGAGGGTAACTGGAACCTGGGCTGGGGCAGGGGAAGCAGGAATGGCAAATACATTTAGAGAGATGAGCCACAATGTTCAGGGAGCACATGCCTCCCCCCTTTCACTTAATGATCCTCCCATATCAATGCTGTTATGTTCTGGATGAAACTTTCAGGAGGTTGCCTGCTCACCCCTCCCCTCCAGCTGGCTGTCAGTGTCTATCCAGATCCCCAAGGAGGCATATTAAACAGACCTCAGGGATCGCAGCACCTGGTTCCCCATCAACCCCATACCCAAAGATCTAGCTACTAGGTAGCAAATTCTACCATGATAGAGTCATTCTTCGGAGTAAATTAAGCCTCTCGTTTCAAATGAAATTGTCTCTTGACAGGTTAAGGGAGTTCAGCCCTAGTCCTGTATATCAACCTGAGTGGGAATCCATTGAGCAAGGTCAATTTATGTTTAGCATGTGTCAGAACTTCATTCCTTTCGATTGTTGCATAATATTCCAGTGGTAAACATACACCACATTTCATGGTGTATGTTTTATCCATTCATCTGCTGACAAACATTGGGCTGCTTTCACATTTTGGTTATTGTGAATATTGCTGCAATGAACATGGGTGTATAAGTATCTGTTTGAGTTCCTGCTTGTGATTCTTTTGGGTAGATACATAGACGTGGAACTGCTGGATCATACAGTAGTTCTACGTGTAGCTTTTTGAGAAACTGCCAAACTGTTTTGCATAGTGAATCTGCAGAGTTTTAAAACCCTGATTACGGAAAAAATGTAGAAGGATCCTGTTATGCCATGGGAATGCTGAGTGCTGAGAGAGCCAGGTAGATCTGGAGACCTCGTTAGCACAGAGCACATGCTCCCTCCTGGGCAATGACTGAGAAGTTAGCAAAGCTGAGCCTCGCAGCCCCTCCCTTGCACTGACTCCTTCCAAGGCCCTGGGAAAGCCCTTACAATGTGGTCAAGTTTTTGTTTTTGAATTTGCAAAAGTAAGATAATTTAACTAAAATCAGTTAAGCCACTGCCTCTTTCCTCTCCAATTCCATTCTACATATGGTCCCTTGTGCCGGGTGGTGTCAGAGAGCACATGGACATTTTGGGGATCTGGCTCAGGGGAAGTGGAGTTGGGCATACATTAAATGTTGGTTTAGAGGGTTATATTTATGAAGAGTGTGGTTTCTCTTGAGCATAGCTAAATGACTATTAGTCGTCCCAGTACAGGAATACTTCTGGGAATACCACCCAGTGTGATGACCCAAAGGAGATACGATAGGGTCCCTCACTATCCAGCAGGAGAAATACATTTTGATACGTTTTGAAATGTACAGAGCCAAAAACTAGTCTGTGGTAAATTCTTCCAAACATCAAGTGTGCAAAGTCACAAATAGACAATTTGCTTTTCATTAATGCTGAACCAAAGCAGAAGCTCTCTCCTGTCAGGATTTACACTTAACTCAGCATGGACAATTATAATTGCACCACACAATTTGCTCTTTTTAATGAAACTTTCACGAAATAGAAATGATCAAAATTCCTGTAGGGTAACTCTCAGGGTGCTATAAATAGGGAGGGAGGATATTTTTACCAATTCGTATATGAAAGAGACTTGAAACAGGTTTTTCCAAGTTTGACAACCATCTTAAAAAGTATCAATACTGATTGAGAAGATGAACGAAACTTTTCTAAACTATCAATCATAAAAACCACCTTTTGACCAATCATGCTAGAAGAAATAACTGAATTCTTCCCTCCCCCCTTTCTATGGAAAAATGTTATTTTTCCATTTTTTGAGCATCAGAAATGAATTTGTCCTCATCATGCTATTCATGCACAGAATAGTTACATAAAACATTTATGTGAAATGGTTGCAATCTTTGGAATAGACTCTTGTAGAGCTGACTTCACATTAAACACAGTTGTATTAGAAAATCTTTCAGGTTAATACTAAGCCAATGAAAATTGATATTAACCTGGTATACATTCACCAACCTTCCCTATATTTGTCAATAATCAACTATAGATTAATTTAATGCTACGTCTTCAAGTTCACTGATCTTATCCTCTACAATGTCCTCCGGCTGCTTTAGACACTGAGGTTACACAGGTCAAAGTTTAATATGACTTAATTCTCATTCTTTGACCTGGAGCAAGTTACTTACCCTCTCCAAGTCTCATTTTCTTCATTTATAATTGAGGAAAATAATAGTTCTCTGATGGTTAATTTTATGTGTCAACCTGGTTAAGTTGTGGGGCTCAGTTGTCTGGTCAAACATTAGTCTAGGTGTTACAGTGAAGATATTTTGTAAGTATGATTAACATTTACAATCAGTTGACTTTAAAGGGAGATTACCCTTGATAACCTGGTTGGGCCTCATCCAATCAGTTGAAGCAAAAACTGAGGTTTCTGGGAGAAGAAGGAATTCTGCCTCAAGACTCTAACATAGACTCTAACATAGTTTCTATCCAGCCAGCCTGCCTTATGGATTTTGGACTCAAGACTGCAACTTCAACTCTTTCTTGAATTTACAGCTTGACCTATAAATTTTGGGCTTGCCAGTTTCCACAATCATATGAGCCAATTTCTTAAATAAATTTCTCTAAGCAGGACAATTGTTATGACCATTTCTTTTGTTCTCTCTCAGTCTCTTTCCCATACTTCCCCTACCATGTATTTGAAATGTTAAAATAAATAAATGTTAAATAAAAACAAATAAGATAAATGTTGCAAACAACTTAAGTGTGTGTGATTGTATTGTATCATTTGAAGAAGGTTATCTTCCATAAACTGCAAAGTACAAGACAATCTTTAAAGTGAAGTAAGTCTTCTCTTAATGTATGTCAATTTATGTATTAAGCAAATGCGTGTGTGTAGGTTCAGCAGTGGAGGCCTATGGAGCAAGTGACAGGTAGTGTTTTCCCACAAACTTCACGTTTCTAAACTTACTTTCTGTGTAGGGCTGCCCTGAAATTCCCTTTGTCTCTACCTCCTCCCTTCACAGAAGCAGTCACTGGGACTAGTGAAAAACTTGCGGATCAGAGCCAGGAAACTGAAGGTGGGGAACCGAGAGCAGTGGCAGAGTGAGATTGGACTGATAATGAAGCCCCGAGTTTTTATACTGCGCAATCCAGGGCGATCCTTGTACATCAACCTGAATTAACACTCCACCAAGCAAGGTGTAATAGCTCTGACTTCTACTCTGGGCCCTAGAGAATTAAGAGAGTAAGGCAAAAATCTTTGAAACTAGAAATTTTTTTGTTAAAAAATATTTAGGCTTTTCTTTTTACAGTGTTATTTATACTACTACCATAATATATTAAAACCTAATATTTCTGGCAGTGTGTTTTCACTATTAAGCATCTATACAGAGATTATGAAGTGGGACTTCAAGCAGAAAATTTGTGTGGACCTTCATCCTATCAATGCATTTGCTAAAATAGATGTATGTATTAATTCGCTTATAGAAATAGTCACTTAAATAATGGATGAACACTTACCACTTTCTCTAGACAAAGGGATTTAAGCAATAGGAGAAAAGGCAATGTATTCATTCTAGTAAACATGTATAATTTATAGCATTGGGAAATAAATGGAGAATAATGATAGGAAAATATTAGATATTTAATTTATCCAGTGTTCTTTTCGCAGTGGATTTAGGAAATGGAAATGTGTAAGCCAAAGCAGTTGGAGTTTTAAATCCGAGGGGATTCTGACATGTGACTATTTTAGTCACGTAAAAATTTAAATTTCTTGCTTTGGAAAGAGATAAGACAATGGGAAAAGAAAAGAGACACTCTTATAACCCAAGAAGAATTTTTAAATGGTGCTGTATTTACTCATTTAACCTTCGTGATTTGATTTATGCTATGAAACTGGCACAAATAAACACTGAATGAGCCATTTTAGAATAAATTTCAGATGGAAATCTTTGGTAGAGAGGGAACTATACTGTATATCACTTGGTAAATCTCATTTCTCTGAAACTTTTGACTTTCTCGATGCTTTTATTGGCTTTTTCTTGCCAGTTTCTAGTCTCCATAGTTGAGTCATTATGTCTGTTAAAAAGAAAGCCAAATTTCATGAAAAAAAAAACAACACATGAAAAAGAAGACTAGATTAATTTTGAAATTACAGACACTCCAGGAAACAGTAAAGTTAACACACGTAGTATAAAACAGACTTGGACCACTTTCATATTTAATGAAAAATATATTCCACTGAGTATGAACACGAAACAACATTACCTAGAAATCCATTAATAGGTTTGTAGCTTTATTGGAAGATTGAGATTTTATTATTCCCACTATAGCAGAGCATTATACAAAAATGCCTTTAAATCTCAACAACTAACCCTGAAGTCATGCCAAATTGCTTTTTACCCCCAATCAGTGAATGTGCTATTAAATGAACATATGAAATTTTCAAGAATATCCAAGAAGACATTACAAATTAAGTATTAAATCATCTCATATAAGATTGATTGATGACCAGAACGGGAAGATTCTCTGAAAAGGACAAAATATTTATTTAAATGGACAATGAATGGGTCATGGGATACTTAGTGCGTTTGTAATGTGTTCAGTAAATCACTATGTTCTCACCTTAGGGACGCCGAACTCTGTAATTTCCTCTAAAGCGAATTTTGGTTGTGCAACAAAACCAGATATTACACTATACTAAGAAATAACCTAATAAATAGCAATATAGACTTTAGCTTTCCCCTCCTTCCTTTTAAACTTCTCTGGAATTTCCTGATTCTCTTTTATGCAAGAGATTTATTTTTTCCATTATTCTTCTAAGGGTGATTGGTTTGCATCATTTTTGAACATGTATTTTTCTTTTAAAATATCAGATTAAAAAATTCTCAGCCTTACATTGTCTCATAAAGTTTATGCTCTGATTAAAACCAGACCCAGATTGTAGATCTGCTTTCATTTTTTTCTGAAACACAAACAAGAGAAGTTTCAGTAAAAACATTCCACTTCCCACCAGAGACGCTGGTGATGGTAATCCAGGTATTACTCTATCTGCAAATATGTGTCCACCACGCAGGGCCTGCATGGAAGTATTTTAAAAGCTCAACCTAAGATTTTCATATTAAGAATGGAATGTAGTATCTTTTGATTTCTTAAAACCCTAATTTTGAAAAAAAAGCGCACCATTTTAAGTGATCTGGGTAATGAGCTGGGGAATAAGGAGCTCACCTCTCTGCTTCTCAGTCCTTTTTAAAAGTGAGGAGTCAGCACCCCAAAATACATGAGAAAGGCTGTTCACTGCAGTATCCTTCATAACACCCACCAACGGCACACAGCCTGACTGCCCAACAAGAGAGGACTGAAAACGAAGTTGAAGTATGGGAGGCATGCTAGTGGAGGGGTTAGAGCAAAAGCACTTAGAGACCAGCTACCAGTTACTAGTCATGTGATCTTGCCCAAGTTACTTAAACCTTAGTTTTCTCATTTGTAAAATAGGGATAAAAATAGTAGCTAATTCTTAAAGATGAAGTGAAGCATGAAATAATAGTTGCTAGTATCCCCAGCACCTAGAACAGTGTCTGGGACATAACAAGTGCTCAATAAATGTGTTGAAGAAATATAAAGAGGTTTGCAAGAGTGCCCAAGGAAGAGGTAGCATCCAAAAGGTAGCTGTTATTATGGTATGCCCATACAACATAATATTAGGCAGTAATTTAAAAACCTTATATATCGATATCTAAAAATAAATCTTTATTATGATATAAATTTCAAAATATAAGGTGCTACAACTTTTATAAGAAAATGGCCAAAATGTACAGATATGTACATGCCTATTTTTATATATGCACATTTTATATATACACGAGGGTATCTCTAGAAGCATCCACAGGTACTGATATGCTTATTTTCCTTTGCACACTGCTTTTTACTGTTTGACTTTTAGCCACTTGCATAGATGGCAGGTGTTTTCCTGGGAAGCAGATTTTGAGCTGAGACTAGTGTGAAGGAGATTTATTAGGGAGGGCTCTGGTAGAGGAAAGGGGAAGGAAGCAGGACTGGACAGAGGGAGAAGTTGATCTGTGATATATTCCCAGCAAAGGCCTCAATTAATCCCCCCGAAAGCTCTGAAGCTGGGATGGCCCCTCAGAGTTGTCCCAAGATGGGAAGAGGGCACAGACCTTCATACCCCCAATTGATCAGGCACTGGATGCTGGCTGGCCCTGAAGGAAGTGGACCTTGGGTGAGGTCATTTTCTTTAGCTGAGGAAATCCCCAAAGAGGGTGGAGGTTAAGGACCTTTTTCACCACATTCCCAGCAGCTGGGGCATAAGTCCCCACTTCCTTAAAGGGCACTGGGTGCCATATGACTGTATTCATGACATTCTTTGTTCTTCCAATAAATGAATGACACAGCTATCAAGTATTTAGTGTGCACTCGCAAGAGTTAAAACATGGGGCTAGCCCAATCATGGTGGGTAGACAGCCTTTGTAGCTACCCGCCACCTGGCCTCCAAGTTTTTCCTACACCACCCTTCCAAAAGTACATTAAGTTTTAGCAGATTGTTGAGGGATGGTTTAAGAAGTGCTCCCTGGAGAAATTTATTGGTGTATACTCACTGTCTTAATGGGTTACTCAATAATTGTAACCTATCAATAATTCAGGAGTACATGAATTGGCCAGTAGAGAAAAAGACATTGAAATTATCCCATTTTTCCTAGGTTAGACCTTATTAATATTGGGAAGAGTTTAGGGTAGAGTCTCTGTACGACCAAAGAGCATGAGCATAACAGAGCAGTGTTCTACAGAGTGGGGTGCATGCACACCGGGGGCACAAAAGACATCCACTGGCCCTTTCTTTATAGCAAAGACATTTCTTATGCAAAGGAAATGTGAGGACTTCTATGTATACATATTTTTGTCTTTAAAAAAGGAAGCATAAATACTCCCTAACATTTAATGAACACATAAAGTTTGATTCCTTAGTCCACACGCAAGACCACATCATTTAAAGTACAGAAGAAGAGAAAGCCCTAATTCTAGGACAACACAAAAGAGAGTGACAGAGACACCCCTGCTTTTAGCTTCATATGACATTTGCAGTTAACTCATTGTTGATGAGCTGGAATGCCAAATAATACTATTTAGTTGTAACTAAACAAATCTTCACAAAATTATTATGTGGCATTGACGACTATTTTGGTAACATAATATCTTGGATTAGATCCTGGAACAGAAAAAGGACAATAATGGAAGAACTGGAGAAATTCAAATAAAGTCTGTACTTAATAATATTTTACTAACATTAATGTCTTAGTTTTGATAACTATACTATAGTTATTAAGATGGTAATATTAGGGGAAGCCGGGTGAAAGGTATATGGGAATTCTTTATTCTATATTAGCAATTCTTCTGTAAATCTAAAATTCTCTCAAACTAAAAACTTCTCCTAAAAATATATTTGAAATACAGCTTTCTACATTCATTATTGTTAACCATAAACATTGACTTAAGTATATCGTGTTCCTTTGCAATATTAGAAGATAATAGAACAAAATTCTCATGATTAGCAAGCTATTTGAAATGTAAAATTCAGAATATATATATATATATATATATATATATATATATATATATATATTTATATATATCTGAAGTGTAATGTTGTATGATTTTTTCAATCTAGGTTTTTAAAACAGTTTACAAAATTTTATACACAGTTAGAAGCCACTTTGGATATTTCTTATCTAATAACAGATATATTATTGGAGAAACTGCAGCAGAGAAATAATTTACATATAGCAATGATAAAAAATTAAAATGCTCTCTTTAGTTATAAAATCATTTGGAAGATGCCAAGCACAAAGTGTTTGTAAAAGTTACAAACCATGAGATGATTATTGAATCAATTGTTGTTGAATGAATTCAAGTTGAGACACTTCTTACATGACGCCATAACTGAGCTGCTTGATTCTGTTTTAGTAATGAAATATGTGCAGAAATGGTTTCATATGGCCCGCCAAAGAAAAGATGTACCAGAAAAAGATACATTCTCAACAGTAAATGGCTTCTTTAATGAAGAAGAAATGGGGACCAGGGGGATATCCACATGCAGTTGACCCTTGAACAATGTGGGGGTTAGGGACAATGACCATCCATACAATCAAAAACCCACTTATCCCCATGACTATTTTGTAACTACCAATTTGTATATAGCCAATAATATTGTAATAACTATCTATGGTGTCAGATGGGTACTAGATTTAGCAGGGTTATCACTTCGTAAGTTATATGTCAAATCACTATGTTGTACACCTGAAATTAACATAATATTGTATGTCAATTGTAATTGAAAAACAAAAAGTGAAAAAAAAGAAAGAAAGGAAGCAACTGCAGCTAAAAAGACTTGGTTCAAATACAGTCACGCCCCCCTCCCTTATCTGCAGTTTCACTTTCTAAAAAAAAAATCCACTTATAACTTTCAACTCCCCAAAAACTTAACTCCCAATAGTCTGCTGTTGACCGGAAGGCTTACCAATAACATAAGCAGTTGATTCACACGTATTTTTTGTGTTATATGTATTATATACTATATTCTAACCATAAAGTTAGAGAAAATAAAGCGTCACCTAAGAAATCATAAGGAAGAGAAAATACATTTAGAGGACTGTATTTATTTATTTTAAAAATTCCACACATAAGTGGACCCTCACAGTTCAAACCCATGTTGTTCAAGGGTCAACTGTAAACATAACCACTCGTGGAGTGGTGGCTTTGATAGGATTACAAATCCACAGGAAAATTCACAGACCTGTGTCCTTCCCATGACTTTCATCGAGTGCATCAGTCACAGGAATGCCACTGCAGCAAAAAAGCTGAACCAGAAATCCACCAAATGTTACAGGACGTCATTAATGAGATTACTTGAAAGCAAAATAGAAGTAGAATCTTAATGAGATGGGGAATGACCATGTAAATCTTTTGTGCCCTTCGAGGGTTATAAGTTATTTCATGGCAAAGTACTTTTAAAAAGCATTATTAAACTTGAAATATTCATTATTCTTTTATAAGTACAAATGCTCCAAATATGCTGGCTTTTTCTGTGGTAACAGGGAGCTGACATACAATCCAGCAGATATTTTCTAAAATTGCCTATGCTTAATCTGTCCATTTGAGATAAAAGTGAGGAGGAAATGATATTAAAATGAGCAAGAAAGTAATAACTTTTGAATGAAATTCATGCAATAGAAAGAGTAATTTGAAAATTGATGGTTGGAAATGTTTCTAATTTATGTGGTTTTTATTGCCAGAAACAAATGTAAAAACTCATATCTGCACACATAAAAATCCTGGAAACAGAATTTTCTAACCTGCTTTAAATTTCTCCAAATGAAGTATTTTATTATGTTTTGAATATGTTTGTCAGAAACATAAAAAATGTCACACCTTCCAATTAATTTGCAACAACAACCACTTGACATCCAGAAAAATGAAAATTTTCTAGCCCATAAGAAAGCTTGGGATCATTAGTGGATGGAATTAAAACAACGGTATCATAATTAAGTAACTATAGTTGAATAAAGGCACTTCTTCCACTTGAATCTACATATCTTTGTGAAGCATACTCTCATTTATTATAACTAATGAAGTATAGTGAACTCAGAACCAACATCACAATATGTTTCTGATCTTGCTATATCACGGTGTTGAATCGAGATTCTCACAAATCAAATTTTTAAAATCTTATTTCAATTTTTTCCTTTAAACACATTTATTTTTGGTAGTTTTAGTATTCCTAACATGTTAATACTAAAGCACAATAGAGTATATCAATAAATACAGATATTTATTGCATATATCGGAAGCACATACTCAAAAGTTTTTTACTGATTTGTACACATGTATAGTATACATATCACATATGTACACTATAGTGTACATATCGGAAGCACATACTCAAAAGTTTTTTACTGATTTGTACACATGTATAGAGGATAGCTAGTCAGAAACAGCAAAGAAAATGGGTTGGCTTAGACCTTTATAAAATCTGTCAGAGAAAAAAATGTTCCCCACAATACACAAAACAAACCAATCCGAAAGTGTGCATTGATCCTCGAATGCCAAGCAAACAAATTTGGAAAGTAAATCACATAAGCATTTTTCCAGTTGTTCAGCAATGTCGTCCATTTGCCTGTGGTTAAAAGTCACATCCCTGGAGCACAGTCCCAGAGATCCAGATTCTTCAGAAGGAGTGTAGTCCCAAGAATCTGGTCTGTTAACCAGTACTATGAACTGTTAAGAAGTAGCTCCTCATTTGGAAGATGAGGAGAGTAAGACATAGGAGTTGGCTTGGCCAGTGGTACATGGGTCACTAACCAGTCCCAGGACTGGAACTGTCCCAGCGTCATGTTTTCCCTCTTCGCTTCCCCCCTTGGGTACATCCTGCCCCTAAAGTAAAAATCTTGTGCCTGCCCAGTTTGATATTAGCAGATTGGAGGAAACCAACTGAGGGGCACCGATGTCAAAATTTCAACTCGAAATCACTCTTCACTTGCAAAATATCCTTTGAATTTTCTGGTGAGACTAGCCACGTTGCTTTATAGAGCTAAAGACAAAAGGTTTGTTGGGTTTGTTGGTGCCACCATGTTGTTAGGAGAGACTCCACCGTGGAATTTACCATGCCCCACTAGCTTTATGTCTCCAGCACAGCCCTGCCATAGGCAGAGGACACTGCCTGTGTGCAAGGGAGTGAGACAATGCATCCCAGGCCCAAGTCCAGAGCACCAAGGGAAAGGGAAGATTTCCTCTTGGACTTTGTGGGAGAAGAACTGAAGTCTAGCCCAAAAGTCTTGAAATTATAATAGGGTTCTCACAATTTTTAAAAAAAGCATATATTAAAATTTCAAATATTATTCTGCTTTTGCTTTTGTAGTACCCAAACCTAGTCATTTCTCCTTGACAATCACTCTACTAGCAAACAGCAGTAAAATGGGCCAGAAAGGTAGAACATATTTTGTTGGAAATAGGCAATGATGTGCCCCCAAGTTTGACTTGCTGGCCTTGGGAACTCTCCAAGCACGTTGGTTCGAGAGTGGGAAGTTAGCCAAACACCTTGTTGATCAGATGAGCAAACGCAAGTGAAGAGGGCGGCCGAGGTCCGAGAGGAACTGAACAGATGTTCCATGGGTAAGGTAGTTAACAAGATGTGAAACTGGGTGCTGAAATGAGGGCCACATATGTCCCTCCTCTAAGCACCAGGATTCCAGTGCCACACACTTTCTTTCCTTTGTTATTTACATCCTAAAAGTTATCCCTCCAGATGTAGTGTGTGTGTGTGTGTGTTTTTTCAGAATGAGAGAAATCAGAAAGAATAAAAGAAAATTTGACTCACCTTCTAAAATTTTTGAAATGTTCAAAAACTGTCATTGGGAAAGCAGCATAGCTCTTGCTTAGAAAATATAACACGTTTTCATTTTTAAATATTTCTTTTTCTTTCTTTCTTTCTTTCTTTCTTTCTTTCTTTCTTTCTTTCTTTCTTTCTTTCTTTCTTTCTTTCTTTCTTTTTTCTTTTCTTTTTTTTTTTTTTAGGGAGAACTCATTTTATAAAACCTTCCAAAATGGAGTGTGGTGGTCATTTCTGGAGTCTTCCTGCTGAGGGCCAATGTGAGGCCATTTCCCCTGCCACCAGGGGCTAGAGGGCACAGCCACGTGCTCCCACACCTGCTTCAGAATTCTGAGCATAAGGCCAGATAGGGAAAGGGCATGATGTTTGCTCGGGCAGACCCTCCCCTTGGGTAAAGTGGGAAAACAAGAAGCGGCCAGGAAGAATTAGAGTGTGAGAATTATGGGGAAATCTTCCACTTGCGATGCTCGGTGGGCCCTCAGGACTCAGGCCTGCCCAGAGCTGGTGGTGGAGCACTCCCCGGTCACCCCTCCTGCAATGTGATGTGCTTGGGATGAAATGCTGACAGGGTGGGGGATGTCTCCAGCAGAAATTGGGTGCTCCCTCATCAGAATCTACTCACTGGGAGGATCTGCTGTCATTTGCATTATTTTCACGATGTGTCTGTCACAGGAAATGATAATATTTGTATGGTCACTAGAACCGCAACTCAAGGTCCTGGGAGGGGAGGGGCATCAATTTGCCAATACACCTATTAACCCAATTGTCACAGAAGTTGAAAATTTTTGGTGCACACCGTAACCCTTTCTCTATTTGAGGAAAGAAAGCTTTTGTCCCCCAATAAGGATTCAGAGGCCCTTCTTAGTGGCCCTGATGTCATGGGTTGTGTCATGTTGTGTAGGCTGCTGTCATATTTTCTTGTTGTGGGAAAGCAGAGGCTGCAAGGACTGAAGAAAAAGAAAAAAAGCGTGCAGTCCTGCAGAGGGTTGGAAATAACAGCAAGTGCCCCAAGAAGAAGAGGGCACGCCAAGTGCCTGTGCAAGTGGAGAAGGAAAGCAAGTGCCCAGAGGCCACAGCTTCTTAACTGAGCTCCCGTCCTCCTCTCCACAAGGGCAGAGGGCCTCAGGCAAAGCCCTGTGCTGCCTCCCTCACCTGGATCCAGACCCTGGGAACATGGCTCTCCCGTGGTCCTGCAGTGGCCTCCCCCTGGGGCTGCCCTTTGCCTGCTTCTGAGGAATTATGCTGCAAGGGAGAAGCACTTGGCAAGGCATGGCATTAGAGTTAGTTGTATTTGACAAAGAGAAAGTGAAGAAATCTTGGCGGCTCATCTACAGAGAGAGAACACATCAAATATGATCTAAGGGAGGTGGTCTTGTCTCACAGCACAAAGGTCTCATCTCATCTGGCAAAGAGGAGGTCATTTCATTCACATGTAGAAAGGAATGGCCCCCTCACCAACAACCTATGGACCTGATCAAGAGTGTTTCATGTACAGAACTTCAGAGATTCTGGGAGCAGGCTTTTCATTTACGGTTATTTTAGTAATTCCAAAGCAAACTGTTTGCCAGACCAAACAACAAAATTCTATTCTTGTTTTATGCCAGAGTTTTATCAAGATGAATCATACTTTATTAGACAATTGTTTTTTTTTTCATCTGTAGTCTTTACAGAGTCCCAAATAATGGTGCAGCTAGTCATCACCAGTGTGTGATACGTAGCTGGAGACTGCCAACCACACCCCAAAGTCTGTTTGCAGTTTTCTGACCAACTTCCTCAGAAACACCTTCTTTCCAGTTCAGCTCAGATGATATTTGGTATCAGATGATTTTCCTCATGCCCTCATTTTGTCCCCACCCTTTCTAATAAAAACTCAATGACTTCAATATTCCATGGCCAATAAGACCGTACCAGGGTTGAGTTACGACTGAACAGGGATGGCCAGAAAGATCCAAGACCAGAAACAGGGTTAGATGATCTTATAGCTCAGAGTTGGGAGCAGGAGGAACCAGGGCTCTGGCACCAGAGAGACAGAGCCCAAGAGAGTTGCCTTGGCAGCAGGCAGGTACTGCAGACCTGGGAAAGTAAGACCCAGAATCCAGGAAGTCAGAGAGCAGGGATGCAGCTGAGTGGATGACACAGGACACAGAGCCAGGAATAAGCAAAGAAGCTGGGAAAGGCCTGGTGTGCCCATGGGTGAAGGGAGTATGACCCTGTGAGAGCCTGTTGCTCTCACACTCCTCCCTCTGTGGCCAAATCAAATCCCAACCTGGAGGCTGGGCCCTTCCTGGAGCACTGCAGTGCCCACAGTGTGGAGCTGAGAGCAGTCAGCCTCAGCAAGCCTGACAGTGTTTCCAAGGGAGCTGTGCCGTTCCCCTTTGCTTTAAATGCACAACATTTCCTTGGTGATGCCCATGGCATTCTCCTTCTCCTTTGACTGTAGTGACTGATGCCTGTATCACAAAATACACGACACTAAGTGGCCACACGTGAAGATGGAGAAGAAGGGATGTCAATTTGAGCTCGTGTAGGTAAAAGAACTG